>NC_139160.1:57328451-58528451 GCF_964270905.1 Leucopleurus acutus
ACTTATTTTCCTATGACATAGAAATATGTGAGGACTGAATAATAAATCTTATCATGGCCTCTTCATGAGTAAAACACAATATTAATCATATTAATAAATATATTTTAAAGAAAATCCCTTGAATTCACTTTTCCTCATGTGGTTATAAATTATTTTTTTCCCAGTAGTTCATTATATTGACCCACATGCTTTGTGGTATATATGTACACAGTGAACTCCTTGCTTAGCTTTGTGTAACATCTGTGGCCATACTTTAGGTAAAATGAAGTGCGATAGAGAAGGACAATCCTCCTATTTATACTGTATACCATTTTGCTAATATTTTATAAAATCATAAAATGAATGAAAACTGATTCATTAAAAAAATAATATGCTATATTAAAACAAAAGAAGTGTTGTCATGGTCAAATATGACTGGAGATTTCATGCCATTGTCAGTGAATCTCAATACATGTTAGCAATTGAATATCTTAACATAATTCCTGTAATAAATAAATATGCTTAAATTTCCTTAATACATTGCGTCTCAGACTTACTGATCATGCAATACTTATTATTTATCTCTTAGAATTAATGTTCTAATGGATATAATTTAAGGACAAAAATTTCATATAACGAGGCAATATAAGAATTTGATAATTAATTCAAAATATAAATAATCTAGCCAGGGAACAACCAAGATATAAATCATGAGTGATGCTCTGGTTCACAAGTAAACAAAATGATGTTGTATGTTTTATTACAAATCACATATTCTAGCTTTGTGACCTTTAGCCAGTTATTTAACATCTCTACCCTCTGTTTGCTCCTACCTCAAAGAGGCGTGAAGCAGAGTAAATGCCAGAATGTGTGCAAAAAAACATAGAAGCAGACCCAGCAAGCTGTGAATCTAGTCAAGTTTATGTTGATGATGATGATTGAATTTTACAATTTATTTCCTTTATGTTCTCTTGGGACCTTGAATGTACATAGGAATGATTAAATCCTACATAAACTCATTTTAGAAGTTTCTTTTTTTCTGGAATATTGCTTCAGTAATAGTGTTTGCTTAGTGTGGAGTAGATGGATTGATATTTATTTTACTTGCTCAGCTACATATTGCTTTGCACCTATCGTATCTATCCATCCATCTATACTTGTCCTATCTGTCCCTTTCTGTTTCTATAATATAGATGAGTAAGCAACTGAAATGTATTTGCAAAATCAATAATATAGGTTATGGTGCATATTGAAACACTTTTTGAGAATACAAGAGAACTACATGACCTCCCCTTTTTGATGTTTGCTCATGTTTTAAAACCATGAGATTTTACTTATTTTCTTGTCACAGAGCTAAATAATAAGCTAGATATTGCTGTTATGGGAAACATAATGTCTACTGTGCCATTCAGCATGGAAAGGAAATCACCTGTGGCTAGTTTGAAGTTTGTTCCTGAAATAGGTATGGATCTGTCATCACCTGCCTGATGTGATAGAGGCCCAACAAATCCTTTTATCTCAGCTGTGCTAGTGCGAGAGCCTTTGTTTAATCGTGATGAAAAAAGATCTTCCAGTAAAAGGGAAAGGGGTTCCCTGCAGAATAGGAGCCTCCAAATGGCCATAAAAAATGTGTGTGGGTAAACATCATTTATACAGTATTGCATTATAGCAGATTATAGGGCACATGTTGTGTGCCATAGACTCCATGGGGGAATCAGGAGGAAAACAGTTTCTATTTCCTTGAAAGTCCTATCAGGATAACACAGCTAAAACAGTTGCTAGAAGTAATCCCTCAACAGAGTTTGAAATCACATTGCTTTAAAGAACAACAATGACAGATACAAACCAGTACAATATTTGGCACAATTTTCTAAAGTATATTTATTTTAGATCATAAAAATATCAATTCTATGTGCCAAGAATATTTCTCAATTATAACTGTGTTATGTCAAGAGAATGATAAATCTATTTACTTTTAAATATAGCATACATTAAGATAATGTCCTAAGAATAAAGAAAAAATACAGATGCAGGTATTTGAAACATGTATTTTGAAAAGATCATGTTTTTCCATCTTATGATGTTCATTACCTTATGATTCATCAAAAATGTTAGTAATGTGATAATTACTTTAGGTCACTAGGTTAATTGTATTGTATTGGCAATAAAAATGTCTATATAATCGTGTGTGTGTGTGTGTGTGTGTGTGTGTGTGTGTGTGTGTGTGTTCCAATAGATTTACAGAGGTTAGGGCTAATAGATGACAGTCAAAACTACAATCAACAGGGCTTCCCTTGTGGCGCAGTGGTTGAGAGTCCGCCTGCCGATGCAGGGTACGCGGGTTCGTGACCCAGTCCGGGAGGATCACACATGTCGCGGAGCGGCTGGGCCCGTGAGCCATGGCCGTTGAGCCTGTGCGTCCCGAGCCTGTGCTCCGCAACGGGAGAGACCACAGCAGTGAGAGGCCCGCGTACCGCAAAAAAAAAAAAAAAGAATTAAATACTTTTTTCAGTTAAGTTATTTACTCCTCCCCTTACGCTTTTTTTTGCCGTACGCGGGCCTCTCACTGTTGTGGCCTCTCCCGTTGCCGAGCACAGGCTCCAGACGCGCAGGCTCAGTGGCCATGGCTCACGGGCCCAGCCGCTCTGGGGGATGTGGGATCCTCCCGGACCGGGGCACGAACTCGTGTCCCCTGCATCGGCAGGTGGACTCTCAATCACTGCGCTGCCAGGGAAGCCCTCCCTTTCCCCTTTTTCCTATCTTCATCATTGCCATCATCACTACATCATCATTATTTATATTTATCTTCTGTAAGTTTTACCAATAAGGTCTGTTAATGTTAAACCTCAGTATAAAGAGGAAAGTACCAAAGGAAATTAGCACTTTTGAGGATCTTTAATACACTGTATGTGGTTCTACGGAATCAAGGATGGCTGAAGAAAGACTAAACCCTTTATTTCTGTAGTTCTTGGAATAATTCTTTTGCATTTGACCCATTATTTGCTTTTCAAATACCCCCTAACTCTCCTTTATTTTCTTTATAAAATATGCGATTTTCTTTACATTCATTCTTCTCTCTCCTGATTAGGAAAGGAATAATATTGTCTTCTTTTTCAGAATATCTATGAATTTTTTTCCAAGGAAATTACTGCATGGTTTACTCTTCATAACAATAATTAGTCCAGAGTTTCAAACAGGTCTTAATTTATTAGTAGTAGTCTAAATAAACAGATTTGCCATCCATGTCAGTCAAGGTTCTCTCTGATTTAATCAGAATAATAATTAAAGACTATTAGTTAGGCCATATAATTTTCTAGAATATCTGATGGCATGAAACTAGGTTTAGAATCATTGTAGTCAATAACACTACCCAAATTACACTAATAACTGATGTTAATAACATGCCACCAAAAGCTTGGTAAGGTCCCCGCACTCACCACTGCTGGCTCTTTGTACAGGGGTTTCTGCTAGAATTTCTCCCACTACTGCATCTGAAACTTACGTGTCTCTCAGGATGACTCCTGGATGACTTCTGAGCAAACAACTTCTCATCACAATCTTCCTAGTCAAGGAGCACATGGGTGTTTCTTATCTGTGGAGACCAGGTTAAACGCCTGCTGTTTAGAATGGCAAAGTGGGGAAAGGGCCATAGACTTGGTAATATCATTGATATCCTACCCTTAGTAGTGCCTGGATTTGCCCTTGCCACTCCTATTGACTCAGGAGACACATATGCCGTAGTTTAATCATGGTCCTACCTTTAGACTTCCAGTTGAGTGAGATAATATAATTCATTTTTATTACAGCCAATTTGAGTTAGAATTTATATTGCTTGGCCAAAAAGTTATTCTGGCTAGTAACATCCTGGGAGTGTATATAATAAGGCCAAAACAGCCCCTTCCAAAGAGCAACATAAACAAAGCCCAGTCTAATCAACTTGTTTTATGAAAAGAAAGAACTGAGTTTTAAAGTTGGCATTTTATTTTAATCATACACATAGTAATTCCAATTTGCTCCTCTCTGGTTCTGCTTGCTTGTTTTCCCCTAATGGGCTTTATAATGAGAGTTAGGGTAGAATTAAAAAATCCTGGTATTTTTGTTATTTGACAAGGAGGCAAGCCTGGTGAGGTCCTCGTGACTATAATTCTTGTTCATACGGTCTCATCTCAATGTACACATTAAATTCCCTATTCCTCTTAGAACTCCCGTTTCTGACATACTGTTTTAAAACATTTTAAATTCCCACGTGTTTAGTCCTGTCGCCCGACTCCCCTCCCCTTGCCAACATACTCTCTATTGAAGTAATTAAACATGTATAGGCTAACTGAATTTTAGAATACTCATCTTAAGAAAATTGTTTTTAAGGTCAATTGTAATATTTTTAAAATAAATATTTCTTCCCTGAAATACTTTGGATAACACATAGGAGCTGAATAGTTTTTCATTTTACAGTACAGCTGAGGATCAAATTACTTTACAATGTTTTCTCTGATTTATATATTTTTTAATTTGTGTCTTATTTCTCAGTTAATGTACATGACTTTTCTCAGCATGCAACCTAAACAGAAAAATTGTGTCATTTTTAGACTGTGTTTATGATGTTCAGAATAATCAACTCCCAAATGTAAATTTTCTCTTTTTGGCACATGCATTATTAATTGCAGAACACTATATATGGTAAAAAATATCAAATCACTCAGTGGACATCATGGAAAAAGCCTTACATTTCTAAGTGACTTTAACTCATTTCCTCTACTGTGCCTTCCACAGGACGTTTAAGCTATATATATTTTTCTTTATCATGGATTATTGAACTGAATATTCATTAGAAAAATATATTTCACTGTCAGTCTATACTGATTCTTTATATTATTTCATTTCTCATATCTCAATTTCCTTATATAAAATGATACATAGTTGTTCAGATCAGATGATAGTAATGATTCTTATTCATATAAATTGGATGAATAAAAGTATAATATAGAGGAAATATGATTTTAGATATGAGAGATTTATTAAATAATACAAACCCAGAAGAAAACAAATATAGTATTATTTTGTTGGTACCAGAATGATCTATTTTATCACTCAATTATATATTTTATTTAATTATTTTAATTAAAATATATAGTTGAATATTTCCTACCTTCAATTAATGAAATATAAACCTCAAGAAGTAAATATCTTCATTTATGTGAAAATTGATAATGTGATTTTTGTCATTATTATTTTGAGATGTGATGTATAGGTTATTGCATTTATCAGCTTATGCATTTTTGGATCATGTCTCAAAATCTAGCTCAAATCTGATTTCCTATCAATTGTCTTGACAATGTGAGTGCTTCAATTACACACAAACCATGTAACTGCTAACTCTACACTGTCCCATCCCAAAACATATCCACAGTACTGAATAAAAATTTAGAGGGATCATTTGTTTTCTATTTAAATTAGTTTTCTGACATCAATATCACACATATAAAGTCCTACACACTATTCTTTAAAGTACATAAACAGCACGTTTTCTACCAGCTTCTAAAAATTTATATATTGCAACTTTGTATACACTTGGTATCTAGACTCTGAGCCAAAAAATGAGGGATTAGCAACAGACAAAATCAATTCTGTGATGGTGCTCATGCCAACAAGGTTTCTTCTCCACTACTCATTCTAGTTTTGAGTCATTCATAAAGCAGGGAAATTGCCCTGGTCTTTTCCAGAGAGCTAAATCAGAAGTGACAGATTACTCTGGTTAACTGCAGTGGCTGGTTGGTCTAGAAATGCATTTTGCAAAATATGTCAGAATATCCCCAGAGGGATCTATAGACAGAAAGCAACAACAACAAAAACATGGAGTATAATCAGTACTTGTTGATTGTAAGAAACTACCTTAAACAAGTTTTAATATGAAAAATCTTAAAACATATTTTGCCAGAATTACCTGAATTACGTATTTTAAAATTTAGTCTTAGTAACTAAATAATTTGACAGATGGCGGCATTAGATTTTGAAAAGAAATGAGTGTGACACTACCGAATTTTTATTTCTAATTAATGCACATGTAATCCAATTTAATTGATTAGAAACATTCAGTTTACTTACAATTAAACATGACAAATGTAAAGTATTGGCTGCTCCAATGTTTCTAATGGATGACTGGTCTTTTCATCTCATAATCATGGTTACACAAGGTTTTGATGATATTTCTTTGACAGCGTATTTAAAGAAATACATAGTTTGAGATAAAAGAAAAGTTAACTATTAATTATTCATGATTTTTAAACCAAATGATGATTATATACCATCTTTGCTTAGGAAAAAATGCTTCCAATTATACCTATACTGACCTAGGAGTTGAGTCACAGAAAGATGGGTTAAAGTTTTCTGTTACATATACTTCTTGGTAACAAAGGATAATTTTCAAGTTAAAAAAAAAATGCCCATTGAAATAAAATTGTGACAAAATTCTCATTCGTTTTAGCCAAATGTGTTGGCATTTGACTTATATGGGTATAAAATTTAAAGCACTTGCCTTTATGAACATGACTTGTATATATTGCTAAAAACCTGTAAAATTATAAAACAATGTGATAATTTCTATGAAATATTTTAAAGAAAAATATTTCAAAATATGAAGGAGATATAAAGCAATAAATTGAGAAGAAGATAGGGAACTTCGCAGAAATTATAGTTGGTAAGTGGCTTAAAAGTTTTATAATTTTGTAAGTAGAAGAGATGCAAAGGAGATCTGGATAGGCTAAAATGCTATAGTTAAGAGACCCCCAAACTGATAGTTTTAAAATATAAGAGCTTAATTTTCTCTCTCATATAACTGCCTGGAGTTGAACTGCAGTCTGGAAGGGCAGCTCTGCTTTAAAATATTCTGAGTTTCACGGTTCCTCCATGATTTTGCTCTTACAGCCTCTAAAGGCGGGGGTCAATAAATAACAGTTCAAGAGATAAATCTGGCCTGCTGTTTATTTTTCTAAATGAAGTTTTATTGTAACACAGCTATACCAATTCCTTTATGAATTGTTTATACCTGCTTTTGTGGTACAATGCATACATACAGTGTGATGCATGAAAATCGAGCCCCCCATAATGTGATTAGTCCTTATATGAAGAGAAAGAGACAAGAGCTTTCACTCTGAGTACACACACAAAGAAGAGGTTATGTGAGCACACAGCAAGTTACCAACCATTTACAAGCCAGGAAGAGGGCTCTCACCAAGAATCTGTAGGCACCTTGATCTTGAACTTCCCAGTCTACAGAACTGTGAAAAATAAATGTCTGTTATTTAAGCCAACCAGTCTATGGTATTTCATTATAGCAGCCCAAGTTGACTAACACAGAAAGTTATGTTTATCATGTGTTATTTTTTATAACATTAA
This sequence comes from Leucopleurus acutus, assembly GCF_964270905.1. Taxonomy (NCBI): domain Eukaryota; kingdom Metazoa; phylum Chordata; class Mammalia; order Artiodactyla; family Delphinidae; genus Leucopleurus; species Leucopleurus acutus. The sequence continues at coordinate 57,335,823 of NC_139160.1, forward strand.
CATATGTCCATACAAAACTCTTCTGGGGAAATTCTAATGGATCAATCTTCATTTCTTCTGATATATAAAAAATCAATTTGAACACTCAACACAGTTAAAAATGAATATTTTTGTTGAGTGATTAAAAAAATAGCATGATATAACCACTTTCCTTTTACTTTCACTACCATTACATCTCAAAGCTAAATAAAATGAGTTCTAGATATTCACATGCTCAGAACTGTTTTGGCAAACAGATGCAGTGTGTGTTTTCACTTGGACCAGGACTTCCCCAAAGGGCCTTCTTAATGCTTCTCAACGTAATCTGATCACATGATGGGAACAGATCGTACTGTTTCGGATATATGAAGAACTTGTACAGATGTAGCTTTAGGCCATTTCCTCCATCTCTTTGTACAATATCATCAAAACAGTAAAGTTGAAGATTTATTAGTACAAACTATAAAAGGGTTATTCATTGTCTCCCTTTATTTGTAACATAGCTTTGACTAATTCTATAAGTTTAAGGTAAGTCTCAAACATCATCACCATGTTTTTAAAGCAATTGACCTCTTATGCCTCTATAAGGAGACAAATCTGCAGTCCCTGGTAAACACTCCCATAAAAATGAAGATATTTTCTGTGATCAGAAGTGGAAACATAAAGAAAAAATCATGCTTACTGTAGTGAGACACATTAACCCGTAACAAATGAATCACAGATCTCAATTTTTTAAACAAAAGTTAATTTCTCACTTATGCCACAGTCCAATATATGTTCTAATCCACAAAATCATTTAGGGATCCCCTTTTCCTTCATCTAATAAGTCTTCCTTCTTGAACCTTAGAACTGTCAATTAGATGCCTAAGGATTTAGAAAAGAGGTTTAGAAGTCGCTTATGTCACTTTTTACTAAATTTTATTGGCAAAGCTCAGTCACAAGACTATCATGAAAGGGACTGGGACATGGAAACTATCTGTATATTCTGGAAAAGAATACAGGGACAGATTAGCACTACTTTTCAGTTTGTCTACTCTACTGTTTTGAATACCATATATCAATTCACTCCATCCTTCCCATACATAAAATAGTCTTCTGGTAAAATTACACAGAATTTAGTCAGTTAAAACAACCATTTAATTTCATTTACAATAATGAGGGTCAGGATTTGGGAAATGTCTTAATCAGGAAATTATTTCTTTGAGTTGCTCATGTGTTTGGAATCAGATGTCATTAGGAATCAGTTGTCGGCTGGAAACAGATGCCATTTCTAGGACTAGCTGCACAGGATGACCAAGACAGCTCATTCACATGGCTGGCAGTTAGAGCTGCTGTCACCTGGGAGCTCATCAGGCTGTCAGCTGGAACTCCCATGAAATCATCAAATAGAAAATGATAACGTACACAAATATGGGCTACATGCCTCTTTCTAAAGATAACAAAATATTATTTTATTTTTAATTTGTTAAACTTAAAAAATATGATTAAGAAAAATATAAGCACTTGGATTATATTAAGTATATAATTTATTTAAGAAAATAATATTAGTAAGAATGAGAAAATGTGTGAATAATTATGGGGAAAAAGTTTTAATAAAGTTTATGCTATTAATATATTTATATTAGGAATAATCTTCATTATAAATTCAGTTAAAGGGTTGAAATATAAACCTGTTGCTCTTTTTGTGAGCATGTAGCTGAAATTTTTGTTTATATGTATATATATATATATATATTCATTTATTTATTTAAATGCTTCAATGTACAGATTTATGAAATTATATATTGAACACATGTGTAATCACAATCTGGATGAGATATTAAGAAGTAGACCCTTATCAAACCTTTGTTTTGCTTACAATTTGCACACACACACCCAACACAAACACATATCTGTTTTAGTTTTTTATATACCAAGAAGTTCAGTTGCTAGTTCATAGGGTATGCATATGTCTAGGTTTTATAATTACAGAGATTTTTCCAAAATGTTATATAGTAGTAAACAACATTTCTAGGTGCCTCTCTCCCTCTCCAACACTTGGTATCTTGGTTTTTTTAAGTTTAGGTTTTCTGGAGAACCTCACACCTCACTATGGTTTAAATTTCCATTTTTATAATGACCAATGACGTTGAACCTTCAAATAATCTTATAAACCATCTTGGCTATCTTGTTTCAAGAAATGTTCTTCCAGATTGTCCAGTTTTTAACTTATGGTGGCAGTCTTTTTGTACTTGATATGGAAGAGTACTTTATCCTCAATATGATTTCTTTTTGAATATATGCATTACACACAACTTTTCTCACTCAATGTCTTACCTGTTTTTGCATAGAGCCTTTTAAGTAATAAAAGGACTTAAATACACTCTATTGATGAAGTAAACGTATTTATCCTTAACTTTATGTGTGGCACCCTTTATATTTGGATTAAAAGGTCATGAGAAAACTTTCTGTATTTTTTTCTAGAAGTCTTATTTTAAAATAACATTTTGCATATAGATGCACAGACTGGAACTTGCTTGCCTACGTTGTGACATAAGGCTCTTCTGCTGTGTCCAATTTACTATTTATCTAATCTATTTAGTTGTTAATTTCAGTCATTAAAATTTTTATTTCAAGGATTATAACTTGATTCAGTTTTGGTTTATTTGTTTGTAATTTCAATTCTCTGATGAAACTCTCCAGCATATCTTTTCTTTATTTCGTCATATTCACCATGGGTATTTTAAACTTTTCCTGAGATTTGTAGCGCCTGGAACAGCTGTCTGTTTTCTCTTGATTCTCCATCAGTTAATCCCATATTCTGGCATGTCTTTTAATTACTCTGAAATGTTAGACTTTGTGTACCCGAAAGGTTAGTGGCTCTGAATGTCATCTTCATCCAAGGAGAATTCAATGTGTTCCTTGCAGCAGAGGGATTGATTACAGGCACATCACCTTAATCCAAATAAGGCTAGTCTATTTCCAGTTTTTATGTAATCATAAACTATAAACCTTTCAGATCACTGACTGAGTGCCTTGCATGCTTACTAGCTCTTCTCTTTCTTTTGCCCCTTAATCCAAGTTTTTGCTTCTCCAGTTCTCCTATGGCAGCACCAAAGTCTATGCTTAGCTTCTCAATCTTTCAAAAAGTTGTTTTCTCTCTTTATTTCTCTCTAAGTAACAAACCCCAAGCTTATAATAAAAGCCCCAGGGTCATATATATATGACATTTGTTTGTGTTGCTTGGATGTTTTACACAGTATTTAGTATTTACATACAAGAAAATGCACACAGGTTTTCTAGTGATTAAATAATATGACTATTTCATTCAGAGATAGATGCTAAGTGATTCTATAATCATGCATCTTAGAGTTATATCCAAAAATGCAGGAAAGATACAATATAACTATTTTCACTAAACTTGGATCTCAGAATCTCTTTTGTATTTCCACAACATAATCTTATAACCAAAGTGCTATAATTTCCATGGTTACTCAGACAGCTAATGCTTGCTATGGTTAAAATTTGTGTCAGATTTCTCGGAGATTTTTCATAGAAGTAGACAATAGCACAGAACTATTTCCAAGGTTACCAAATTTGGCAAGAATTGTGTAGGTGAATACCAAGAACAACAAAAAAATTTTTTTGAGTTCTTACTATCTTTCTGAGATATCTTTAATTGCTTTTAGTTAGGTGCTCTGAATCTCTGTCTTTGATCAGTGAATCTCAGCAGCTGATTGTATGTCTAGGTTTGTTCTACAGACTTGTTAAAAAAAAATTAACTTAGGCTCTACAGCTTAGAAGAATGACGTTAACTTTAAATGACTGTAATTATTGTAAATCATGCGGGAAATTCAAGTTGCCTCAACTATGACAATCCAAGGAAGGATTTTTGTAGTAGATCCTGACTATTTAGTTTCAATGAACCTATTATATATTGGCTAGCATTTGTTGGCTTTTTTGTATTTTTTCTGATACTTTGATATGATCTCAGAATATTTAAAAAGATGTTTATATATAAAAAGTATTTATTTTCATTTGTTCAGATATAACGCATATTGTTTTCACATTATTCTAATTAACTAGAAATCTGTTGTCTGAATTTTTAAATATTTATTTATTTATTTATTTTTGGCTGCGTTGGGTCCTTGTTGCTGTGTGGGAGCTTTCTCTAGTTGTGGCGAGCAGGGGCTACTCTTCGTTGCAGTGCAACGGCTTCTCATTATGGTGGCTTCTCTTGTTGCAGAGCATGGGCTCTAGGCACGCGGGCTTCAGTAGTTGTGGATCGTGGGCTGTAGAGTGCAGGCTCAGTAGTTGTGGTGCACGGGCTTAGTTCCTTCGTGGCATGTGGGATCTTCCTGGATCAGGGCTTGAACCCGTGTTCCCTGCATTGGCAGGTGGATTCTTAACCACTGTGCGACCAGGGAAGCCCTGTTGTCCGAATTTTTTAAGTCAAGTTTTCTTTGGTTTTTGTAGCTCACTTATTCATGAAGATGGAAGACATTATTATATCAACTTGAGGCTTACTTTATTTAATAAAAATTTAAATTTTATATTACAGCAGAAAGCTTAACAAGCCTTGACTGCTATCTTTCTGAAAATCTGAATGAAAGAGTGACACTACCTACTACAAGGATGGAATTCATAATCATAAAATGTGAGGGAGAGAACAGACCATTTTTTAACATTTAAGATATAAATAATAATCTAAGTCCACATGGGTTTCCCTGCATAAAATTTATCAAGTGGGTGGAGGGTAAAGTATGAAATATGAAGCTTATATTTTCAAGAAAATAGGAAATGTACACTCAAAGTTATCATTATTCTACAAGCTGGAGCTAGTGTTAAGTCCACGTATTGTCAGTAAATGAAAAGCTAAACACTGTATTTACATGCAAATATAATGTATAATAGTAAAAGCAACCTGTGTTGTGATACTACTTGCTAAGTATCCAAATCTCTACGTTAGCTTCAAATTTTATTAATATTATTTTTGTAACTAATTAATAATTTACATGATATAAATTTATTATACATTTTGACAAAATTGTAATTCATTTGACAAAATACAGTGAATAAATTGAGTAATGTATCATTTAAAGCCTGTGTTTCCTTATTTATTTTCATTTCGGATGATCTCTCCATTGGTGAAAATGGGGTGTTAAAATCCCCTATGATGTGTTACTGTCGATTTCCCCTTTTATGGCTGTTAGTATTTGCCTTATGTATTGAGTGCTCCTATGTTGGGTGCATAAATATTTACAATTGTTATGTCTTCTTCTTGGATGTATCCCTTGATCATTCTGTAGTGTCCTTCTTTGTCTCTTGTAATAGTCTTTGTTTTAAGGTCTATTTTGTCTGATATGAGAATTGCTATTCCAGCTTTCTTTTGATTGCCATTTGCATGGAATATCTTTTTCCATCCCTCACTTTCAGTCTGTATGTGTCCCTAGGTATGAAGAGGGTCACTTGTAGACAGCATATATATGGGTCTTGTTTTTGTATCCATTCAGCCAGTCTATGTCTTTTGGTTGGAGCATTTAATCCATTCACATTAAGGTAATTAACGATATGTATGTTCCTATGACCATTTGCTTAATTGTTTTGGGTTTGTTATTGTAATTCTTTTCCTTCTCTTGTTTTTTCTGCCTAGAGAAGTTCCTTTAGCATTTGTTGTAAAACTGGTTTGCTGGCGCTGAATTCTGTTAGCTTTTGCTTGTCTGTAAAGGTTTTAGTTTCTCCATTGAATCTGAATGAGATCCTTGCTGGGCAGAGTAATCTTGATTGTAGGTTTTTCCTTTTCATCACTTTAAATATGTCCTGCTTCTCCCTTCTGGCTTGCAGAGTTTTTGCTGAAAGATCAACTGTTAATCTTATGGGGATTCCCTTGTATGTTATTTGTTGTTTTTCCCTTGCTGCTTTTAATATTTTTTCTTTGTATTTAATTTTTGATAATTTGATTAATATGTGTCTTGGCGTGTTTCTCCTTGGACTTATCCTGTATGGGACTCTCTGTGCTTCCTGGACTTGATTAACTATTTCCTGTCCCATATTAGGGAAGTTTTCAACTATAATCTCTTCAAATATTTTCTCAGTCCCTTTCTTTTTCTCTTCTTCTTCTGGAACCCCTATAATTCAAATGTTGGTATGTTTAATGTTGTCCCAGAAGTCTCTGAGAGTGTCCTTAATTATTTTTGTTCTTTTTTTCTTTATTCTGTTCTGTGGTAGTTATTTCCACTATTTTATCTTCCAGGTCACTTATCTGTTCTTCAGCCTCAGTTATTCTGCTATTGATCCCTTCTAGAGAATTTTTAGTTTCATTTATTGTGTTGTTCATCATTATTTGCTCTTTAGTTCTTCTAAGTCCTTATTAAATGTTTCTTGTATTTTCTCCATTCTATTTCCAAGATTTTGGATCATCTTTACTATCATTATTCTGAATTCTTTTTCAGGTAGACTGCCTATTTCCTCTTATTTGTTTGGTCTGGTGGGTTTTTACCTTGCTCCTTCATCTGCTGCATATTTCTCTGTCTTCTCATTTTGTTTAACTTACTGTGTCTGGGGTCTCTTTTTCACAGGCTGCAGGTTCATAGTTCCTATTGTTTTTGGTGTCTGCCCCCGGTGGTGAGGTTGGTTCAGTGGGTTGTGTAGGCTTCCTGGTGGAGGGGACTGGTGCCTGTGTTCTGGTGGATGAGGCTGGATCTTGTTTTTCTGGTGTGCAGCATCACGTCCAGTGGTGTGTTTCTGGGTGTCTGTGACCTTATTATGATTTTAGGCAGCCTCTCTGCTAATAGGTGGGGTTGTGTTCCTGTCTTGCTAGTTGTTTGGCATGGGGTGTCCATCACTGGAGCTTGCTGGCCATTGAGTGGAGCTGAGTCTTAGCATTGAGACAGAGATCTCTGGGAGAGCTTTTGCTGATTGATATTACGTGGGGCCAGGAGGTCTCTGGTGGTCCAGTGTCCTGAACTCAGCTCTTCCACCTCAGGGGCTCAGGCCTGACACCTGGCCAGAGCACAAACACCCTGTCAGCCACATGGCTGGAGTGCCTTCAGAGTTAGAGAAGCTGGCCTGCAATAGCTCTCCCTCTTTGCTGCACATTAGAATCACCTGTTTCTGCCTTGTTTTGCCCCAAAGGCAGTGTTCCACAGAGAAAAACAGTAGCCTTGAAAATAGTCACAGCTCTGAGATGGCTTTTTTTTTTCCTTTGTGCCTAGTTGGTTTCACTTGCTCACAGGGGGCCACGTGTGGAGGTCTCACACCTGGCTCATCCGAACGGAGTTCCTAGTGCAGAATGGCTGCCGCCAACACCTCAGCTCAGGAGGGCCATGTCTATTTCTATTCTTATGATAGTTAACCTTGACATTTTTCCTGAAAAGAAATCCTGAAGACCCATCCTCTCTAACAAAATACTGTCATTCAAGTATTTATTTCAAGTATTTATTTGTAACTTTGTTTTTTTTTCTTTTCTCTTTTTTTCTTTTCTTCTCCATATATATATATATATATATATATATATATATATATATATTTTTTTTTTTTTTTGGTAATACCCATGTACGTGAGGGTGTAACCCTTGTAGCATATGGACTGTCTGGATGTCTTAGTATCAGCTCCTGTCTAGAGCTGACTCAAGGCTAAGTCTTTTACCCCAAGGAAGGCTTTAGAATTTATGTGATTTTTATTGTAAATAATTCCAGAAACAACCTTTCTCTCTCTACGCAACTGAGTTATTGCTTCAGGTCAGGATTATCTGAATTTCAGAAACTTTCTTGTTTTGAGTCGTGGAATAATCAGTTACTTTTGTAGGAACTCAGTTTTGCATTATAAAAGAATTTATGGGTTTTTTTCTATTATTTCTAGGCATTTTACACAGGAGGGCATTCAGGCTATATACATCTACAAGGGAGTTCTAAGAAGTGGAAATGGAAAGGAAAACTTAATGCCAATACATTGAAATTTTTGATAATATATACAGTTCTTCAGAAACATTCAGATAAATAACTGTATAACATTCTAATAGTAGGTAGCTTTCTAACAGTTAAATACATTAGATCATCTCCTACAAGTTATACCCCCAGTAGTTATGCATATATTTATGATCTTGTTTATTTCAGTAACTCCTCAAATGGAGTCCACAACGAACCAATACTATTGCAAAACTACCTTTACAATTGTCTGATTTATCATCTCTCACCAAAACTACTCCAATAGCTGCCTGATGTGTCTCCCAGATTCACTCTTGCCCTTCTTCTTTCTGTTCTCCATACAAACTAAAGTGATACTCTTTCCTCAAAACTATTTGAAAGCAAGATTCACAAAGGCAGAGATTTTTTTCTTTCCTTTCTCTTTGACAAAATATAGTTCTTAGAGGGCCTAGCATATAGCAAGCAGTTGATAAATATTTATTGAATTACTGAATGTACTTATAGTGAATTTCTAAACAGTGCGGCCTCTGGGTGTCACTTTAACCAGAATTTCTACTCCCGTTCCATTCCCTCATCAAGTATCCATCTGTCTTCCTACTCTCTTGAATTATGCCTATGGCTTTATGGTCCAGAGATGTTCACTTACTTTTATGAAAGATGTATATCAAAGAATGAAAGTGGAGAAAGAAAAAAATGAAAAAAGTATTTGGAGCAATATGGGAAAGCTAAAAAAAGCATATATCTTTTCTTACAAAATATTTTTATAAACATTAATTTCCTTTTAACCCCAAAATGTAATCTGTCAAAAAAATGCTCATAACAAAGGTAAGAAAATGAGATAATTGTAGCCTAGACTAGAGAAGCAGTTTTATTTTCCCTCAGTTTTCTCAAATGTAATTACATAATGAAATAACAGCATGTAGATTTTTAAAGTGCTCCAAGCAGCTTATGATGTAATAATTAAATATATCATTTAATGTGTGAATTTTATTCAGGCCAATGAGCATCTTGGATAATCTGTGTCACAGGGGAAAATATCTATTCAAAATTATCTTGAAAAGTTAGGTGTTTTTGCTTTTGAAAAAATATAATAGTGCTTATCTTTTGGTGCAAGATTCTCCATCTAGGTGTTACAATATCTAAATTCTATGAGTTGGTAGTAATATCTTGCATACAGTTTTTACAGCAAAAATGTATACTATAACTCATTTTTTTTCACAAATAAGGATGCTTTTAGGTATGTTCTCATAAAATAGTGTTTTAAAGAGTATATGATTCCTTGTGACAACCCCAAAGTTTATATGTAGTAATAATTTCACCATAACACTGCAAAAAACATTTGTGTGTAGAAAGTTCTTGAAGTAAAACCTTTCCTATTTAATTTTTCAGTATATACACTTGTATTTCTCTCTTCATGATCAAAATTATTCTTCGGTTTCTCCCAACAAATGTTATACTTAAAATATTTTTACAAACTGCATTTTGTTTGCTTTTTGTTTGTTTCAGTTGGCTGGGTAATTCTAAATGTATCACTACAGCAGTAAAGAATCAAGGTCAGATAATGTATAATGGAAATACCTCATAGATAAAAGTTAAAAACTTTCCAGAGTTCTCTGTGTTAGAGATAAAATGCATTGTGACAACTGACTGAATCAAAACAGAACACTGCGTATTTGCTCAGTTCAGTATTTTAGTAGAGTGATGGAGTGACTTAAAAGATTACTTCTGAAAAGCAAATTATATTTTATTGGTTTAATACTGTATACAATTAGTTACAAATATTTGCTCAGTTTAAAGTAGTCAAATATTAGACTCTACCATACCTCACACCTACTGTTAAAAAGTACAAATTTTACTAATAAATCTCAGGAAAATATTAAATTATACTTATTTATAAGCAGGTAAGTTTTTTACAAGACAGTCAAAACAGTGAAATGCTTAGGAAATAAATTTTTATCAGCAACAGCAGTAATAGCATTTCCTTCCTTTCACTGCTCTGCTTGGATTAAAATGATTCCTGGCATTACTTACCTGATCTTGGTGACAATGCCAAGTTCTCAAATGTCCTCACATAACATGTGGTTACAATTATGGTCATAAGTGTTATAGATAACTAGCAAAGTTTAATTAATTAATAGATCAAGTTAAGTAATCTCCTAATTCTCTGATAATGGCAATCGATTTTTAATTTTATTATAAAATTTGATGAGTGTAATTTTAAATGCATTTAAAACTGAGTCTTAGTTTTTCTTCCTTTTGTGTGCTTTACTACATATATGTTCAGTTTCATTTTATCAGAAATGTCTTTTATGAGCCTGACTTTAATGTTAATTTAATCTTTTAAGCAAATCCTTTGTGTACCATGCAAAAAGTGTTATTCTAATGACAAAAGCAGTCAAAACACTAGAATTAATGTGTTGTTAATTAACACAGTTTATTATTTTGTTTCCTTAAATTTTCAAATATTTGAGTAAAACACTGTCACAAGGTAATTAGAAAGTTAGAACATAGAAACCTGTTCTCAACTGCTGAGTAAAGTATAACCACTTTAGAAATGAAATATGACAGGTGCTATTTCTGGTTAGCATCTTGAAATGACATGTCAATCTCTAAAAGCTTACTTCTCAATATCAAAAAGGATTTAGCATTTTAAAGAAAATAATCTGTCAGAGGAATCAAAAAATAAATCCTCAAATTTTCTATCTTATTTGCCTTCTTTCACCTTTTTCCACCTTTTGTTGAGATAAGAAGAAAAACTGTACCCTGCTATACTTCTATATTTCCTTACAAGGCTTTGCAATCTTCTTATACTTTTAAGCTTGTATTCTAACCTATGTGTGAAATTTTGGAATAGAATGTGTACATAATGAGACCCTTTGCTGGCAAAGTGATGACAATAAACAACAAAAATTTATTGCTCACTGTTCTTGAGGCTGGGAAGCCCAAGCTTAAGGCATTGGCAGATCTGGTGTCTGGTGAGAGCCTGCTAGACAGATGGCTATCTTCTCCCTGTATCCTCACATGGCCAAAGGAATGAAGGAGTTCTCTGGGGTCTCTTTTATAAGGGTGCTAATGCCATTCATAAGAGTTCCATCTTCATGACCCATGAATTTTGAGTGTCACAAACCTCAGTCTACAGCAGATCCTATTTGTATTTTGATAGGCTGCATGTTTGACATTTTGATAGGCTGCATGTTTGACACACACGTGTGTATGCATGTGTGTGTGTGTGATCAATTAAGTAATTAAATAATGGAAATAAATTTAAAAGTTGGTTAAGAAAATAATCAAACATTTAGAAACACTTGTGTGCAAGGTAATCTATTTAACACACATACTGGTTTGTGACTACTTCAGAATTTTCTTATACTAATGAAATGGAAATAGAAGAATATTGAATTTTTTCTTGAGTTTCCATACTTCAAGGGCTCAAGTGTTACAGACAGCATATCACTACATATTCATTCATTCATACGTTTCTCCTGAGTTCAAACTTTCACTGAAATTGCTGCAAAAAACATAGAATTAATGTATTTCCTATGTATTTATATTCAATGAATTTTGCTAAAATTGAGGCTTTTGCCTATAAAGTATAATAAGATGAAAAAGAAAATTTTACATTAGTTTCAACACAGTTATTTTAACTACAGTGAGCCATATGGCATGTATTAATCCTAAAAAATAATATGCCAATAGTTTATTTTTATTTAGCTATAGTGGTTTAAAATATATAGTTACTTCAAACTTGTGGCTTCTTTCAATGAGTGAAAGAAAACCAAAAATCATCAAGGATTATGATGATTCGGCTTCAGTCTTTGGAAAACTGAAACTAAAGGTCTCATTCCTTTGGTATTAAACAATTTTGTTTTTCAGTTACTTACTCCATTAAGTAAAAGGTCATATGCATAGAGTATAACAGCTATTATCTGTGATATTCCCATTAACAGTATTTTACTACATAGTGTGAAATACCAGTAAGATAAAATACCCTATTTTTCCCTTAACATTGGTGATGGAATTAAAACATTTATTCATATGAATTTTTATACTAACAACATTTCCAAATATGGTATTACAAATACATTAAAATTACAGTGTTGTTGAAAGGTACAAATATGAAAGTATATCCTCTGTTTCGCTATACATCTAAAACTTGGATTTTAAAATATCTGTTTCCATTTGGGCACTAACATTCACTGACTAACTGAATCAAATATTCAAATATTTTGAAAGCCAAGTTATCCTATTATATAGTCCTTCTGGGGTGTGTGTGTGTGTGTGTGTGTGTGTGTGTGTGTGTGTGTGTGTGTGTGTGTGTGTGTGTGTGTGTGTGTGTATAAATGTATACCCACACATAGTATAACAAATTATTCTCTCTAGTGAGAGGACAGTTAAAATTTATTACTAGCAGAGTAAAAAAGAGGAATTTAAGAACACATGGTGAACTCAATGAAATTCTGCAAAAATAAATTAATAAATGAATAAATAATATATAAAGAGCTAATATACAGTCCAAAATTTTATAGACAGAACTTTTTCAATAAGTGAGGTTGCCAGAATAAGTAAAAATCCAACACACGGCACAAATACACACACAGAAATATAAACACACACTAATAATTGCTATGCAATCTTAATAGGAAAAACACAAATATAGAGGCACAAAGATCCTTTTCAAACATTAAATAGTACTGCCTCTCAACATTACCTTAATGTATTCATTCTGATTTATAGAGAAGATAAAATTGTTTTAGGAAATTATCAATACTCTGGAACAATCTGTTTATCAAAATGGTAATCATGCTCTAAGATACACATCCTTCCTGTTTTGAGGGAGCATCCTCGTGTTTTCATAGCTATTTATTCTCACAGCTAAATTAATCAATCTTAATTGCAATATCTTAATAATGATATATTTTCCAAATCCTTGTAAATATTCTATAATACCTATTGCTAATTATTTTTAATATAATTTTGAATTAATGTATCAAAATACAATTTTTTTCTCCCAAGGAATTATTATAGTCCCTCAAATAGAGTGAAGTTATCAGAAATGAACAATTAAAAAGGAATAAAACTTTACATGTTGGCTCTTTACATATTAGACATGGCTTTGACTTTAGAAATGTATTACCTCCTTCACTTTTTGAAGCGAGGTGTCTGAGACCTAGAAAAGTCATACAATCTAAGATTGAGAGGCTAATTTTGCATAATGAATTGTTTTTTCTATATTTGCTTTTATGTTGCCCAGTAGATTATTTCCAAAAATTATTGAAAAATTGCTATTTTGTCCTGTCTTTTATCTAAAAGCATTAAAATATAAATAAAAGAAAACTGAATTAAAGATAAAAGAATGGTTTACACATATAATCCTTCTCTAAAAATATTTACTTCAATTTTAAGTTAATGTCTCAGTAAATCATATTTCCTTTCTCTCAGTATTTATATAATATTTTTGTCTAATTAAAACAACTTCAATAGAATTAACACAGATTATGGCCTGCCTGACTAACATAGTATATATAAACGGAAAGTTATCTGATGAGATTTCCAGTTGAGAAACACAAAATAATTTAGGTAATAACCTCTCTTCTCATGGCAAACATTGTGGAAACTGGAAAAATTATGCTAAATAAGTAATAAGATAAAGAGTATGTGTTAATGTGAAATATAAGCAAAACTTGGCAAATAATTTAAAATATTGTTGAGGACTGGATGATATTTACAGTCCTGGATTTCTGGGAAACTGAAAGGTAACCCATTGAAATTGAGATTATGCTTAGTTTAGTTTTCTTGATGCATGCTGCATGATTAAATAATTATGTGTAGAATACCTCAAGAGGTCTATATGGCTTGGATGAACATAGTGGTGGTTAAAATTTGTTTCATAATGGGGTAGACAAATGAGTAAAATTACAGAAGATATAGGATGCATGATGTTTCAAAAAAAGGTAAAATGGAATTGGATTTATAAAAGAAGCTAAGTCATGAGATCAGTTGATTAGGCTTTGTAGAGAATTTCTCTCTGCTTTATGTCTACCTCAAGTATTTCTTTATAATAAGTACAGTTCCTTATGTAAAGCATAACACTGTTATGTTATGCACACTTATCAAGATAACCTTATATTCTTGAACATATAGAATATGGATTTTGGTCTATACTGTATACTGTCTACACTTTAAAAAAAATAATAAGATCTGTATTATTATATGACATCCTATGGCTAGATGCACTTAGGTGGGTTACCAGACAGTAGGAAGTTGAACAGTATTGATATGGGGGTCAGGCATTGAGGCTCTGGTGGTCTCATGGTTGAATGGGTCCACCACTATGAAAAAGAGAACCTTGTGTGGAGGGCATCATTGGACTTGTGCACTGGGTCCAAAATGGAAAATGTTTCATCCCAGGGCCAGGGTGGACCTTATCATGTGGAACTGTAGCCACCCAGATGAACACACACCCTGGAGGCACTGCCAGCAGGAAGAAGCCTCTGGTCAGAACTGGATCACTATACCACTAACTCTGGAATGTTTTTATGGTTTAAAAGATCTGCTCCCAAAGTCACTGAATTTAACATTACTGTGTTGTTTAGACTATGGATTTCAATTTGGGGGGTTCATCTTGGAGGTACTACAACAGTCTAGTCTTGTGGAGTTTCCTTCGAGACCAGAAGTATAAATTAGGGCATGCCATTAGATTTTGTCTACTTATGTATGGAGTAATCTCATATTTTTTATCTTGATAATTGCACTACACTTATGTATGATTTTTAACAATGAGATAAAGATAGGGTAAATTGGTTAAAACTTTTGGTCTCTAAAACTCTGATATACAATGTGTTAGGTGATAAAGATGTAAAGATGAATAAAACTAAGTCTGTGACATTAAAGAAATCCTGTTTTAACCTGAGACACAAACATCTTCTAAATAACTGCAACCTGAAAGATCAAATGTGACCTGTGGTGATAATTTCTTTGAGAGCACAGAACAAAGTGAGCCCACCTAAACAAAGTCAGTTTCCTTCATTGCAACCATCTCCACTCAGAATTATTTGTCAATAAGTGTGTCCATGTCTTACTATGATCTGCAGAAGGGCTTTCCTAACAAAGTCTGCAAACAACTTTCTCTTGGGCAAATGTTATTCTGATTGGGTTCTTCCAGTAATAGAAAGCATGTCTCCAACTCATTTGTGTTGTATACTTGTAAATAATGTGCTCCTACCAGCCATTAAGTTGTTCTAATTAAAATTATTTTCTGGGCATTAATAGCAGGAAAATTTACCAGTGTATTACAAGGAGATTAAAAAACAAACTAAACAAGACAAAACAGAACAAAAATCTTTCAATCTAGTGTTTTCAGTAGAAGCATGCTACAATTTTCCTTAGCTATTTGGATTAATAAAAGCTGTTATCATGAAATATGAAAATTTTCTGAACATCAGCTTATTGCCTAGTGACTCCAAGTGCAGATTTTGTTGATATTATCCTATAAGCAGAACATATACTACAACAGTCTCACTTCATGACCAGAGACACTTTTTCCTTTAGCTTTATTTTTTTTCACTATTTTTTCTCATTAGAGGCAGAATCTGCTTCTTTATTGGTTCTTTATTTGCTTAATATTTTTTTATTTCAAAAGCAGAAAAAAGAAAAAAAATCAATTAGCATCTTTCACCTTGAGAAAACAAAAGTCTTTTTAGTACTTTTAGTGAAGTACTTTATTAAATTAGGAAACAGCTATTGGTATTATCAGGATTCATGATTTAAGTATAAAAATGACAAACCACAAAAATAGAATGCTTATTTCCCATACAAATTAAAACTTCCTTCAAACTGTTTCAAAGTACTTGTGCTTTGCCTCATAAGATGCTATTTTCAAACTTGAAATAAGGAAATGATTTTTCCTTCTTTCTGACAGATAAACCATTTAACTTTGTTACAAAATGTTGTAGACTATGATAAGTGACAATCATAAATATATATTGCAAATGTCCTTGTATTGCTCTACATATGTTAAACTTATTTAAGTATTGTAAAAAGTAAAATTTCAGTAAATCATGTTCTGATTGCAGGTGTGCTGATAATCAGAAACTTGAGGCAGAGTTTATTGAAACAAGTCATCGTAAAATCTATAAAGCCATCAATTCATTTATCTCAGCCTAGTCATAGATAAAAGAGTCTTGAGAATCATTAACTATACAGGATGTCCCTACAAGCTCACTAAATGATAGAGATATATAAATGTGGTAATATTATGATGAAAGATGTAAGGATATTAAATTTTTAAAAAACTATATTAAAATTATTTCAGAATTAAAATACATAGCTATAAGCTATTATTTAATAGTAATGTAATGGTAAATCTATTTCACAATATATTATCTCTATACTTTATTGGAAAAATTTTTAAAATAATGCTCAATGAATACTCAGATTATACCATTGAAATTTTCATGAATTTAGTGCCATCTATTTTGACTGCATTCTTATATTGCCAGTTTTTCACCTGATCTATTTCTACAGATTATTTAGCTGTCTGTATATCTTGATATTCTTTGGTTACTATTATAAAAATACATATAAAATAAGTTTGAAAATTAGGAAAAAGTTTCCATTCTGCCATTGACACGCATTGTCATTGACTAACCTAAGACAGACTGTAAAATATCTGTGTAGCCTCTTGAATGTCAATAAAAGTGTTAGATTGTTTGGAAGTGATTTATAGCCTCATGAGAAATGATTACCCATATAGTAGAGGATAATTTAAATCTTAAATTGTGTTATGCTTATGGTTCAAAGAATAATTATTACAAAGAATCTCTAACCTCTCATATATCTTTTTATCCACTGTTCAACAAACTTAGCATCTCTTTTGAATAATAATGACCCTAACTTTCAAATTTGACTTTTAAAATAACAGCATACAGATATATATAAACATAAGTGTATTTTTGAGGAATATTACATTATTAGGTTTATTGTTGAAAAATATCCCGATTTCTAGAAATTTACAAAATAATTTCAGAAAACTGCAGAGCGTAGTAATCCTTTGAAAGAAATAGTCATTTCTCTAAGGCCTGAGTTAGTATGAATGCATGTGGAATGTGCTAACTAAAATATTTTGTCTTATATAATTTATCTATACATTATGTAGTAACGTTACTTCATTGTCTGGGTCAGTCATTTTTGCAGCACATATGCATTGAATGCTTGTTTACTGTATACTTCTCTTTATTCCAATTTATTGTCTAATTCCATTCTGGGTTCCTACCACAGATCTATCTTCCACCTTATCCCTCACATCTTTAAAGACTAACCTTAATTATCTGGCATCAGTAAGGATCTAATAGTCCTTGTTAGATAAAGTTTCTTTTCTTGTCTCCTTTGCATGGTATTGGCTGCCTCTGATGTATGTGTCCCATACAGAATATATATATTTTTTTTTTCTTTTTTTTTTTGCGGTACGCGGGCCTCTCACTGTTGTGGCCTGTCCCATTGAGGAGCACAGGCTCCGGATGCGCAGGCTCAGCGGCCATGGCTCACGGGCCCAGCCGCTCCGCGGCATGTGGGATCTTCCCGGACCGGGGCACGAACCCGTGTCCCCTGTATTGGCAGGCGGACTCTCAACCACTGCGCCACCAGGGAAGCCCCAGAATATTTTGATTAAGGGTATTTCTGGGCATACTTAGCAACTGACTACCAGAGTCTATCCACTTTAATAAAATAGTATAAACACATTTTTCAAATCATACTCTATAAATGCAAGAAGATCCAGTTACTTGGGAGGACTGAAAAAGTTTTTACCTCTACCTTCATTTTTAGAATTTTTCTTAAATCAATAGGTTTGCTTTTAAAATAATTAAAATTTCCACTTTTTGAAAATAATAAACACCATAATTTACATGTATGAAGTAATTTAGATTATACAAATAATTTCCTATAGTTATCTCAATAGAATATTTTAAAATATAGTTCAAATAATATATACTAAGTAAATTAGTCTTGTTTATTGTCTAGTATTAGTCTAATTTAGTCTTTTTATTACTGACTACAAAGTTAACTTTGTTTTTATTACTTTTTAATGTCAGAGTGATTCAGACCTTGGAGATATTTATTAAATATAAAACAGCAGGCACACAGTCAAATTCAAGTCAAATTTAGAAGGACGCAAGAATTGTGTTTTTAATGCCATCAATTCTTTACTTCACTTGGAGGTGCATCTGCTGAACATGTGGGTGATTTCAGACAAACAATAAGCTTTCTGGTCCTCATGTCTTATAACCTTTGCATAAGACCACAAGCCAAGAAAGTAAAGGTCTTATTGCAAATCAGTGTTGCCCTATTTTATTTGTATATGTGTTTAATATGTATTCATCACTCTTCTAGTCTACATCTAATTAAAAACAGTAACAATTATATTTAGCTATAAAACACAAATATATTTTGAAAATATTATATTTTTTCTGCTGCTGTTTGTATTAAATAAATATACACTCATGTATTAACAAAGTTTAGCTGAATGTTTCAGTTTCCACATAATATAGAAATTAAATTCTCATAAATTTCAGTTTGCAACATTCTATGCACTATTAGGATTATAGATTAAAATTTAAATCCTTAATGATGCTTAATAATTCTATTAATTTATTAGATGTGTTTGTTTCTTAATATCAAATCCCTGAGCTAGATTTTATCACAGAAGCCCCAGTAGAAGGTGAATGTTGCATGCTTGCTTATACTCAAAGATTAAGTGACCTGTGGTCTAGCTCATACACTAAATTGGAATCTTTTCAGTCCACAATATACTGAAGAGGTTGCCACAACCTGTTTTGGGTCTCATGTGTATCTGCTTCCCCAAGCTCTTTGACTATATCTGGATTCTCATTCTTAAAAAAGTTGTACCACCACCTATGTAGTTGTTGAAACCAAAGCCCAAGAAGACCATTTCTCTCTTTTTCTCATTTTTCTTGTTAAGCCCATTCCATAGTCATAAATATATCCAGTATATATCCATTAAATTTTCTCCATCTCCTTTTCTATCATGCTAGTCTAAGGTATCAGCATCAGGTAAGAACCAAGGCTGTTGCAATAGCTACCCAACTTCTTTCCTTGCTTCAACTCTTGCACAATTCATCTTCCTTATAGAGACTAAAGTTACCTTTTCAAAATAAAAATAAGTGTACTTCTCTCCCAGCAATATAGCAATTCTGGTATTATGAAATGTTCTCCACAATCACAAAATACCCAGATGACAGACAAATGAAAATAAACAATTTTATATGCTTCTAACTGAACTGAAACTGCAGAAGTAGATACACTGAAACACTGAAGCAAATGCTTACTCAGGGACACAATTTAATAATGAAGGTTTGTGAGATTAACAGACATGTGGAGGAATTAATCTTAGTAAAGCAACCATCAAAGCAATGTATTCCCTGACTTCAGATAAGGTAAATGGTTCCCAGATTTTGTAGCCTTGAGCTTTTACTATTACTTGAAATAATTTTGGACTTGTAATACCCACATATTTAGGGACTTCCTAGACTAATACTTTTTAAATGAAATAAAAATTTAAAAATATATTTGAATAAATACAACTAGTACCACACATTGACACTGGTGAAGGATATCCTCATTTCAGAACTTTCCATGATTCTTGCACATTAAAATATGCTTAGTATGACTTCACAGTCATACCTCAACTGATATATAAGAAAATAAGCAATCATAGTTAAGAATCTGAAAAACCACAACGTATTAGATACTAGGGCTTGAAAGTCTAGACATTGGATGTTGGAATTGTAACATATAGAGTAGGAAGTTATTTTTAAATAAGGCTTTCATGAAATAAAAGCTAGTAGAGGAAAATGAGAAACAGTATGAGATTATCAAAAATGACAAGGGGAGTTTGAAAAAAAAACCAAAACACTACAAATTCTGAAAATGAAAACCAGAATTTTTTCCATCAAAATTCAAAAGAAAAAGGTCTACTCTTTCAATTGCTGAAAAACTTGTTTTGGATGAACTCTCTCACTTAGCATGACTAGATAGGATAAAAACAAAAACAAAACCACTTTTAATAAACCTCATAGCAATAATGGCAATACTAAAATGTTGGGTCACAGTCCGGTAGAGGAACAAAACCACAAGATAAGGCTGATATTTGAGGTCATTTTCCCCCTTGAGGAAGTTATAGATACATAAATATAAGTGACAGCAATAGCTGTAAGGCTCATTTTCTATATCATTATCCCATTTTCACAAGTGACATTTGGCTGGAAAGACAAACATTAAAATTCAGGGATAACCAAAAAAAAAAAGAAGTTGTTAAGCACTCAAATCTTTCACCCAAAAGATACACCTTAGGAGTGAGGCTGCACTGGGTATAGATGAACCACCACAAAGCCTGAAACATAAAACTGAGTCTTCTTAGTCCCTGGTTGTAACAGGTGATTTGCCACTAGCCTAATGGCTGTATGGTGAATCTTCACTGCAACAGGATAACAATATCCATAGCCTTACTTTATACCTAAGAGTTTTCATGAATAGTGTTCACATCCAGTTTTTAAAACATCTAGTATTAATATCACAGATTTCATCAAACAAGACGAAAAAAGATGACAATAGAAGCAGATCCAAAAGATATCCAGATATTGGAGTTCACAGATAAAATTTTTTTAAGTCAGCATTTAATATGAACAAAGAATAAAATATTATGGTAGAGAATTATAATAGATAAGTGGAAACAAAAAAATAATCATAAGCAAATTTTAGAAGTGAATTAAATTTAGTAACAAAACTCCAAGTTTGTATTTAGCAATAGATTGTACATACATAAAGAAGGAATTAGATAATTAAGAGATAAGTCAAAAAAGGAAAAAAGATTACAAAAAGACCAGGATAGAAGATTTCGGAAGGATCATAAAAAACATGTGACATATAGTTGAAAGATCTAATAAATGGATAATTGGACTCCAAGAAATGAATGAGAGTGAGTTGGAGGTAGGAGAGCAGCACAAAAAGCAATATGTAACAGATAAAAACTGAAGAAGATATCAAGTTACAGACGCAAGAAGCACTTTATATAACAAACAAGAAAAATATAAAGGGAATTATTCCTATGCCTGCATCATAGTAAAACTAAAGAAAGTCAAAGATGAAGAGAAAATATTAAAAGCAGTCAAAGAAAGAGCTTTTTTAAAAAAATAAGAACAAGAATAACAAGTGACTTTATAGGAAAAATAGAAGCCAAAAGAAAGTGACACCTTCAAATTGTGGTTAAAGAAGATAAATTTATGAAAGTAGAATTTTATATTCAGCAAAAATATGCTTTAAAATGGATATACACTCAAAATATCTTATAACACTCTAAAACAGAAAGCATTTACCACCAGCAGGTAGAGAACTAATTAGAAAGGGAAACACACAGGAAGATTCAAAGATGGTAATGTTTTATTTCTTAACTTGGGTCATGAGTATTGAGACATTTGCTCTATTCTCTTGTCATTATGTCATATATATTTTTATGTATGAGATATTTTATATTAAAATCAGAGTGAGCCTGGTAAAATGTGGCTGTTTCTGCATTTAGAGCTGGTGAAGCAGGGAGCAGGCCACAGCAGCCTGCGCCAGTTAGACCCCAGAGGGAAGTAGTTGACAAGTGGGCTTCCACTGGTCATTGAGAATAGTTTGCCCCTCCCATCCCCTCTAAAGAGAGATGAGTTCCTCTTTAACAGGGATCTTTTTAAACATTCAAAGAAGTATATTCCTGAAGCTTTTCATTATGAGCTCTTTAAAAACTGCAGAGAGAGCACTAGGAAATTGGAATCTGAGACAAGCTGCTATGTTGGGGAAGAGAGAGGGAACCACAAAATGGATCACAGTTAACATTGTGGCTTTCTTCAACAAGAGTATTACAGAATTCTGTCCCGAAGAAAGTTGTCTGCTCATGTCTGCATGCCCAACATATGAATATAATTTGGCAGGTGACACTAATATTAAAAAGCCAATCAAATACTCCGCTCCAATATACATTGACTACTTGATGACTTTGTTCCTGGTAAGCTGGATGATGAAACATTTTCGTTCTACTATTGGTGTCCTGTTTCCCCGAAACTTTATCTACGGCAAAGACTATTTTAATGTGTCTGTTCAGGGTTTACACCTGTACTTCTCAGCTGCACTTTCATTCTGTAATACAACTGCAGTGTTTATACCTGTATTTATCCGCTGCACTTTCATTTTGTAATGCAACTGTGAGAGGAGACTTAACTCACATTTCCTGTAAACATTTATTTCTTTACTCAGGAGGTCAACCTGATTGATAGGCATAAATTGGCACCAGGAATTAGTTGAGAGGCTTGGATAAAAAGGCAGATAACCACTTCTTCTAGAACATGATTAACACTCTTGCTTCATTTATTACTATTTCTCAAAGCTATTTGTTATAGACTAGTGATTCAAACTTTGACAAAACAGGAAGAAAGACACCCAATGTCTACCTGCTGCTAAAATGGCTTCAAAGGTAGGTGAGCCCCATAGCTTTTGAGTGAGAACTTAAGAGCACAACCAATTCTGAGTCACTACTATGTGTGGCCACTTCTGCTATTGTCATGGAATCACTCTTAATTGTAATATGTGATGACTAACCTGTAGTTTATTAGTTTAGTTATTTTTATAAATTGAAGAAAAATGACCTTCTACTTTAGGTAATATCAAAGGATATAAAGATTTACTAGAAATAATTTTAAAAGTTTCCAAAACAAATTTCCTAAAAAAATCCAAATATGTCTTATTTCACTTCTGTTTATGAATATAAAAGGTAACTTTAACTTTCTATAACATTTAGAACATTTGTATCACTTTGGATAACCTTTATTCTCATGGTTATATGCCAGTGTTTTATAGATTAAGAATATATATTTATATTTTTACAAAACCTATGATTTTAATTCAAATCATCACAGGGCATTATGATATAGGAGCAACCAAAATTGTTTCTAAAATGACTTAAATTTTTTAATCTTTATTTGGAATTTTACTAACAAATAAATTGACCTAAATCTTGTATGTATCAGAAATACATTTTAAGGCTTCTAAGGATGATTTTGTAGATTTTCACTTTTAAAAGCTTTATTAATCAATGTTAGTTAAACACATAGTTTTGGTTAAGGAAGAAAAAATCTTCCAAAAATTGTGAAAAACTTAGTTTTCAAAGTCACTTTATATGTTGTTTTTCAAATGTGTTTAAATTTCGGTTTGGAAAATGAAAGAAAGTGCTTAGTATTTTAATTATTTTGTATTGAGTTCACTTTAAAAATCACTTCTATACTTGTTTTTATATGACTGAGTCTTTAGTTAAGAGTACTGTGGAATGTAACGTACTAGGGATGTAATGTACAACATAATAAATGTAATTAACACTGCTGTGTGTTATATATAAAAGTTGTTAAAATAGTAAATCCTGAAAGTTCTTGTCACAAGGAAAACAATTTTTTTTAATTTAATTTTGTATCTATATGAAGTAATGCATGTTTGCTAAACTTGTTGTGGTAATCATTTCATGACGTATGTAAGTCAAATCATTATGCTATACATCTTAAACTTATACAGTTCTGTATGTCAATTATATCTCAGTAAAACTGGAAGAAAAGAAAAAGTACTATGGAAATGGATGAGCTTTATTTAAATAAATATAACCTAAGGAAAACTTAAAGAGAACATAATAAAGACCATGAAAGTGAACTAAATTTAAAATATACACACACAAATATTGTTTTAACAGCTCAGTTTAAATATTCCTAATTAAAAGAGTAAAATTATAAGTAATGAGCCAAAAAAAGAGAAAATGAATTAAATCTACAATGTATAGAATTTCATAGGCTTAATGAGCTATATTTAAAACATATTGATAAGTTTTCACATATATCTACATTGTGAACTAAAATTGTTTAGTTTTTTGAGTAAAATCTTTAGATTCCTGAATTTAATAAAAATTCCAGAAGAGGGAGATGTTTACTCTCAAATGAAAAGTTTTTTTCAGTGTGAATGAATTGAATTCTATAAAACAAAGGAAAAAAAGACCTTTATATATCATCTTAAATATATAGGAATTATAGATGGTAAATCTCTGTGGTGGTTAAAAGTTTATCTTACTCTATGATCTATCACAGGTACTTTTGCTATATGAGGTTAAGATTTTTATATCAATTTATTTGTCTTATTTATGTTCCCTAAAACATGTGCTTAATTTTTCAAACATTTAAAAAATATTTTATCAGTCATTTAAAATAGAAATTAGTATTCAACTTTAGGAATAATTCATTAAGATATATTTTCTTACTAATCGTGAGATGACTAATGTTTTTGTTAAAATTGTTTAAGAATAATATAGAAACAATTGTCAATATTCTGAAATAATTTTAACTTAATCATGCACTATTTCTAAATATCTATCTATATGTAAGACCAATATACCTTTTTATTTGACTCTTATTTACTGAACAATCTACTAAATAAAAATAATTTCAAATAAATTTTTAAAGTATTTTTATATAAATCATAATAATTCCTAATAAGTAAAGGCAATGAATAATTTTCCATTGTCTTTTCTGATGAGAAGGAATGACAATAGATTTAATACTGTATATTAGTATGCTTAATTATAAAGATATTATCACAGCAAAACACATTTGTTATTTACACAGCTAACTAGCCCATGCGTCTCAATATTGGCAGTCTGGATCTTTCAGGAAGAGCATACATACACAAAACCCTATGTTATTTTGTTTTCCTCTGCAGTTATCTTGACATTAAATTTGTATTTCTAAACTCTCCTGTTTCAATTTCTTTTCTCAGTTATTAAGTACAAAGTATGTGAAAAACCAATACTAATTTACATATTATTTTCATCAGTGTATTCTTTTGCCAAATCTTTTTATTTCCCTGAAGCAATATGGACATGTGCCCTATATTTTTCACCAGCTTTATTTGAGTTTCCAGAAGTTACTCTGAGGAATAAGCAGTGCCTCGTTAGCACAGATTTTCATATTGTTTGCATCCACTTTTTCCTCAGCTTGCTATTCCCATTGCTTCAGAACTGCAGGGAAATTATGGGCTGAAATGTCAATGTCAGAATTGTTGAAATACAAATCATATTTTCAGAGAAATACCAAAACTAAACTTACTGATGGTGAACCTAAACTTTTTCTCAAAAAAAGTGTGTTAAGCACTGTGAATCACTGTCAACATTATAGAAATGCTAACACCTGCACCAAATTAAGTGCTAATTGTTTTCTGGAATAATTTCTTGTTAAAGAAAATACAGTACTGATTTAGACATGCTACCCAAATGGGCTTTCTTTGAAGAAAGTTTACACACAGGGTGAAAAAATATTCCTATGGGATTATTTGCTAATTGACTTATTTTAATAATGAACTTGTGAATTGGGCAGGCTATAGTAAAATATGTGGAAAAATGACAATTCTAAATCTTCATCTCCATCTTATTTTATGCCATATTTTACACTTTTTTCATAACCTACAGGAAAATATATCATCTCTATCCAACCTCATTTTAAATATTCAATATTCCTTCCATATAACCTTCCTTCTAATTGGTTATTACCTTTCCAAAGAAAAGTCTGAGATCCCTCCTTCCTTCTCATTTTGTATTAAGTGTTCCCAGTCATAATCAAAGAATAGTTTTACAATGCCAAGTTGATATCCGTATATATTTGAGAATATTTCTGAAAGGAGTATGAGAAAAGAATGCTCAAGATAGAGATGCAAAAGTTAAGATGAATTATTTGTCTTCAAAGTGGAAATATCACTCTCATAAAAATCCTTCAAGCACTCTCAAGTGTGTTCAAATTAAAATTCAAATACTTTGGGATGACATTAAGTAATCTTATCACCTGGTCACTAGCTCTTAACCTTTAGTAAGTACTCCGTTACTTCAAATCCAGAAACACCCAAGGACCCAGTCTTGCTTTATTGTGATGCCTTTATGTCTCACACTCTGGCATATCCTGCTACATTTGCAGTTGTGTTTGCTGCCTAGAACTGACTGAACCCTAGGATTTTTTCCAGGAAACACATATTCATCCTGTATAAAACTTACATCTTGTGTCTTACTCTCTTGGAAGCTTTTCTTTTCTTTCTCACTCTGTTAATTCCCATACAGTGTGTTTTATAGTGCATTTTACTTACTGTAATCAGAGAACTATAATGTCTCTTATACTGAGACATTTTTTTCCACTAGTTGTCAATACATAGGGCCTGTGCCTCTTTGTATTGTATCTTGGAACTTGCACATAGTATTCACCCAATAAGTAGTTAATTATATTCCAAGTTTATGTTAACCTCCTTACCTTTCATGTTCTCTTATCTTAAAATATCTATGCTTATGATAATTCTTATTTATGTTATATCCATTATTCAATTGCAGGCTCACATTTCCCTCCATCACTGACTACTTCAACTTATTATTCCAGTCATCCTTGATGTTTCTCTACTATATTCTTAGACGTATCTATTTTAAACATTCCAGTGATTAGCATTTATATATTATCTTCTTTTGCTTGATGACTCATGTTGTCCTTATTATTAGATTTAAGCTCTTCAAATCAGGAACACAGTATTATGCTTATTATGAGTCTCTAATGGTCTGTAGATCAGAACTAGACCCAAAATATGTGCTCAGTAAATATTGATGGGTTTATTAAAAGGGTCAGAGAGAATGAATAGATGATAATACATGACAAGTCATTTTTTAGATGATTTTTACAGGGGAACAAAATTTCAGCTCTTTTAAAAGTTTCAAATGTTAGGAGACAAAAATAGTGCCCTTGAACATAAGTGATAGACAGCTGGCTGATAATATGATGATGAATCATTTGACGTTCTTTTCAATTTCTTCCTTTACAACTCTTAATAAGAATGTGTGCCATTAATCAACAGCAAAGAGTGCTGCATAGTTTGTGGGTGGATCTCAGAAGTAGCCAGATTTTGTCGGAATATTCAAATGATAATGTTGTCAATCTACTAAAGGTATATTGCCATGTGGATTGTTAGGATTCTTGATCCAGACATGCAGCAAAGGAAGCATAATACATTATAGGTTTCTATGTTCTCTCTGTAAATGTAGTTGTGTGAAGGCAAGACATTTTCTACCCACTGCCTGGAATCTTTTCTCCTAGTGCTTTCACACAAAATAGGCTTCTGTTTGCCAGTGAGATTTAAGCCTCAAGACCACGACATGTTTTTTTCCCAGCAGTGGCTTTTTATTGCAAGCAGAGCTATCAGCAGTGCCAGCCAAGATAATAGCCCCATGCTGAAAGGTTTCTTCATTGCTGGAACAGTTCTCAGGATATGGATTTTTTGAAGGTTGTCAAGGCAGCGTGAATTTCTAAAGAGATTTTTAAATATAATAATGGACATTCTTACAAAAATATGTGTTCGTATTTATTGACGCACATTATCATTTTTATGCAAAATATCCCATGAGGAATATAATCTAATTCTACCACCTGGAAATGAAAACATGTTATATGTAATGTGTATACTTATATAACATTCTTTCTCCATATTGTATCATGTTTGTAAACTTTGCTCTAATACAAATAACTCACCCATTATTAAATATTCCTCTGAACTTCTACCTATTTATTCAAATTTGTAAACATGAATTTTATAAAATCATGGTTTTTAAAACTATATCTTCCTAATGTAGCTATATTTCATTTTATATTTGAAACATGGGGAGTGTTATATAATTTGTAATATCTAAGATTTAAAAGATTTTTCTGGTATCAAATTCTACGTGTGAGATGTACATCTTGAGATAGAGATAACAAACTTGGTAATACAACAACTGACTAGAGTGCTTACGGTGATACATCTCTACTTTTAAATGGAGGGATGTCTCTTAAGATGGACTTCTGCCTGTATTGTACTATTGATATTATATATCTAGGACATCCCAGACAAAACCACTCTGCTCATAAGCAGAAACATAATACCCCAAATGATGTAGATGTTAAAAAATTCTCAGAAGTCCTGCATACAAATAACTACATTTTATACGAGTGAAACCAAGTGGTTGAGGTAGACTAGAGTGCTATGAAAATAGAAAACAAAGTTCATGTTTTTAAGATTAAGTTGTGATATGCCTTTTACATTTTTTTCTTGCTCTGAGTTAAAACAGACGATATTCTATGAAAAACTTTACATTTTTTAGAAGTATCCAATATATACTCCTATTAAGTCTTTTTTATTAAAAAAATGTTATTGTTAGGAAATCAGCTATTCCTGCATGGTCCAATTCCTGATGTGAGAGGAATAGAAATAAGAAAAATAAATTACCTTGAAACCCATGTTTTGAATTTTCTTACTCTAAGTTTGCATGGCTATATTACAATATAATATTAATATATAGATATCATATATCCACTACAGTAGCCAGAAAAACACATTAAACTTATCTATGTAATTAAAACATTTTGGGAAGAATTTTGAGGTAGCTCACGATTAGAGGTATTAGCATGACTTTTTCAGTAATCCAATTGAAAGATGATTGCTCCTGACCCAGTACATGGATAATAGAGAAGAGAGAAATAGATAGATAAGTGGACATTTAAAATTAAAACTGAAGAGATGTCATAATTGATAGAATGTAAAACATGAGAAATAGAGGGTCAAAAAAAAATGATCTGTTAACTGGGTAGAGTAAAACCATTTATAGTACTATGAGATGTGCTTGGGAAAGGCACAAATTTCAGGTCTAAGAGGTCGAATTCAATACTGGAACTATTTGATACAAGCCACATTGATATAAACAACAATTTGTCTTAGGAAAGACAGTTTGCCAAAAGCAAATTAATGTATGCCTTTAAACAGCCTCTGACATCTATTGTAGCAGAGATGTCAACTTGACAACTTGTCAGCATAAAGATTGTAAATAAAGCCATGGGATTTAAGAAGATTGAAGATGAGTAGAAGGAGAAGAGAAAAAAAAGCTTAGGAAAAACAAGATTTCTAAGAAGACAGAGAGGAGAAGCTAAGTTTGGAGGATAATTAGAACTTCCAGAGGAAAGTAGTGAGTGTATTTTCCCAGAAATTTTGTGGAGCATATTTCAGCAGAGAGAGAAATATGTAACACTCTCCTACAGATCAGGTGCTAGATTTTATGTCTACTAGTTTTTACTGCCAGAAGCTCATTGAAATTTTAGTGGAGGGCACATCTGGAAGGTTGAATAATAAAGAAATGCATAGGATTGAGGCCTATGTGTGTAAGCAGTTCTTTCTGAAAAGTTGTGAAGGGGAAGAATCAGAAAAAAAACCATGTTACGTGGGAACTGAAGCTAAACTGAGATGTTGTGTAAATGGGTTAAGTCATTCAGATGAAATTATGGTTGTGAAAGAGAGAGAAGCTTAGGATATTAATAAGAAAGGAGGCAATAAATAAAGATCTGGTTCTGAGGAGACTGAATAAGAAATGATACCAAGCATAGGAGAAGAGAATAAGCACAGAAACTATTTAAGAAATGCCAATGTCATTATAGGAAGGAGGGAGGATGAGTGGGTATCCATAGAAGATGTTTGATTATAGGAAGTATTAGGAGTTTAATTCTATTATCTGTTTAATTCTGTGTGAAGTTTTTTTTAATTCTGTGT
Source organism: Leucopleurus acutus (assembly GCF_964270905.1). Classification (NCBI taxonomy): domain Eukaryota; kingdom Metazoa; phylum Chordata; class Mammalia; order Artiodactyla; family Delphinidae; genus Leucopleurus; species Leucopleurus acutus. The sequence goes on from NC_139160.1 coordinate 57,365,381, forward strand.
GAAATTTGTTTTTACCCAAACAACATACTCTATTTTATTATGGAAACGGATTGTCAGGATTACTGAAATGTAGTCAGCCCTGCATACCTGATGGATCTGAGATTCAACCAACCACAAATCAAAAATATTTTAAAAAATTCCCAAAAGCTCCAAAAAGCAAAATGTGAATTTTCCATGTTCTGGCTATTATTTATATAACATTTACATTCTATTTATACTACTTATATAACATTTACATTGTATTTGTTATTACAAGCAATCTAGAAATAACTTAAAGTATATGACTGGAAGTATATGACTGGAGGATGTGCATAGGTTGTACGCAAGTATCAATACTATGCCATTTTACATAAGGAAATTGAGCACCCATTGATTTTGTTATCCAAGGGAAAGTCCTGGAACCAATTCCCTTGGGATACTGAGGGATGACTGTATTTCATCTTCTCCAATTAAAAGTTTGATATTTTCTGTTATACTAATTTTCTTTAATTTTTTTCTTTTCTTCATTTCGCCAATTATTCTTTCCAGAGATATGTGTCATTCATTAATGCAGTTTAGTATATATTGAAAACTATTTCCTTGCACCTATTTTTTTTAATTTACCATGTAATTTTTTAATTTTTAAAATCATAAGTTATTCCAGTGATAGTATCAAGTAAATTTTCCTATGAAAGATAAAGAAATAGATATGCTCAAGTCTTTTTAACCATTTTTATTTTGTATCGTTCCCTGGAATTTTATATTCTGGTTATTATCAAATTTTATATTTTTATTCAATACTCAAGAATATAATTTCTATTTACATTCAACATGTAATCTATATTACAAACATCTATACAATGTAGTGTAAATTTTTTATATTTGAGATTTTTTAAATATATATTCTATTATTCCAAATTGTTATTTTGAGATGAAAAACAATAACTTACTACCAAAAGTTAAGAAATATTAATATCAGTTGTATTTACATAAGTTAACCTTGAATAAATAATGTTAAGTGGAATATGCTAGACATAAAAGGATGCAGTTTATTTGATTCCATTTATATGAAATAGCCACAAATGGTAAATCCCTAGAGACAGAAACAGATTAATGTTTACCAGGGCCTAGGAGGCAGATAACATTTGGGAAGTGACTGGTAACGGATATGAGGTTTCTTCATGAGGTGATAAAAATGTTCCAAAAATAGTGATGATGGTTGCATAACTCTGTGACTATTCTAAAAACCACAGAGTTGTACACTTTGAAAGGATGAAAGGGAGGTATATGAATTATACTCAATAAAGAAAGTTGTTTTAAACAATGTAGAAAACATTACAGGTAAGGTTGTAGGATCCTTTGTAGATACCATCAGTCCCTTTCCTTTTCCTTCCTCTACAGTTTATTTTTTTTTTAATTCTTAAGCTTCATAATAGTTATGTGTAACTATATATACTATTATTTTGTGTTTTTGTTTAGTTCACAAGTCAGTTTTCTTTATCAAGTTTCATTATTCTATTTTTTTCTCCCCTGCTATCATGTTGGGCTAAACAGATTTCTGTGTAAAGATTTTTCTTTTTCTAGTTTTGAGCCCTATTCTATTTCTACTGCTAATTACCATAATTTTCCTAAATATTTTAAATTATATTCAGTATCTCAATTTCCTTTTAAATGATGCAATACTGTTTAAACTCTTTAAATTGCCTTGGGGCAATGTCTCTTTTCAGTGTTTCATATTATATTTATTTTGTTATATCCAACTTGTTTCTATAGCAGAAAAATAGGTATATATTTTTTTCATTAATTTACTCCTTAGGTTACCAAAACGTTGTATCTTTGTGGTTGTTCAAAGTTATTGTTTCTTTTATCCCAGTTCTGCCTATGGGGTTCAGATGATTTGTTATTTTTTTCTGTTCAAAAATATCCTTTAATTTTATCTTAATTGAAGACTTTTGTGGGAGAAACTCTCTTCATCTACCTATCATCTATCTATCTATCTATCTGTCATCTACATTGCTATGCTTCATAAATTACATTTTGACTAGGTACCAAATTCCAAGTTACAACTATTTTCCTCAGAAATGTAAATGTATTATTCTAATTTATGATAAGAAGTTACCTGTCAGCCAGGTTATATGAAATGTTTCTCTATGGTAATATGTGTTTGATCTATTGCAGTTTCTTTAATTTTTGTTTTTTCTTTGAGAATATGTGATATCACCATTATAAGTCTAGCATTATTTTCCTTCTCATCCTACTCCTTAGTCTTTGTGATTTTTTTCAATCCATGCATTTATGTACTTTTAAAAAGTTCTCTAAAATACTCTAATAAGAATTTCAAATAATGCCTCTCCCTCATTAATTACCCTGTTTTTCTGGAATTCTCATTAGGTATATTGTGAAATTTCTCATTCTAGCTTTAATATTTTATAATTTCTTAACCATAATCTGTATCTTTTTACCCCACTGTTGCTATACACTGTGCTGCTCTGTCTACTTAGAGCTTTATTTTTCTACATTATTTCAGTTACATAATTTCCTTTTTTATATATTTCCATTTTTTCTAACTTCCTTACAGGACCATTTTTTCTTAACTTCCTTTACAAACAGGGCCACTTCTGCTCTTTACTACTCCTAATACTGATAGTATTGTGACTTTTTAGTTTCTACACAACTTAATTAACATTCCTCCATCATTGTAAGAGCTTTTTACTGTATCAATTATTTTCTTTTATTGAATTTCTTATATGATGAAGTATGTATTTCTTTGAATTTTGTAGAGAAACAAAAATACATTTGTTATGAGAATACATAACAATGAACATTTGTATTCTTTTGCTAATTATGTACATTTTGCTAATTATGTACATTTTTTTCAACTGTAATATTTCTTTCAACTACAACAAAATACTTTCTCACTTTTTCTAAGCCACTCACTCATTTTGTAAAAAATGGGTATCCCCAGATCTGCTTCTTGCTTAATAACATCTTTTATCATCTAACATAACTATAGATTACTACTCTCAGGTCTTCATGCAGAAGGCTCATTAAAGTGTACAGACTTTCCTGATATCTGTTATTACCATAAATAATTCATGAAATACTCCAAACTTCAGACTATCTCATTTACACAATATCAGAAAATGGGGAACTTTCCTACTTGGTGATTTCACATTCAGAATATGACACAACCTCATGTATTCACTCCATATCAAAATTATACTTCTTGAAAGTATAATTCCAGAATGGATGCACCAAAAGATATCAGTGTGAATGTGTGGGATAAATTAGAAAAAAGAGTGATCAAACCTTCCCCACCTTTACTTGGATATTCATAGTGGTGGGTGAATGGGAATATTTATTACAGCTAAACTTTCTAGCCAACACTTTGCATTTTAATTTTTATCACTTTATTACCATCAATTGGTCCTTATGAGTAACAGATTACTGAATAAAATTTCTTATTTCAGAAGTTAGTGAATATTGTGTCACTGTCTTTATATTCTAAATATTTAGGTATTGGCAGATGAATCCTGATTTCATTTGTATAAAATCTAACTTAGAACTCTTCTATCATATGGTTTCTTTTTGATATGCTTTTGCTATATATAGTTTTGTTGTAATTTTGTTATATATTTTGACAGGAGTTGCATTTCTAACAATACTTCCTTCTTAAGGCCCATATGGCTTATTGCCTTTCTTAGGATGTACTATGCAAGCTGCAAAAATGTGCTTCAGAAAATGAGATTTTGATATATCTGCAAATTACATTAGTTGTGTTCCCTGTTAAGGACAGCTAAGAATTCCTGAAAAGATTATTACTTGGGTCACTTGTGTCTTCTAAACACAAAAAAGTTTTAATGTTCACACTGAAGATAGATTATTTTCCCCAAAGTACCATTTTTACAGTTGCAATGCCTTTTAGTTCTTAAACCAGGAAATTAAAGCTACCTAGCTGAACAAAATTAAAGCATTTTCTTTATAATTATTATGCCTTAAATTATTTCATATAAAAAATTAAAATATGATTAAATACAACTACTACTTCAATATACAACTAAAGAAAACATGTAATTCTGCTAAATTTTTGTAGTTATTCTTCTTTAACAAACTTTATATAATTTCACTTAAGTTAAAATGCCTATAGATATCTTTCAGAACATAGTGATCAATAAAGAGATCATAGAAACATCAAGAAAGCAATGCCCATGTACAAGTGCAGTTTTTTACTCTGAAGGATGTATTCCAAGAAATGGAATTGTTGGAACAAAGTGTAAATGTATTTTTAATTTTTGTAGAGGTTGCCATATGGCTTTCTAAGATTTTTTTTTAACAATTCACATCTCTACAAGCAATGTAGGAGAGTACTTTTTGCCTACATTCCTGCTGACAATAGCTGTTATCACTCATCTTAATTTTGTCAAGTGTGATAGGTATAAAGTGATAGTTTATGCTTATTTTAACTTGCATTTCTCTTACCAGGAATGCATTTCAACATCTTTTCACATTTGAATTTGAGTTTGAATTTGTCGGTCATTCGGATTTGCTATAATGTGACTTGTGTTTTCACATTCCTGCCAATTTTCCTATTACAGGTTCTGCCTTGTTCTTGTGACACACCTTGTCTTTTTATTGCAAATGTTTTTCTTAAAGTAAATCTGCTCATTTTAGTTACTATCATGATATTTTTCTTTAAGAAAAAAGTCTTCATTTTATGTCAATTATATTTTTTCAGTTAAGAGTGTATTTCCTCCTCTAAGATTGTACATGCATGCTAAGGGATTTTTTGGCTGGCTTTGTATTTAAAACACCTATAATTTATTTTTGTATTCTAAGATGTACAACCAAATTTATACCATTAATTTTATTAAAAATTGCTTCATTTTTCTTGCACCATTTGCAGTTGGTGTTACTTCTTAAAGCATTTAGTAGAATTATCTGCTTCTGAAGATATTATTCGGGGGCATATTTTTAACTAAAAATTCAACTTTCCTAATATTTATAGGGCTTTTCCAAATATATATTTCATATTGAGAAACTTGTGATAGTATTTACTTTTCTTGGAATCAATGCCTTTTAACTTAACTGTCAAATTTATGTGCTTAGAATTGTTTGTAGCAATAATGTAACATAATCCTTTTTATGTTTGTATGGTCCTAAAGCCACCCTTTACTTTATTCCTAGTGTTAGTAATTTCTGCCTTCTTTTCTTTACTATTAGTCTTCTTAGAGGTTTGTCAACTTTATTGACTTTTTCAAAAACCAGCTTTCTTTTTCATTTTCCTTTTCTGTGTTTATTTTCTATAATTGATTTCATTAAGTTCTGCTTTTGTTTTTATTATTTTCTTAGTTCTAGCTGCTTTGCATTTTTTGGTTTTTTCTTGCTGTTGAAGTGGGAATTTAGATTGTTGATATAATACTTATTTTTTCCTAATCCAAGTCTTTAGTGACACAAAGTTCCCTCTAAACATTGCTTTAACAATAACCCATAGACTTTGGTAATTTAAAAAAATTTATTTTATTTATTTTTATTTTTGGCTGCCTTGGGTCTTCATTGCTGCACGTGGGCTTTCTCTAGTTGCGGTGCGCGGGCTTCTCATTGTGGTGGCTTCTCTTGTTGTGGAGCACAGGCTGTAGGCGTTTGGGCTTCAGTAGCTGTGGCACATGGGCTCAGCAGTTGTGGCTCGCAGGATCTAGAGCACAGGCTCAGTAGTTGTGGCGCACAGGCTTAGTTGTTCTGCGACGTGTGGGATCTTCCTAGACCAGGGCTTGAACCTGTGTCCCCTGCATTGGCAGGTGGATTATTAACCACTATGGCACCAGGGAAGCCCAGCCTTTGGTATTTTTTATGCTTATTTTCATTCAGTTCAATGTCTTGTTTGATTTCTTTGAAACTTCCTCTTTGACCAATAGATTATTACTAGTTGGCAATTATAAATGTAGATGCTATAAACATTCTTATTGAAGTTGTGCGCACATAGGTTTTCAACTCATTTGTGTAAATACCCAAGAGCATGCTTCCTTGATTGTATTGTATGACTATGTTTTGCTTTGTAAAAAACCATGGAAACATCTTCCAAAGTGGCTGTACTATTTTGCACTCCCACCAGCAATCTATCAGAGTTTCTGTTGCTCCATATGCTTATCAGTGTTGGGTTTTGCTAATGTTTTGGATTTTAGCCATTCTGATAGGTATATAGTGGTATCTCATTCTAATTTGCAATTCCTTAATGTCATACGATATTGAAAATTTTTGTATGATTTTTTGTAATCTGTCTTCTTTGGTTCAGATATTTTACCCATTTTTAAATTGGATTATTTTCTTAATTTGAAGCTTTAAGCGTTCTTTACATATTTTGATCAACAGTGTTTATCAAATATGATTTTTTCCAAATATTTTATCTCAGTCTGTGTTTTATTATTTTATTCTATGGACAATGTCTGTTGGAGAACAGAAGATTTTAACTTTAATAAAGTCTCATCAATTTTTCTTTCATAGATTATGCTTTTGATGTTTTATCTAAAAAGTTATCTTCATAACCAAGGTCTAGATTTTCTCCTACGTTATATTCTAGGATTTTTATAGTTTTGTGCTTTAAAAATCTAGTGGCAAATTTTAGGAAACATGTAAAGTTTGTGTCCACGTTTATTTTTTTGGCCTTTCCCCAACTGTTCCAGCACCATTTGATGAAAGGACTATCTTTTCTCCATCGGTTTGCCTTTGCTCCTTTCTGAAAGATCAGTTTATTATTTGGGTGTGGGTCTATTTCTGGCTCTCTTTTCTGTTCCATTCATCTATTCACTTTTTTTTTTCTTTCCTGTAGCACACTGCCTACCTCACTGTAGTTTGAAGTCAGAAAGTGTCAGTTCTCCAACTTTGAATTTCTTAAACATTATGATGGCTATTCTGCTCTTGCTTTTGAAATAAACTTTAAAATCAGTGCATTGATATTCATAAAGTAACTACTTTCTCAGATTTGGATTAGCAGTCCAACTTTACCCTGAGAACCTGGTATGGCTCCTGAAGGTAAAACCCACAAAGGCCTTCCTTAGAGTTTTTAACTCTCACATTAGTCTACACGAAGTCTTTGGTAATTCATTAAATACAGCTTCAAGTGTTCCTTCCACACTAGTTTCAGATGCAGGTTTTGGCTCCAGGTATGCTGTGATTCTGTGTATCTGCCTGTCTGTCCAGTTTTCAGGGCAACTGTTTGCCTGTGACCTTAATTATCTGATGAATTTTAAAAGAGCTGTTGGTTTTCACTTTGTTCAGTATTTTTTTTTTTTCATGTGACGATGAGGGTGATTGCTTCCAGACTCTTTAGATGTTTTATTGGAAAGCAGAAGTCCCATGTGACCATGTTATTTTACTTTCTATTTAAAGAAAAAGATTTTTCTCCTGTTTCATAAAATATACCCTACAACTATTATTTGTACATTGAGTTTATGAGAAAAATACTTTGTTTTTAAGTTAATAACTCTCCTCAGTTCAGTTTTTTCTTCATTGTGTTCAGTATATTTTTATTCTCTTGGAAAATGTCCAGTCTCACTTAGCAATTCATCCTTTTAATCATTTATAATCCATTCCTAAATTATTTTTAGACAGATTTAAATGGAAGCATCCTTAATATTACATGTTTCTAAAAAAAAGTATGATAATTCCTGAAATTCAACTGTTGGCTGTATAAAAATATAATTTATGGAATGATCTAAATCAGGGATTTACAAGCCATAGCCCATGAGTCAAATCTGGTCTACCACCTGTTTTTATAAATAAAACGTTATTGGAATACAGCCACCTTATCTGTTGATAATTTTCTATGGCTGCTTCCACATTATGGCATTATTGCTTCTATTGTAACAGAAGCCAACTATCCCCAAAAGCCTTAATTATTTACTGTCTGTCCCTTTAAAGATAAAGTTTGCTGATCCCTGATATAAATAATAATAATCATTGATCATGGAAAGTTTGCCAAAAAAACAAATTGAAATGAAAAGCATATCGTTTTAAACAGAGCTGTCACTTCAAATTTTGTTATACCAGTATTATTCAATCTTCTATAGAATATAATTCTTGGCCTGATTTAAAAATTATGCTAAAGCAAACTAAATATTAAAATAAAATGTTACTAATTCAAAATTAAACATTTTATTTATTTCTTATTGTGATATAATTGACATATAGCATTATATTAGTTTTAGGTATACAACATAATGATTTTATATTTGTATATATTGCTAAACACTCACCACCATAATTCTAGTTAACATTTATCACCATAGACGTTACAAATTATTTTTTCTTGTGATAAGAACTTTTACTGTCTATTCTCTTAGCAACTTTCAAATATACAATAACGTATTATTAACTATAGTCACCACGCTGTATATTACACCTTCATGATTTAATTATTCTGTAACTAGAAGTTTGTATTTTTTGACCACCATAAAATAAATTACAAACAACATGAAGTTTTAAAAAATATTGTTGAAATTCTCAAAATGTAAATATTTTGTATGTAATTGTCAGAAATTCAGCTACAGTTTCTTCATTTATTTACATCTGCCAAATTTGCTAAAAATGACTAATGTAATTAATGGTTTATAATTTATATCACAGATGCTGAATTTTTTTTCTTTCTGTGATGGCTATTTTGCCAGGTTTTGGCACAATTAAGTTTGTAAAAGTGGCTGAGCTTTAGTGTGATAGACACTTGAAATTTCTCATTGGATGGTATGTCATATTAATTGATATTAATTAATATAATAAATATGATTAATATCACATTAATAATATAAATATGATATAATTATGATATTAATAGCATTTTATACTCACATGCCTAGCATATTTTTTATTATTGATTTTAGAAGACAATGAAAACAAGCAAAACATCTGAAACTGGAGCTCCGAAAGAAAAAGAAAAATCACACATTCACTCAGCATTTTGGAAATATTCCCAAGAGACATTTAATTGGACTCCTGCACTAAGCTTCTTAACAATGTACCAATATTTGTTTTAAAGTTACATGAAAGAGAGCTTATAATATTTTATTCATTCAGCGTTTGTCACACATTTTCTGGTTTCCAGTCTTTCTATTTTGAGTTGATTTATGTTTAGAGTGTAAGTTAAGGGTCCAGTTTCATTCTTTATCGTGTGGCTGTCCAATTTTCCCAACAGCGTTTAGGTAGTTAACTGAAATTTCAATTCACTTGATGATTACCTTATTTTTAAAAACATTTAAAGTGCAATGTACTTCTCTGTGGCATATGTCAGCTAATAAGACATGAGATATCTCCTTGTTTAATGTACTCTAAAAGGGGTCACCCTACATATCAGCAAATTTCAGTTAATTGGTGGGGGTAAAGTACCATATAAACTGCTAATTCTTTATAAACTAACAGATTCAGATATAATTAGCTAATAGATCAATATCTGTAATCATAACTTGAGGTCCTACATGTAACTGTTACATTTCTGTTTTGGTAATTACCTCTTTTCACATTCTCTATTCTCAATGGGTTTTTGAGAATTCTGAGTAGTGAAATAACTGTAATTTTCTCTCCCTCTTCAATCAGCAACTCCAAGTTAACCTCTAACCACAGTTTTCTCAAATATTCAGGAGTAATGAAAAGTTGTACTTTGCACCATTTGCTTATTAGCTCTCATTATGAAATCACAGATTAGACATAGATTGTATTCGATGAATAAAAGATGGAGCAAATTAATGACACAAAGACAACTTGAATTGCCACTTTGACAATGAAATATGGCAGGCAATATATAGAAAAAGTGGCACATTTTCACTTTTAATGTAAATAAAATCGAGAACACTAAAATTAAGAGGTAAAGATCCAAAAGGCAAATAGACTTGCCAGAAACAAACAGCTTTATTAACGAAGTGACATTGTGTTTCCTCATTCTAGAATGTCTAGAATGACACGTGGCCTTTGAGTTCCCTAATTGATCACACTGCTCTGGAAACACCTTAAGAACTTGAAAATAAAGAAAATCCTGGATACAAGTTAATAAATATTAACTAGATATTATGTGTCTGACTTGAGAAAAAAATACAGTTACAGATAAATTTTCTTGGCCGACAAAAGAAAAACAGGCCATTATTGGAACAGACACGTGCTTTCAGGAAGATTGTGTTAAAATTTGTTTCTTGAATAAAGTGAAATTTAAGTGAAATTTTGAAAATGTGCAATACAGAGTTGAGCATTGTAAATATTTAATAGGAAAGACAAAGTGTGCTTAAGTGATGACATTTATTGAGTTGAAACTAGTGATATGGCCAGAAAAAGGTAAAAAATGTGAGTATTTTAGTAAAGAATGGGAAAAAGAGCCTTTCTGGTCTTTGGTTAAAAGTTGTAATTCATGTAAGAGGCAATTAAAGACCATGAGAGATTTCAGAAAAGTGAATGTCTTGACATAATCAAAATATCACTTCAGGAATATCATTCTTCTTTTTTAGTACATTTGGGAAATAGAAAAGAATAGAGACAGGATAATTATGCTTCAGATAATTAAAACATTAGGATAAAAATTTTAATATACCTGGACTAATATTGATGATTAATTCAGAGGAATGAGGTATAGAAGACATCCTGTGGCAAATGTGACATGAAAAGAGATTAAGGTAGCAAGACGCACGGATGCAAATTCCTCTCCAGGATACTACGTCTGAGAGACTCATTAAAAGAAGAGATAGTTATACTTCTCCTATACTCAGAGATGTAACATGATGGGTAGGAAACATGGTGCCAATTTCAAAGGCTGGAATTTCAGGTGTCTTTAAATGGTTATAACATATTGGCTAATATAAGCAAGCGATATTTCAAAAGAATATAGAAAAAAATAAATGATTCCAAAATGAAATCAATTAATAGATGAGATATATAAATAGCTACATTCTGCTTGTCCCTTACAGCTCATGAAAATCTGCAGCTTCTCTTGGAAAGCCCAGCCTCATATTCTCATCAAGTTACTCAGCATCAGAGAATTTTATTGGGATGACACCTGCCCATTAACAGCTGCATCCACAGCTAATGAGAAATCTGAACCCCTGAGAATTACCTCTTGGCCTAGTGCAGATGCTCATAAACCTTTGCAAAATAAGACTGCAGTAGTTAAGGACAGTGGCAGCATGAGGAGGATGTTTTACCTCTAGAGCATTTAGTATGTTCTCTTCTTAGGAAGGACTATGCCCTCTCGTCCTTTGCGGAGCCTTTTACATAACAACTCACCTGCTAAGTAAGGGAGCCTCTCCATCGGCTTCACAGAGAAGTATTTTTACTACACACTTTATAATATAAATAATTGACAAATCCTTAATCAAGTTCTTAGTTCAGTGGAATAAATACAGCCATTGAAATTCCAGTAAGGCCTAACCCATGTCACCTATAAGAGTTTACATAAAGGTTTAAAACCAAATATTGGTAATGAAAAACAAATAATTTTTCTTGGCATGCCTCCTTCATATAGACTTTGAAAAAGTCAACATTTATAAATAATTAGTTGATAAATTTGGAGTCTTAATACCTTCTCCATCCATTTCTGTTAAAAACACAGCTAAAAAATTTAGATAATTCCGGGGTAACTAAATACATAAAACAATAATTACATAATATTTACTTTAAATATCAGAGTAAAAAAATTTTTTAAAGCTTGACTTAATTGGGAGGGGAGGATTTTTTAAATTAAGATGTAATCTTTAAAATCATGCAGGGATTATTAAAATCAGTATAATTTTTAGCCCTGATAATCATGTAAAATATATGAGCTTTTTGTCTGTTCTCTACACAGAAAATGGAGTGCTTTAATCAGGAATAATGCCACAGATATTCCTGGAATAAAATACAAAAGAGAGAATATATTTTTATTGCAATGGCCTCTTCTACTTGGCTCAGCTGTTTTAAAACACATTGGATTTTAGAGCTTTTTTATTATTTAGGCTGACTGAAGTTTAATTCACATTAGTTTTATGTTCTTGTAGGAAAGAGTGGTTATTTTGTGACCAAGGAATCCATTTATTACTGACTCTACCATTGATTTACTATGTGCCCTTGAACAAGGCAATTAACTTCTTTTTGACTCTATTTCTTAATTTATAAGGTACAGTTGCCACTATTATGCAGACATGGTGGAATAAATTTTAAATTTCCAATGAAGAAGAAGCTATGGAACATAGGGTATAATGTGATGGAAATCTTGTCAGCTGTTTTAAACTGCTAACATTTAAATTCTATGGGAGCTACTTAAGCTAGCCAAATTTCCCAGTCTATATATTGGTGAAAAGCAAGTGGTAGAGAATTGAAGAGGGGCAATATATCTAATTTTATTTTCAAACAAGGAAAAATGTCATTTTACATATGAATAAAGTAATGTTTCACCAACATCAGCTGGCTTCCACAGAGCAATAAGGACAAGATATAATACCAATCAATAAAAAATGGAAATTATTAGAAAAATTATTTTAAAATTATATAAAAATTATTAGAGATAATTTTTACTTCCTTATCATAGAAAGCTATGAAAAAATAATACTGCTAGTTTTCAGCTTTATAGAAGATTTTCAACATTAAATGTGATTTGAATTGTTTTGCATAAAAATATCTCCTTCAATAATGATTCAGATACCTGAAATTATAACATTAGAAAGTTATTTTCTTTTCAGATATGAAATTTTTACTCAATAATATGAAAAAGTTTCCCCAATCAACACAACTGAAATCCTGAATTAAACATGACAAACATCTTCTATTTTACCTATAGGTACAAACAAATCACCAGGAGGATGATGGAATCTAAGACGGAAATTTCACCAGAAATAATAGCTGCCTTGGAAAATGTACAGTATTGAGAGAGCGATTTGGAGTTGGCAAGAAAGAGCCATGATCCAAGAAAGGAGAGTTTCAATTTACATAAAAGTTTGATCTAGAATAAAAAGTAAAATAACTAAAGCCAAAGAGAGACAGGATACTGAGAGATAGAGAAGAAAAGAGGATAAGAGAGAAGAGGAGAGGGGGAAAAGAGAAATTTTCTTCACCTGGGATTTTGTTAACAAGGAATATTTTTCTCCAAAATTATAGTTACGAATCTTCCCTCCTATTATTCCATGGTTATTAAAACCCAGTTTATAAAATTTTTATGATCTGTAACAATATTTTATCCCTCTGTACCAAATTTTCTATGCTATGTCCAACCTAAGGAAACAAAAAGTCTAAAACAAGAGTCTAAAACAAGATATTACATTCCACATTTATTGCAGTGGATCTACCATTATCAATACATGACTTTAATTACTGCGTGCACTTTCTCTCAAGAAGAGTGAAAGAGAAGAGCCTATCCATATGTTACAAGAGTTTCACCTGTAAATGATGGAAAGAAATATGTTTGCGTCCCATCCACTAGAATTCAGATACAGGGTAAAAATAAACCACAAGGGGGCCTGCGAAATATTTTCTTTAGCTAAAAATCCAGTGACAAGGTAAAGAAAGTTCTTTCTTATTAATTGGAAAATAAAACAATGGATATTCACAAAATGCATAATAATAAAAAAAGGTTAAGGCATATACTGTTCTACATAGAGGGATAGTATCATTTTAACTTTATGTATAGTAGAAAATATAGGATTAAAAAAGTTTTTATATTCACTAAAAAATACATAGTTTTTCAGAAAAAGTACCTGAAATCTGCAAGAGTATAAAATAATGGAACATAATTCTATGCTAATTAATGTAATGAAAAAGTGATTTAATCACTTTATTAAAACATAAATATATATTTACTATACAAGACAAATAGATAATTGGAACAGAGTCAGAAAGAGACCTATACATATATAATCACCTGATTATGACAAAAATTCCACAATAATTCAGTGGGAAAAAGAAATGTTCTATTCAACATGTAGACCTGAAACAACTAGACATATATATGGTAAAAATGACCTCAGCCCCTACTTCAAACATAGACAATGAATTTGAGATAAGTGATAAATATAAATAATAAAGTAAAATAAGAGTCTAGAAAAATACTTAAGGAAATAACTTCATAAACTATGGGTAGGGAAAGTTTCTTAAACAGGACACAAATCATAAAAAAGACTGATAGATGTGCATAAAATAAGTAACTATTTTCATGGAAATAAGCCATATGCATGGTAAAACAGTAAGCTAGAGATTGGAAGACTATACTTGCTCATATACAGATAAAGCACTTATATGCAAATAAAGCACTTAATTCAGTATATAACATGATTCTAAGTTAATTAATAAAATAAAAAGTAATAAAAATGTGCAAAAACCATCAGCATTTAACAAACAAGATTATCAACATTATTAATTATCAGAGAAATAAATATTAAAACAATTTACCTGAGTGACTAAAATTGAAGAAAATGAAAATAATAGGTGCTGACAAGGATTTGAGGAATTGTAACTCAAACTTTGATAGTGGAAATGTAAATTAACTCATCATTTTGGAAGATTGGCAGTATCTACTAAAGCTAATATATGCCAATTCAGCAATATGTTCTCTGGCAATATACCCAACAGAAATGAATACTTATGTCCATCAAAGACACATACCAAAATATTTATAGTGGACTACTCTTAGTTGCCCAAGTAATAAGGATTACCCAAATGCTCATCTACAGAAGAAGGAAAAATAAATGCTTGTCTATTTCCACAACTGAATATTACAAAGCAACAAAAAGATCTTAAATACTAATATTAGCAATGACATGAATAAATCTCAAATTTTTACTGTGGGGGGAAAATGTCAAGAATATAAGTACAAACTTTATGTTTCTATTTATGTGAAATTCAAAAACATTGACATTGATATCAAGTGGTAGAATTTTAAATTTTGGTTACATTCTTGGGAAGGGCTTGATTGGAAGAGACCCTGAGGGTGGTGCTGGAAATATTCTATATCTTGATTGGGTTTATGTCCACATGGGTATAATAATTCACTGAATGATGTAATTAAGATTTGTACAATTCACTTTATCTGAACAATACATCAATTAAATATACAGTTTCCTATCTTTCAATTAATTGCCTTGTAAATTCTCAAATTCTTGATATACAGCAAATAAGTCTAAGTTTCCTCATTACTTCACTGCATTGTGGGATCTTACCCAACAATTGACTTAGGTTACAATTTGTTCATATGTTTTAAACACAAGTATTTTTATATATTTCTTCTTTTGAGAACATCACACTGCCTATTAATTTATAGCAACATTTTTCACATATTTTTTTCCAATTTTAATGAAGAATCACTTTATAAGTTTGAGGTGTACAGTATGATGGTTTGTTTATATATATTGTAAAATGATAACACAATATTGTGCGATAGCACAATAAGCTTAGCTAACTTCCACAATCTCATATAGACATCCTTTCTTCGAGTAAAAATGCTAAATATTCTTGTTATGTAACTATAACTAACTTGATTCTTCCACCAATGACCCAAGAATGCATCTAAAGTGACTAAGTATACTAACAGTCCCACAATTCAAAATTGTACTTTGTAAAAATATATACTTATTTTATGCAATTTATATAGATTGTTATAGATCAGTAGTATTTTTAACCCCAGTATACCTTGAACCAACGATTAACATGAAAAATTTCCGTAAAGTACACTAATATACACTATAGGAAAAAGCCATTGCTATCAGGGACATATCTAACTTAACTGTCTCTGATTGTCATAGTAAATAGAATTTCTTTATGTTTTAATCTTAGGGTCCAAAGAGTATCTAGTACATAATATTGCCCAATACACATTTATTAAAACTATATACTATATACTATATACTATATTTTTAAAGTCACTGTGGTATTCATCAAATATTTTTACATATTTTACCTAATATACTTTAACTAAGAGAACATATTCACAGAGTAATTCTTGAATAAAGCATCTATCTATGTGTGGTTACATAGAATAAAATTCTAATTAACTATTAATTACTTATTTATTCATTAAAAGCATCACATATATCTGTTTAAATAACTAAACACATTTTATATTATTTTGTTTTATATTCAAAACCATGAAATGTGTTATTAATTTCAATGTATATTCAAAAATATAATCTGTTAGGTGCTGCTCTATATAAAAGGTCATTGTTTGATGGGTTTATTATCTAGTAGATGACAGACATAAATAAGTTAAATATAAATATTAATCATATTCATTATATTTCTAATGCCATTAAAGAGTTATGAGTATGATGTTCCAGAGTATGATGACAGAGAACGTCTGCTAAATCATCTCAGGTAGGCTGGAGAGAGAAAGTCCATTAGAAGATATGCTTATCTTGAAGACTGAAGGAATAGGAATTAGCTACAGGAACAATGGATGCAGAGAGTCTAAATAGAAAGAAAACAAGGTGCAAATGCCTGAGATGAGCAAAAGTGGAGTGTATATGATGAATTTAAAGGAGATCAAAATTTGTGAAAGAAAAGACTAGGTACAGAATTAAGCGTTAGATATAATTAAATCCTGGGAAGCTATGTAGGTTTTGAATCCTTATTTCAAAAACTATGCTTAACATTACTAATTATTAGAGAAATGCAAATCAAAGCTACAATGAGGTATCACCTCACACCAGTCAGAATGGCCATCATCAAAAAATCTAGAAACAGTAAATGCTGGAGAGCGTGTGGTGAAAGGGGACCCCTCCTGCACTGTTGGTGGAAATGTAAATGGATACGGCCACTGTGCAGAACAGTATGGAGGTTCCTTAAAAAACTGAAAATAGAACTACCATAGACCCAGCAATCTCACTACTGGGCATATACCCTGAGAAAACCATAATTCAAAAAGAGTCATGTACCACAATGTTCATTGCAGCACTATTTACAATAGCCAGGACATGGAAGCAACCTAAATGTCCACGACAGATGAATGAATAAAGAAGATATGGCACATATATACAATGGAATATCATTCAGTCATAAAAAGAGATGAAATTGAATTATTTGTAGTGAGGTGGATGGACCAAGAGACTGTCATACACAGTGAAGTAAGTCAGAAAGAGAAAAGCAAACAGCACATGCTAACATGGAATCTAAAAAATAATGGTACTGATGAACCTAGTGGCAGGACAGGAATAAAGACGCAGACAGAGAATGGACTTGAGGACACATTTTGGGGAGGGGGGAGCTAGGGAGAAGTGAGAGAAGCATTGACATATATACACTACCAAATGTAAAATAGATAGCTAGTGGGAAGCAGGAGCATAGTACAGGGAGATCAGCTCAGTGCACTGCGACGACCTAGAGGGGTGGGATAGGAAGGGTGGGAGGGAAGCTCAAGAGGGAGGGTTTATGGGGATATATGTATGCATATGGCTGACTCCATTTTTGTACAACAGAAACTAACACAGCATTGTGAAGCAATTATATTCCAATAAAGAAGTATAAAAGAAATAAAGACTAGATAATGTTCTCATGATTCTTATTTACTTGTGTATATTATATTTACTTCTGTATATTTACTTATGTATAGTGATGTAACTTAAAAATATATATATTTCATAACATAAAGTTACATAACTACTAGAAGTCAAAGAGTTTAACTGGCCTGTGATACATTTCTTTCCTAAATACTGGGAATATGTTCTAGGGAAAAAAAGTGAAGACAAATGATCCATGTACTTTCTTTGTCAACATAATAACTAAAACTCTAGGTAAATAGACTAAAAATACTTGCTAGCAGAAGAGTCCTTATTTTTGGAATGTTTCTCTTAGGAATGCTTTAATAAAATAACCCAGAATTTATAGATACATGGGGCATGGTCACACAAGTTGGAGTTTAAAATATATGTATAAATTTCACAGATGAAACACTACCCTGCTGTGTGGGAAAACCCAAAAAATCCCATTTGGAGATTTCTTCTACAGTTATGATATTGTAATGCTATCAGAACACATGTCTGATATGGGAAGAAAAAAATGTGGAAAGCTGACCTTGAGGTCCCAGACAACTGATTTTTTTTTGAGTCTCTTTGTTTCCAGTATCCTTGAAATTATTAATAAAGCAAGATCTGTACTTCATAAAAGTCTGATTTGACAATCCAGTCCTGTATATTGGTCTTCTAAATTATGGCTTTTTAGTTGTCTATTATAACAACAATTTCACACAAACTGTTGAAAATAAGCTTAGAATATTTTATATGTTTGTTTCCTTTATCTTAAAAATATCACTATATTTGCGATAAAATATTTATGAGTTTAAAATATTTGAATATATATATGACTAAATCTCTGACATCTTGGAGTAAAATTTTGTGGGGTATATATTCAAGGTATCTTGGCATTTTCTGGGAAAATTTTATTTGATTAGTTAAATAAGGCATTCTTAAAATTTGAGACTAGTATATTAATCTTCCATTTGGCCAACTTAAGGGATCAAGAGAGCAAACTAAAATGCAAACAAATGGTTCTTAAAAACACAGGTACAGATTTTAGTGTTCCTTGAACACGCATTTGCTAAATTCAAATTCACTCTAATTTAGATTTCCTTTGACATAATTCTATTATTTCTTAACATAAGTCTATTAATCAAAATTACAGTGGTAATAGAGATGCCCTTAAATCTGCCCTTGAAACATGCAACCATTCCTTAAGAATTTAAAAATATTTTGCACAACCTTCTGACACTGAACCAGGAAGAAATAGAAAATATAAACAGAAGGATCACAAGCACTGAAATTAAAACTGTGATTAAAAATCTTCCAATAAACAAAAGCCCAGGACCAGATGTCTAAACAGGTGAATTCTATCAAATATTTACAGAAGAACTAGCACTTATCATTCTCAAATTCTTCCAAATTATAGCAGAGGGAGGAACACTCCCAAACTCATTCTATGAGGCCACCATCACCCTGATACCAAAACCAGACAAAGATGTCACAAAAAAAGAAAACTACCGGACAAAACTCCAACAATACATTAAAAGGATCATACACCATGATCAAGTGGGGTTTATCCCAGGAATGCAAGGATTCTTCAATATATGCAAATCAAGCAATGTGATAAACCATAGCAACAAATTGAAGGATAAAAACCATATGATCATCTCAATAGTTGCAGAAAAAGCTTTTGACAAAATTCAACACCCATTTATGATAAAAGCCCTTCAGAAAGTAGGCATAGAGGGAACTGACCTCAACATAAGAAAGGCAATATATGACAAACCCACAGCCAACATCATTCTCAATGGTGAAAAACTGAAATCATTTGCACTAAGATCAGGAACAAGACAAGGTTGCCCACTCTTACTGCTATTATTCAACATAGTATTGGAAGTTTAAGCAACAGCAATCAGAGCAGAAAAAGAAATAAAAGTAATCCAAATCAGAAAAGAAGAAGTAAAACTGTCACTGTTTGCAGATGACATGATACTATACATAGAGAATCCTAAAGATGCTACCAGAAAACTACTAGAGCTAATCAATGAATTTGGTAGAGTAGCAGGCTACAAAATTTATGCACAGAAATCTCTTGCATTCCTATACACTAATGATGAAAAATCTGAAAAAGAAATTAAGGAAGCACTCCCATTTACCACTGCAAATAAAAGAATAAAATACCTAGGAAAAAACATACCTATGGAAACAAAAGACCTGTATGAAGAAAACTATAAGACACTGATGAAAGAAATTAAAGAGGATACAAACAGATGGCGAGATGCACCATGTTCTTGGATTGGAAGAATCAACATTGTGAAAATGACTATACTACCCAAGGCAATCTACATATTCAATGCAATCCCTATCAAACTACCAGTGGCATTTTTCACAGAACTAGAAAAAAATTGCACAATTTGTATGGAAACATAAAAGACCCTGAATAGCCAAAGCAATATTGAGAAAGAAAAAGAGAGCTGGAGGAATCAGACTCCCTGACTTCAGACTATACTACAAAGCTACAGTAATCAATACAATACGGTACTGACAAAAAAACAGAAATCAATGGAACAGGATAGAAAGCCCAGAGATAAACCCACACACCTATGGTCAACTAATCTATGACAATGGAGGCAAGGATATACAATGGAGAAAAGACAGTCTCTTCAATAAGTGGTGCTGGGAAAACTGGACAATAAAAGAATGAAATTAGAACACTCCCTGACACCATACACAAAAATAAACTCAAATTGATTCAAGACCTAAATGTAAGACCGGACACTATAAAACTCTTAGAGGAAAACCTAGGAAGAACACTCTTTGACATAAATCACAGCAAGATCTTTTTTGATCCACCTCCTAGAGTAATGGAAATAAAAACAAAAATAAACAAATGGGACCTAATGAAACTTCAAAGCTTTTGCACAGTAAAGCAAACCATAAGCAAGACAAAAAGGCAATGCTTAGAATGGGAGAAAATATTTGCAAATGAATCAACGGACAAAGGATTCATCTCCAAGGTATATAAACAGCCCATGCAGCTCAATATTAAAGAAACAAACAACCCAATCCAAAAATGGGCAGAAGACCTAAATAGACATTTATCCAAAGAAGACATACAGATGGCCAAGAGGCACATGAAAAGCTGCTCAACATCACTAATTATTAGAGAAATGCAAATCAAAACTACAATGAGGTATCACCTCACACCAGTTAGAATGGGCATCATCAGAAAATCTACAAACAACAAATGCTGGAGAGGATGTGGAGAAAAGGGTACTCTCTTGCACTGTTGGGAATGTAAATTGATGCAGCCACTATGGAGAACAGTATGGATGTTCCTTTAAAAACTAAAAATAGATTACCATATATCTAGAAATCCCACTACTGGGCATATATCCAGAGAAAAGCATAATTCAAAAAGACCCATGCACCCCAATGTTCATTGCAGCACTATTTACAATAGCCAGGTCATGGAAGGAACCTATATGCCCATCGACAGACGATTGGATAAAGAAGATGTGGTTCATATATACAATGGACTATTGCTCAGCCATAAAAAGGAATGAAATTAAGTCATTTGTTGAGATGTGGCTGGATCTAGAGACTGTCATACAGAGTGAAGTAAGTCAGAAAGAGGAAAACAAATATCGTATATTAATGCATGTATATGGAACGTAGAAAAATGGTACAGATGAACCAGTTTGCAGGGCAGAATTTGAGACACAGATGTAGAGAACAAACATATGGACACCAAGGGAGGAAAGCTGAGGGGGTGGGGTGGGGATGGTGGTGTGATGAATTGGGCGATTGGGATTGACATGTATACACTGATGTGTATAAAATTGATGAGTAATAAGAACCTGCTGTATAAAAAAATTAAATTAAATTAAAAATTTAAAAATTAAAAAACGGTTTGAGTGTGAATTATCTTATGTGACTTTCATTAGGGTCTTTAAAATAGGACATCTCTACAGAGTATTGAAGAGAGGATATTTTGAGACCTCAAGCTGTAAATCACAGAAAGTTGACCACTGATCAGTTTTTATTTCACTTTCCCTCTTTTCTAAAGTTTTTAAAATCGTATCTTTAACATGGCAAAAGCTGCTATATCATTATTGTTATTCTATATATTTTTAGTAAAACTTTGCCAATAACATCAAGGTAATTAAAGAAGTGAGGCTTTTATTGAGAGTATATTTAGGAAAACACAACTTTACCCCAGACAGGAGATTCAGTTTTCTTGTAGATGAAACCATGACACACAGGATGGAAGCCACTGTAGTTCTAGCACATATACTTATAAAAGGAATTTCCATTTCTCAAGTAAGTAGAGTCAAGAATCAATTTTAGAACTAATCTCTCAACTATCATTGATCTCAGAATATAGACTAAGGAAAGTGACACTGGTGTGATTTTTCAAGTGAGAGAATACTCTGGAATTTCTGTTGAGGAATCCAAGGCAAAGTCTGAGAAATTGCCTTTGTGTGAATTAAGAAATACAATTAAAATATTAGGCTTTTGTGCTGGCTTAGGTATGAGACTTATCAGATCTATGCCTTTATCCATTCTTGTGGAGCACTTCCTCACAAGCTCAACAGAGACAAGATATTTAAGTGCTAAGCCAAATAAATGAGATGAGATTTTTTACAATTAGACAAAAAGCAAGCAAGCATCAGCTGTCACATCCAAGAGTATCCTGAGAATACATGGTGACTAAATATAATATGGTATCTTAGGTGGGATCTTGAAACAGAAAATGGATATTAGGTAAAAACTAAGGACCTTTGAGTAAATTATGGACTTAAGTAGTAATAATGTATCAATATATATTCATTAATTGTAACAAATGTGCCATAGTAATGTAAGATGTTAATAATAAGGAAACTCAATGTGGAGTATGTGGGAACACTTTGTACCATCTTTACATTTTTCTGTGAGTCTAAAACTTTCTTAAAATGAAAAGTTTATTTAAAAAAAAAGCAAGAATAGAGAAATCAATGAAAGAATGAACAGATTAATACCAAGACTATTTGCTAACAGTGTTCTTCTGATCCAGGGATCTAATTACCTTATACAAAGACGTATTTGGTTATAAATTCTAGGATAACAATATAAATTAAGAAACAAAATCTTATTGAAACAAATCAAAACTCATGTTGTTGAAAAATCTGATCTGCACCAAATCTAAAGGACTATTGGGACATAAAGGAGCTTGTAGGTATTTTTTTTCTTGAGAAGAAAATTTCAAATAGATGATCTTCAAAACAAAACAAAATATTGGTGAAACCGCTAATTGTTGATGCTCTAATATCTGAAAAAATAAAGGAAAATGGGTTGTTTGTTTATAAAGGGAAAGCTGTGTTGTAATTACAGTCTCTGAGCACAGCAGAAATGCCGATCTTCTGTAGGGCTTGGAAAGCATGAATGAAGTTCAGGGATTGGCAGACTTTCAGAAATGGAAGTTTTTAGGAATGGTTGACCTTTATCTGAGAAGTATGTTTAATGGATTGTTGCTATTGCTTATTGGCTGACTTCAGACACATTCACTGAAGTGAATTGTCATTGATTTATGAAATGAATATAAACGAGTTTCAGTGGTTATGTTTTACCTTGGCCAGGGGAAAAAATCATTCTTTTCCTGGAACACTATGAACTTTTATTATCACATCAAATAGGATATAGATATTTCATTGTTCAACATTTTTATATGATAACAAATGTGCTGGCTTCTATAATGATATCTGACACGTGTTACATCCTGTATGCTGTCTGGGGGTACCAAAGCTCTTTCAGTGTTATAGATTCAATCAGGGCATGTAGAAAAAAACTGTATAAGAGTTAATAATGTTTTCTTCTAATTTTTACTGTCTTTTCTCCTATTTCAAAGGAAGGTAGAAATCTACCAAGAATGTCTCAGATAATCATGATCTAAAATGGAAATAAAGTTGCATTTATTTCCATCCTGTTATAACCATGGATTCCAATAAGGTAATCAATAAAGTTTGCAAGCAAACTTCTGCCTTCGGTAAATGTTTCTCATTATATTTAAAGGCACTAAGAAGTGATACTAATATTATATAATTATATATATAGCAGCCATTTTTGAATTTGTAATATGCTTCAAGTTTTGTGGAAACCATATATCACAATTAATCATAATAATAATCCTATGGGATAAATACAAAATGGAATAATGTAACTAGCAACTCATTTCCTTAAAAGCAGAAATACTAAATGAGAAATATGAGTCTCATTGTAAGAGTCTTAATTTAAGTAAAATTGTGAGACAAATCACTTTTATTTAAGTATTCTTTAATTAAGACCATGTTGTAAATCACTTTTTCAATGTTTTCAATAATATAAAAAATAAAGACTATTTAAACCCAGGTCATGAAGCCAATAATTAATAGAGTTACTAATTTGAATGATAGATTATAAATAAGATTAACTTTGAAGAATTCTGCATTAGGCAATGGATAAGTAATTTTTTTCAGGCCAAGATTCTCACAGAGAACAATTCAGAAAGTTGGACATAACACAGATATCTTCCCTTGTAAGGATTTAGAGAGATCGAAAGCAGTAAGAAATTGTGGGGTCAGTATCTGGAAATAGAGGAAAGTCAAAAAAACTTAATTTGGCTTACAAAGATGCTTTTCCTCTCAGGGCAATTGCAGATACGAGAGGTAAAGTATTGACTAAGAGGATGAGTAAGTGATTAGAGATTTCATCTGTCTCCCTAATATGGAGCACTCTGGTAAATACTCCAGGTTTTTAGAAGTGAACTTAAGAGCCATATCCTATGAGTAGAAGGGGTTTAGAAAGAGACCCTCCAACAATAATTGAAACCCAGAGTCAAATCATCTTAATACCTGAGTCTATTAAGAAAATCTGACTTTATTCTGGCTGCCTTCTGGAAGTAAAAGTAAATCCACTTGGAAAAATTAAGATCACCTAGAACTTCACATTATTTTGAATTTTTCTTTTCAATGGTCTGGAATTCTATTTTTTAAAAAGGAAATAAGAGCAGAAGCAAGAAGAACTACAACCCTGCAGCCTGTAGAACAAAAACCACATTCACAGAGGATAGACAAGATGAAAAGGTAGAGGGCTATGTACCAGATAAAAGAACAAGAAAAAACCCCAGAAAAACAACTAAATGAAGTGGAGATAGGCAACTTTCCAGAAAAAGAATTCAGAATAATGATAGTGAAGATGATCCAGGACCTCGGAAAAAGAATGGAGGCAAAGATCGAGAAGATGCAAGAAATGTTTAACAAACACCTAGAAGATTTAAGAACAAACAAACAGAGATGAACAATACAAGTACTGAAATGAAAACTGCACTAGAAGGAATCAATAACAGAATACCTGAGGCAGAATAAAGGATAAGTGACCTGGAAGACAGAATGGTGGAATTCACTGCTGTGGAACAGAATAAAGAAAAAAGAATGAAAAGAAATAAGACAGCCTAAGAGACCTCTGGGACAACATTAAACGCAACAACACTCGCATTATAGGGGTCCCAGAAGGACAAGAGAGAGAGAAAGGACCCGAGAAAATATTTGAAGAGATTATAGTCAAAAACTTCCCTAACATGGGAAAGGAAATAGTCACCCAAGTCCAGGAAGCGCAGAGACTCCCATACAGGATAAACTCAAGGAGGAACATGCCGAGACACATAGTAATCACACTTGCAAAATTAAAGACAAGGAAAAATTATTGAAAGCAGCAGGGGAAAATGACAAATAACATACAAGGGAACTCCCATAAGGTTAACAGGTAATTTCTCAGCAGAAACTCTACAAGCCAGAAGGGAGTGGCATGATATACTTAAAGTGATGAAAGGAAAGAACCTACAACCAAGATTACTCTACCTGGCAAGGATCTCATTCAGATTCGATGGAGAAATCAAAAGCTTTACAGACAAGCAAAAGCTAAGAGAATTCAACACCACCAAAACAGGTATACAACAAATGCTAAAGGAACTTCTCTAAGTGGGAAACACAAGAGAAGAAAAGGACCTACAAAAACAAACCCAAAACAAAAGAAAATGGTCATAGGAACATACATATTGATAATTACCTTAAACGTGAATGGATTAAATGCTCCAGCCAAAAGACACAGGCTTGCTGAATGGATACAAAAATAAGACCCATCTATATGCTGTCTACAAGAGACCCACTTCAACCTAGGGATACATACAGACTGACAGTGAGGGGATGGAAAAAGATATTCCATGCAAATAGAAATCAAAAGAAAGCTGGAGTAGCAATACTCATATCAGATAAAATAGACTTTAAAATAAAGAATGTTACAAGAGACAAGGAAGGACACTATATAATAATCAAGGGATCAAACCAAGAAGAAGATATAACAATTATAAATATATATGCACCCAACATGGGTGCACCTTAATACTTAAGGCAACTGCTAACAGCTATAAATGAGGAAGTCGACAGTAGCACAATAATAGTGGGGGACTTTAACACCTCACTTACACCAATGGACAGATCATCCAAAATGAAAATAAATAAGGAAACAGAAGCTTTAAATGACACAATAGACCAGATAGATTTAATTGATATAGGACATTCCATCCAGAAACAGCAGATTACACTTTCTTCTCAAGTGTGCATGGAACATTCTCCAGTATAGATCACATCTTGGGTCACAAATCAAGCCACAGTAAATTTAAGAAAATTGAAATCATATCAAGCATCTTTTCTGACCACAACGCTATGAGATTAGAAATGAATTAGAGGGAAAAAATCGTATAAAACACAAACACATGGAGGCTAAACAATACGTTGCTAAATAACCAAGAGATCACTGAAGAAATCAAAGAGGAAATCATAAAATACCTAGAGATAAATGAAAATGAAAACACGACGATCCAAAACCTATGGGATACAGCAAAAGCAGTTCTAAGAGGGAAGTTTATAGCTATACAATCCTACCTCAAAAAACAAGAAAAATCTCAAACAATCTAACCTTACACCTAAAGGAACTAGAGAAAGAAGAAAAAACAAAACCCAAAGTTAGTAGAAAGAAAGAAATCATAAAGATCAGAACAGAAATAAATGAAATAGAAGCAAAGAAAACAATAGCAAAGATCAATAAAACTAAAAGCTGGTTCTTTGAGAAGATAAACAAAATTGATAAACCATTAGTCAGACTCATCAAGAAAAAGAGGGAGAGGACTCAAATCAATAAAATTAGACAAGAAAAAGGAGAAGTTACAACAGACATTGCAGAAATACAAAGCATCCTACGAGACTACTACAAGCAACTCTATGCCGAAAAAATGGACAACCTGGAAGAAATGGACAAATTCTTACAAAGGTATAACCTTCCAGGACTGAACCAGGAATAAATAGAAAATATGAACAGACCAATCACAAGTAATGATATTGAAAATGTGATTAAAAATCTTCCAACAAACAAAAGTCCAGGACCAGATGGCTTTACAGGTGAATTCTATCGAACATTTAGAGAAGAGCTAACACCCATCCTTCTTAAACTCTTCCAGAAATTTGCAGAGGAAGGAACACTCCCAAACTCATTCTATGAGGCCACCATCACCCTGATACCAAAACCAGACAAAGATAATACAAACAAAGAAAATTACAGACGAATATCACTGATGAATATAGATGCAAAAATCCTCAACAAAGTACTAGCAAAGAGAATCCAACAACACATTAAAACGATTATACACCATGATCAAGTGGGATATATCCCACGGATGCAAGGATTCTTCATTATATGCAAATCAATCAATTTGATACACCATATTAACAAACTGAAGAATAAAAACCATACGATCATCTCAATAGATGCAGAAAAAGCTTTTGACAAAATTAAACAGCAATTTATGATAAAAAATCTCCAGAACATGGGAATAGAGGGAATTAACCTCAACATAATAAAGACCATTTATGACAAACCCACAGCAAACATCATTCTCAATGGTGAAAATCTGAAAGCATTTCCTCTATGATCAGGAATGCGACAAGGATGTCCACTCTCACCACTATTATTCAACATAGTTTTGGAAGTCCTAGCCATGGCAATCAGAGAAGAAAAAGAAATAAAAGGAATACAAATTGGAAAAGAAGAAATAAAACTGTCACTGCTGGCAGATGACATGACACTATACACAGAGAATCCTAAAGTTGCCACCAGAAAACTCCTAGAGCTAATCAATGAATTTGGTAAAGTGCAGGATACAGAATTAATGCACAGGAATCTCTTGCATTCCTATACACTAATGATGAAAAAGAGAAATTAAGGAAACACTCCCATTTACCATTGCAAATAAAAGAATAAAATACCTAGGAATAAACCTACCTAGGGAGATAAAAGACCTGCATGCAGAAAACTATAAGACACTGATGAAAGAAATTAAAGATGATACCAACAGATGGAGAGATATACCATGTTCTTGGATTGGAAGAATAAATATTGTGAACATGACTATACTACCCAAAGCAACCTACAGATTCAATGCAATCCCTATCAAATTACCAATGGCATTTTTTACGGAAATAGAACAAATCATCTTAAAATTTGTATGGAGACACAAAAGACCCTGAATAGCCAAAGCAGTCTTGAGGGAAAAAAACGGAGCTGGAGAAATCAGACTCCCTGACTTCAGACTATACTACAAAACTACAGTAATCAAGACAATATGGCACTGGCACAAAAACAGAAACATAGATCAATGGAACAAGATAGAAAGCTGAGAGATAACCCCACGCACCTATGGTCAACTAATCTATGAAAAAGGAAGGAAAGATATACAATGAGAAAAGACAGTCTCTTCAATAAGTGGTGCTGAGAAAACCAGACAGCTACATGTAAAAGAATGAAATTAGAACACTCCCTAACACCATACACAAAAATAAACTCAGAATGGTTTTGAGACCTAAATGTAAGACCAGACACTATAAAACTCTTGGAGGAAAACATAGGAAGAACAGTCTGATATAAATCACAGCAAGATCTTTGTTGATCCACCTCCTAGAGTAATGGAAATAAAAACAAAAATAAACAAATTGGACCTAATGAAACTTCAAAGCTTTTGCACAGCAAAGGAAGCCATAAACAAGATGAAAAGACAACCCTCAGAATGGGAGAAAATATTTGCAAACGAATCAACGAACAAAGGATTCATCTCCAAGGTATATAAACAGCTCATGCAACTCAATATTAAAGAAACAAACAACCGAATCCAAAAATGGGCAGAAGACCTAAGTAGACATTTCTCCATAGAAGACATACAGATGGCCAAGAGGCACATGAAAAGCTGCTCAACATCACTAATTATTAGAGAAATGCAAATCAAAACTACAATGAGGTATCACCTCACACCAGTTAGAATGGGCATCATCAGAAAATCTACAAACAACAAATGCTGGAGAGGGTGTGGAGAAAAGGGTACTCTCTTGCACTGTTGGGACTGTAAATTGATACAGCCACTACGGAGAACAGTATGGACGTTCCTTTAAAAACTAAAAATAGATTACCATATGATCCAGAAATCCCACTACTGGGCATATATCCAGAGAAAAGCATAATTCAAAAAGACCCATGCACCCCAATGTTCATTGCAGCACTATTTACAATAGCCAGGTCATGGAAGGCACCTATATGCCCAACGACAGACGATTGGATAAAGAAGATGTGGTTCATATATACAATGGACTATTACTCAGCCATAAAAAGGAATGAAATTACGTCATTTGTTGAGACGTGGCTGGATCTAGAGACTGTCATACAGAGTGATGTAAGTCAGAAAGAGAAAAACAAATATCATATATTAATGCATGTATGTGGAACGTAGAAAAATGGTACAGATGAACCAGTTTGCAGGGCAGAATTTGAGACACAGATGTAGAGAACAAACGTATGGACACCAAGGGGGGAAAGCAGTGGGGGTGTGGAGGTGGTGGTGTGATGAATTGGGCAACTGGGTTTGACATATATACACTGATGTGTATAAAATTGTTGACTAATAAGGACCTGCTATGCAAAAAACATAAATAAAATAAAATTCAAAAATTAAAAAAAAGGAAATAATATATCAGAAAATAAGAATAATTTTAAAAAGGGAAAAAGCAAAATAGAACACATTCATAATAATTTTAAATATTGGAGTTGCCAGTCATGCAAGTTAAAATTACTATGATTAATATGATAAGAAATTAACTGACACAATAGAGATTATAATAACTGAAAACTATGTAATAGAAACAAATGGAAATTATATAACTGAAAATCAATTGATTAAATTAACAGCTGAGTGAATGGCTTTCATGGCAGATGAGGAACAGTTGAAGAGCTAATTGGTGAAGTTGCATATATTTCAAAAGGAGTAATGCAGATAACAAGTCCAAAAGAGGCAAAAGATAGAAAATATAGAAAAGAATAAAGAAGTCATGTGAAACATAGTGAAACATCTAATACATGTGTGAGTTAAATGCCAGAGAAGGGTAGAAATATTGAAGTAGAAAACATCTGAAGAGATAGTGGCTGATAATACTCCAAAAGAAGAAACCATAATAAGTTACAGTTTCAAGAATCAATACAAAACCCAAGAAATAAAAATCTGAAGTAACGCATGACTAAGCACTAAGGAGAAAAAATTATGACAAAGACTAAAATATATTCTAAGTAGTAGTCAAAAGTAAAAAAGAAACAATTATCTATTGCTTATAACTACTTTCCCAGTTGAGAATGACAGCCTACTTTCCAATAGAATAAAATGAAATCCAGAAGATAATGAAGTCATATCTTCAAAATATATTTCTATAACAAACATCGAGTTCTGTACTGAGTAAAATATATTTTAAAAATAAAGGTTAAGTAATGATTAAGTAAAGAAAACAACAATAAAAATATCATCAACGTAAACCCCACAACACTTGAGATGATTAGGCAACAGCCAATACAATCTGGGAAATAATAAAAATAATTCTTTGATTAGAATGAAAATGATCACAGGTGAAGCTTGGAGATGAAGAGGAAAATGAAGAGCCAATAACAATAATAAATACATAGGAAACTCTAAGTGAATATTTACTGGAAAAATTACATGTTTATAATATATATATTACATTTATATATAATAAAGCAATGCTGGTTGAATTTCCACTGAAATTAGAAAATAATTATAAAATAATATATACACCAAAAGATAATATAGAAAAAAATTAATAATAATTTTTAAAAGATTCCAAAATAAATCAGAATGGAGAGAGGAACATATAATCATGAAACAAAGAGAACAAAGAATAAAAAGTAGAATTACATAAATTACCTTAGTAATCAGAATGAGTATTAAAAAATAAACTAGTATTCAAAACACAAAATTTTTCATATGGTACACAGAAACAAAATCCAATTATATGCTGTTTAAAATAGATAACCCTAAAATATAATGATATAGGAAAAACCACAAATGGTGAAATGAGTTAAAACTTGCATGATGCTATACTAACACCAGTTATCAGGCATAAGAGAATTAAGAAAATAATTCTTAATTAGATAAAGATGGATATAATTAATCAGGACAATAAACTTGGAATTTATATTACTATTAAATGTGTATGGGAAAATTAATTATATATTAATATATATAATTTATATATATATAAATATATGTGTATATGTATATATTTATAATTAGCCCTTGAACAGTGCCAAGATTACGGGCATTGATCCCCATGCAGTTGAAAATCCAAGTATAACTTATAGTCAGCCCTCTGTATGTATAGGCAGTCCCTCCCTATTCATAGTTCTGCATTTTCCAAATCAACCAACTTCAGATCCTGTAGTACTGTGGTAATGTAGTACTTGTTTATTTTTTAAAAATCCAAGTGTAAGTGGATCTATGCAGTTCAAACCCATGTTGTTCAAGGATCAACTGTATATGTAATAGAAGTAAAAGCATCGGTAATTAAATCCTCAATTATAAAGGTGAATTTAAACACAGCAAGACAAAATAAGGAGAAATAAATCAGGAAAGATATAAGGTATCATGCAGCACTGAGACTACATAAGAAACAAATATAATTCATATATTTAGAGAACTGCACCCAGAATCTGAGAATAGTATGCATTAGTTTGAAGTGCATATGAAACACAGTGAAATTCACCTTTTTTATTAGCTTTATGAAGAAAAAATTTACATAAAATAGACTGCATCCTCTAAAGTGGACTATTATCTGGGTTTTGCACAGGTGTTTACACCAATGAAACCACTAACTCAACCAAGAGGTATAGTATTTCCATCACCTACAAAGGATTCCACATGTTTTTTAAGGCCCATTATTCTGTCTATAATGGATTCCAGGTGATCACCAATCTACTTCTTTGATTCTACATATCAGTATGCTTCTTATACAATTTCTAGAGTACAGAAAAAATGTCCTTCTCAATCCTTTTCTAAATGGCATAGCAATGATCTCCAATCAGGGGAATATCTATTGTGACACAAGTGCAATAGAGCAGCGGTTCCCAACCTTTTTGGAACCAGGGACCAGTTTCATGGAAGACAATTTTTCCATGGACAGTGGGCGGGGGGGATGGGTCAGGCTGTAATGGGATGGTGGGGAGAAATGGAGAGCAGCAGAAGAAACCCGACTTCCCTATCTTTGGCTATAAGTGTGGCCTTCTACCTCCAGATGCAGGTCGTGTACTTTTCACATGAAAGCTTTATTTCTTGCTTTCAGGGAGATAGAACGGAGAGGCAAAGTGTCCCTCTTACGTTGCCCATTTCTTAAGTAACTTTAATTCAGAATAATCAATATACCATTAAGGCACATTTTGGGGTGGCCTACCCTGGGCTCCAACATTCTTTACAGCTATCTTTCTTAGCATGTTTTCTATGTGTTTTGAAATTTTAGTGTAAATTGTAGATTTTTCTTCTTTGCGCTAACTTCACCATGTTTAATGATTTCTTGGCTCTACCTAGTAGTCACAAAATCCTGTATATGTTGAGGTCTGTTTGGTATTTATGGCTAAGACTCCTTCCCACAGTAAATTTGACATTGCAGATGTAGTCGCTGAGTCAGTGGAGAGCTTAGTAAAAGTCCTATCTTTGTAGTTTTTGCAACTCCTTCCTACCACAGGAAGTACTGATATTTATATTAGTCCTTCTCAGGGTAAGGCTTCTAGCTTTTTTCTCCATCTTTTCATAGGTCAGGAGTACTTCCTTAGACCATGCGTAATGGTAGTCCTGGATCTGGTTTGCCACACTGTTTATGTTTACTGTTCCTGTTGCTGCAGAACTGAGTTTCAGCCCCAGGTATTGCTGTGTGTCTTATAAATGTATTTTTCTTACTTTGAACCATTTTATGACTTTGAAAAAGTCCTTCTTTACTCTGGAGCAAAGAGGGAATATCTAAGTGTGAACGCTCAGCAGTTTCTTGGTCAGAGGTTGAGCTTGTTTTATATCCAAAAATACCACTTCATTTATCAGTAATTCTTGGTCCTGTTTATAATGGCTTGTTTTTTGGCACTCTCTTTAGAAAGTAGTTTGGGTGTTTATTCCATGACAAATGGTGCTATTGAATTGTGCTCTGTATTAGTAGGGGCAGGTCAGATGACCAACTGACCTAGCTGTTATAAATGCATTTCTTTAATTCATAAAAGTAAAATTGCCAGTGTCACTCCTGCTCTTTATATTGGCTTAATATTTTCAGCTTGGTCTATGTTTCTCCAGTATCTTCATTTCATGTTAGTTTTCCACTAATTCCCACCACTGACCTTATAAGGGATTCTCTGGTGTTGCACATTTATGTAACATTTTAACTCTACACATTGACAGAGAGGCCCTAGATTTGTTTCTCAACCATATTGCCCTTATGACTACAATAAATGAAATTTCTTTTATAATTTTCTGATTTTCTTCCCATACCTTCAGTTGGGTATTTAAAGTCAATCGATCCTTTTCTTCAATATTCACTCCAGGATAAAAAGAAGCAGCCAGCCCTATGTCATAATACTTATAATCACAATTTTAGTCTTCATGACTAAGTGTAGTAGGTACACAATATCCCACCAAGTTGTGCTTTATTTGCTCAATTATCACATGCCAGTATTGGATAATTGTTATGCCAATGACTACTAGTGTCTCATTTTTTCTTTACAAAAAATTTTTTAATGGTTCTTATAAAAATTGTGTGCTATGCAATTCCACAATTCAATTTTGGGTCTATACTTCACGGGAACACTTGTAGTACAAATTACACTTTAAGTCAAATTGGCAGCTCTCTCTCTACTCCTCCAAAAGGTTACATGCTAAAAATGGATTACTGTGAGTATTTAATGAAGGGAAAATTTATTTATAGATATGGACAGGACCAGGGAACCAATAAGAAATAGTAAAGCACTACAAGATCAACAAAAATAAGAAGCCATTATCATTCTCTTTAAGGCACACTGGGGAGGAGGGGTGCTGAATTGTTATTGGAATTCAGTAAGAGCTGTCACTGAAGGTAGGAGGCTGGCCTGCAGCAGCTGTGGCCTCCTGTAGAGGAACACAGCCAATGCCTAATGATGGACCCTTAAAAAAGGAATCCTAGAGTAAATCACCTTATTCTCCTGTTGGTGCGTCCTTTGGGAATAATGCAACTCAAAACTAAAGGAAAAAGAACCTGATGTTATTGAAGTCCAAACAATCATTAGAGATTATCCTTCAGGAACACAGAGCATGATAGAAAGAATAGAGAGTGGGTCTTCAGGTGCATACAGAGAATATCCACTCTGTAAATACACAAATATTGAAAAATTATTAGGGTGAAAACATTCACATGTTTCGTCTATGTTAGAAAATAAGATATTTTACTAAGTTGTATAATATGCATTAAATATTTAGGACAGTACTACCAGAACTTTGGTGGTATCTATTCTTTTATCTTCTTCATGTATTTATCATATTGCTTAACATATTTTGAAACTCTGTTGCATTTGTTTGACTGCCCACAAAATGACCTCCTTAAGAAAAAGGAAAATCTATAAATTTTGTTCTTTGAGAGCCCAGCGGATAATTGAATCACTAGTAGGAACTCAATAAATATTTTTAAGCTGAACTCTAAAGATTTTTCTGTCTCAATTCCTTCATTATTAAAATAGATTAATTGTATATACTTTATGAATCTAAAGTGACCAATATGAGAAGATTGCTGAGTACTGAAAATCACAAAACATGTTACTTACAAACTACCCTTAACTAAATCATTATTTTTCTTTTCATTTATTGAATATATTTTTCAAGTATAGTTTGAATGTAATGAAATATATACAAACAACTATTTTCATTGACCTTTGCTTAACAATTCAGTCATATGTCTCACTTTACCTTACTTTGTATCAATATATTGAAATTTAATACAGTATGCTGATTATTGTGAATAGCACTGTATTGCATATCTGAAAGTTGCTAAGAGTAAATCTTAATAGTCCTCGTCACAAGTAAAAATCATAACTATGTATGGTGAGGGATGGTAACTATATTTATTGTGATGATCATTTCTCAATGTATGCAAGTATTGAATCATAATGTTGTACACCTGAAACTAACATGTTATATGTTAATATAACAGAAAAAAGAAGTAATTTAGAAATAATATATGTAGCTTTCAGTTAAACATGAAGGAATTAAATCAAACTTTACTTCTGATAACTTTGATAACTACTAAAATGCAATTGAGATGCATGAAATGATGAAATAATATAAGTAACCAAAAAATGATCAACTGCAAGAAGAGACAACACACACACACACACACACACACACACACACAATGCAATCTCAGGAGCAGAGGGAACAGTGGTAATTGATCAAGTTAAATAGAGGCAGCTGAAACATGAGCTCTAATTAGGAAGAGCCAAAGACAAATCATATTACCCAAATCCCAGAACTCTCAAAAAATTGGATTCCCCAGACACATTTGAGAAAGAAAATAGAGATAACACTTAAAGACAACTTATTGGTTATAAATTATGTATAAGAAGAAGTTATAGGAGTTTTCAGATTTTCCTTCGGAATCATCCTGAGAAATAGGCACAGCAATACCCATCCCATTTCAACAGAAGACTGAAGATTTATTTTCAGGAAAGATATTATCAGAGATAGTAGATGTACCAAACTAGGAATGAAAGGACTAAATCTCCCAAATGTTAATAATCATCTACTCACCCCCTAATAGGCACTCAGTATGCTGCCAGCATTGCTCATTTCCCTGGGGAGAGTTGCTTCCTGGAATAAGGGATTATAAACCACAGATACTGATGTTGTGAATCTCCCATCCATGAAGGCTCTGCCCTCATGACTTAAACATTTTCCAAAGTTCCCACTTCTTAATACCATCACATTGGGCAATAGGTTTCAAAATACAAACTTCCGGGGGTCACATTTAGACCACAGCATACATGTTAAAAACATGGAGGTATATAAAAGAAGAAATTACTGAAGTGAAAGTTGTTATCTAAGGAAGAATAAAAATCTGAGATCAGCAAGGTGAGAAAATGGTTGGTCTATGAGTCTTTTAAAACAATTTAACCTTAAAGAAAATATAATATAAATAGTCCATATTATTTTTAATAGAATAAATTTTGCTACACTCATCTACCTAGTAGACTGTAAAATGACTTTTCAAAAGGAAAGCTCTGGTTAAATTTTTCCATTTACTTCCAAAATTGCATTTATGTATATGAGAACAATCATACACAATATTCTCCACTCATTTTTCTTTCATGAAAACATTTTTAAGATCCTTTCACTGTGTTGTGTTTATGCTATTTTTTAATATTTTATATTATCCTTTGGCCTTTCACTGTATATCATATTACACTGATTTTGGAGACACTTTTAACATCTATGAAGCTAAATTGTATCTTATAGTGATAGTGTCTTTTTGTATGATTGGTAAGTTTGTTTTTGTTTTTTCATTTGCTAGTAGTACATAAAATAATAATGCCATTTACAATAATGTCTTAGATTAAGTGAAATATAATTTATAGTCAGACTCTTATTGATGGACTTTTAGTTTATTTCCTGAACTTGGAAAGTAAAAACAATATTGCAATACACATATCAACATTTTTTTCTTTTGACATAAATGGGATTATGCCAGTAGAATTAAAGACATGGAAGGGAACTTCTAGTTAAAATGCATGTGCATTTTTAATTTAGATAAATATTAGGGAATCAGCCTGTAAAGAGGATATAACAATTTGGGTATTCACCATGGGTCTTTGAAAATATCTATAGCTTTAGTTCTGCAAAACTCCTTTTTTTTTTTTTTTTTTTTTTTTTGTGGTACGCGGGCCTCTCACTGTTGTGGCCTCTCCTGTTGCGGAGCACAGGCTCCGGACACGCAGGCTCAGTAGCCATGGCTCACGGGCCTAGCCGCTCTGCGGCATGTGGGATCTTCCCGGACAGGGGCATGAACCCATGTCCCCAGCATCGGCAGGCGGACTCTCAACCACTGCGCCACCAGGGAAGCCCCAAAACTCCTTTTAAAATTTTTAAATATTATTTTCATTGCCAAGATTACTGGTTAAAATTTCACTTTATACTATTGTTTTATTCATATTCCTTTAATTATAAGAAAATGAAACATGGGTAAATGGTTTGTTAAATGTAATTTCATGAAATATGAAATATTTGTTAATATTCTTGTCATATTTTTATTGTTATTGGTTTCAAAAATTTATAACTCTTTAAACATTAAGTTATATCATTGCTTCAAAGTATACTTTGTAACTATGATTTAACCAATATTTAGTTTTCCTACTATTTCAATACAATAATATATTCTATTTAAAGCTAATAATCCATCCTAAAACCATAATTATGTTATTTGTTTTTGCTTTGATTGTTTCAAATTCAAGTTTCATTTTTGAGCATGACAGTATTTCATTAAATAATTTATTAAGAAAGTGAAAATGAATAGGGCATTTAAAACATTAGTTTAGAAAATAATCACTATTTTCTATATGTCAACTCAGAGAGTTCAAAACTATATTAATAAAATAAAATCATGTATGCCTTTCAAAAATGTCAGAATGTAAAACAGTTTGATGTTTTGCAAGTCATTCATATTCTAAACACTGCTACATAAATATCATACACATTAAGGTAAGTCTGAAATTACCTACATTTCCCCCATGGGTAAAATATATTTTTGATTTTTACATTCAATACAAATTTGTAATCAAACTGGCAATACACTGGTAAATATTGAAATTGTTCAAATTTGCATCAGAGTGGCCAGTATAACCTTACCTAGACAGTGAACATAACCTTATTACATTTTAAGCTTCTTTCCCTTGGAGATAAAATCACTGTGACACACAAATATAAAAATAGGAAATTAAACTAGATTAGAGAGCTGCACTGACAGACAAAGACAGTGTAAAAGAGATATGCCATATCTACATGTACCAGAATCAACTGGAGTCGGCTACACCCAGGAGAGCTGAGAAATCCCATCCTGCCACTGATATCCCAGATAGCTATGGCATTCAGGCAGTGTCAAAATGAAGCCTTAACTGATCCTAATTTTCAGGATGATAGATACAGAAAATACATTACATAAAGAAGTCTTAAATGCTCACTAAAAACACATAGAACTTATAGGAATATGGCTTATTTTGAAAAAAAAGGAGACAGAATATGAAAAGGAAGGAACAATAAAAGTGGGCTTAATTGCCAAAAAAAATTCATTCTCCAGAATAATAGTTTTAAAGATATGTCTTAGATTTCCTAAGTAAACAGATTGAGACTCAGAGATTTGTATGAAAAAGTGTAATTGGGGAGTGATCTGAGAACAGCCCCTCTGAGCCAAATTACGATGCAGTTGCAACAGAGGTCTTAACCAATGCTATGGAGATCTCTAAAGCTAGGATGCCCATTAAAAGTTGTTCAACTTGAGGCAAAGCGGTTCAGCACATATACGAGTGTCCTTTCCTTGGGTGAGGTCTTTCCCCAAGGAAAAGACATTATGCACCCATTTTGCCTGTTGTCAACTGATTAGGTAATTCTTTCTACTAGCCATTTAATGCTTTCCTATGGCAAATATTGCTTTGTGGGTGTTTATTTGCAATAAAAAGTTATTTCAATTTTTTCCTGCCTTCATAGGTGCATTCATATGTCCCTGCTTTTCCAGTCTTTGTTCTACCAATATGTTTGTCAGTTCTTATGAGTACATAAACATACCAAATATATCCATATATATTCTTAATTCTGGACAATTCTCTTTCCATACAAATTAGAGACCAGATAAACTTCCCAAAGCCCTCTTCATTGGGAAAATTAACCTCAATGCTGACTTTTTGAGGCATTCTTATGTGAGGCTATAGTGAAGAAGTCCATTTTTACCCTGAAGCTATACTCCTGTGGTGACCAATTCATGAACCAAGCTCAGCTACTTTCCTCCTTTGTCAGTTGGTCATACATACCAACTCCATATGGTCATAAGTGTGAACTGAGGGAAAGATACTGATGGAAACTTGGAGGATAACATGGGAATTTGGACCACCTAATTGTGAATCTTACTTGCTCTCTGGCTTTTCAAATGCTTGATTATAGATGTATCACTTTGATCTTATGATGGATTGCTGCTGGAAGTATCAGATCTTTTGATATGGTGGGTCTGATAGAATCCAGCTCATGATCAGACCCTCTAGTATCATGGTCACTTGACGTTTTATGCCAAGTCCAGGGCACCATCAGGAGACTTTTTAAATGGTATAAACTTCTCTGCTGCAGATGGGATGGCTTTGCTCTAATACCCTAGAAATCTACTTTGTGATTCTCCTCTTGGACGTTTCCATAATCCCCACATGGTATCTTATCTCCTCACAGATTCTTCTAAAACCATAGGGTTTGACTGATATCTTGGCCCAAGCAACAGGTCTACTTACACTATGGACTGGACCCATAGCAGAATCCTTTTTTCCTACAGGCAACACTTAAACTTAATAGCCTTTCTCTACACATAAATTGGTGAAGGCAGTATTCTCAAGTGTAGACTGTGTTATTACTTCCAGTACCCAAAGAGGTCTTCTAGGTGTTGTGCTTCTTTCTTAGTAGTAGAAGGTAAAGGATGTTAAAAGATAGTCTACTTTGGAGAACATATTTTGTTGTACAACTAGAAACACTAAAATTTCCTCTGACATGACAGGTTCCTAAAATTTCTTTCTGTTTGTCCCCCACCCTTTGTAAGGTGTCTTATGAAAACCTTCAATGTTTTTACACCCTTTGGACATCTACTCAAATAAAATGAGATCATCAAAATGGTGGAATACTGTGATAGTCTGTATAAAGTGAAGATGTTCTGAGAGGTTTGGAAAATACTATGATGGGAGAAGGCAGAAGACAGTCAATTTAGTCCTTAGTGTATGTTCGTATTTCTGGTGTGAACACAAAGTAGTCCTCTTGCTCGATAGGGAGGCATTAGGTTTTCCTTGGTGCCAAAGTGATGATTTAAGTGAATATCTGAAGGGTATCACCATGCCTGCCTAAGGTAACTTAAGGGGGCAGTAATCACTACCTTCCTACAAGGATAAAATTATTATTTTTACTTTTTTAGCCAAGACAAGTGAAGTCGGTTTCAGTATGCTTCACTTGGTCTCATCCACTGTAATAGTTCTCATACAACAGACCAAGGAACCAGTGTAGTCATTCTGCCGAGTCCCAAGTGTGCTCATTCTGCTTATATATTCAGGCACTGGGAAAAGTGTCATCATGTGTGCCCATGGACCCAATACATTCACTGTGAACCA
This sequence comes from Leucopleurus acutus, assembly GCF_964270905.1. NCBI lineage: Eukaryota > Metazoa > Chordata > Mammalia > Artiodactyla > Delphinidae > Leucopleurus > Leucopleurus acutus. The sequence continues at coordinate 57,405,595 of NC_139160.1, forward strand.
GACCCAGAACTAAGCTCGATTTATCACCTAAGCACTTTAAATTCCTACTCTAATAAGGGAGAAATGATGATGATGCTTTGAGTCCTTAATTATCAATGTCCAGCTGGACACTGGATTTAATAGTTTTTGGTATGTTTTAGTATTTCCTTTTTACTTATGTATGTTTGCCTGAGTAAATAGTTATAGGATATAGGATACTTTGTGGAACGAATATAGGAATTATTATTGTGCATGTTTGCTATAGTGTTTTCGCATCCTTTCTCACAGAGTCAGGCTTCCCTTCAGTCAATGGGTTTCTGAGCTTCTTAGTGGTTCAAGTTTAGAAACAGGGCAAAAGATTATGCCACTTTATTGGCAATGCTGCCTACTGCCTCCTGATCATCCATCCTGAATATATTTTGTGTTTTATACATAACAGTATCCTTTTTGACTGTCCATGTATCTTACCCCTGGGAAGCCCATGTTCTATTAAATGTGTCCATAGCTCTCTGTGAGTCAAGCCATCCTGTCAGTTTTATATCTCTGTTCATTACAATAACTGGATTCACTTGTTTTCATCTGATTAAGCACCACCACCTGGTCTCCATTATTTTTTGGATCTTATCAAGCCCATTACTATCAAGGAACCAAGTTCTGCAACAGCATCTGTCATCATCAGCCCTTGTCTACAAAAGATAGACCACTGAGCTACTTAATGATGCCAGTTCTTCTCTCACCAGTGCATTTCTGTGTCTTCACCTATTGGTTGTCTGTGAAAGCCAGATGGGTCAAGGCAGATCATGGTGTTTACCAACACAACAAAGTCTTGTCCTCACTGCTCTACTCTGCTGGATGTGGGATCTTCACAGGAAAAAATCAGTGAAAGTGATATGCAGCTATTGATTCTATGAATGTATTATTTCAAATATTCAGCAGGGAGAATCAAAAGCAGTTTGTCTTCCAATGGAATAAAAAGGACAGCAGCACATTACTGTGTATCCTCAAGATTATTTACCTGTCCTGCTCTCTGCCTTATTATAGTCCACAGCAATTTTGATTGACTTGACATTCCACATAGCAACATACTAGACCTCTAAATTGATAACATTTCCACTGACTCTGGTTAAGAGGATCTGTTGTTACCTGGATGTCTGTTAGATATCCTGGGTGCTCCATAAAGATAAATTCAAGCCAAGGAGTAAAAATAAATTCCATGAATATTCATAGATATTTCAATATAATGACATTTTCATGGATCCATTGTCTTGCACGTGTTGGAGGAATTGCTTCTACTTAGGATGACAATACAACCACATTTGTGCTGGACAGACCCTTCACTTTCAAAACGGTCATGGTTGGAATGATAACCTACTTTTATGCTAAAAAGGCAAATTGCTGCAAGCTGTTGCCCTTCCCACACAAGAATTTAAATAATAGGTCGGAGAATCAAAAGGTCTCCATGGTTCTGGCATTCTGATTGCAAAAAGACCCCATTCATAAGCTAATAGCTGAGTCATATCATCAAGGCTAGAAGCCCAAACTACAAGAGATACCTGTGAGGTAGCTGCTTGTTTTTTTTCAGAAGTTACAATCCAAAAAAAACCCACCAAAAAACAAAAAAAAAAACCCATCAGTTTCATAGACTTGAAACTCTACAGGGTCATTAGGAATACAATTCTCTACATGCAGCCCTTCCCAATCAATATAATTCATTCTGACACTTATGGGGTGGGGAATTACAAGTGTACAGCATGTCAATTACTGCTATACATTCTCATGGAAAAGCAACAACAGGACATTGAATTAGCCCAAAGGGTCATACCTGCAAGATCATCATTATATTTGTTCTTCGGTACATAATGTGTCTTTTTACTCAGTCTGCTTTTTAGATTTTCTCTTTAATACTCTGGTTTGGAGCAGTTTGATCCTGCTGTGCCTTAGTGTATTTGTCTTCATATTTTTTGTGGAAACTTGGAGTTTGTTGAGCTTCTTGGATCTGTGAGTCACAAGGTTTTGTTGTCTATTTATGAACAGGTAATGTACCCAGCTTTGTGTGGATGTTTTAAAAATGTTAGTTCTGTGGTTCTTCCCCAGAGTCAAGTAGTTTTCTCACGTGCATGTTCTGATCAGTACTCTAATGAATAACAAAGGAATACTCTCTGAAGATGGCTGGATTTCTCTTTGTGTGCACCTCTCTTCTCTATATTACTCTTGTCCTCTCCTCTGTATTACTCTGCCTTGTCCTATCCAGGTCCTCAGCGCCATATTTTCTATTCATGGGGTCCACTGGGCTCTACCTGGTTATCCTCCTTGACCTGCTTCTAGGAAATTCCCTCAAGGCAGTACATTTGGGTGAGTATAGGGCTCACATTGTTTGCTTCTTGTCTTTAGGATCACTGATCTTCACTGACTCTGTCATTTTGGGGTGTTAGAGAAAAGAAGTAAATTTACAGTAAATATGAGTCCCACTACTACATCTCGGCAAGAAGCAAAGTCTGTGTTCACAATTGAAATCCTTCAGGGTCCTGCCAATTTGCCATATTCTGAATCTGAGACTGCTGAAATCTTTGCGCGGTTTCTTATTTTTCCCGTGTGTTGGAAGGGTAAATCAGTTGGCTTAGAATTAGGCTGAGCTGTCTTATTGAAATGTGATATGTATCTCCTTGCCACTGACCCCTGGTGAAGACGTGAAATTTGCTGATTAATAGTGTGTTCTGTAACCATGGGTCTAAAGAAATATGGGATGGTTTATACCAGCCTGACAGTATTTTTTATGGATAACCATGAGACTAATGATTTGAACCTGTTCTCAGTAAACACTCTATGTGCACTGCCACTGAAGGCTCATTACATAGCAACAGTATACCTTCTACTCCAATAAAGATGTTAAAAAAATTAAAAAATTAAAAAAATAAAAATGGTTAAGATGGTAAATTTTAGGTTAAAAAAAAAAAGAATATACCTTCTAGACCAGCAGGGTATTAGGAATTCTGGATGTGACTTTATTCTGGGCTCCCTGATTCTGAGTCGTTCCATGGACATCAGCAGTTCTCCATCCAAGAGAGAAAACTCTTTCAGCATGGTTCCTACAAAGGGAGACTGGAATTTGCACCTGGCTTCTTCTTAACCCCTACTTTGAGGCAGCCTTAGCTATTTGGCACACTTTTGTTATATTGCATCATTTTCTCTGCAATAAACTATATATTTGTAAGCACTTTCATTCTGAGTCTTAAGAGATTTTGTCTGTTTGTCAGTTTGTGTTTAACATTGATCTGTTGATTCAGGGGAGGTTCATGCTTCTTATATTCTAAGGTTTGGAAAATGACTTGAGAAAAAATAACATTCAGTGTTTTACAGTACCTTCCCTAAGACATTTTTTCATCTTCAAATCTCAGTCTCTGTGAAAACCTTGAACACATTCTGAATCCCCATCTCAGAGAGAGTGCTGCAAACGTCCTGTTGCTCTTTTCAGTTTTTTTCTGTATTTCCTTTACCCATCAATCACAAAAAAATCAATATACTAAAAAAAAGATGAATGTGCCAGTCTCATTTGTGTGTCACTCTTTCCTCAGATATTTTAGACCTTCAAACTGCCTATCCTAGATGTTCTTCAATGACTCTTAGCAGTAGTTTTGTATATTTTTCTAGCTTTATGATATTTTACAGTGTGAAGATTGATATGATTTTAATTACTGAAACTGAAGACCTGAGGTACATTTTAACATCTTGCAAATTGGTCTGAACTTATAAAACACATCTACCACTTTACTCAAATGTAAGTGTTTAGATCTGCACTGCCTGATATGGTGATCACTAGACAATAGGGTACTGAAATGTGAAATTTAATTAATTTAAATTAAATTAAAAATTTGATTCCTCAGTTGCATTAGTCACATATGACTAATGGCTACTTTATTGGATAGTGTGAGTATAGAATACTTCTATTTGACATTTCTGGATAATCCACATAGGACTTGTCAAATATTTTTCCAATTTTGGTAATCATACTCAAAGCTAACAATTCATTCATAGGTAAAATACTAGTCAGAGGAGAATCTTTTTTTTTTTTTTTTTTTTTTTTTGCGGTACGCGGGCCTCTCACTGTTGTGGCCTCTCCCGTTGCGGAGCACAGGCTCTGGACGCGCAGGCTCAGCGGCCATGGCTCACGGGCCCAGCCGCTCCACGGCATGTGGGGTCCTCCCGGACCGGGGCACGAACCTGTGTCCCCTGCATCGGCAGGCAGACTCTCAGCCACTGCGCCACCAGGGAAGCCCTAAAGTGCATTTTTAATACATCTATTTCAAAACATGCATTAGGTACACATTCGTTTGTGTCCATTTTATGGACTTTACCCTTTACACCTAAATTCCATAGAAGTCAGGGACAATTTGTGTTTTGCACCCAGCTTGTAGAAAGTGCTTATAATATTACAGCTGCCTAGTAAATATTTTGAAATGAATGTATAGATATATGGATGAAAAAATAAATGAATAAATTATTATGCAAAAATATAATTACTATCACATACATAGGATTTATACTTTTTCCATCAGGATAACTTGTTCACAACTTAAACATCTGCATATAAATACATTTACTGATTATCATCTGAAGGACATCATACTGATTTACTGATTATCATCTAAAGAACAATCATACTATCATCTAAAGGATATTTTGTCTAAAACTTTTTGGACTGACATGCCAAAGAAAACAAACTCCCTTGTCAATTGTTTCATTCTTGTAATGAGCTCTCAACAGATCCTTCACGTTTGAAAACATCAGTCATAATTTAATTATAGCCACTTTAAGTCTTTTGTTATCTACCTTCAAGTAGGTGTTTGTTTGTTTTGTTTTTACATAGATGCTTCCATGACAGTGATTATTAATCAGCTACTTGCCAGAGTGCATTTTCAACAAAGAAGGACTGTCTCAGAGTCCTGTGGAAATAGAGTATGCCAGGTACTTTTGGTACAGCTTCTTATGTCATCACTTAAGTAATTTTAAGACCATACCATTGGACTGAATCAGAATAACCAGAACATTAACTGAGAAGGGACTATGAGATGGTAGATTTTATTGGTAACTTTTCATGTGTGTGTACTTGATTATGTATTTCTCATATTAATTCTTTACCACAACACTATGGTAGAGGTGCCTGAGCAAACTTGCCTCCCTGCCGAACCACTACCCTCCCCCCTACACACACACAGTGACAGACTGTGCCAGCAACACAGGGAATCCCAGAGGCAAGGGAATTGCTCACCATCCTGGCAATGGCAGTGGCTCTGGAAGAAGCAACACAGCCAGAACCCCAGAGGACAAGAGGTGATAAAGGCATGGAGTCACACCTCTTACAGAGACAGTGGTCGATGGAAAGTGCCACTCTCAAGCATAACCCTAGGCAGCTCAGGTAAAAGAAACCAAAATCTTGTGTAATTGCGCCATCTTCTGGAAAACAAAAGAAAGAATGCCAACTGCCAACTTAAACTCCAAATGCACCAGCCTAGGAACAGTTCAGCAAGCCCCAGGAAGGACCACAGAAACACTAAATCACAGAAAGAAAATGACAAATCCCCAGATAACAAACTTAAAATCACAGAATATTGAAATATAACTGGTAGGGATTTCAAAATATCTGTCATGAAGGAACTCAATAAGCTACAAGAAAACTCAGAAGGGCAGTTTAATGAGCTCAGGAATAAAATTAATGAACTGTTGGAATACTTTACCAAAGAGATTGAAACTCTAAAGTAAAGCCAAACAGAAATTCTGGAGCTGAATAACTCAATAAACAAGATGAAAAATGTATTGTAAAGCACTGGAAATAGAGCATATTGTATAAAAGAATTAGTGAGCTTGAAGATAGAAAGCTAGAACTGATACAAGTATAAAAAGAAAGAGAAGTAAGTTGTAAAATAAAATGAAGAAATTCTACAAGATCTATCTGACATTTTAGGAAAGGGACTGTGTGGGTATTCCATAGGGAGAAGAGAGGGAAAAGAGATCAGAGAGTTTATTTTAATAAAATAATAACTGAGAACTTCCCAAATTTGGTGAGGAAACTGGATATACAAGTTCATGAAGCTAACATCTAATTACCTCAATGCAAAAAGACATTCTCTATGACGCACATATTAAAATTGTCAAAAGTCAATGACAAAAAAGAATTTTAAAGACAGCAGGGAGAAAAAAGGATGGTAACCTACAAAGCCCTACCTTGAGAAACAAGAAAATCTCAAATAAACAATCTAACCTTACAACTAAAAGAACTATAAAAAGCACAAATGAAGCCCAAAGTTAGTTGAAGAAAGAAAATAATAAAATCAGAGAAGAAATAAATGAAATAAACACTAAAAAGACAGTAGACAATATCAATGAAACTAAGACCTGATTCTCTGAAAAGATAAAATTGACAAGCCAAACAAAAACAAGCCCGTAGATGTAGAGAACAGAGTAGTGTTTACCAGAGGGGTGGGGGGGGGCGTGAAATGGGTAAAGGGGATCAAGTGTACAGTGATGGATGGAAACAAAATTTTTGGTGGTGAGCTCCTTGAAGCAGGAATATAATGCTATACATGTGAAACTTATATAATGTTATAAATCAAATTACCTCAATAAAGAAAAAGATTTTTAAAGTTTTTCTCAAAATTTTTTTGTCAAAAGTCCAAGTTTAATAATTCTTATCTGTTCATATGGCACGTTTATGGATCCTTAGCAACACATTGTGTCTGTCACTGACATACATTCTCAGAATGAAAATTTATTTGTTCATCGTTAGCAGTTAGAATTGTAGTTAATTCTCATTTAAAGAGTGTAATTCAGATTAACTACTAAGTTAAAATTTGACCCCAGTTCAGGGACTCAAGTCTTAAAACTCATACAGACCACTTTCTGCTCTGCCTATGTCCAAAATCCTTCTGTGCTCTATCCTAAACTGGCCCCATGACTGCACTTCTTACACTTACCTCGTCGTTCTGACTCCATGACTGGATTTGTACATATTACTCTGCCTCCAGTTGAAATTCTATCTCAGTCATGACCATGCTACATACAAGACAAAACTCTCAATCACAGCTTGGAGATACTTCAAACTCTCTTTCATCTGACAAGTAAGTTAATTAAAGCAAGTAAAACAGTGCTGTTCTAGATGAACATGAGTAGGAACACAATATCCAAGGGATGGGATTTATATTTTCACCATTTTTTTCTTTTTAATCAATTTAAAAGAGACAGTCTATAGTAGCTTTTCCTAACCCAAAGCAAGCTTTATTGCTCATCACTTTTTCCTAGCAGGAAAAATTTCTCCAAGTAATTGTCTTTATTTTCACAGTCAGAATAAATGTTACATTTACATAAAGTAAGATCAAAATCTCAGATTGATAGGGGGAATGGAAAAGGTACAATATGGTGATCCAGAAGTATAAATGAAGCTACAAACTTGCATAGAATATTTATCATTAAGACAAAACGTTTTTGAATTAGGAAATTGGAGCAATGAATGTCCTTTGGATTATAGCACATTCTGTCCCTCTTAATATATTATGTGGCTTTACCACTTTAGGCACAAATATTATCTAAATTATATAAATCCAATTTACTGGGAAGCTCCTTTTAAGGACCTACTTCGGTGACATTATCTCTTCAGCTTTACTTTCAAACATGCAGCTAATAATGGGAGTCCCTTCAACCATTGCAAAGAAATGACTGACAGATGGCATTGTTTCATACTCTCTTTGATGCAGTCGGTGTGAGACTTGGAGTTTAAAAGAGCCCTTTGTAAGTAAAAGGTTGAATAGTATGAAAGGCAGTCTATACAGCCTCTAAGTATTCCTAAGGGGGGTTGTCCCTGCTCTTTAAAACTTACCCTTTTGACGAACTAAAATGATTTCAAAAGAAAATGATTACCAACATGGTACATTTCACTATGGATGAACAGGGAGCCACGCATTGAAATAAAGGTCAGCTGCAGTTATTGGTTAAATCTACAGAAGCCAGCAAATCAAAAAGCTTTCACTGTTGAGGGAAATAAATGTGTATCTCACTAAATCCTTAACCACCCTCTAATAAGAGAGAATTCAACACTATTATGTTGACTAGAAATTACTAATAACACTATATTAATTGTCCTGATATTGACACAGTTGAAAAGTTAGAGAGGTACCATTCTTTGACTATAGGGAATTCTTTTGTAACATATCCCAAAGAGCTGTCCTGTACAATAGTGAATTTTAGAAGTAATTCACAACTGAAGCTTGGGACTGTAATTTTATAGAGGACAGTCCTTTAACATTTTAAAATCTATATTCAGAACTAGATAAATATCCTATCTCCAACTTATGCCAGAACCTTGAAATATGTAGAGTTTCCAATTTTTAAAAAATATTCCTTTGATTTGATAGAGTCTTCAATTCTTTATGGGCATAGTTTATTTTATACACCTGGAGCAGGGTTTGGCCCTCAATTGTATATATTTAAATCAGTGATTAAAAAAAAATCACTAAAAAAAATCACTAAAAATCACTAAAAAAAGTCACTAATGTTGACTAAATCATGTTATAGCTGTGGTAGTACTTTAAGCACTTCTGAGAAACTGCATTAACCACCCTGTGAGAAAATACTGTCTCAATAAGTTTTTTTTTTTAAATCAGTGATTAAAAAAAATCCAGTGTCACTGAATTTTTAGAAGTTTGACACATTCTTAAATTGTTTGGAGTATAAATTGACAAATCTTTTATTGGAAATGCTTTTATTATATATATATATATATATATATATATATATATATATATATGTAAAGATTCTTAATAAATTGACCCAGCAGTTTTATAATATGTGAGGAAGGAATTGAGTAAAGGAAACAAATGAAAATTAGGTTCATCTACAGCAGTTTCTGAGACCAGAACTTTGAACCAATCCAACAATGAAAGAACAGCTAAGTAAAATTTGGAAAACCTTGAAAGAATCATGTTAGTATTTTTTGCTCAGAAAGGCTTTCCTTTACTACCTTATCTAAAATTTCTTCCCACCTTTCCCAATATTGTGTGTTTTTTATACCTCTGCTGGAGCTGTGCTTCTGTTTCCTCAGTAACAGTCCTGTCGTTCTGCTTTGTACTGTATCTCAGGATGAACAGATTTCTCTCATTTCAGCTGGCATGTGGCAGCGTTTGGTCAATAGAAAGCAAGTGTGGGAAGTTGGGGGGTATGAGGAAGAGGGGCGCCCATGGATTTCTCCCTCCTTCTTTGCTTCCCATTGCATCCCTAGCAGTAGCTGGGAAAGTTCTGTGGTTGTAGGTTGTCTTTTGGGTCCTCTATAACAAAAATACCACATTCTGGTGGCTTAAACAACAATGATCCTCTCAGTACTGAAGCCTGGGAATTCCAAGATCAAAGCACCAGCAAATTCGGTATCTGGTGAGAGCCCACTTCCTGATTCATGCATGACTCTCTTTCTCCCTGAGTTCACACATGGCTGAAAGGGTGAGGGGGCTCTCTGGGGTCTCTTTTGTGATGCCACTAACCCCATTCATGAGGGCTCTATTCTCATGACCTAATAATCTTCAAAGCCCCCAATCTTCAAATACTACTACACTGGGGACTAGAATTCAACATATGAATTTAGGGCTTTGTATGAAGTTCATATTAACTTCAACATATGAACTCAGTCTATAGCATAACTCCTGCCAAGTAGGTCTGTCATGAATCCAGCTTCTGCAAGTGACTCTGGCTTCTGGGCTCTTGTAACACTCCATCCTCCATTTGTCCCTAGATCCTAGGAATTGAAGAAGTATCCTGACTTCTGTGTCTGGATTGCTTCACAGACACTGATTCAATTTCTCAAGCTATCACATCAGTAATTCTCTGCATTCAGTTTCCTCTTTGTTAAATACTCAGAGAGGTTTCTTTCTGACTGGACTCTGATAAATTAGTATTTATCTAAAACTACCTTACTAATATCCTTTTACAATTTATTTTTGTGGAAACACTTATAAGGACTTCATGGGGACACTACCATTAGATCCCAAGGTTGTTGTAAGTAAATTCCCTTTCCAGTAATCAAAATATTTTTTGAAAATTTCTATTCCTTCCTAATTCAAGATCCTTCACTAATGTTGACTAAATCATGTTATAGCTGTGGTAGTACTTTAAGCACTTCTGAGAAACTGCATTAACCACCCTGTGAGAAAATACTGTCTCAATAAGTTTTTTTTTCTTATAGGAAAATCTCAGTGCATTTTGTTTTTATTACATCTATTTTGACTTTATACAACTCAGATAAATCTCAAATTATCTACCTATCTTAAAAGCAAATTATTTGAATGGCAAGAATGGTATTTTCATTTTTTCAACATGCAAGTGGGTCATATAAATGACTCATTATGAATCAGTTTTACAAAATAGCATGTGAAGAAGTTCACTAAAATCACTCATGGGATTTTAATCTTTTCTTCCCTCTGTTTTGAATTTTTGCTTACCCTCTGAATTTGTTCTAACATTCTCATTTTTCTATTTTATTTTACATCATATTTGAAATAGCTTTCAATCACAATGTACCTATTTTATCTTTGGAAAGCAGTCCAAAATTATCTTAGACCTCAAAACAAAATTTAATTAGCTTTGCATTAATTTGGCATGAATGGATATGATGGCAGAGGTAAATGGGAATCAACATCTTATCCAAATTGGACTTTCCAGTTTTTGTTCTGTTTTCTTTGTTTTTTCAGTCTGCAAATACTCCAGCTTTTCAGTTCTCATACTATAACACGTGTGTATTCAATGTTTCTTCTAATTCAAAGTTATATTTAAAGTAAAGTTATCAGCAATCATAGGGATACTGTATTTGGTATTTTCAATTTTATTTACTTTAAATTAGCAGACTGACCTGATATTTGCTTAAAATATTTTCTCTGAAAAAAATTTATAATCATGGAATTAACACAAATCTGTTTAGAAATATTTGAAATAATCATCTCTAATTTTAATGTTTTAAAGAAAATCCAACTAAATATAAATATATATAGTTATATATATTGAGCCATCAGACCATAATAAGGCAATTTACTGATGATAACTCATAAATTTTCCTCAACTAGGGTGACAAATAGTAACAAAAATAGAGTCAAATAGTGCTGTTTATAAATTCACCAGACACCTGAAATGTTTAGGAACACATACCAGTAATTCACTAATTAATGCAATTTGTTAGTAATTATTTTAAATCTATGGAAAAATAAACCAGAGACTTCTAATATCCACTGGTAACCTTAATTTAAAATACTTTGTATTTACTCAGAAATATGCCGTAAAGTGGGTTTCTTCTACAACCTGAAGGCATTCCACTGTCACACATTAAAAACATGATCTGTGGGTTTTTTTTAAAATACATGCACCATTTTGGTTTGCTTGAAAAAAATTGTAGGTCATTGCTGTAAGTAACCAATTTATGTTTGAAGCATCCAGAGACAATGGTTCCACAAATCAAGCTTAAGCAGTTTGGGCTCAGACTACTACTCTCCTCCAAACCATTCCAATTGATGAACACCACCTGTGGCACTCTGAATTCACAGCAGCAGGCAATAATTTCGCTTGGATACCCATTACCAGTTATTATTCCCAAGATAGACTATTAGATATGGCTTGTGAACATCTCAGCTGTAAACTTGAAAAAATTAATTCTGATAGTTCCTGTGAGATCCATTTGTACCTTGGTGACAACATAAATTAATGGAAATTCTCTTTAAATAAAAAAGAAACAAATACATATGCTTACTTTTTTAAAAGTAATAAAATTGTTCAAAATAATATTTTTATAGATTTTGCAGGGTTCTTATGTGATTATTTTAAAATACAGAAACAGTTGTAAATCCTGAAGATAAGGTAGATGAAGCAGTTGGTAGTCAACTGTTTTTCTCACACCAAAGCTATTTCCAGATATTTGGCTTTGAGTACATAACAATTATATGTGGTTTAGCAAAAACATCACTGCTTAAAAAGAAGAAAAAAAAATAAAAACATTAAACACCTGTTACACTCAAATTGCCTTTGGAAACTTGCATTAACTGAATTTAAAAACATCATGTTAAATTCACAAGAATTTAGAGTGGCTGCTTTGAACATTCTTTCATAAAATTATAAATTTATTTATAAAAATGCAATATATAATTGCATGTAAGCACCATCTGTTTGCTAACTTTGTAATATTAAAAAATGATGTATTGTTTATCTCTTATTTTTATAGAGTACATATATTTGAGTTGGTTATGTCCTTGTTCATTTTTTGCCACTTATAGTAATTGTAATATAGGTGACACATGTGTTTATCAAAATGTGTGAATTGTATATTCATAAGCTTTTCTAGTCTGCTATAAAATGCTGGTGTATGGCAGTTCACTATTATCCATCTCTAAGTTTTCTCCGTGAAAGAGAAGATACTGTGGTTATAAGTTATAACCAATATATATGAATAGAAGTATTAGTAGCAGAAAGGAACAACTTTGTATACAAAGTACACGGGTGTGTCTTTTATCAAGGAAAAAGAAGTAGTTTTGCCCTAAAGAGAAATGACTGGGTGTTCGAAGAACCAGAGAAAAGTGTAGGACAAAACCTGAGTAGATATATAAAGTTGTAGAAGATTCATGGAAAGGGATTTTTAATTTTCTTGATCAAAACTGGCTAAGATTTGATGCGCTTATAAGATTTTCAAAAATACCTTTGGTATCAAATATTATACTACTACAAAATTAGTAGTTAGATATTCTTGCCTTTAATTTTTCTTAAAAAGTCTTAGATTATTGGTCAGCTTTTAATAAAAGCTTATAAAATGGTTTTTCTTTACCTTCTGAATAATCTGCATAAAAGGCAATCATTTTGTGACAATTTCCTGTGTTTTATGTTGACTTTATCATATTATTTGAGAAAGCAAAGACTTCTCACTTTTGAATGAGCTTAGTTTCTTTACAATCATATTGCCTCCTATATTTACTTTTAATATCTTTTTCTCATTTTCATTGAATAGCTAGCTACGTATTGCTTCTTAATAAACCAGGATTTTATTGAATCCAGCGTTCAAACTTCCTGACAAGTTTTAATATTTTGCCTTTTCAAAATCACATCCTAAATTATATCTTTTGAACCAAAACTGTTTTTAAGATTTCCCAGAGGACTCCTGGAACATCAGAATAGATTTTTTGTTTTACTTTTAAAAAAGAGAGATGCTAGAAATAGGCTTATTTGATATGTTACTATTGATAAGTTTCTTGGGAGTGGTCATGAATTCAGATATGTTGCTCAGCCTTTCTTAAGTTAAATGTGATTGGTAAAATATTAGTAAAATAAATATTTCAGAATTTGTATGCTGCATGGGAAGTTACTAGAGTTATGTCAGTTTCTTCATTTTCAATGATGTGTTTCTATTTATCAAAGTCCTGATGCTGCTTTTCCTTATATTATATAACAACATTATAGTGTCATCAATTATAAATTCAATTATTTTTTTAAAATATTAACTTGATCACAACTTTCTCTGAATCCAGTATATTCTAAGCCATTAGTTTTCAACTGTGAATTTACATCACTTACCTATGAACACATGAAACTTTATTAATATACAGACAAATATATATATATATAGTGTGTATATATATATATATATATATATGACCTACTCCAGACTTACTGTATCTTATTTGATGATATATTTTTGGTATATTCTAGCTATATTTTAGTATAATTCATGATATATTATGTCTCATAATTACTATATTTTACATTTAAGAATTTTTTCTCTGTAAGGATTATGCTTATCCATTTTCATAAATTTGATATAATATTCACTCTGAAAATATAGTTTATCATATTTATAAATATTTTGTCTAAAACTTTTTGGACTGACATGCCACAGAAGACAAATTCCCTTGTCAATTGCTTCATTCTTGTAATGAGCTCTCAACAGATCTTTCACTTTTGAAAATCATCAGTCATAATTTAATTATAGCCAATTTAAGTCTTTTGTTATCTACCTTCAAGTAGGTGTTTGTTTGTTTTGTTTTTACATAGATGCTTCCATGACAGTGATTATTAATCAGCTACTTGCCAGAGTGCATTTCCAACAAAGAAGGACTGTCTCAGAGTCCTGTGGAAATAGAGTATGCCAGGTACTTTTGGTACAGCTTCTTATGTCATCACTTAAGTAATTTTAAGACCATACCATTGGACTGAATCAGAATAACCAGAACATTAACTGAGAAGGGACTATAAGATTAGTAACCCAAGACCCAATGGAACAAGAATTAATTGCAAAGGAATAAATTAACCTATGGGGGATGATTGCAACTTTTTTTCAAATGTTGTTGATGTCTTAATATATTATTTTCTGGATACAAGGGACACATTTCTCTTAAACTATCCATAACTCATAACTGTAGTAGACCATGTTATTGTAAATAGAAATGAACCATTTACCTTTTTCTTCCTACCTGACCCCTCCAGAATTTGGAATCCCTTTTTGAGTGTATTTCCACGGCAATGTGGTTATTTGCACAGGTCTAATAAGAATCTGGGCTTCCGTGAAGATGGCGAAAGAGTAAGACGCGGAGATCACCTTCCTCCCCACAGATACACGAGAAATACATCTACACCTGGAACAACTCCTACAGAACACCTACTGAACGCTGGCAGAAGACCTCAGACCTCCCAAAACGTAAGAAACTCCCCCAAGTACCTGGGTAGGGCAAAAGAAAAAACAGAGACAAAAGGATAGGGACGGGACCTGCACCAGTGGGAGGGAACCGTGAAGGAGGAAAGATTTCCACACACTAGGAGGCCCCTTCGCGGGCGGAGACTGCGGGTGGCGGAGGGGGAAAGCTTCGGCGCCGCGGAGGAGAGCACAGCAACAGGGGTGTGGAGGGCAAAGCGGAGAGATTCCTGCACAGAGGATCGGTGCCGACCAGTACTCACCAGGCCGAGAGGCTTCTCTGCTCACCCGCCAGGGCGGGCGGGGCTGGGAGCTGAGGCTCGGGCTTCGGTCAGAGCGCAGGGAGAGGACTGGCGGCGTGAACACAGCCTGCAGGGGCTTAGTGCACCACGGCTAGCCGGGACGGAGTCCGGGGAAAAGTCTGGACCTGCCGAAGAGGCAAGAGACTTTTTCTTGCCTCTTTGTTTCCTGGTGCGCGAGGAGAGGGGATTAAGAACGCTGCTTAAAGGAGCTCCAGAGACGGGCGTGAGCCGCGGCTAAAACCGCGGACCCCAGAGACGGGCATAAGACGCTAAGGCTGTTGCTGCCACCACCAAGAAGCCTGTGTGCGAGCACAGGTCACTCTCCACACCTCCTTTCCGGGAAGCCTGTGTAGCCAGCCACTACCAGAGTCCCAGGACCCAGGGACAACTTACCCGGGAGAACGCACGGCGCGCTTCGGGCTGCTGCAACGTCACGCCGGCCTCTGCCGCCGCAGGCCCGCCCCGCATACGTGCCCCTCCCTCCTCCTGGCCTGAGTGAGCCAGAGCTCCCGAATCAGCGGCTCCTTTAACCCCGTCCTGTCTGAGCGGGAACAGACGCCCTCCGGTGACCTACACGCACAGGCGGGGCCAAACCCAAAGCTGATCCCCCGGAGCTGTGCGAACAAAGAAGAGAAAGGGAAATCTCTCCCAGCAGCCTCAGAAGCAGCGGATTAAAGCTCCACAATCAACTTGATGTGCCCTGCCTCTGTGGAATACCTGAATAGACAACGAATCATCCCATATTGAGGAGGTGGACTTTGTGAGGAAGATTTATGATTTTTTTCCCCCTTTTTCTCTTTTTGTGAGAGTGTATGTGTATGCTTCTGTGTGAGATTTTGTCTGTATAGCTTTGCTTCCAGCATTTGTCCTAGGGTTCTATCCGTCCGTTTTTTTCTCTTAAAAATAATTTTTTTATTTTAATAACTTTATTATATTTTATCTTACTTTATTTTATTTCACTTTATCTTCTTTCTTTCTTTTTTACCTTCCTTCCCTCCCTCCCTCATTTCTTTCTTTCTACTTCTACCAATTCGTTCTTTCTACTTTTTCTCCCTTTTATTCTGAGCTGTGTGGATGAAAGGCTCTGGTGCTGCAGCCAGGAGTCACTGCTGTGCCTCTGAGGTGGGACAGCCAACTTCAGGACACTGGTCCACAAGAGACCTCCCAGCTCCACATAATATCAAATGGTGAAAATCTCCCAGAGATCTCCATCTCAACACCAGCAGCCAGCTTCACTCAACGACCAGCAAGCTACAGTGCTGGACACCCTATGCCAAACAACTAGCAAGACAGGACCACAACCCCACCCATTAGCAGAGAGGCTGCCTAAAATCAAAATAAGTCCACAGACACCCCAAAACACACCAACAGACGTAGACTTGCCCACCAGAAAGACAAGATCCAGCCTCATCCACCAGAACACAGGCACTAGTCCCCTCCAGCAGGAAGCCTGCAAAACCCACTGAACGAACCTTAGCCACTGGGGGCAGAAACCAAAAATAACAGAAACTATGAACCTGCAGCCTGCAAAAAGGAGACCCCAAACACAGTAAGATAAGCAAAATGAGAAGACAGAAAAACACACAGCAGTTGAAGGAACAAGATAAAAACCCACCAGACCTAACAAATGCAGAGGAAATAGGCAGTCTACCTGAAAAAGAATTCAGAATAGTGATAGTAAAGATGATCCAAAATCTTGGAAATAGAATAGACAAAATGCAAGAAACATTTAACAAGGACCTAGAACAACTAAAGATGAAACAAGCAATGATGAACAACACAATAAATGAAATTAAAAATACTCTAGATGGGATCAATAGCAGAATAACTGAGGCAGAAGAACGGATAAGTGACCTGGAAGATAAAATAGTGGAAATAACTACTGCAGAGCAGAATAAACAAAAAAGAATAAAAAGAACTGAGTACAGTCTCAGAGACCTCTAGGACAACATTACACACACCAACATTCGAATTATAGGAGTTCCAGAAGAAGAAGAGAAAAAGAAAGGGACGGAGAAAATATTTGAAAAGATTATAGTTGAAAACTTCCCTAATATGGGAAAAGAAAGAGTTAATCAAGTCCAGGAAGCACAGAGAGTCCCATACAGGATAAATCCAAGGAGAAATATGCCAAGCACATATTAATCAAACTGTCAAAAATTAAATACAAAGAAAACATATTAAAAGCAGCAAGGGAAAAACAACAAATAACGCACAGGGAATCCCCATAAGGTTAACCGCTGATCTTTCAGCAGAAACTCTGCAAACCAGAAGGGACTGGCAGGACATATTTAAAGTGATGAAGGAGAAAAACCTGCAACCAAGATTACTCTACCCAGCAAGGATCTCACTCAGATTTGATGGATAAATTAAAACCTTTACAGACAAGCAAAAGCTGAGAGAGTTCAGCACCACAAAACCAGCTTTACAACAAATACTAAAGGAACTTCTCTAGGCAAGAAACACAAGAGAAGGAAAAGACCTACAATAACGAACCAAAAACAATTAAGAAAATGGGAATAGGAACATACATATCAAAATTTACCTTAAATGTAAATGGATTAAATGCTCCAACCAAAAGACACAGATTGGCTGAATGGATACAAAAACAAGAAACATATACTTGCTGTCTACAAGAGACCCACTTCAGACCTAGAGACACATACAGACTGAAAGTAAGGGGATGGAAAAAGATATTCCATGCAAATGGAAACCAAAAGAAAGCTGGAGTAGCAATTCTCATATCAGACAAAATAGACTTAAAAATAGAGACTATTAGAAGGGACAATGAAGGACACTACATAATGATCAAGGGATCGATCCAAGAAGAAGATATAACAATTGTAAATATTTATGCACCCAATATAGAAGCACCTCAATAAATAAGGCGAATACTAACAGCCATAAAAGGGGAAAACGACAGTAACACATTCATAGTAGGGGACTTTAACACCCCACTTTCACCAATGGACTGATCATCCAAAATGAAAATAAATAAGGAAACACAAGCTTTAAATGATACATTAAACAAGATGGACTTAATTGATATTTATAGGACATTCCATCCAAAAACAACAGAATACACATTTTTCTCAAGTGCTCATGGAATATTCTCCAGAATAGATCATATCTTTGGTCACAAATCAAGCCTTGGTAAATTTAAGAAAATTGAAATTGTATCAGGTATCTTTTCTGACCACAACGCTATGAGACTAGATATCAATTACAGGAAAAGATCTGTAATAAATACAAACACATGGAGGCTAAACAATACACTACTTAATAACCAAGTGATCACTGAAGAAATCAAAGAGGAAGTCAAAAAATACCTAGAAACAAATGACAATGGAGACACGATGACCCAAAACCTATGGGATGTAGCAAAAGCAGTTCTAAGAGGGAAGTTTATAGCAATACAATCTTAACTTAAGAAACAGGAAACATCTCGAATAAACAACCTAACCTTGCATGTAAAGCAATTAGAGAAAGAAGAACAAAAAAACCCCAAAGTTAGCAGAAGGAAAGAAATCATAAAGATCAGATCAGAAATAAATGAAAAAGAAATAAAGGAAACGATAGCAAAGATCAATAAAACTAAAAGCTGGTTCTTTGAGAACATAAACAAAATTGATAAACCATTAGCCAGACTCATCAAGAAAAAAAGGGAGAAGACTCAAATCAATAGAAATGAAAAAGGAGAAGTAACAACTGACACTGCAGAAATACAAAAGATCATGAGAGATTACTACAAGCATCTCTATGCCAATAAAATGGACAAATTCTTAGAAATGCACAACTTGCCAGGACTGAATCAGGAACAAATAGAAAGTATGAACAGACCAATCACAAGCACTGAAATTGAAACTGTGATTCAAGATCTTCCAACAAACAAACGCCCAGGACAGATGGCTTCACAGGCAAGTTCTATCAAACATTTAGAGAAGAGCTAACACCTATCCTTCTCAAACTCTTCCAAAATATAGCAGAGGGAGAAACACCCCCAAACTCATTCTACGAGGCCACCATCACCTTGATACCAAAACCAGACAAATGTGTAACAAAGAAAGAAAACTACAGGCCAATATCACTGATGAACATAGATGCAAAAATCCTCAACAAAATACTAGCAAACAGAATCCAACAGCACATTAAAAGGATCATACACCATGATCAAGTGGGGTTTATCCCAGGAATGCAAGGATTCTTCAATATACGCAAATCAAGCAATGTGATACACCATATCAAAAAATTGAAGGATAAAAACCATATGATCATCTCAATAGATGCAGAGAAAGCTTTTGACAAAATTCAACACCCATTTATGATAAAAACCCTGCAGAAAGTAGGCATAGAGGGAACTTTCCTCAACATAATAAAGGCCATATATGACAAACCCACAGCCAACATCATCCTCAAAGCATTTCCACTAAGATCAAGAACAAGACAAAGTTGCCCACTCTCACCTCACTTATTCAACATAGTTTTGGAATTTTTAGCCACAGCAATCAGAGAAGAATAGGAAATAAAAGGAATCCAAATCAGAAAAGAAGAAGTAAAGCTGTCACTGTTTGCAGATGACATGATACTATACATAGAGAATCCTAAGGATGCTACCAAAAAACTACTAGAGCTAATCAATGAATTTGGTAAAGTAGCAGGATACAAAATTAATGCACAGAAATCTCTGGCATTCCCATACGCTAATGATGAAAAATCTAAAAGTGAAATCAAGAAAACACTCCCATTTACCATTTCAACAAAAAGAATAAAATATCTAGGAATAAACCTACCTAAGGAGACAAAAGACCTTTATGCAGAAAATTATAAGACACTGATGAAAGAAATTAAAGATGATACAAATAGATGGAGAGATATACCATGTTCTTGGATTGGAAGAATCAACATTGTGAAAATGACTCTACTACCCAAAGCAATCTACAGATTCTATGCAATCCCTATCAAACTACCACTGACATTTTTCACGGAACTAGAACAAAAAATTTCACATCTGTATGGAAACACAGAAGACCCCGAATAGCCAACGCAATCTTGATAACGAAAAACGGAGCTGGAGGATCCAGGTGCCCTGACTTCAGACTATACTACAAAGCTACAGTAATCAAGACAGTATGGTACTGGCACAAAAACAGAAAGGTAGATCAATGGAACAGGATAGAAAGCCCAGAGATAAACCCACGCACATATGGTCACCTTATCTTTGATAAAGGAGGCAAGAATATACAGTGGAGAAAGGACAGCCTCTTCAATAAGTGGTGCTGGGAAAACTGGACAGGTATATGTAAAAGTATGAGATTAGATCACTCCCTAACACCATACACAAAAATAAGCTCAAAATGGATTAAAGACCTAAATGTAAGGCCAGAAACTATCAAACTCTTAGAGGAAAACATAGGCAGGACACTCTATGACATAAATCACAGCAAGATCCTTTTTGACCCACTTCCTAGAGAAATGGAAATAAAAACAAAAATAAACAAATGGGACCTAATGAAACTTCAAAGCTTTTGCACAGCAAAGGAAACCATAAACAAGACCAAAAGACAGCCCTCAGAATGGGAGAAAATATTTGCAAATGAAGCAACTGACAAAAGATTAATCTCCAAAATTTATAAGCAGCTCCTGCAGCTCAATAACAGAAGAAAAACAACCCAATCCAAAAATGGGCAGAAGATCTAAATAGACATTTCTCCAAAGAAGATATACAGACTGCCAACAAACACATGAAAGAATGCGCAACATCATTAATCATTAGAGAAATGCAAATCAAAACTACAATGAGATATCATCTCACACCAGTCAGGATGGCCATCATCAAAAAATCTAGAAACAATAAATGCTGGAGAGGGTGTGGAGAAAAGGGAACACTCTTGCACTACTGGTGGGAATGTGAATTGGTACAGTCACTATGGAGAACAGTATGGAGGTTCCTTAAGAAACTACAAATAGAGCTACCATATGACCCAGCAATCCCACTCCTGGGCATATACCCTGAGAAAACCATAATTCAAAAAGAGTCATGTACCAAAATGTTCATTGCAGCTCTATTTACAATAGCCTGGAGATGGAAACAACTGAAGTATCCATCATCGGATGAATGGATAAAGAAGATGTGGCATATATATACAATGGAATATTACTCAGCCATAAAAAGAAACGAAATTGAGCTATTTGTAATGAGGTGGATAGATCTAGAGTCTGTCATACAGAGTGAAGTAAGTCAGAAAGAGAAAGACAAATACCGTATGCTAACACATGTATATGGAATTTAAGAAAAAAAACTGTCATGAAGAACCTAGGAGTAAGACAGGAATAAAGACACAGACCTACCAGAGAATGGACTTGAGGATATGGGGAGGTGGAAGAGTAAGCTGTGACAAAGCGAGAGAGAGGCATGGACATATATACACTACCAAAGGTAAGGTAGCTAGCTAGTGGGAAGCAGCCGAATAGCACAGGGAGATCAGCTCGGTGCTTTGTGGCCACCTGCAGGGGTGGGATAGGGAGGGTGGGAGGGAGGGAGATGCAAGAGGGAAGAGATATGGAAACATATGTATATGTATAACTGATTCACTTTGTTATAGAGCAGAAACTAACACACCATTGTAAAGCAATTATACTCCAATAAAGATGTAAAAAAAAAGAATCTGCCCTCTTTCTAAGCAATTTATAGTTGTAATAACTTATTATGCAACCAACGCCATCCCTGGAGTGTCATATTTGAAATGATGCTTATTTAATCAGCTATGACCAAGCATTTTTAAGAAAGTTAAGCTGTAACAACCGCTAGCACTTGAGGCTGAAAGGTAGACTGCTTACATCACTCAGGCTTATTATACTTTATTGGGAGCCTCCAGTATGTATCAGGGAGGCACACCTACTGATCCTGTCTTTATTGTTGTAGTTACATTATCATTAAGTGTCTGCCTTTTATGATTCATATTAATTTTTAATAAATGAATTAAAATGTTTAAAGTTGTTTTTATAATTTCAAATATATGATTTTTATTTCTATTTACATAATTCATGACTCCTAACTTGAAATGCATATTTTCACATTGTTGATTTCTATGAAGTTTTTAAAACAAAACCTTTCATTTAATTAGAATATTTTCAAATGATACTTATGTTTGTCTACTGGACAATTTATTTTCTCATCTAATTGTGGGAGGTGTATTGAAATCAGGAAGATATGAGGTTTGTCAATAGCAATCCACAATATACTTTATTGTTAATTGGTTAAGACTTATTAACTAAACATTTAGAACTATGAAAATATCTAATTAATTAAATCATGTATTATTGTGTGATAAAATTTACTATCCCAAATAATGCCTATTAGGCAAAACAAAAAAAATATTGTTTTTTTCTAACTTATTTTTTCTTTATTAAGTGACTAGTGAGCATGTTTCCATCCTTCATGTATAACCGTTCCTCATTCTTATCTCTTGAAAACAACATATTATACTTCTGAAAAATGAATGTAGTCATCTCCATTCTATAACTGATGTTATTAGTCCACTTTTAGAAAAGATATGACTTGTATATCTATTGTTATCTCCCCTCTTTTCTCTGTCTTCCCTGGTTTAACTGAGTATTTTATATAATTCCCTATTGTCTACCCTCTTAGCAAATCAATTTTGCTTCATTTCTAGTGTTTTTTAAAAGTGGTTTCTTTAGAATTTGCAATATACATTTTAAACTAATCCAAGTCCACCTTCAAATAACACGCATCATGTGTAGTGCAGCGTCCTTAATTTAGAGTATTTCCAGTTCATCCCTCCTGTCTCTTAAAACATTACTGTCATTCATTTCATTCAGCTGTATGCTAAAAGCACTTAATACATTCGTACTATTGTCATTAAGCAGATTTTTTTAATCTGAAGAATAAGAACTATGAAAACTTTTATTTTACCTTCATATATTCCTTCTCCAATATTCTTGCTTTCTTTATGGACCCTCAGTTTTTGACCTACATCATTTTATTTCTCCCTGAAGAATTTCTTTTAATGTTTTTTGAAGGGCACGTTTGTTAATGATGAATATCACGTTTCTGTTTGTCTGAGAGAGTTTTTATTTTTCTTTTACACTTGAATAATGTTTTTCTTTCTGAATATAGAATTCAATATGAGTGTGTGTGTGTGTGTGTGTGTGTGTGTGTGAGTGCGTGTGTGTGTTTCCTTGCCTACCTGTAACCATTGTTTCTACATCTTACATCCTTCAAGGAAACCACATCATCTTCATGTGCTTACCACTCATTTTTCTTAGATACAGATTCATCCAACGTAATGGTTATTAATTATTCAGGATCCATTCATTTTGTGGTAAGAGGACTCCCCAGTACATTGGTCTGACATATAGCCTAAAGTAAATTTTCAATAGTGGTATTTCAACATTAGATAACACATATTTTAGATTTTATCACATTTCTTTACTAAATATTTTGTTTAATGACTACATAGAGTTCTTACAGTAAGTTTAGGGATATATGCCATTGTCCATTTTCTTTATAGGAATGGACTCTGAGATAACTTGTGAAGTAGCAATGAGTCTGTTCATTTTATTCTTCTATTAAATAGCTGTTATTGAAAGTAAAATACATATATATGTTCAAATTGTTTGAACTATGATTTGCATATTTCTTAAAATAATCTATGCAATGATTTAACCTTAAGAAATAAATTTTAATTAAGAGAGTTCCAATATGTGTATGAGCTTTTCTAAACATAAATGTTTAGTATTTAGATCTGTACTATGTTTTAATTACAGTATACTACTGTGATGACTTGACTTGACTTGCTGTGCAGAACTGTTTTCCAGGCCTTTTTGACTTCTCTGTACTTTAGGAGGTTAACCTTTAGATCCCTTGTCCATTGGTTATAGTTTTGGCCAAAGCATATGTGGAGAGAGTTTAGTACACATTTTGCCTGCTCTGTTAATCCTGCACCACTGGTTCGTCAGTAGCTGCATTCTCTATGACCCCAGTGACATTCAGGTGGCCCCACTTCCATGGTTGTAACACTTACTAAGCTCTGATAAAAGTACTCTCCGCCCCTTAAATCTAGGTATGATAATAGCTTCTAGTTATTGTGTGTCCCTGGGAGTCTTGCCATCCATTTTAGTTCTCAACTCTGCATCTACTGCTGTAAGTAATATTTCATTAAATTATTCTTAAATAACATTTTGATTATGCCTTCTCTTTCTTGTCAGACCTGGTAAGATTAATAAGTAGGCTAACTGAATCTTCAGCAGGATTAAATCAGACTTATATAATATTTTATTAATTATATGTTTTTACATGATAGAAAGCAGTTGAGTAAATGGTTGATAGAATTTTCCTTCTACCTAGAATATTAGCAGGAAATATGACAATGAGTGTCCCACTCACATTACTGCTCTTTCCTCCTAAGCTATTTCAACATTAAAAAGCTAAAATTTGAGAGAAGATACAAATGTTCTGAGCCTAGAAACAGGTATAGGATGCTGTAGTTGGCTTTACATTAATCACATTAATATGGAATTAGAAACAAGTACACTTCTTAGACCCTATCCTAATTAACATATATGGAGTTCTGCACAGCTGAAAGATCACTTAGAAGGAACTCAATAAACAACTCTTTTATCCTAAGTCACATCTCTCCTGTGAAGGAGAATTCCTGATCTGTAAGAGTCTTCCATTACAAGGTCAAGAAGTAGAAAACAAATACAATTTTTCCCTCCTTTTAAAATCCCAGTTTATTACAAAGCATTAAATTCCATTGTTCAATGAGTTTAGGATACACAAAGTTTAAATTGGCTGTAGATAAATGAAGTTACCTAGCAAATGCTTCTGAAGCCCAATGGATGAGACAGTAGTAATGATTCAATTCTACATTAATGTAGAATTCCTTCCACATTAATAGAAATGAGATATTTGAATACCATGTATATTTTGTCCACACTGAACAATTATTTAAGACCTCAGAAACAAAATTAACATTTGTTGATTCCCAGTGCTTTATTTCACCACAGACATCAAACTAATACCACTTAGTCTCTGACATAAATCAGTATGAATAAATTACTTATTGTCCCCACCCAGTAATGTATGACTCTAATGGAATGTAAAATAATTTGACAAATCAGAGAAGCTATAGTGGCATGAAAGCTTAAAGAATTAACTACCAAAATTATAAACCCATAAAATATATACAGTGTTTGTTTTCACTTAAGGTGAATAAATTACCATATAAACAGAATATAATTTCCTGTAGGGCCTGTATTTTCAGGTTTATAATACATTTGTGTTTTCAAATATTCTCAGTATACCCTGAGCAAATCTTCTCTTGATTCCTAGGCTGGCAATGGCATTTGTTAATATGCTCTTTTACTTTTATATTTAGTAGGTTAAATGTCATAGTCACAAATGTGTGTTGTCACTATCTCTAAATGAAATTCAGCAGCAGCAGTTATTTCCAAATGGTATTGACCAAATGCTAGAAATTCATGAAAAAGGAGAGGTAAAGGTAATAATAGGAAAAACAGGACAAGGGAAATTGATAAAGGAGGGTGTTATACCTATCTCATGATTTTTGATAAATGTAACAATTACATTGGACCTCTGCCCAGAAGAAACTTGAATTTTCTTTTCTTAGCAAACCTCTTAATCTTTCCATTTCTGCCTTTCACCCTCTTTTGCAGTGTCTTCTGCATCTTCTTCATTCTTTCTTACTCTTTTACTAACACGGGCATTAATTGTGGGTGTGTAATCAACTTCTTAGACTTACCTTAATACCAGCCCCAACAGAAGTTCAGCAGTGAGCATGGAGTTAAGGTTATATCTGTTACTGTATCAACACTATCAATTTTGATGATATTTATCTCTTGAAAAGTTCCTTCATTTAATTATTAGTGTAGTGCTTATCAATTATTCATCCCACGTATTATCTGTAAATGTACTAAACTCAATGTTCTTTCCATTTCCGCTTGTCCCCAAACTCTATGACCACATTAAAAAGGATATCTGTCTTTTTTTTGTTTTCATACAATCAATTTATTTTTTAATAAGAAATGAAGGCTTAGGTCAAACCGGTCCCCTATAAGTCACCAGTAATATGGTTCTACAAGTAGCATTCAAGACAACCATGGAGATACAGGAAGAGAGAGAAAGGGAGGGAATTGGTGGAAGGAAGAAAGGTCTTTAGAGAATAAAGTTATGATATGTACTTGTTTAAAAGTTTATATATTGATTATATTTGTATTTAGGAAGAGAGAAATAATAAAAATTTCCAAAATTCATGCAAGTTTTGCTTCATTACATAATGTATCAGCTCCTTAAAATAATTTCCACTAATGTTATAAAAAATTATTGGAAGCATAGATATCTTAGAGTTTTAACATCTTTATTTTAATGCATGTTTCTATATTAGATATTGGCAAATATTTCCTAATTAAGCTTTAGTGATCAATACTTGATTCTAAGATTAAATGTCTTCATATTACTTTTTCTTTCATAGAGATTAAAACAAATATATACAAATTTTGTTTTAACAAAGTCCCCAATTTTCAAAAAACTGTTTTTTTAAATGGATTCCATGCTCACCAGCAATGCTGTTATGACAGTGTAGCAATTGCATCTGCAAGATATTAATTCATAGAGGTGCCTGAGTGATGACATGGAAGGACTAACGTTATTGAAAGGATTTATTACTTCAGTTTCTTAAGAGGAGGGGTCACAGGAACACATGAGTCTGGTCAGGCAGTAGAAAGGAGGAACAACAACAGAAAGCCCAGGCCAGAGTCTTTATTGAGTTTTTTGCAGGAATGGCAAATAGGGCAGGGGAAATAGCTTAGGATTTGTTAATTTGAATAATGTAGGTGTGCTCTGAGCTATAGGGGTGGTCTTCAGTTTGTCTCATAGCTGGTTCTGGATAGGAGAGAAATTGGCTTCGTGTGTGAGAATTAGATACGGGAGTGGTTAAGAATATGGACCCTGGATAGCAGGGGGAATGTAAATAATTCTGGCCATTAATCTGGCCCTGTAATTAACGAATGCCAAATGGACAAATACAGAAGCTAAGAAAACACAGCATAAATCACTTTTGCATAACTGAGTGTTTTATTTTGACTCAACTTTTCTCTGCCTCTGTAATACTTTTGATTCATTTTTTCAATAAGGACTCAGGTATGAAAGGCTCCAGAACTCGAGTAGTGCCTATATAACTTGAAATGAGTATTTTTGTTGTTGTTTTGGTCTTTAGAAGTTAGGTGAATGTCTGAGGCAGACTAAAAATTAATTATGGTGAATTAGATATTGGTGTGTAGCTTTTCCATCAGAGAAACTTACTGCAATAACCATTTGGAATAAAAGGTCAAGAACCCGCAAAGACAAATAGGTGAGAAGAAGATAGCAGAGATAGTAGAAGAAGCTAGAAATTAGATACACAATTATCTGATGCCAGGGAAAGATGTAATCTAAACTGACAAGAAGTGGGAGCTCTGGGAAGCTAGGCAGTTTGCCCAAGAGACCTGCCATCTCTCTCATCCTGCATGCTCAGAACTTAGAGGTATCAAGTCTTCAACTTATAAAAGTTGAATTAAAATCTGGATTGAACACAAACAAGTTGATTTTTTAATAAGAATCTTTAATAAGGATTTTTAATAAGATTCTTAAATGCCCTTCTCTAAACAAGGAAGCCAAGTGAAAACAAATATGCAAAGTTAGCAGAATTTTGGAGGTTTATTTTAAGTATAGTTGAGGAAGGGAGATTTGTGGTTAAAGGTTGGAGTGACTCAATTCCATTTTTCTTCTCATAACCCAGAACATGGCAGCCAGCTTTTATACACTAGACTAAGATTTAGGATTCCCTACTTGAAAAAATCTATGTGAAAAGACATTGACCACTATGAATATGAGGACGATTAAAAAGGTGTGCAACAAAGCCACTTACAACATAAATAAAACATTTTTATTCATCTTTATAGTGTTTTGTTGTATATAAAGATGGAGCATGATGTATCATTAAGTTTCAGGGAATTATGTCTAACATTAAACAGAGAAAGTAGTTCTGCTTAAGCCTCAATACAGCAGTTTGATATAAAGCAATAGTAAAAGTAAATAGAAAACAAAACAAAACAAAATTAATGAAATGTAGGAGAAAACAAAATCCTAAAGAGAAGTAATAAAAAATTGAAATAAACAAGCATCCTGGAAATCATTTCCCCTAAGGCATTTGTCAATTTATAAGGTAATGGCACCAGGAGGCAAAAGCTAAGAACTTTTCGTAGTCACATAGGGTAGTAAAGCAAAAAAATGGAGTTAACAGCCAGTACAATATACCTTAGAGGTAGTGACATTTAGAATAGAGTCCATAAAATTAGAGAAGTATATTAAAATTTTTAGATTAAGTACTTTAAGAATAGTAAAAAAAAATACAAATCTAACAAAAACATAAAGAGAAAACCTGCAATTTAAAAAATGTACTGGGTTATTAAAATAACAAATATCTTAAGATATGTTATCCATTCCAAAACCAATATTTTGATAAAATTATATAATAGTTTTTCCTCTAAATTATTCTCAGTGGGAGAAATGTCATGGTCACAAAGTAGAATATATGTGAGATGGGTGATATTACTGTGGCCATTTTTGAGAAACATCTCAAAAAATATTTTAAACACTAGTAGACTATGAGATGAGTTTCTAGATGAAAATTGATCGAACCTAGGTATAGTGAACAGAATATTTTCTAAACTGTCATATCATAAAATCAGGTTTCCCAACAGAAATCCATCTTCAAGTGAGATTCCTGGATCTAGAATAAGGCTTGACTACTTCTCCAGTGCAAGAATCATTGGTATTAGCAGAGGGCCCACATTCTGTGATGGTAAGTTTTATGTGTAGACTTGGCTAGGCTATAGCACCCAGTTATTTAATCAAACACTAATCTAGGTTTTGCAGTGAAGGTGTTTTGTCTGTATATTTAACCTCTACAATAAATTGACTTTAAATAGGATTATTTCTGATAATGTGGGTGGGCCGCATTCAACTAGTTGAAAAGCCTTAAGAGCAAAAACTAACCTTCTTGGAAAAGAGATTTATTTTAAGAAATGACTCATGTGATTGTGGGAGCTGGTAAATTTAAAATCTGTACACAAGCCAGCAGGTGGAGAACTTGGGTAGCCTCTAGACTACAGAATTTCTTTTCCAGAAAATTCAATTTTTGCTTTCAAAGCCTTTCTTTCAACTGATTAGATTGGTTGCTTTTCTCTGGAGAACCCAGATTTATACACATGTCCATTGTCCCATCTTTTGTTGTACTGGCATTACACAATGAGGAAGAAATGGTTAGACAGTCATCCATCTTCTCCCTTTACTATGGGATCCTTTCTGGAATAAAAGGAATTTAGTTTAGTTAATCTCCTTGTATACATACAAATAGAATTCCTGGCAGACAAGCCAACATCATTTCCTCAAGGGAGGATCCTAATCTATGGAATAAATATTCTCAGCAGATTGAATCTCATTTGCCTAAGTTTACTTGTGTTAAACAAATTTAGAATGAAATAATTTATGACGTATGTCTCCCTGAAAAAATTTACTTAAGCTATAGAACTGAGTAAAATGTAGAGACATTTAATAACAACAAAATGACATTTTATACCAACTGGGAACTTCATAACTTAATGGGAGTCAGAGTGAATCCTAATACAAGGATAGACCTGGGAGGCTAAATTGGCAATCCTATTCCTATTCCTTTTCCTTTTCACTTATGGCTTGTAGTTACCTTTACTCCTAAATAATTAGTAAAGCTTGAGACTGGTAAAATCTCTGATTCATGTAAGTCTAATTTGATAATCCTTGTTAGTCCAATTCTTTGTACGGTCACATTTGATTAATTTAGAAATTCTGAAACATAAAGAGAGGTATATATAAGGAAATTAAAACCATATGCAATTCTATGTTTAGTATATAATTCTGCGTTATAGTTATTGTGATGTCATTTATCTCATTCTATGCAATGCTGTGACTGATAGCATTATGTAACAGTCAGTATTATGATAATTACACATAATCATTTCAAACTCAATACGGGACAAATCTGTTAAAACCCTCTGAATTTCAAACTATTTAAGTGCTGCAGTTTACAGTTTATAAGTCTTCCGTTCAAAACTCAACATTTTGATGAAATTATATAATAGCTTCTTCCTCCAACTTATCATATTTGGCTATATATGCTTTAAAAAATGTGTTTGAAAGTTCAGTTCCTTGTTCCACCTACAGCTCTTTAATATATTTTGAATTCTTCAAATTATCAGAGAAAACCATTACTGCTATAAATTATTTTAAGATTGAATGAGTAGATTGAATAATTTTAAATGACTAAATTATTCAAAATTTCCCCCACTTCTAAATGATCTATAGGCCATTCTGACATGACCAGCAAACTATTTTATTTTCTCTTCATTCTTTCTTGCTTTGGTTTGCTAAATAAGAAGAAATAGATTTAAAAAGTGCTATAGATAGCACTATACATAGATAGATAGATTTAAAAAGTGCTATAGCACTTTTTTTAACACACATTTTCTAAAAACATAAAAGTGTGTTGTTTTATAATAAATGTATATTTAATAAAATGTGAATTTATTCCAAATAAATATGGTTAGTAAGAAGCAGAGTTGAAAAACAAAACTATCTCTTGTTCTCATTTCCATAGAAACTATAAAAATAACCCAACATTTTATTGTTGTCCATAAGTAAGTTAGCCATCTAAATTATTTGCTATGGTTTTGTAGACAGATTTCAGTGTATTTAACCAAATGTGAGCATAATTACCAAAGAATTATATAAGGAGACATAAGCAGAGTTTAAAAAAAACATTCTCTCTTGTTGAATAGATTTTACTTGAACTCTATAAAGCGATTATAATTTTTTTCATCACTATTCATAAATAAAGTAACTACTTAAATTATTTGGTATAATTTTGCAGACACCATGATAAAATAATGTGGTTTTCTGTTCTCAAGCATATGTTCCATATTCTTTTTTTCCCCTCTGAAATGCCTTCATTTATACATATTTATATACATGTCATATGTATTATATCAAGTTTATTAAAACATTTTGAGCATGGTTCTTATATGTGAAATACATTTTTTGTCTTAATGAATATTTTTAAATGATTTGCTATTATTCCATTTACAAGGCAGAATTACTTTTTATATAATTATGTGAAAAATAATACCACATAGGATAGGGCAGTGATATTAATGTTAGTAGTAACTAATTCACTCTATAACTTACAAATGAAGTTAAAATATTAAAAGTTGTAATATACTATCAAAATAATGCATTATTTTGATAATGTGTATCTAGACACTTCTATTTATCCCAAGGTCAATGATTAAGTTTGGAACAAATAATAATATTATTTTAGCTTCAAATCATGAACTAAGGAAGTTTCTTTTTAATTTGATCCTATAATTATAAAGGCATAATCAATCTGTAGATATAACTATTGCTATTTTGAAAAGCAGTGATTGCACAGGACACCAGTACATGACACAGAATAGGGCATTAATATATGAACTGAAGACCCTGAAAATCAACAATAAAAATTAGAGGAAAATGCCCACATGATTTTGAGGGAAATTTTGAAAATAGTTTAACGAATCTTTCCCTGTATATCATAGTAAAAAAATTGGCATTTTTGTTCAGTTGTAGGAAATGTTTTGATAGTTACAAAATTATGGGAATAACTAATTCAAATATGCCAATGAATTGCTGGCCAACAATAGCACTTTAAAAAAGAAGAGAAAAAGATCTTATTTAAAAATCCAGTATCTAGCTTAGTTACCACAGATAACATGTTTTACATATATATAGAATGCAAATTTTAATATCTCAAAATGTATTCATGGTCTATAAAAATGTTATGATTTATGTACTTTCAAAGCAATTTTTACATATTTTCAATACATATAATTGTCCTTCAGCCTAAAATAAACCATGCATAGGTTTACCATTTTTCTTAGTCTGTCAAAATATAAAATATATAAAATCATATCTACAGCTATACATAGTGATATAATTAAGACACCAGTGAATCATATTTATGTGTTCATTTAGCTATATTTATCTACCAAGTCTTTTTGAGGGAAATATTAACTAACAACTATATTTTCAAAGTACACTGAGTAATAATGTATTTTCTCATTTTTTGAAGACTTGGAATGTAATCATATGTTTAGCAGTGCTTTAGCTTTGGGAACACTATGTCAAGTTAATATTGATGAATTCAGAGAGAGATTGACTGCTTGTTTTCCAAATGCTTATAGGTAGGTATAAGCATGTATTGGAAAGCTTTAATTAAGTCATGGACAGAGCTTCATGAACCACGGAAGTAATTTAAATATGAATCACAAACTTATCAAGCATAAAACAAATCAATTAGAGAGGAAGAAAAATAATATCTTTATGTATAGATAGCATTACAGTCTACATAGAAAATTCCAAAGAATCTATAAAACATAAACAAAACCTACTAGAATTATTCAGTTTAATAAGGAAAAAGCATACGAAGCCAATACACAAAAAAATAAGCATGTTCCTATTTACTAGCAACCCAAAGTTTGTTCACTGAAATGAAATTCAAGAGCTATCTGAGACAGTTGGTCACCTTAGCTAGACATATAGGTAAATGGAAAGAATTAAGCTCCCAGATACAGAAATAGAACCATACATTTTTTGCACAACAGATTTTAAGGTTCCAAGACAAGACGATATGATAAGTGAGTATATTTTCCTCTAATATGTCACTTAATCACCACAATTAACATGCATGCTATTTTTTATTATAATTCCAATTTTGTAATTTAGGAAACTGAAGTACTGAGGGATTATGTTTCTTGCTAAATGTCATAAAGCTACTAAATAGCATATTAGGATGTTAACATAAGATTCTGACTCTGCAGTATATTCTTTAAGAATCTTAAAAGAATTAGAATAAAATTAGTATGCAATATTTGTGACTATGGGAGAGAAAAAAACCAACAAGACATAAAAAGCAAAAGTCATAAAGTCTACTTTGATAAACTTAGTTATATCAAAATTAAAATTCCGATTCACCATAAATATTGTTAAAAGACAAGCAACAGACTGAAAGGAAGCATTTGCCACATGTTTAACATACACAGTATTGATATCCAGGATGTATAAACATTTCCTACAAAGAAAATAAAAGCAACTCAATTACATAATTGGGAAGCAATTATGAAATAGAGCCAAAGAAAAAGGAATAAAAATGGTCAGTAAAAGGGTACATCCTCTCATTAATAATGAAAAAGAATGCAGGTTAGAATACTATTAGCATCTTTTAACCATCAGCTTTTAATAATGCCAACTGTTGTTGAGAGAAGAAATTGAATTGCTCTGTAGAAAGCAGTTTGAAAAAAAAGATTACAATAAAAATATGTATATCTTATATTTTAGCAATTACTTTACTTTGTTTATTCTCTAAAGATTTGTCTTTATGTATGCTTAACAACATATGTACACTAATGCCTGGGGAAGCATTTTTTCCTAATAGTGAATATAAGAAAACATAAATATGCATTGTAAGAAACTGATTAAATAAACTTAGGGTACATCCATATCATGAAATACAATACAGCAATGTACTCTTATTGAAATAATTTAAATATATACATATTTAAAATTACTAAATGTATAAAATATATATGCTAAAGTCAAAGAATACATTAAATTTAAACTATAGTATACATTGAGGAAAAGGAAGTACACACACAAACTGCTAGTATGGATTTCTACATCTCCATCGGGAGATGAATGGATAAAGATGAGGTATACACACACACACACACACACACACACACACACACACACTCACACTCACAATGGAATATTACTCAGCCATTAAAAAATGAAATAATGCCATTTGCAGCAACATGGATGGACCTAGAGATTATCATACTAAGTGAAGAAAGCCAGACAAAGACAAATATCATATGTCACTAATATGTGGAACTTATTTACAAAACAGAAATAGACCAACAGACATATAAGACAAACTTATGGTTATCAAAGGGGAAGGGGGGGAGGATAAATTAGGAGTTTGGGATTAACACATATACACTGCTGTATATAAAATAGATAATCAACAAGGACCTACTGTATAGCACAGGGAACTCCACTCAATATTTTGAAATAACCTATAAGGGAAAAGAATCTGAAAAAGGATATATATATATATATATAATATATATGTATATATTATATATATATAAAATCATTATGTTGTACATCTGAAGCTAATGTGCTATGTCAATTATATTCCAAAAAAAATAAATTAATAAAAAATAAAAGTAAATAAATATGTTCACATAGATATACTAGGGAAAATATCAGTAAATATACTCACCAAACAGATAACAGCTATACCTCAGTGGGAGAGAAGGAGAGATCTGAAATTGACAGAGCTGTCAAAAGAGGTATCATCTTCAAGAGTATCATTTTAATGTCATGATGAACAATGGAGAAATGCTTTTCTTTCTTTGATAAGATGGGTGATTTGGGGCAATAAACAAAATCTTGAATTTAGTTTCTTCACTTGTGAACTATCCATATAAACACTAACCTCCTACATATACACAGATAATGAAATTAAAATACATTATGTAGCTCATAAATGACTTCAATACATTTATAGTTTAAATGAATTATTGATGGTATTGCCATGATTTTTCATCATTCTACACTATTTTTATAAAATTCACTATTAAAAGTGATATTATATAAAATAAAAACTGACAAAAATAGTCTCAAGCATGTTTTTATGTATGGTTTTACAATATCACACTGATTAATAACAATGACTATCTGTCATGTATCATTTCTATCTATCTAAATTAATGTTATTAGCATTATACTTAATTTGAGAGTAATTACTGTAGACTACTGTTTATAGAGATAAACAATAAATCAGTTTTGTACTTTTTTTTAGTTCTGTATTCTCATTAAGAAAATAATTATTTCACCAAGTTTTATGTATTTCCAGGTCCTATCTGTTTATTTCCAACTAAGACATTTTACAAAATAACTAAATAAGTTATCTTTTGTTCTAAACTGACTAATAGATCATATTGGCTCACATTTAGCATTCTACTAATAGTAAATATTAATAAATATATCCTCACATGTTTTAGTACTTTAAATTTTCATTACACTTTTACAGCTCTTGTCCTCTACACAGCACTATGAAATTATTATCATCACTCCTGTACAGATTGTGGTAGACAATTATTGTTCAGCAAATAAGCACTATTTTCCCCATCCTCAGTCTCCATGGTGGGGGGAAATGTACTATTCCATCTCATTGATGCTAGATGCAGGTATGAAACTTCCTTTGGCCAATGAGATGGTGTAGATGTGGTTCAAGCTAAAGCTTGAAATGCCTCTGTATGTATGGTCTTTTCCTTCTTTTCTCCTACCTTTTGTCATGAGATTAACCTAGTTCAGGTAGCTT
Source organism: Leucopleurus acutus (assembly GCF_964270905.1). NCBI lineage: Eukaryota > Metazoa > Chordata > Mammalia > Artiodactyla > Delphinidae > Leucopleurus > Leucopleurus acutus. The sequence goes on from NC_139160.1 coordinate 57,441,108, forward strand.
CTAGATGAAGGAGAATGATACAAGTCTCTAGCGGACTTGGCTCCACCCTTCATCTTGGAGCCAAAGCCAGCTGAGTCCAACCTGGATGAGCTTTACACCAGCCAACTTAGAGAAATGTACATGAAAAATAAGTGACATTGTTTTATGTCACTCTAATGTTATTACAAAACAGAAGTCAGTTAAAATACCGGTGATAAAAATACATTAAAAGTAGTAATTTTCATAATATTATCCACATTACTAGAGGAAGATCAACTTCTTTTTGTCTTGTATAAACCTAAAGGCTTTTTTTGGTATTAGAAGTCATATTTATGCAGACTTTATCACATCACCACTGAGTATAATGTGTGAAAATTATGATAAAGATAAATTAACGAGTTAATGTTCTTAGGGTAGAAACATATAATCTACAAAAAGTAAACAAATAGAAACAATGTTTTTGGTGTTTATATTTTGACAGTTGATACTCTTCATTAACAGATAACTCCGCTCACTATTTTCACTTCCCCAGAAAACTATCCACATAGCTTTTCAATTATAATTGAATTATTATTCAAAATTTTGCTTCTTCCTTATAAATATGTGTCTGAGATTTCTTCCTCTACTCAATACATTTGCCTCCATTAGAATCAATATATTTTAAAACAAAGATCAAATAACAGAACACTATGTCTCTAATAACCTCTCATTAATGCCTATTGAATCAATTACTGAGTTAGTCTTTTGTGTAATCATGTTAAAAGTGCCTGTGATTATTGAGAAGCTGAAAATTAACAAATAAAGAAGCTAACCATAGTCATAGATACTTCGGGCTGAACAGAAATACACAGTTAAAAGATGTTTTAGGATATACAGGGGTGATACACCCATTGAAGTTAACTTAAAGCAAGTTTTGACTGCTCAAATTCTGAGGGTCTTCATACATGTAGTAACTTCCAAAAATATCGAATGAATCATGCCTAAGTGGCTTCTTCCCTATAAATTAAACAAAAGATAGAGTATAATGCTAGAAATATGAGAAAGAGAAACTAAAAATGATGGAAATGGTCATTTCCACTTCTAATTTAAATAATTTCCTTTTTTGCATTTTTATGTTTTTATAGTGATGACAACTCCCTTCAAGAGCAATACAGAGCATTTTTTAAGCCATGGCACATGTTCTAATTCTGAGAGCCTGAGAGGATGAGTGGGTTTTGGGTTTTATAAAAAGTAGCTATTATAATTGCTTAACATTTATTGATGTATACTCAATAATTGATGTCTAAACTGTCATTGAAGAAAATATTGTTTTCAGTTCATATTAAGTCACTATCACCATGGATCACTTTGTCCATTCTAAAAACATTTTGTAAGGATTTCCAATTACCTAACTACATGAGAAAACTAAAAGATATTCCATGTTTTGGATTTCATAGAAATGGGAATTGCCTAATGGTTATTTTACATACACTATATAAAATGATAATTTGAAAGTGAAGTTTACATTAACAGAAGTTTACCTTGTCATACCACCAGGAACAAAAGCTTAACTTAATAACTATGAAAGTAAATCGAATGATGGGAAAAAAAGTCATAAGAAAAAAAAGACACCATACATAGATGATTTTAATTCTTTGTTCATTAAAATATACAAGAACTATCATATTGCTCAGATGACCAAATGCACAAATACTAATGGCTTACAACATCACCCAGAAGGTAATTCGACTCACTATAGCCAAGACTAGGATAAATAACTTTCACATATTACACATATAATACTTAAAACGTGGGATAATATATTCTAATTATCCTTTGTGAAGTGAGGTGATCAGTTGCTATGAAATTTAACTAAATTTAAATTACTCAAATTCCTAAATTTAAAAATGGCAGCATTTAAATGTGAACCTAGATGTGTGTAATTCCCTAGCCCATCTGCTTAACTACTATGCAATATCAGGAATCGTGTTGGTAGGAAAGGATATTAACGAACTCATAACTTTGTCAGACTTTATTAGTACAGAGTTAAGGGAAAAGAAAATGAGTTTTAAATGGTGTAAGTTAATGTACCAATGAAGGGTAGTCAACAGTGCAGGAGTATAAAAAGCACATTATAACTGTGATCAATAAACTAGCAGGGCATTACATTTACAGGAGCAATTACATTAGGACAGAAATAATTTGAAAATTATTTTAGGAAATTTCAGCCTCTCTTCCATATCATATGTTGGTGCTAAAGGAAATCATAGAATCTCATTATATTATCAAGAAATGAAGACAGAAGAGTGTCAATAATCACTTTTAATTTACCCAGTTTATCTATGGGATGTATGTGATTGAAAATACTTAATGACAAATATAAAATTAGTATTTGTAGAATCTCATAAGTATATGAAAGGAGGTAAAAATAAATCCAAGTTAATTGAATATGCAATTTTCACACTAAACTAAATATAATGTTTAGTCCGAGAAGATTCTGCTCATCCAAGAAAGAATTCAACTTAAACCACTGAATTGGAGAATATTATTGAACTGAACGTTCTCCGAAAATATTTCCTTCAGGTTTCAGCATGATGGTTCTCATCTGATGCATAAAATAATTAGCATTTCCTTTTTCCTTTCTATTAGATGTTAAATCACGCAGAAATTTTGTTGCATCTTTTTGACACATTTTGTTGCTTCTGCAAGCATGGCAGATTGCTTTATTTGCCAAAACTTGCCTAATACATGGAATGATTTGTTAAAGCAGTTAAAAAAGTTAAGGGTTCTTTTGTTGCTTTTAATTTTTTGTTTTTTAGTAATCTGATAGAAAATGCAGATATGATTGAAAACAAAAAATTAAAGTTTAGTGTATTTTGAGCATAAGGAATTGTATCTAATAGAATAACTGTTAGGAGACTTAAATAGGACTAACTGAGCAGATGGAAGCAAACAGGACCAAAAAAGTAATTTAGATATGTAAAGCTGCATGAATACAATATGACAGAATAATATCAAACATCCAGAAAGTTATTTGATGCTTTTGTTGACATTTATTACAATCTAATGGAGTATAGAAGAGGGGAATTAGGTATTTTGGACATACTGACCATACTTTCCAGTGTATCTGCCAATGTCAATTTTCTCTCAATCAGTACTAGACATCACATCTAGATTCCCTGTGGCCTCTTAGCATTAATTGTCCTCTCTATTACTTTATAACTGCTCTATTAAGGGGTCATCTAGAATTCTAATTGATCAGATTGATCAGTTTATGTACTCAAAATATACACTTACTCATTTGCTTTACAGATGAGTAAGTATTGATACATATATTAATACAAATTAGCTATTATTAGGTTCCATGAAAAAGAACGGTTGTTTTTATTTTATTTTGTTTTATTTTATTTTATTTGTATTAAGATACTCTGTAAACACAAGTAATCATTCTCCAAATGAACAAAAGGGATTTTCCTCCAAGACTGACGGGCTTTTAATCCTTAGCTCTTCTCTCTTGTTTTAGTGCTAAAGCAGGCAATTTTAAATGAGAGAAGACTTCCTACTTATAGATTAAGAATATAGTGGAGAAGTGCCCTGGGTGCCCCAAGATACCATATAGTATTTTAATCCCTAAAATTGGCATATTGATTCTTCCCTTGAATCGAATAATAGCTCATGGCATGATCTCCACATTTACTATATGAATCAAATACTTTGCTAAAGAATTGCTGGGAAATGATATTACTTCATGGCATAAATATTGGCTTCTTATATCAAAACAAGGGTAAATACAGGTCAGTAATGATGTGGATAAGTGACAAAGGCCATGAGGACTTACTTGGACTGCCTCTTCTAACTGCTCCTTAATCAAAGACAGTACTCATATGGCAGCACTGAGGTGTTAGATTGAATTGATAGATTTTCTGGGGTACAATTATTATTCTTTTCTAGAATAAAGTCTACTTAGTTATGTTGCCAAATGTTTAAACAGTTTATTATAATTAGCTAATATTTCTCCTATTTACTTTTATTGACCTTAATAAGTGACTTGACCTATACTATTAACCTTTTCAAAAGTTTGGTACCAGTTTGGTACCAAATGTTCGTAAAATGAAGTGGGCATGTTTGCTGCTATTATTTTCTATAATGAAATAGAGATTTAATGTGTTTTAACTAATAAAAATATAAGTTGGATGTAATTTATTTTTTTTGAAAGGGGTGTTGCTTAACATCTAATTTCTTTACTGGTTATTTATATTCCAGTTTCCTATTTCTTCTTGAACCAACTTTACATTTTACATGTTGTTGTGATTTTGTTAATTTAACATTTCTTAAGTGGAGACCCGAGTGAGTGGGGTGTGGGATGTTAAGCCACAGTTCAACAAAAACTGCAAGGGAAAGTAAAATAGAAGTTTATTACTCACAGCTCCATTTGGCCCTGTCCGGAATGTCCATGAGAATATTTGGTCTGTGCCATATGGTTTTGGACAGGACCAAATATCAAGGACTTTTTGACATGGACCAAATGTCTTATGGACTGTTTGGATGGTACCAAATGTCTTGCAAGGCATCAAAAGAGCTCTTAAAAATAATGAAAAAAGTGGGTTAAAAAGATTTGGCTTCCTCACATGTCACCCCAAATACCACAGAATGTGACTCATATCTTATCTATAATGTTGATTTTTGTTAAACATAAATATAACTACATATTAACATAATTCATATTAACTTAGAATCATTTCTAAACTATGGTGTTATGGCTACTATTCATATTAAAGGCAAGTCTGCATAGGTGTGTTTGCTAATGCAACACTTTATTAAGCATTAATTGGAGATAATATGTCAATCACATTCAGATTTTATTTCACAGATTTCACTCAGTCAACAGCATTAAAATATTGAGTAGAGCAATAAGCATTATACTTAAAATTGTCTCCATGCTATTTTTTATCTGTTAATCACCTGTAACTATTCTATAGTCTCTATTTTGTGATCATTGTATGTTAATAGCTCATTTTAAAAGGGCACTAAAACAAATTTCCATATGTCTAGTTATTTATTAAATTTCATTTCAACTTATTCTTTTTAAAGAAATGTATTATTAGTCATATGAACAGCCACTTAAGGCTTAAACTATATATGTGCAGTATATATATATATATCTTCCAGATTCATTGAGATATAATTGACACACAGCACTGTATAATGATTTGATTTATATACATCATGAAGTGATGATCACAGTAAGTCTAGTGAGCATCCGTCACCTCATGTAGATACAAAATTAAGGAAATTAAAAAATTTTTTCATGTGATGAGAACTCAGGATTTATTTAGTCTTTTAACAACTTTCATATGTAACTTACAGCAGTGTTCATTAAATTTATCATGTTGTACATACATCCCTAGTACTTATTTATCTTATAACTGGAAGTATGTACAGTTTGACTGCCTTTATCCAGTTTTCCCTCCCCCACCCCTCACCTCTGGTAACCATGAATCTGATCTCTTTTTCTAGGTTTATTTGTTTGTTCACTTGTTTGTTTGCTTTTGAAATATAATTGACCTATAACACTATGTTAGTTCTTATTATACAATATAGTGATTTGAAATTTCTATATGTTTCAAACTGATTCACCATGATAAGTCTAGTTACAATATGTCACCATAAAAAAAGATATTACATAGTTACTGACTGTATCCCCCATACTGTATATTTTATACCTGTGACTCATTTATTTTGCAACTGTAAGTTTGTATGTCTTAATCTTCCTCATGTAATTATTTCCTCCTCCCACCCTCCTTCCCTCTGGCAACCACCAGTTTTTTCTCTGTATCTATGATTTTGTTTTGTTATGTATGTTTATGTGTTTTGTTTTGTTTTTTAGATTCCACATATAAGTAAATTCACACAGTGTTTGTCACTTTATGTCTGCTGTATTTTACTTAGTATAATACTCTCCAGGTCCATCTATGTTGTCACAAATGGCAAGGTTTATTTTTTTTATGGCTGAGTAATATTCCATTTTATATTTATATACCACATCTTCTTCATCTACTCATCTATTTTGAGCACTTAGCTAGCATCCATATCTTGGCTATTGTAAATAATGATTCAATGAACATAAGGGGGCATATATCTTTTATAAGTAGTGTTTTTGTTTTTTCTGAATAAACAGGAGAGGAATTTCTAGATCATGTGGTATTTCTATTTTTAATTTTTTTTAAGGAATCTCTATATTGTTTTCCATAGTGGCTGCACCAATTTACATTCCCACCAGCAGTGTACTATAGTTCCCTTTTTTCCACATCCTCGCCAACACTTGCTATTTGTTGCCTTTTGAATAATAGCCATTCTGACAGGTGTGACGTGATATCTTATTGTGGTTTTGAGTTACATTATTCTGATGATTAATGATGTTGAGCATCTTTTCATGTGCCTGTTGACCATCTATATGTCTTCCTTGGAAAAATACCTATTCAGATCCTCTGCCCATATTTTAATTGTTTTTGTTCATAGTGGCAGTGGTTTTTTTGACGTTGAGTTGTATTAATTCTTTGTACATTTTGGATATTAATTCCTTATCAGATATATCATTTGCAAATATCTTTGCTCATTCACTATTTGGCCTTTTTATTTTCTTGATAGTTTCCTTCATTGTGCAATGCTTTTTAGCTTGATATAATCCTATTTTTTATGTTTGTTTTTGTTTCCCTTTCCTGAGAAAAGAGCTTATATATTTCTTAAAGAAAGTGACTTCATATGTTTCAAACTTTTTTTCTTTCTTCTCCCCTCCTTCCATCTTTTTTTCTAAAACATAAAATGTCCTCAAAATTAACTAGAAGTTTATATTTAATAGAATCAACTGTCCAACTGTACAAAAGCACTAAAGTAAAACATATTCTAAAAAGTTTATTTAAAACTAACCAAGGGCTTCCCTCGTGGCGCAGTGGTTGAGAGTCTGCCTGCCGATGCAGGAGACACGGGTTTGTGCCCCGGTCCGGGAAGATCCTACATGCCGCGGAGCGCCTGGTCCCTGTGAGCAATGGCCGCTGAGCCTGAGCGTCCGGAGCCTGTGCTCCGCAACGTGAGAAGCCACAACAGTGAGAGGCCCGCGTACCACAAACAAACAAACAAAAACTAACCAAATGGTAGAATGCAAAAAGATATTACTCTTAAATTCTGCTATATTGATGAATGGAAAAGGTACTACCATTATACTGTTACTGATAATTTTTATGAAATAGCTTTAGTAGTCAATCAGTTGTTTAACCAAAGTCTTCAATTGTCATTCTAGCAATGAAAAATATTAAATTACTGGGCAATTCTTCCTATTACATTGAAGTTTGTTTTTATTTAAATGTATGGCGTATTGCAGTATTCATCTACAAAAGGATTTATCTGGCTGCATATTTTTTGGATGAGCATTCTTTTATAAACACACACACACACACACACATATATATATATATACACACACTATGATAGTCAAAGATTAATTTAAGCATGTAGTTTCAGGTGTTGTTCTAATTTTCATTAAATAAAATATCTTTAAGCTTATCAAAATTTCTTTTCTAAAATTTATAGTGCCTGCAAAAATGTTTCCTTTATTTAGAAAGTCACATTTAGATGTCACATATGCTTTTGGACAGTTTGTGCATTAGACAATGTTCAGCTATTCCTTAAAATAATTTATTAAAATTCTTTCCAACTGGTACTGACCTTTCTTAAGTTAAATCATTCATTGGTATCATGTTGCTTTGACAATATTAAAAACATTTTAAAATCTAAAGTGGATAAATATCCATAGAGCTTCTTAGCTTTAAGGCAATTAAACAATAAAATATTAACCTATGCTATACTTGTATGAAGTAAACCATTGGAAGTGCAGGAATGACTTTGAAAGACATTGGAAATAACTAAATTATAACCATAAGATTTTTTTCAACATTCTCTAACTTACAGCAGTGATATATATTTCTATATTTCTAAATTCTAACCACAACAACAAAAAATTGGTTTGTCTGGTCCAGTTGCATTCTTTAGACACCAAGTACCGATGATACGCTTTGGCACCAAGTACCCATGATAAGCTTTGCACAAGGATATGCAACCAGCTAATGCAGAAGTGGATTTAAGCCAATCAGAACATCCTCAATTTCATCTCAGTATGTGTTCATATGCCTCAGCTAGCATGGGAGCAGTGTTAATGCAGAACAGACAACAGCTTTGTTCAGTTTATTTTTATCCCACTTTTCTACTTTCTGAAGGTAAATGAACAATGCTTATCTAGAAAAAAATGACAAGTTGTGTAAATATTTTGGACGCTGATATATTATTTTATACCTTGCTTCAATCACTTACTTTTTAAACTCTTATTTTGAAGAAAAATTATAAAACATAATTACTATATTTTTAAAATATTAAAATAAATTAGAAAATGATGATTTAGCAACAACTATATTCACACAGTCCTTAATTTCTACCCCTTCTTTCTGAGTCTCCTTTCCTTTTTTTGATTTATCATCTCCCCCCACACCATTTTTTTTTGCTACACACCCCTGTTTTTAAATTTATGATTTGTCTCTTCCTTTCTTTTTCAATGATTTTTCATAAAATGAGGGGTAATAAGAAGGTTGAAAGTACTTAATTTTTACCAGCATAAGGTATACAAAGAGAAATAAGGAGAAGGGAAAAATAAAGCTCAGTAGCTATTTTTGTACTCTGGTTGAATGGTATACCTTTTCAAGATTGTGTATTTCTTTCATTGAAAAACATTTACTCTTTAAATGTATTTCATTAGAGACTACCCTGTAAGGTACTTCATACATATAAAGTGGTTTTCACTACCCTATTAAGTAGTCCCCATCAATATTCATTATTTAATTTGTTAAAATGATTAAAAGACTGAGGAGTGCAGAACAGGTTTAAAATACAGAGCTGTCATCCAAGTCTTCCATCTTGGATGACTAGAGATTTTCTCATTTCCGGAAATTAGCCACAATCAGAAGAAACATTAAGACTCTTCTTCAAGTGTAAGCATATATTTTTTCGTTTTTTAATTGATACATATTTGAAATATAATATCATACTAGCTTCAGTTCTACAAAATAATGATTCAGTATTTGTATATGTTGTTAAATGATCACCACAGTAACTCTAATTAACATACATAACCACACTTTTACACATATATGTTTTTTTGTTTCTTGTGACAAGAGCTTTTAAGATCTACTCTCTTGTAAATATACATGTTTTTGTTTGTTTGTTTGTTTTGCGGTACACGGGCCTCTCGCTGTTGTGGCCTCTCCCGTTGTGGAGCACAGGCCCCGGACGCGCAGGCTCAGCAGCCATGGGTCACGGGGCCGGCCGCTCCACGGCATGTGGCAAGAGCATGTGGGATCTTCCCGGACCGGGGCACTAACCCGTGTCCCCTGCATCGGCAGGTGGACTCTCAACCACTGCACCACCAGGGAAGCCCAAAGCATACATGTTTTAATTTGGATCTCACAACTCCATTTTCTGCTCCTGTATCTCATTCATTCTTTTCTCTTTTATTCATTTACTCAAAAAAAAAACTTTCTTGGTCTTGGCTTCTCAATATGGACTGTCCATTATGCTTATTAGTTTGTTTGACAAAGTGAACACACCTTGGATCACAGAATGAAGAGAATAAGGATCACAGAATGAAGAGAATTTTCCTTTCATTTTGGAAACATGCATCTTAGCACTAAATTTTAAGGGCTCTTATCACTAAGATTTAATTACTCGGGAAAGAAAGGAGGGAAGACAGTAATAAGTTACTCCATTAATTTATCTTCGACTCATTCACTCACACAATGCTTAATGAGCTCCTGTTTGAGGCTCCTAATACTTTATAGAATATTTGCATCTGTTTGTGGAGTAAAATGAAAAACAAGCATTCCAAAAATGTGACATAATCTCTCGATAGAAATATAGGGACTTCTGAAGGCTTATGGAGATTTTGACCATTATTGTTCAGATTGTAGGACTCAAGGTTACCAGAGGATTTGAAGTCAAAGCTATTAACTAAGGAGAAAGTTCCAGCTGTTAGGTAAAACAGAGTTAGAAATATCACAGGAAGAAGGGCAAGCGTGCCAAGGAGGAGACAGTGACAAAATGAGACATGGATGACAAAGCAGAGAACAGAGTGTGAGTATAAAGCAGAAAAAACTAAAGAGGCATTCTGGTCATAAAGTTGTTGGATGCTACGTTAAGTATATTAAATTTTGTTTTGAGAACTAGAAAGAATTGTTGGAGTATTCAAGCATGGGAGTCATGTAAAAATATATCTTTAGAAGTATATCTCTAGTTGCAGGGCCATAGGATTTGAGGACACCAACAACATGGGAACTCAGAAAAGTAGTAAAAGGTAATGAATTTAGTGGACAAGGTCAAGAGATACAAACAGGATCAAGTTGGCCAAGTGATTGATCCCATGAAATACTGAGGAAAGTGAGATGACCTGGAGCTATCCAACAGATCTCTGATTGATAAGAATGTCTAGATATTGTGATAATTTACCAAAAGAAGTAAAACAGATGGAAGAACTGATATCGCTAGAGAAAAATTGGGTGGTGGTTTAAATCTTTTCAGGTATCATATAGAGACAACCCCTTGTTTAAATCTGTTTCGAGGACAAAATTAATTAAGAAAAATGACATTGTTATTGTTGTTATTGTGGTTTTAGTTCTTTATACCAGCCTGATTTATAACGAAGTTAGTGCACATACTATCTTAGGAGATATCAGTTGTACAAAACAATAGATCAAATATGAAATACATATTTATAAGAAACTATTCAGTAACAAAGCCTTTATAATATAATTAACTAACTGGAAAATGTTTCATCATTTTTTACTATTTGACATTTGATATATATCCATGAAAAATAATATTATCTTCCTTTTAGTAAAACATTAATTATATTAAAAAATGTGGGATGGTGTTAATCAAATTTGAAGTTATATATTTAATTTTTATTTCATATTTTAATTTGAGATTAGAAATAGCTAGCGTAAAATAGCAAAGGTTTTTAATGTTATAGCTGGAATTAAAATACAAATGATCACCCCTATATACTATTGTTTAAACTTCAACTGCCTTATTAAATTCATCATTATGTTTTCCATTGAAGATTTTAAAGGAATTTTAGAATGCGTGGCAATAATTAAAGACAGGCAAAAAATTATAAAAAAAAAGTTTAAAGTGACTAGTGATCATTTTAAACTTTAAAAAACTACTATATACATATGTGTGTATACACATATGTATATATACATTATAAGTAGCAATATTAATAAAGATGCTTTTAAATACGAGCACTGAGATCAAGGTGAGCATTAAGGTGTACAACAACAGGAGCATAATAACTTTGCACAAAACAGCCTTGAAAATGCAGAGCCTGGTTTATCAGAAAAATAATCTTTCTTTTAAATATGTATGAAGCAGTAAGCAGACAATTTTCCATAATTTATCTCCCTACTGCATTCTATCATTACATCTTCCTGGATAAAGAGATCGTAATGAATTATGTAAATTCTTGATTGTGTTATCAAGCACACTTGTACCTTGATAATCATTGTTTGATTCTTTGCAATTTGGAAATAATGACCTCCAGAATGTTCACTACTTATTTGTAATCCATTCAAAGAACAAATACAAAGATTTCTTTGTATGATTCACGAGTATCCTCTAATTAAAAGCATGACAACAATATGTTGAAAAGCAGAAATAACTCACTGTGTTCTGTACAAATTACTTTCTGAAAGAATGGACATTTTAAAAAATAAATTTGAATATAACAAACCGCCTAATGTTATCTGAATTAGCAATACAATTATTTGTATTGACCTTGATAAGGTTCAAACATTCTTTTAATATTTCTTATACACTATGAAATCATAGGACTTGTGCTCCAATTCTATAGATTAACAATTAATCTATACAGAACATGTAACATTGGAGCACTATAGGTGAACCCATTTCATAGGTTACACAAACTACTTCAAAGGGTACACTTACTCTTGTTTATGTTTATGTATTTCTATTATACTCAGACTTTGACATTTGAGATTTTACCTCTTTATTTTGCTTTTTATAAACAATAAATATATCACCAAATTTATTAATATTCTATCTATATTTCTTTAGCTATTATATTTCTGAGAACTTATAATGCTTCTATTAAGTGCTACCCCCACATTGCACTTATATTGATTAATACTATTGATAAATATCCACTTTAATATAACAACATAAGCTCCAAATGAATCAATAGTATCTTAAGCCTGCAAAGTAGCACCTGTCATTTTAAACTAATACAATGACAGTATTGCCCTCTAACAATTCTTAACAACACGTGATAGTTTTTCCATGTAAGCAAGTAAAATGTGGCAAAGCATAGAGAATACATTAACATTAAATCTCTGCAATTAAAATTCTCAAATTGTTATATACATATAAATAAAATGAAAATTGATCTTAAAATAAGTTGAAACAATTTTTAAAAAATTGAAGATTCTAACCCTTTGCAATTTACAAGTCATTTTAACTGTATAAGTTTAAAAAGCCCTCACGGTTGAAAGGTTTTAGATAATTTGTAATAAAGGGTCTTGTTCATTCACTTGAATTTTTCTCTTAGCTCAACTTCCTTTCCATTTTAAAAGTCACAATAAAATATCTTAATAAGATCAATATGGAGAGTATATGAAAAATAGAAAAATGAGAGAGAGAATGAAAGAGAGGGAAGGAGGGGTGAGTGAGGAAGGGAGAGAGAATGAGAGGTTGAGTTAGAGACAGAATACACAGCCATTAGGAGAAAAGATTCAGCTAAGACAAGCAGTAGTATAGCAATAACGGTCTACTTCGTAAATAGGGAAATGCATAAATAAAAGGGTAGGCTGGGTTTGACTGACATCACAATCAACACAAAAATGTTCTTGTCTACCACATTTGTTAAACTCATAAGTTCTAGTAGCTTTTCTGTAGACTTAATACAATTTTCTACGTAGAAAATAAAAATACTTTTTTTCCTGGATGACTTTTATTTATTCTTCCTGCCTTAACACACTGGCTACAACCACCCTAGAAGTGGTGAGAGTCAACATCCTTGACTTGTTCCTTATCTTAGGGGAAAAGCATTTAGCCTTTCACCATTAAAGATGATGTTAGCTGTAGGTTTTATATAAATGCTTTTTATGAGGTAAAGGGAAATACATTTTACTCATATGTTGCTAAGATTTTGTCACAAGAACATAGTTTTGAATTTAGTCAAATGTTTTTTCTGGACCTATTGAGATGGTCAGGATAAATTATCTTTTTATATACGGTTGAATTTGATTTGCTACATTTAAAAAAATAGTAAAATTTTATCACAAAATAGCTTTAGATTTACAAAAAAGTTGCAAAGAGTACAGACTTCCTGTATACCTTTACCCAGTTTTCCCTCTTGCCTCAATTAAGTACCTCAGTCAGAAGGAATTTATACATATATCTTTTGCTACCAGCTCTTAAGCCAGAACTAGTCACATATTTCCACCCCACCAGATGAAGGCAAGTAAGAGAATCTTATTACACACCAGAATGCAGAAAGCCAGAAAGTACACCAGGTCTATGAATCATCAAGTCTGCAAATTGGCAACCATGAGAGCCTGAATTTTCTCCAATAAGTGTTTTATTTAAATAGTACCATGTTATAAACTTTTTAAAAGATACTGCAGTGTATGTGCTTTTGCATTTGCTAAAATTACCATCATTAGCTGTTGTACCCTTGGTACATTCATATCATAACACTGTCTGCTTATCAATGTTAACTGTGTGCATTACACCAATACAACAATGGATGTATTTTTGTACAGTACAGCAATATAGATGCCATCCACTTGCCTTCTTGCGATCCTTCCTTCTTCAATTATAACTTTCTTTTTTAATATTGTATCAAAAATAACTGAATAGTCTACTGCTCATTATTTCAAGGAATATTCTAATAAGGCTTCCATAGACTATCCTCACAACACTGACCTTGGACTTTCCCAAAACTCTTCTACCATTCATTTGAAGATTTTCACATGAGGCTTCACATGTACAATATTCTACACATTACTAATCCCTTTCATTAGACAACAGTTCCTTCTCACAGGAAAAACTTCAGGATTTTAAGCTCTTACACCCAATCTCATTAAAGATAGGACTGAATATTTAAAAGAGAATGGTGATAATTTCCTCATATTTGTATATGACTTCCATTTTCAAAATATTTCATGCATATTGGCCTTTCTCAAACAACTAGAGTATTAAACACCTGATAGAAGAGAAAGCAGTGTAATTGATTTCCTGCATTTGGTATTTTCATCTCTATAATTCTGTAAGTTCTGAAAGTCTTTAATTGAGCCTCAATACTTTCATTATTTATCTATCAAATTATTTATTTGTGTCCATCTCATTTCCAAATAACATTTATAAGTGGAAATCCTTTCATAGCTCATTGCTTTATAATAAGGAATAAATTTGATTTTAAGAGGCATCATTAATATATACTACATTAAGTTGAACCCACGTTTTCAGGAGAAAATGCTTATTTTTATTATTTGAACTGCAATTTTAATTTTCTGCCCATTACCTTCATTAGTCTATTTAGCATACATATTCCCCCCAAATTAGTAACATGACATAACTATTTATATCAGAAAAAATAATTGTAAATATGTATGTATATATATGTGCATGTGTATATACACATGTACACATACGTGTGTGTATCTTAGAATTTAGTGATTGTAAAATCTTGGTAATATCTACTTAATTATAGTTAAAGCTTACATATTGGAAAGATATTATAAAGGTATTGCTATATTTTAAATTGTGTTCTTCAGTTTCTAGATGTCTTTAGCTAAAATAGTTGCTGGGTAACCACTAGTCTGATTTCTCTCACTTTAATAAAAATGGCTATATTTAGTTTAATAATTTAAAAATAATGGAATAAAAATTATGAACTATTTGTGTCTGTCTCTTTTTACTCAGCACAGTTATTTTGAAAGTCATTTATGTTGCTAGGTGCAACAATACTACTTTGTTCTTTTGAGTGATGTGCAATGCTCCATGTTAGCATACACCCCTATTTGTTTATGTAATCACTCATTGGCTATTTGGGTTGTTTCCAGTTTATGGCTATTAAAATCAAGCTACTGCAAACGTTTGTGTCTGTGTCTTTGTATGGAAATATGTTTTCATTACTTCTGCTCATACACCTAGAACTGGAATAGTTACGGTAGATATGTTCTTAACGCTTCAAGAAACTTCCAGTTTCTTATCCAAAACATTTGTCCCCATTTAGATTCCTAACAGCAGGGCTAAGAGTCCCAGCTATTACACATGACACCCTTGTTAACAGTTGGTATGTTCAGTCTTTAATTTTTGTTACTTTATTAGAGATATAGTGATATGTCACGGTTATTTTAATTTGCATTTCTTTAAATAATACTGCTTTCATGCATCTTTTGTGAGTAGGTATTTTGTGTGTGTATCTCTGGGTTAGCTATTTGTTTAAATCAAATTTTAATTGTGATTGTCACATTTGTGAGCTCTGAGTGTTCTTCATAAATTTTCATTGTGAGTACTTTGCTAGATATTTTTTAAAAATCTTCTCTCCTAATCTTTGGTTGGATCTCCCTTTTCATTTTATTAACAGTGTATATTGAAGATCGAAACTTTTTTATATTTTATGAAGTCAATATTGCTTTTTTTTCTGCTTTCATTGTTCCTGCCTATCATCCTATTAAGATAATGTTGCCTAACACAAGGTAAATATTTTTTCTTATAATGGTTTTCTAGAAGTTTAATAATTGACTTTCTTATATCTAAACCAGTTGTTGCCAACTTTAGCACTATTAATATTTGGGCCAGATAATGCTTTGTCCTGTACCATCTTATTCCTTGTGTGCTTAGTAGCTCTGCCTCTACTACTATGAGCTATTAGCAACTCTCCTAATTGTAAAAAACAAATAAATGTTTATAATTTAAGTGCATCAGTAATTTTATTTTTATTGCTTTGTAATATTCTATTATACGACAATACCACAGTATGTTATTTTAAACATTCCGCCAATATTCATGTCTTCAGCGTTAAGTATGTAAATGAAATTATCTTTTTTTCAATGACAGTTATGTTTTTGGTACTCATTTCAAACTTCACAGAATATGAAACAAATTTTCCTCATCATTAGCAGGAAAATTATTCTACACTAATATTGAATGGTAACATGGTATTTATTCTGCTATTCATTTATTTAACAAAGGTTTATTTATATATTCAATATGCATGAATATATAAAATATGTATTTTCCCCCAAACAGTAGAAAGCTATGTTAAATATCTGATGAATATATGTACAGTTTGCATAGGAATGGGAAGTACGTATTTTTATAGAAACCACTTTTCACTGGTTTTATCCTTTGGCTACTGCCAAAAGAGCAAACTTTTAATTAAGTTTAAAAATTTTTAAATATTTGATAATAAAATATTTGTATCTTAGATTTCCTGATTCCTATCACTTAAAAAAACAAAAGAAAACAACTCAGCAGTCACAAAAACAGTAACAATTACAAAAGCAACACTGGAAGAACTGTGTACAAGAGTGGTATAAATAACAAATAGTTTTCAGATGGATTTGGGTATGAAATCTTTCTCTAGCTTGTCAGTATGTGTAAAATATCATCACATATAAAATTTTATTCCAAGAAAAAGGAACCCTCCTACATGGTTAATGGGAATGTAAATTGGTACAACCATTGTGGACAACAATATGGAGGTTCCTTAAAAAACTAAAAATAGAGCTACCATATGACCCAGCAATCCCACTGCTGGGCATATATCTGGAGAAAACCATAATTCGAAAAGATACATGCACCTCCAATGTTCATTGCAGCTCTATTTACAGTAGCAAAGATATGGAAACAGCCTAAATGTCCACTGACAGATGAATGGATAAAGAAAATGTAATACATATATACAATGGAATATTACTCAGTCATAAAAAGAATGAAATAATGCCGTTTGCAGCAACATGGATGGACCTAGAGATTATCAAACTAAGACAGAGAACGACAAATATCATATGATATTGCTTATATGTAGAATCTAAAAAACAAGGTACAAATGAATTTACAAAACAGAAATAGAGTCACAGATGTAGAAAACAAACTTATGGTAACCAAAGTCAAAAGGGGGAGGAGAGATAAATTAGGAGATTGGGATTGACATATACACAGTACTATATATAAAAGAGATAACTAATAAGGACGTATTGTATAGCAAAGGGAACTCAACTTAATATTCTGTAATAACCTATGTGGGAAAAGAATCTAAAAACGAATATGTATATGTACAACTGATTCACTTTGCTATGCACCTGAAACTAACACAACATTGTAAATCAACTATACTCCAATAAATAAAATAAAATAAAATAAAATAAAAATAAAACTTCACTCCAGGATGGTGAGAGAAACCCAACACTAACCTTGCACATCCCAGTGTTGTAAAAGGCACTAATCAAATGATTATTCAGTATATTCCAAATGAATAAAGATGTTTTACTTTTTAATTATTAACTATATTTTAAGAATACCCAGAGGAAAATCATAATTTTGTAGTTTGTGACTTTGTTAGGATAGAATGAAAAAAATGCTACTATACAGTGTAAATTGTTATATTTAATTAGCAAAAAATTATCTAATTTTAAAAATAGGCTTTAAAATTGTATAGATGTTTGAAACATAAACATTTCAATGTAAAGTATATGAGTCCAACCATTGTATATAAATTTCCCATAAGTATGTGCTTAAAACAAAAATATTTTCAATAGATAAATTCATAGAAAGGTGTTTTGATATGTCATCATAATCTACAAAGCATATTCTGTTCCCAAAAAAGGTTTATCTGGTTGACATACAGATAACTGAAGTTTCTGAGTTAATAATGTGGGATATGTCATGAGTAAACAACTAAACCCACAAAATGTATTATTTTCTTATTAATAAATCATTTTTCTAGAGAAGCCCTGTCTAACACAGTAACCACTAGCATATTTAATTACTTAAAGTAAAATTAATTAAATGAAGTAGATTACATTTCAATTTTTCAATCAGTGTATCCAGACTTCAAGTGCTCAATCACTGAATGTGACTAGTGACTATCATATTGAACAACATGGTGGAACATTTCCATCAATGCTGAATAAACATTAAGCAGCGCTTAAGAAGTTATTTTTGAAAGTTCCTGCTGAAACTCCAAAGAGCCTGCATTAACATATTGTCTGTCCATTTACTACCACGTGACCTTGGAAAATCAGATTTCTCTGCTCCAGTTTCCTCCTCCAGAAAATAAGTCTACTATTAGTACCTATCTCCTAGGGTTCACATGAAGGTTAAATGTATAATACAGGTAAAGTGCTCAGGGAAGTGCCAGGTGTACTTATATGGTATATTACTGTTATTCTGGAAATAAATTAATAGCTACCCTTATTCTATGAAGAACAATGGCATATTTTAATTGTTTCTCAAGTGCCACAGTTTCAAAATCTCTTACCTCCCTATACCATGCCCATCAGTTTGCTTTTCTTACACACACACACACACACACACACACACACAGTGGGAGGGAGGCCAGTGCCCAACTTCTATCAATTCATCCACTTGCCATTTTACTGCACTCCTTCCTCCAAGTCATTGTGTCCACATGAGCCACGATAACCTCAAAGCTACATTGAGCCTATAATTTACCTTCCAAATGAGGTACTTGCAAGAGTTAAAGTGAGCATAAATATTGTTTTAGATTATGACCTTGAAATGGAGACCATCCAAGGCAATGTGGTAAATTAGCGTCATTCTATGAGTAATCTTTAGCCCCAGAAAAGGCTGACTAGAACCTGAAGTCCTTGAACTATAGCTTTCTCTGATGTGCCCTAAATGAAAATTCCTGCCTTACCATTTGATCCTACATCCCTGGACACTGACACTCCTCTTATTTCATATATGACACGTGGCATTTACTCAAAAGCAGGGTGCGGGTAGAGGTAGTATTAATAGGGTGAATTAATAGAAGTAGGATTAATAGGGTGAATAGGTTGCTATTCATTTTCTCTCCAGCTTTTTCTTCGCTGGTTTTTTTTTTTTTTTCTTTTCTCCTGCTTCAAATTTCCTCAGTATTGTAGTGAAAAATGTACAGCCATTGACACTTTAATCATTGTCAAAATATACAGAAACATTAACTGACTTATTCTATATTATCCTCTATTTCACTGTTTATTCTGTGATTCTCAAGGGCCCAGAAAAGTGCCCCATAGCCTGTCTGTAGAAGTATCTACTTGATTTGCCTTGATTTAAAGAAAACATGACCTTAGTGTTTGCTGTGTGAAGTGGAGTAAAACTGCATCTCTTGCCACTAGTTATCCTACTGCCTGTTTCCCACTTGCCAAGATGTCCACATGTTATACAAAGCACATATTCATCCCTTCTTGCAGCATCTTCTACCACCCTCTAGCTTCCCAGGTGTTTGTACATTTCAGCATGTCTTTGTGCTGTGATAGTCACCTACCAATACTTTCTATGGTTTTCCTGTTGACCTAGCTGCATGCAGCTCTCTTAATCTTCACTCCCACTTCTCATAGTTTATTTTTCTCAGCCATACATGTTTTTTAATGTATACATTATGTACTTTTATGTCCAGAAATGAGAATTGGAACGTTTAATCTTCTCCTGATTTACCTCTCAACTGGAGAGCTGTTACTAATGTCAGATTACATTAAAAACTTGTTAACATAATACGATTGGGCATTAATCTTTAACAAAGCAATTTTTTTACAATAATTTCCCAAATCACTGATTAATTGTTATGCGTGCACAGATTTTTCCCCATGTACATAAAATAGACTGGAATATATCTTGACCACTCATTACCTCCTCTAGTACTGAAAACTTTTCATATTAAAGACTAGTTTCACACTGTGCAATTTTATAAAATGGTAGTATGGTTTTCACTTCTCAATTCTTGTATGTCTTCATTCAAATTATCATGCATCAGTAATGTGACAAATTTTAAGGAGGAAAAATTTCATTTCAATTAATGTCACTGCTACCACAATGACACCTGGATACAGATATACAAAGTATCTGGAATCAGTTGGTTTTTTTTCTTTTTTTTTAACAAAGT
This sequence comes from Leucopleurus acutus, assembly GCF_964270905.1. Classification (NCBI taxonomy): domain Eukaryota; kingdom Metazoa; phylum Chordata; class Mammalia; order Artiodactyla; family Delphinidae; genus Leucopleurus; species Leucopleurus acutus. Next base: position 57,461,296 of record NC_139160.1, read on the forward strand.
AGTTATTGAATACCTACTATGTGTTCCACACTGTGCTGTGCTTAAGCTATTGCATATTTATCTAGCATATGTAATAGAAATTAGTAAGTCTTCATTCTTCACGGTTGGGTTACAGAGATAACTAACCTTCACTTTTAGAATACTATATTTTCATAATCGTGAATATACCCTGCAAGGTCATACCTATGTTACTTCTGACTGCCAATGTTTAAACTGCACTAAATCTACTTTCATTTTTTGTCTGGTAAAAATACCTAAAGAAAGACTCTTGTGATGTGGGTTCCATGAGAAGCACTCTACAGATATGCAAATTTCAGTTTGGTGGTAGGTGGCAATGTGTATCTGTGATCTTGTCAGACTGTAAACAGGTATGTGTGTATCAGAAATAAATGAAGTACAACTATTTTAATGGAAATTAGGTCCTCTTTTAAGTTAACTTCTGTGAGGATTGTGGGAAGAGGGCACTCAGCCCTCCCATGTGGAATATTTAAGAATAGATGTTACTGCCACTTGATAAAGATGAGCTTGATTTGTTTCTTCCTTCTCTGCCTTCTGCAACTTTTTTTTTCTAGTTCAATACACTTGTTGGAGCAGTTTCTTCTGCCTTTTGATGAGTGTTTAGGAGTTTAACATCCAGAATTATAATGTTTTGCCTTTCCACATACTCATTTGGCACCCTGCCATTTTCCCAGATTTTCAGGTTACTTAGCCTTTAGAAAATCTTGAGTATAAATCCTATACGCTTTTAAAAATGGTCTGTAATCTATATCAGATAATGGTCATTTTAGAAGTGCAATTTTAAATTATTTGAAAATGTTGGTTCCTCGTGGCTTCCAGTATGGACTTCAATATTTGACTTGTCATCTTCCAGGGAATATGCTGGCATTTTAGGCCTAAATTCCAGGAGATTATAAAAAAAGCAGTTGGGGAAGATGAGGAGCTTGTGTTCAAGGCAACAGCATTTGGCTTGGATGAGTTGAATGAAATATATTTATTTTACTTTTATTTTATTTTTGTAGGTTTCATAATTTACACACTAATTTCCAAAGTGCCTCAAGGTTTGTCACTCAAAGGCACGATAGTATCTTTTTTCTGGAATAGTTTATAGAAATAAGAACATTATCACCAACAAAACAAATTGTATTAATTTAGTTGTATAATTCAAACAATATTAAAAATTTCTTCCTAGGAATCTTTTTTTAATTTTTTTTTTTTGCGGTACGCGGGCCTCTCACTGTCGCAGCCTCTCCCGTTGCCGAGCCCCGGTCGCGCAGGCTCCGGACGCGCAGGCTCAGCGGCCATGGCTCACGGGCCCAGCCGCTCCGCGGGATGTGGGATCTTCCCGGACCGGGGCACGAACCCGTGTCCCCTGCATCGGCAGGCAGACTCTCAACCACTGTGCCACCAGGGAAGCCCCTCTTCCTGGGAATTTTATAGCAACAACAATTAACTCATTTATGGGGGCACTAGCATGATAATAAGGCTGATTCCAAAAGAAAGTAGAACTGTGAAGTATTTACGGTAGTTGAAAGAAATAATGTTTGAATAAGATTACTAATTTAGCTTCAAAACTAAAGTTCTGCAGTACAATACAACCTTAAATTTGGTGATTTTCTTATGAACTGGACTTAATTGCAATTCTATCATACATGGTTCATTTGCATCTTCATTAGGTTTTCTTTGTTTGTTTTTTACTAGCTACTAGGTACAATTACAGAAATGTAAAATATCCTAATCAATAGTAAAGAGTAAATAAGGTTTTTTTAAGGAATGCATATTTTTCAACCAGAGAATCTTGAGTAGGGATGGAAACTATAGGTTACTACCAAAGCCTAGTTTGACATTGAAAAGGCACACAATAATATCTTTTATCTTCAAAAGTATTGCATATTTTTAAAGCACATACAAAACCCTCATTTTGACTATTCATTACCATGTTTCACAGAATTAAAGGAAACTCACTTTTTTTTTTTCAGATTCATTGTTTTCAGCACTTTTTCCTGACTGGTTACTTCTGCATCTTCTCAAAGACTGATCTAATTTCACACTGGGGGAAGCTGTGGTAGTGGAGGGCTTCCTTTTCATCCTGGCAAAAAGACAAAAGACAAAACTGCTTCTCAGTTAACTACCTTTTCTAAATGGCTTCTATTAAGCTATAACATCATCTCCTGCCTTTTTCTGTACCTCCTTTTGAGCGTGTGTCTTTTTGGTGTTCACTGCAGGCTATTGTTTCAGAATTAGTTTACTCTGTGTCTCCATATATAAACACACTAGGCATGTCACCCCTTTTATTAACACATAATACATTCTTTATATATGGAAGTCACCCAGGGACCTCCATACATAAACACGGTTTGCCACTTTTTATACTTTGTCCACACACCATGCTTTTAAATGGAAGATTGCTCTGTGAGGTTTGTCACATAGTCAGCTTCATCCAGGAAGCAAGGTGCAGTCTGAACTGACCTGGAATTCCCAAATTCTATGGGAATTTTATAGTCCCACTTAAATCTTCAACCGAGATTTAAATCAGAGGAATGTACCATTCTTTAGATCTCCTCTCAGCTCCTAACTTTTTTTACTTCACCAGAAAAATGGAAATAATTTTCAAAGGTGGTCTGTTATTTTACATATTATCTTTCCAATCTGTTTTTATGGCATAACCATTATGTGTTTATCCTTTTTGAGTATAGCATTTTAAATTGCAAAATATTTCTTACTTTTCAAAAGTGTTAGCTTTAAAATATCTATTTTACAATACAGACTTAGGAAGTTCACTTTTTGGTTCTCTCTGACTTCCTTTTATTGCTTTCCTCTTGCTAATATATGATACTGAAGCACTGAATGCAGCTGACTGATTCAATGTGGTAGGGGAAGTATGGAGAAAGATTAAAGAAACAATGGAAATGTAGAGTGAAAGTCAAATTACATACTTAAACTGCATTTGCCTTTTCTTTCTCCATAATTACCTTTTTTTTCTTAGATTCATTCTTAACACACAATAAGTCACTCTTACAGTTTCGACTGTGTAATATTATTGACTAAACAATGCAGTAGAATGAATAAAGACAGTAAGAAATACAGCTCTACTTTACTAGCCCTGTGCTGCTCAAAGGAAAGATTTTTAAGCGTAGTGTTAAAATGGACTGTCTGGGGCTTCCCTGGTGGCGCAGTGGTTGAGCATCCACCTGCCGATGCAGGAGATACGGGTTCGTGCTCCGGTCCGGGAAGATTCCACATGCCGCGGAGCGGCTGGGCCCGTGAGCCATGGCCGCTGAGCCTGCGTGTCCGGAGCCTGTGCTCCGCAAAGAGAGAGGCCACAGCTGTGAGAGGCCCGCGTACCGCAAAAAAACAAACAAAAAAGAAATGGACTGTCTGTTCCTGCAGGTCATCACTTTTTACAAAAATGAGACTATATTTTCTTCTGTTTCTCATAATGTGATTACACCTTCTTTGTAAAGCTCTTTTTTCCTTTTACCACCAAGAGTGCTAAATTAAGTAACATGTTTCCTGCAGCCAGTACAAATTGGAATATCCATACATCATTAATTCCTACTAAATTCTAATCTTAAAATTTAACACCATAGTCACCTTCCCCTTCAGGTCATTAATTAGGGTCATTTTCTAGATTGTTATAGAGCTGTTATTTTTGCCAGCCCCCCCCCCATTGGTTTATTGATATGTCTTCCTTTATCTTAGTCATCTTTCTTTTTGATTGATTTGTGATGCTCAAGGACTATATATATATATATATATATATATATATATATATATATATTACTCTGTACTTATATAACTATAAGTACAGCGTAAACATCATTTTTATAGGCACTGGGAAACCAAAAAATTTGTTACTCACTTTCTTGCAATATTTACTTTATTATGGTGGTCTGGAACTGAATCAACAATATCTCCCAGGTGTGCCTGTATATTTGCATAACTGTTGGGTTTTTTAATGTTCATTTTTTTTCCAGGATACATCATTATATATGACAAAATTCATTAGAATTGTTTGGACATTTGCTAGTGTTTCTCTATTTGAAAATATGTAATTTTCTTAGATTAACTTCAGTAACTCTTAATGTAACATTTTATTTGTTTTTTCCTACTCTGGTTCCTTTCTTATTCTTTGTTGTTTTTCTGAAAATTAAGGTAATTTAATGTAGGACATATAGGTTCTCATACTTTTATACTTTATATTTTTCATCATTTATATGATACCAATTGATTCTTTAGATATATCTTTTCTGTTCTTCAAAAATTCTTAAACACAGTATACACCTTTTTAAAAACATTCAGGAACCCATTGTTTCCTTAGTTACTGTTTTTTCATGGAAGTTACTTTGTCTTTAGTTATGCAAAACTTCCCTGAAAACTTTCAGAAGCTCTTATTTTTCAAAGTTCTGTTAGTGCCTCAAACTGTCTTTGTTTCTTTGCGTTTTGTTTTTCTCTTTTCCTGGTTCTCAATTTACTTTTATCTACTACAGATGATAAAATGATAAATTATATTATAGACAGAAAGTGAATTCTTAAGTTTTTAATAAAGATTGGTCAACAGTCTAAACTTCTTATAAATATGACCACATTCTCCAACATCTTCAGAAAATGTCAGGAAATTCAAAGAGTTTGTAAATACTTTTCTACATTTCATAATCAAAAATTCACAAGCACATATGATCATTAATTTTCTATATATTAAATAACATTAACAATAGAAATTGTTAAGAAAAAAATTGATAGTTAATGAAATTTGTTACAAGTACCAGTCTAGGTGGATGAGTAACAGATTTTGCTCTGGATTTGTTTTACTCAAGTGTTAGGGTATAAAATTTGATTTCTGAGCAACCGACTGAAATATTGTATTTATACCAAAGTTTAGCCATACACTATTTCAACATCTACCCATTTCCAGAAGCCTTCAGGAAAGCATTGCTTTGTCCCACCAAACCCTATTTTTTTTCCATTCCATCATTTATCTATTTAAACCTGCCTTTCCTTAAATACCAGTTTTTCTGCTTGAAATGCTTCCCAAACTTAAAACAACCTATTTGTTAAATAATTTTTAGATGAAGGAAATTGTTTGAAAATTATGTAATAGTTTAGTCAATGTTCTGCTATTGCTTCAAAAAACCATCCTGCTTTCACATGCTATTACACTTTCTTTCTTTATATAGATAAATAAAGGCCTAAAGGCAGACCCAGTCTTAGCACTAGCAAGAAGGCTGGGTACAAATGGCAGCCCACATACCATATGTCCCAATACTTAAAAGTTAAAAATCAAGTTAACAGATTGTGAAATAAAGTATATTCTATCCTTCTGCTTTGACAAATATACCTTCATAAAGTCCTGGAAACCCAGGATTGAATTTGGAAACATTGGACTTCTTTCAGTGCCAGAATAAACTATGGCACTGTGTGGAGAGCCGGCTTGCCTCCCGCCCACATTCTGTTCCCATCTGTGGCTCCCTCCTGCACTGTGTGGAGCCTTGAACACATGCAGGTGGACCAGTTGCCCATAGGACCAAGTTTCGTTCATATACTCTGAAAACAAGGTGAGTTGGCCACCATTTATGAGGATAGACCTGGGGTAAAGGCCCATGCAGATTCTGATATTGGTATTTGAACCATCTGAATTTAGAATTTCAGTCTCAGGTACCCAGTGCATGATCTCCAAAAGTGGAGGCATGGGCTCTAAGTGGGAATTTGCCCTTGGCCTATGGGGAGTGGTATGAGTAGAAATGGAATCTAGTAAGCCTCCAAAATAAGTGGCTGGTGCATTTGACCTTTTGCCAGGCTCAAAGGGTAGCGGTGCCTTGATGGAGTTGTTGCCTCCAAGTGCAATACCAAGAGAACTATCCCAGATGTCATGAAACAGAAACACTCACAGACTGATTTAAGGTGATTTAAACATATTACTTACCGAATTGAATTGAAATTCACAGAGAGAAGCAAGAAGGAAAATACTAGCGAGGTAAATACACTTAGGGAAATGTACTCATTGGTAGAAGAGCATACTATATGAATCCTGAGATATGTAATGTTCATATTCATTCTCAGTCTCTCTCTCCTCCCTCTCTCTGTCCCTCCCCCTCTCTCTCTCTTTCTCCCTCCCCCACCCTTCTCTCCATCTCTCCCTTACCCTCTCCTTCTCATCAGCTTCTCCACAGACAGGTCGGATACAAGAACCAGAGTCAAGGTTTGAGCGAATGGGTTCCAACAGATGGAACATGACTGGGCCAATGCTACACACACATCTTTTATTACAGTGCTGCACAAAAATAGGTGAAAATATGCTTTGCCAAGCATATTTGCCAAGCTGTAGCTTGCCAATTATCCTGCCAGCAGTTATGAGTTTTATCTGTATTTCTTTTTTTGTTTTATATGAAAGATTCTTTTATTTAAAAAATTTTTTAACATCTTTATTGGAGTATAATTGCTTTACAATGGTGTGTTAGTTTCTGCAAAAGTTTTTTTTTTTAATTTTTATTGGAGTATAGATGCTTTACAATGTTGTGTTAGTTTCTACTGTACAGCAAAGTGAATCAGCTATACGTATACATATATCCTTTCTTTTTTGGATTTCCTTCCCATTTATGTCACCACAGAGCATTGAGTAGATTTCCCTGTGCTATACAGTAGGTTCTCATTAGAGATGTATTTTATACATAGTATCAATAGTGTATATATGTCAATCCCAATCTCAATTCATCCCACTCCCCTCTTCCCCCTTGGTATCCATACGTTTGTTCTTTACATCTTTGTCTCTATTCCTACTTTATAAATATCATATATTAATGCATATATGTGGAATCTGAAAAACTTAGTATAGATGATCTCATCTGTATTTCTTGAGCTGAGCATATATGGCCAAAATAGGAACATACTAAGTGTTCTCAATGGGTGGCCAATTTATGAGAGACAAAGCCATTAGCCCAGATGTGCCATAATAATGACTTATTTGTTCATGTCTTTCTATCTAAAGATGACACGCTTGTTTTTTCATCAGTTTTTTAAATTTATTGCTACTATCCTTGCTTCTTACATTTAACTTACTGTACATTTAACACACTCATGGAATCTAAGTCTCTTTTGTCACTTGCTCCCTCTGTATACTTAAAGCATCCTATGAATGCATCTATATATTGTCAGCAAATAGATTACTTATTATCTCTGTTTAACTTTTCTTATGAATTTTACCCTTCTCATTGTTTTTTATATTGTTTATAGCAAAATCGAGCATTTCCAAGTAGTATGCAAATTATAAGATTTTCATCTGCCAATCCCTTGCTTGACTCTCTCTCTCTCTCTCTCTCTCTTTTTTTTGATCTGCAAGTCTATTGTCTAAAAAAACACAAAATTATATTAAGGTAAACAACAAGATACAGATATTCATCAACATACTTAACTTTTTTTCAGTTATCTGAAATGCTCCATTGGGGAAGTATAAATTTTAAAAAAAGTAAAGGAAGATATCAAGCTTAGCTCTATCACTATGCATTAGCAAAAGTCAAATTTCAGCAGATGAGCAAAGAGTCAAGGTAGATTTTTAATGAAATGTGTTTACTGTTCCTTTTATCAATCAAAAGGAATGAAGAGAATTTTATATTTAGTTCATCAGTGATAAGCACCTCCACGGTCGTAATATAATTCATGACATGCTTTTATTCTAAATACTTGTCAGAGTCTATTAAACATCATTTCTTTCAACTTTACCTTTCAACTAGATGTGAACAAATAACTTTTGAATATTTAGCAGTTTCTGTTTTCCAAAGATCCTCATTAGTCCATATTTAGCTAAAGCTGTTCATGCAATGAATGTCTGTTATTCAGAACTAGACAGCCAACAACAGAAGGTTGCTTTAACTTCTATTTTTTACTGCAATAAGCTAATTTTAACAAAGTTCATAGAGCTCTGAAATGCTTTACAATAAAATCTTATACAATTAATTGGCCAAAATAATTTACATGAGTTATTCTTCATTTAGTTTCTTATTTGCATTAATTTATACCTATATACATTCAGATGCAATTAAGCTATTATATAATTATTGGTGTGATAGAAAATGGCAATATCAAAATTCATTAGTATGATTAGAATCAATTCAATACAAGATGTTACTATACTCTATTTTGTTTATTTCTTTTCTTTGGTACTTCTGAAGTAGACAATTAAACTAAATCTACTCCACATTTCATAGTATTATACATCATCGTCTTTGGTCTATAAAAGCCTAATCTTTTGTTTTGTTGGAGGAATATATGTCAAAACCACCATATTCCCTGGTGCCATTCTAGTGGTGGAGGCAGAAGAATGAAGATAGGTTTTTAACCTATGCCAGTCAGTAATAAGTGCTACAGAGAAAAATAACCAAGTGAGGAGAAGAAAAATGCTGGGACAGGGCAAAAGTGGACTGTTGTGAGAAAATGACTCCCTGGTAAGTTAAGACATATGAGAAGAGAGTGGACAACTCATGAAGATATGAACATTAAAAATAAATTAAATAATAAGAATAACAACAGTAGCTTTAAAGGGGAGAAACTGATTGGTGTCTAGTAATGATTCCAGTGCAGCTGATGCATCAGTGATAGTGTGTTATCTCTACTGTAGTGTGGCTGGTGCATCAAGGTAGAGTGTTAGGAGATGAAACCATAGAAATGAAGGTGGGAAAAACCATGCTGAAATATTAGGCCATTTAAGTATTTGGGCTTCTACTCTCTTTGAAATGGGAAAATTTGCATGGTTTCAAGCAGAGAAGAGACATGATCTGACCTTAGTTTTTCAGTAAATCATTGTGATTCCATTGCAAAGAACAGACAATAGGCAAAGAAGGACAGAAACAAGGACACCAGTTGGGTGCTTTTGTAAAAATCCAGGTGAGGTGTTGTGGAATCTAGACCAGGATCACAGCAATAAAGGAGGAGTTTAGGAGTTATTAAATACATGGATCTTGGCCTCAGAGGACCTGGTTTCTAAACCCAACTTATAAACACAGTGTTAAGATACTGTAAAAGTTACATAGTCTCTCCTGGTTTCAGGATCCTCATCTATAAATAAAGTTTATATATGTAAGAGTGATGTAATAGATGTAAAGTGTAATACAAAATAGCAGGTATAGAATTAAAGTTAAATAATTTATTACCTTTGTTTAATATTAGGTATGGATAAGGAACAGGATGGAATGAATGGGAAAATGAAATATGGTAGGTATACTCAAAACCATTGAATTGTACATTCTTAAAAGAATGAATTTTATAGCAAGTGAATTATATCTCAATAATAAAATAATAGAAAAGGAATGGAGATAATGGTTTTCTGAATATATTTTATATATATCTAAAGATATATCTTTATATATCTTTATATATATATAAATATACCTTTTTATATAGATCTTTTAGAGCCATATTCATGTTTCACATACTGAAAAATAAAATCAAAAAGGGAAAGTAAGCTCAAAATTGAATACAAATAGAAATAAATGAATCATTCAGTTTTAAATAAATAACATAAACATAACACATATAAACAGGAAGGAGGGAAAAACTTAGGTAACTTTGGAACATAGCATTTTGACCATCTATGTGAGGCTAAAGCCAACAAGAACAGTAAGCAAATATTGTACCTCAGTTAGTACCTTTTTTTTTTTTTAATCGGAGTATAACTGCTATACAATATTGTGGAATCTAGAAAAATGGTACAGATGAACCTATTTGCAGGGCAGGAATAGAGACACAGATGTAGAGAACAGAAGTGTGGACACAGAGGGGGAAGAGGAGTGTGGAATGAACTGGAAGGTTGGGTTTGACATAAATACACTACCATGTGTAAAATAGATAACTAGTGGGAACCTGCGGTATAGCACAGGGAGCTCAGCTTGGTGCTCTGTGTTGGTTTCAGTTAGTACATTTGTTACTCGGAGTACATGTGTTACATGTATATTCTAGGATTGAGCAAATAAGTGGACATATTGTAGCTAAATATTTATCACACATATTAGAGACATCAGTATGAACTCTTGTTTATATAGCTTTAGATACAGAGATAGAGTGAAAGAGAGGTAGAAGTACAAATGTATATTAAGAACATTTTAAAATTAAGTAATAAATATTTTAATTCATTCTCATATTGTCAATTATAGTTTATTTTCATGATGAATATTCCTCCCATTTCTTTTAATATTTAGCTATATTTTTATCACATAAAATCCCTTAACAATGACATACATTTGATGGACTATAAGTCTTTGTAATATCAAAGAACTTTACATTTCTAGTCATTGCAAGACAAAGGGATTTTCCTCTATATATCATTATAATATAAAATAGAGTATAATGAGAGTATAGCAAATATGAAGTAGATGTCATCTTATATATGTAATTTGTAATATCAAGAAATGATGATCTAATGAAAAGCCACAGAAAGTTTTCAGAGTTATGTGTGTAGAATAACAGTTATCTTACGGATTTATGTTCACTTGTAAATAATAAATACTTTTATCATGCATCACTTTCCTAATGTATTTGATCGTTGTTGCATTTGTATTTACTCAAGCCTTTTAACATTTTAATACCTCAGTATTTTTGTGTATATGTGTGAAATGTTCTGAAATACAAAAATTCAAAAACTAGAATTTGAAAATATTAAACTTAAAATGTTGACAGCAGCCAATAGAAAAATAGAGTGAAAAAAATCACAGCTAGCTCAGGGCACAGAAAAAGAAACTACATAATTTAAAGCACAACCATCTCATTTGCAGAAAAAATAACTCAATGTTCTTATTCAATTCAAGGAATAGCAAAAGTGTCATCTTCATACACGAAGGTCAACATATTTTCTTTGTTGCACCTTGCCCCTAACGTAATTCTGATTTCCTGGCTTCAAAGAGAAATCCATATATGCTGTAAATTGGAGTTTTAGTAAAACACTAAATTTTACCTACAGATTTATGAGATGAAAATGTAATCATTAGTCATACACTCAAGATACAGATCCTTTCCTCTGGGTATCTCAACCAACTTTTTAAAAAGTTTGTCACCTTGAAAATTTTTTCTGTATTTCATAAAAGAAAAAAAATTGAGTTGAAACCTTAGGAAATATATCTTTATACTTCAACTAATCCAAAATTTGAACACCCTGCTTATTTTACATTGTAACTTTATTATGGGAAATATTTAAATAATTGATAAAATATTTTGTCAAGAGAAATTTTTAAGATAGTTTTCTATTACAAAAATGTTTTGCTTGCAAATGTATCCATGCAAAATTAGTACTCAAATATATTGTTTTAAATTGCTTCCTGACATCTTGATTACTTGATTTTAATCAAAGCATGGATTCCAATTTTGTAACTATTTAAAATTAATATTTCAATTGTGTTCTGTAACATTAAATTATTATATTAGTAGTTACAAGATATTGCATCTAATTAATTAAAGCTGCTTTCATTGATACTTAGAATAAATAAGATATTGAGAAGTCATGGACACATTTAAAGTACTTGTATCACCTAGGTTTTTCTTATTATATTGAAGGAAATTCAGTAAATATACTCCAGTAAGTTTAAAGTATATATACCTGAAATAAACAAAGAACAAAACAAAACCCCTATCCCTGATCATATGCAATATCACAGTAGAAATTTTAGCTGACAGGCAGTACTGGCTATGTTATACTTCTACTCTTTCTGTGCTAGGAATTTTGAAAAGAGAAATATTTTTAATTTAATGTGGATCTAAGTATAGCATTTTCTAAAATCTTGAGCATATTTTTGCCAAGATGACTTTACCATTCTTTTTCTTTATGCATGCAGTTGATAGTTCTTGTCTTTTCTCTGATCTTAATCCCCAATATTATATACTGCCATCCCCAGTATTACAGATTGCAGAAGCCACTCCCTTCTTGCTCATATATGGCTATCTGAAATGTTAGCAGCTACTATTACAATGCTTATTTCTCAGCAAATTAAAATGGATTATATGTAGACAGGTAAAGAGACAGAGAAATATTAAAGTATGGCAAATACCTGATTTCACTGAATACAATAAGTACTCCTCCAAAAAATACAGAGACATAGGAAAAATATGTAAATATACACTGGAACATTTACTAGTTTTTTTTAAAACCTATTTTAAAATGAGGATTTTTTAATGTTTTTAAAAAAATATTTATTCTATTCTTAAAAGAGCAAAAATGTTATGTCCTATAAATTGAGAATCTGACATATTACCTGTTGGTTTTGCCAGTTGTTATCAGATAAATAACTTTTTATTCCCCTGCTCTACTCTGAATCTTAAGACAGAATCATTTCTCATGCTACTTTTCCAATTGGCTTCTGGCCAAGTTCTGGTAATTAAGTTCCTAGAGGATGACTGGAGAACTGGGAGGAGGGAGAAACCCGGATGGATCTTTCAGGATTTTAGTTGCGGTCGGATATCTCTGTCCTCCACAATCCTAGGTCCTACAGGGCAGCCCCCATCGTGGTTCTAGCTCCAGTTAGACATCACATGAAAAATGTTTCATGGAAAGCAGGTTGCAAGATGTAGTTTACCATGTGGACTGTTATTATTTAGTACGTAAAGGATCCTGGCAAACAATACCTGTGGAACGTGGAATGGCGAGAAAGGAAGGAGGAGTGAAACAGGTGGAGAAGTGAGCTGTGATGTATACCCAGCAACAGTCTTGACTGACCTCAAGGGGAGGTCTGGAGCAAAAAGATCCTTCAGTTTTATCCTGAATGAGCTAAGATTACCATTCTTTTTGTTCTTGTTCAATTGGTTATTGGATGTTGGTTTCGTAGGTAAAGGTGTGGCTTTGGGATAGAAAGTACCAGGCAGCTGAGGAAATAGCAGAAGGGCTTTTAGCTGAAGTCTGTCTGCATAGAGCATGCCCAGTCTTTGGGACGATAGGTTCTTCACTGAAGGGAGATCTGGGCAGTGCATCAGTGTTCAACACAGATCATCTTTTGTGCCAGCTTCTCCAGGGTTCTGATAAACTTCTCTTGGGGGAGAAATGTAGGAAATGAATGATATTGGGTTGAGTTACTAACTCAAATACTACAGCTGCTCTCAAGACCAAAACTGAAACTCATCATCTCCTTTCTTCTCCACCCATGCTAGATTCCCTCCATCCTAGGTTAGGATAATACCTGGTATCCGTGGCTTAGCTAGAGATGTGTCCAAAACCTTCATCTCTGAGAGATTTGAGCTTCTGGCACCGTTCCTTTCTCAGGATTCAGTTGCTATTATGTTTGCTTTTGCTGTCAAACTGGGGCAAGGGAAATACAAGAGCTGTTCAAAATAATCACCTGGGTACCTAAGATTCTCCTCACCCCTTCAACTGTGTTAACTATGTTAAGCAGCCTTATTTCCTTCTGATGGTAGGGATCAGTTGCCCAGGCAATCACAGCTGATGATTCACTAGCTTTTATCTCTAACTTCTTGGTTCTTGACTCAATGGTTCCTGCTGCATAGAAACAGCACTATGTAGAAGTATATATGTATATGCATCTGTGTATATATGTGTTTAAGTGTATGTATAACAATGTAGAGTCTTTGCTCTACACAGATGGAGGATCGTGCTCCATCTTACTAAAATATTGACCCTTAGCTGGTACATCCTCTGGTCACAGGTTATCAAGCCAACAAATGTGTAGTGTTTTGGATCCCAAGGTCACAGGACCACTCCCAACCTTTGGCGTAAAGTGAGAACCCTGGAAAGATAAGATGATAATTGTGATCCCATACTAGTAAATCAAACACTCAATAAGTCTTTAGATAGTCTTACTGGCTGAGAACCTGTGGGCAGGAAAAGAGAACCCTGCCTTATGTATTTACCCCTGTAAGAATGAATCAGTTTGTCTGTCTACTGTAATCAAGTATAGTTTCTTTGAGGGATGGTGCCATATCAGAGACTCAGCATTGGTCCCCACTGCTGGAAAATTAGATATTCAGCAATAAAAATAGTTCTTTTTGTCTCTGCTCTCTCAGAAAGCTATACTATCTGCACTGTAAAGATAGAATAAGATGATGGCTGTCCACAAGCCAGAAAGAAGGCCCTCATCAAAAACCACATCTGCTCGGGGTACTTTGTTCTTAGACTTCCAAGCCTACAGAACTGTGAGAAATAACTATTTGTTGTTTAAGCCACTCAGTCTTTGGTGATCTGTTTTAGTAGTCCATACAGTCTAAGATATGAAAGTCACTTGAAAATTATTTAAGATTTCTTTTTGATTTACTTACAGTATTTTTATAATATGATGATCTGTATAGTTTTCTTAGCGGCTGCACTAGGTATTACAATATACGTAGGGAACTTATTATTGTCTGCTGGTATTGATGTTTTTCAAATTAAAGTAAATGTCAAAGTTATCTTTATTTAGACCCTTTTATTCTCCCCAATTTGAAATATAATTATTTTAATAATTTCCTTGGCATACATTTTATAAAACATCAGATGTTATGATTTTTACTTCAGCCATCCATGTTTTACATCACACCTTCACATGTGATTTAAGAAACTCATGAGAAGAATATTATATTTATCCTTAGTTTTACTGATTTCAGTGTTCTTCTTTCCTTTCTGGAATTTCAAGCCTTCTATTATCAATTCATTCTGTTTACAGAAAGGGTATGCTTGCTAGTGATAAATATCCTTAGTTTTGCTTCATCTGAGAAGCAAATTTTATTTTGTTTTATTTTGTTTTCATTCCTGAAGGATAGTTTTGCCAGATAAAGAGCTCACAGTTGATGGCTCCTTTCTTTCAGTATTTGAAGCATGTTATGGTACTTCCTTCTGACCTACATCATTTAGATGAGAAATACATTGTATTTGAAATGTTTCTCCCCTATATATAATGTGTTATTTCTCTCTGATTTTTTCAAGATTATTTATCTTTAGTTTTTAGGCATTTAATTACAATGTGTCTTGGCATGAGTTTCTTTAGGCTTATCCTATTTGAGATTCAAATTCTTAAATTTGTAGATTTACGTCTTTCACCATCTGGGAGTCCAATTATAGGAATATTAGCTCTTTTATTTTTGTTACTCAGGTTTCTAGGACTCTGTTCATTTTTATTTTAAATTCTATTTTCTCTCTGCTCTGATTGGGTAAAATAAATTGATCTGACCACAAGTTCATTGATTTCACAGACTATCCTCTGTCATCAGCACTATACTATTAAGCCTATCAGGTTTTTTGTTTTTTGTTTTTGGGGGGGGTGCTGTTGTTCTTGCTGTCATTATATTTTTCAGTTCTTTTTAAATTGGAGTACAGTTGATATACAATATTGTGTTAGTTTCAGGTGTACAACATAGTGATTCAGTGTTTTTGCAGATTATATTCCTTTATAGGTTATTAAAACATATAGGATATAATTCCCTGTGCTATACAGTAAATCCTTGTTGCTTACCTATTTTATTTATAGTAGTTTGTATCTGTTAATCCCATACCCTTAATTTGTCCCTCCCTCTTCCTCCCCTTTGCTAAGGATAAGGTTGTTTTCTATGTCTGTGAGTCTGTGTCTATTTTGTATATACATTCATTTGTATTATTTTTTAGATTCCACATATAAATGATATTATATAATATTTGGCTTTCTCTGTCTGAATTATTTCACTAAGCATAATAGTTTCTAGGTCCATCCTTGTTGCTGCAAATGGCAATATTTCATTAATTTTATGGCTGAGTAATATTTATATATATTAGTATGTGTAATGATGGTCTGTTAGGCCATCCTTTCTTCAGTCCTTTGGCTAGAGAGGAAGATTTTTGGTGGAGCTTTTATTTGTCAATCTATTGGAGTTTCTGGCTTGCTGGCTTCTGTAATGGCCTGTCCAAAATATATGGTAAACAACAAGGAAACCAGGGACCCACTGCAGAGTTATTCTTCAAATCACAAGGTCCCTTAATAATGCCACTTCTTCTTTCCAATTTCCAGGGTTTTCTTATGCATATGTTTTGTCTTGGTCCAGGACTTTTCATAGTAACAGGAGGGATCTAGTAGAAACGGGACTGCTCCATCTTGGCCAGATTTTAATTGTCTTTATAAATCTCTAAGGATCAGACCCCTACCTGATGGTTTGACATTTGCACTTACCACTTATTAAGGTAATTGCATCCACCTGGCTGCTATTGTTAGGGAGCCCTGCCATCCCCATTGATTATTTGGATGCTGCCCAGTATGGGACCCTTGCACTCTTACACATTTTGTTGAATATATCTGGATTGCAAGGCCCTGACTACTGTTAATCCTGGATATTTCTCAGGATTGTGTATGCAGCTAGCAGTTCTGAGAAGTGAGGTCACATTTCCCTCCAGACAGATAGTTCAAATGGTGGATAATTGTGTCTGACAATAGCATTCCCAAATGGTTACTGCATGGAATTCATTGAGTATGAATTTGGACTTACATCACAATGTCTACCAAACCCTGGCTTTTAGCTCTAGTAACAATTCCACATTCCTGTATCCCTCCATCTCAAGGACTAGTAACAACTCCCTAACCTGGCTAATACATATAATGCATCACCTATGCAATTTTAATCTGTATGTGTCTTCGTGTGTGTATGTAATCACATCTGTGCATGAAATTTCCTCTGAATGAAATATCTAGTGTAATTATTTATTTATTGACTGGATAATAGTGATATGTTATCAATTTGTTTTCCCCAAGTTGATTCACTTTTAAATTGCTTAAAACCTTTTGTGAAAACATAGATATCTTCTTTGAGATTTTTTTGTATAGTTATCTTAAGATTGATATTAATCAAACTATATCATTGTTTTTAATATAGTATTACATTATTTCCAGATGCATTAATTTATGTTGCCACTCAATCATAATTGTCCCCTAGGCAATTTCATTATCCTTAACTTACTAGTCAAATAAGTTACAGACAAGTATCATATGCTCATTTGCATTACTTACTGTGGAGTTTTAATTTCTTGAATGATGTGATATAATATCTACTGGCAAATTTTTACAGAATATGTGTTAAATAACAGAAAAATATGTTAAAGTCATAAATACAGTTTGTGCATATGTGTTACTATAAGCCATTACTATTATATGTAATTAGAATGATTCTGTAAAAATTATAGAATGTATAAGATATTTTTGGAAACTTTCAAATTATTTGACACATATATACTAGTTTATTTTAACATTATAGTAATTTTAATGTTTCTGTCAGTTATCTTTATTGCAAGGTAGCATCATACAGATATAAGGATACAGGCTTTGAAATCACCCACACCTGAATTCAAGAAGCAGGACTAAAGTATAGATAGTAATCTGAGAAAATCACTTAACTTTTCCAAGTTTTAGATTCTTTTGAAAATAGTGTGTATAATATTAGATACTGTTATTAGTTTTAATGAGATAATGTAGTTAACACAGTACTAGGAATGCACTTATCAAAATTAAATGAAGTTATAATTTTGTCTGACATAATTTCATATTTAGTGAGTCAAGAAGCAATTCAATATCTTTTATAGAGAAAACTGAGACACTGAGAGTTTAATGAGACATACTGTGATCAATGTTTAGAAAAAAATTATTCTGTGAGAAATCTATCCCTTACTATCACAGTATATTTATTATTTTGTAACTTCAAATGCAGAAAGCAGTTTGAATAGTTATGCTAACCCATGATGCTGTAAAACAACAAATTAAATAAATAGATAACTACGTTTGTCTATGTTCTTTTTATCTTTAGCTTTGCAGAATATAGAAGAAAATATTGTGTTCCAAACTTACTCAGATTGGTTCCATTTCTCCCCTCTCCTCCAAGTAGTTGTGTCAGGCAGGTGTAATACTGTTAGGTTTGCTGCTTTTCGTATTCCATTTTGACATTCCCCCCATGTCCTGGTTAGCTTCGGTTATTGTTTTTGACCATGTGAAACACTGTCATTGTTCTAAAGGGCAGAATTTAATAAAAAGTTATACTCATATCTATGGATGGACATTTATGTTGTTTCCACATTAGCAATTGTGAATAGTGCCACAATGAACAAGAGAATGCAGATATCTTTTTGAGATCCTAATTTCAATTCTGCAGAAAGACAAATACTGCATGATTCCATTTATATGAGGTATCTCAAACAGTCAAGTTCATAGAGTGGAATGGTGGAGACCCACATCTGGAGAGGGAGAAATGAATTATTAATCAATGGGCAAAAGGTTTTAGTTACGCAAGATGAATAAGCTCTAGAGAGCTCCTGTACAACATTGTAATTATCATAAAAAATAACATACTGTACACTTAAAATTTTTTAAGAGGGTAAATCTCACATTAAGTATTTTTACCTCAATAAAATTTAAACGAAATTATACTCAGAAATGCATCACTCACTCATCATTTCTTTCTTCTACCTTGTTCTCATTCTCACATTAATTTCTCCCTTTTCTCACTGGTAACAACCAAATCTCATTAGTTTCTGGCTTACCTTTTTTTGTAATTTCTTTTTACAAATGTGGGGAGTTATGTATATATATTTCTTTTTTAACCATTTTATTGAGGTGTTTTGACATATAAAATGCTGTACATATTTAGTGTGCACAATTTGATGACTTTAGAGATAAATATGCATCCATGAAACAATCACCACAAGCTCTTTCATAAACATACACATTGCCACCAGTTTCCTCCTAACCTTTTTATTTAGAATAGTATTAACTAATATTAATAATTATTCTTCTTCTTATTATTTGTGATAAGAACATGTAACATTAGATCTATTCTCAGCAAATATTTACGTATACAATACAGTATTGTTAACCATAGGCACTGTGCTATTCAGTAGATCTCCAGGCCTTACCCAACCTGCATAACTGGAAATTTGTACTCCTTAACTAAATTTCATAATTTCCCTCTCCCCCATTCCCTGGCAACCACCATTCTACTTCCTACATTTTTATATAGAGCATAGTACACTATATATATTTTTTGATACTTTCCTTTTTTGCAATTAACAATATATCTTACAATATATCTTAAAAATCACTCCATATCAGTTCATAGAAAATTTTTCGTTCTTTATGCTCCCAGTGTTTGTATAAACCATAGTTTGTTTAACTACTTCTTAATGGATAGACATGTAGGTTTACAACTTTCTTATATTGGGTTTCCTTCCTCAGTTTTAAGAGCTTTTTTATATTAAGCATATTAGCTCTTTGTGATATATGTTGATCTAGGTTGCAAATATCTTCTTGCAGCTTGTCAGATTATTATTATTTTATTTCCATTAGTTTTAAAAATTATGTAGTCAAATTTATAATTTTTATTTTTTCCCACTGATTTTGATTTAGTTTTAAAGCATTTTCATACATAAAACTTAAAGAAAAGTTCGCTTGTTTGTTTCCCTCTAGGACATGTATAGTTTCGTTTTTATACTGGACATTTGGATCTTATTATATTATTGTTAATAGCTCTGACTTTACTCCATTAATGATGAGATATTAAGTAAATGGAAAAAAATCAGCACAAAGAGATAAATTGTAAATATCTGAGATCTAGAACTGAGAGCTAAAGATACAGTAGATAGTGTAAGAATGGATGAAGAAAAGTGAAATGGATAATGTGAGAAGAATTTATATTAATTATTAATCTGAAGCAGGATAGTGTCTGCCTAGAAAATTTCCTCCTTTACTACCATCTACTAAAAGTTATTTCAGTCACTCAGATTACTCAAATTTTTCTTCATTCAGTCTGTGTGAATTCCACCTTATAGCTGTTTTTTTTTTTCTCTAGAACTTTAGGGCAAAAATAAAAACAAATTATTCATTTGTTAAACAACAACTACTTTCTGTACATGAAAGTTTAATAAAAAGCAAAACTGTATTATAAGAAAGATGTTTGAAATACTTTGCAATTAGCTATCATATAATCATGGAAAAAGAAGCTATTACTCTAACTATGATTGGATTTGCCACACAATTTCATCAAACTATGCTCATTGTTCCATTAGTTTGGTTCTCTTTGAAAATGTGCATTTATTGGTTTGCTTGAATTTTTTTTTTTTTTCCAGAGGAGGCTAGTCTTGTTGTCCCCTTAGTCATTGGTCTCCTGGAATCTTTAAAGTCCCTTACATTAAATTCATTTACTCCACAGCAGGTCTAGTGTTGCCAGTGCCAATAAATACAGTGCAACAAAAAGTAATTATGCAATATATTCTAAAAGGAATAAACTATATTGTAAGTTTCCATGTATTTTATGCTGACCGCTGTGCTTCTACTAGTTTAGACTAGGCTCACATGAAGTGTTTGGCACTCACATCAAAATATTAAGTCATTGAGATTTTTGTCAACTGAAATCCCTAAGAATTTTTAATACAGTCTGCTTCTCAGGCCATATGATACTTTGAAATTAATTTCAAGGTTTTCATTTGCAGTTATTAAATGTCACTTGTTAGATGTCGTCTATTGTCCTGGTCTGTCAAAATCATTTTTGCATCACAACTTTGCTCTACAATATTTCATGCTAACAACAAAAAGTCACAGTATCTAGTATGCTATTAATATGCTAAAATTAAACCAATGATTACAATATTCAGTATACCCAGATCAGGTTTAAAACTCTGATCAATTTTGACTGCCTTCTGCCTTTACAGTTTGAAAATGATCATCGTACTTTTTTTTGATTGCATTACTGCAGAGAAAACACTGGGATGAATTAGGCAACATATCCTTGATTTCTCATAAAATTAAAAACTCTTGAAACATCATCCTCTTCTTATTATTTGTTATCACCCCAATACCAGATTATATGCCTGAGAGTTAACATTGCCCTAAAAATAACAGTACATCTTATGAATTTCATCTGATAGTCTATTTTTTCTTCTTCTGTATTATAATTAAACATTCTCAAATAACTGAAGTCTACATTACACTGATGGCAGATTAAAGTGAGTCATGTTGGGTAAGAATAGAAGCCAGATGGTAGGTGCAAATACATTTAACAATGTATATTTGATAAATAGTATAGTTTTAAAAATTACATTATGATTTTATTAGTATTAAAATATAACAAAAATAAAAACATAAAGTTATCACATACACTGCTATGTTAATATTTAAATACAACAGATAAAAAATCACAAAATAAGAACTGCAGAAACAAAACCCAGGTAAGATTTGTTTACACAACATTGTAAAGTGACTATACTCCAATTAAAAAAAAAAAAGATTTATTTAACGTGGTAGGTGTGCTTGCCCGTTCATAAGTTCATTCCAGTCTGGAACACAGGAGGATAATGCTACTTGCATATCTGCTGCGCCATTTAATCCGTTCCTTTCCTTTGCTTTTAACTGGGTTAAGACTGAAAACCCTAGTTCACACAAACTAGTTGCTGTGAATGGTAATAATAGGATACTCTTTTGACTTATCAAAGGAAAGTCTTCCTTTATCTTAATCCAAAATGCTGATAAACTTAGTGTTTCATAATCATTCTTCGATGTATATGAAGAACTGAGCAGCAATAATTCATTTTCTTCTTCAGGCACCAAGTTTAACTCAATTATTGATTCTTATAGTTCTTATAAGTAAAAATCACTATTCATAATCAGTGGCTGACTCTGGGCTTTTTTTTTGGTGGGGCGTGGGGAAGCTTTCATTTCTAACTGGTGTTTCACACAAAAATTCTTCATGCATTCTAGATGAGGTTATAAATAAAAGAAAAAAGTGCTAAACACATATGACTGTATATATTGTTGTGGTTGGAAAAATTAAAATGACTAAAATCATTTTTTCTTCTCACTTTAAAAATGCTTTGCTAAGACAGCTTGATGACTGTTAAGTAAAATTTGAGATTATTGTTTACAAGAGCTAAATTTAGTTAGATGCATCTACTTTAGTGTTTACAATTCTACTCCAGATATTGAAAAATGTTTGACTAATATGCATTGTAAAACATGACCTCAGCTAAAGTCAGTCATTCAATTGAGAGATTTTTCATGAAATATATACATACTAGTTTATGGTCATTACATAAGCAGGAAGCTTCATTTTGCCCTAGGGAACCCAGCTGCCAGAAAATGTGTTATCATTACATGCATGTCAAAAAAGATAGTACATACTTCACTAAAATACATTCATTCAACACATTCATTTGGCAACCTCCAGCTGCTACATAGTTAACACAACCTTGAAATTATCTGCTGTACTGGGAATTGAGAGCAATATTTACTTTAGAGGAAATACAAAACTAATTGGATAATATAGTTTGCAGTTTATTCCTTTATACTCCTATAAAAGCAAACCAATTTTCGCTAGCTAAATTTTTTAATGAATTTATGATACCCAATCAGAATATGTAGTGCAACTATAGTGATTTAAAGGCATGTGTAATTGGATTAGGAAAAATATAAAAAATATTGATCTTTCCAGTTATACTTTAGACATGGATTTAGGGGAATTTTTTACAGGTGAAACCAATTTCCTTTTTATTTTTTCTGCTGGCATTTGTAATTCACTCATATTGACAAAATACATCTTTGTGAGCCTGCTCTAGAAAGCTTTTCCTTTTGTGAAGACATTTTCAATTAGTTCCAGAAATCATCCTCTAGCCATGAAAAAGTTAACTCCAATATATCAACAATAAAATTATATCAACACACTTCTAAGTTCTTCCTGATGGTCTTACTGCAAAGTAACAGTACACATACCTAAAAATCTACCTGAATGACTACTTTGTCATGAAATGGCCCCTTTACAAATATGAGTGCTTTTTAATAAAGACTTTACATATGCAATATGAATATATACATGTATGTCAAACAAGTCTTTTATTTTAAAGGTGTTTAAACAATATACATATTTGTACTAACAACAGTTTTCTAAAAAGGTAGTTTTAATTTTAAAATATTTTAATTTCAAAAGATAATTGTCAATACTGTTTGACCTATAAATCATCTTAACTCTATTCAATTAAACTCTACAAATACCTCTAAATATCCAAATATATGGTTTTATACTTTAAAACATACAAAAAACTTTCATCATTAGTATCTTAACTTCCACAAATATTAGTAGAAACCAAACAAAAACTTACAAACACAGAAAAAGAGAGAGAAATTGATTGTTTTTCTCCAGAAGTGTAACTCCCTGAAAATTAAACAAAATAGAGAAATATACATATAATCTGGATTTTTCTCTCCACAATCAATATGTACATGATACTCCAAATTGCAAGCGACCTTGATATTTTGTTTTTGGGACTCTGTGATTCATCTTGTGAAATCAGTCTTTATATTCAGAGCAAATCACGGTATTTGTTACATAATCTATGTGAACAAATGAGATTATGCATACTCAGAGGATTCATATCCTTTATATACTGCATTCATGGATTTCAAGGTATTAATTCCTGGCCTTTGTTATGTATAAATATTCATTTATGATACCTCTAAAAATGAGGATTGGGCTAAGGAGATAAACACAATTTGCAATATTTATATGTGAACTCAGAAAGGACTGTTGTGTATGGTCCTTGGCAATTCTACTGCCTGGCCCAGGTGATGAAAACCTCTCTGGACTACTCTGTAGTGGATGGCTAACACTGAAATACCTTTATGGTACCAAACACTGAGAAGGCAGAGGCAAATCTTCATTGTGGCAGAACTGAAAACTGAAACAATTTTGGAAAGTCCTTTCTCTGTAGGACACGATGATTCTGTAGAGGATCATCAATATGAAGGGTCTCCCCAACATGCTGATGCTCTGAGAAATGTCATAATTGATGTTAGTCTCCCAGGCCATCATTATCCAGCTGTGTGTAAGAGCGAGGACAAGTTTCAGTTGTCAGAAAAGATTTACGTGGAACATGTATTTTAAAGTGAAATGAAGAAATTTGGAATATGTAAATTATGTTAACTAGGTATATTGGTAGTGCAAAATTTGTGTCTCCTCAGTAAACGGAAAATATTTTCAAGCAAAGTATAAATCAAGTCATATGTTCTTTACCTAATCTATGATTTCAATGATTAAATATCTTGTTACTACTAAAGTAGTATGGTAATTTATAATACTATGGTGAAATTTGAACTGATGCCATTTTAACATCCTAGAATCACAAATATATCCTACTCATTAAACACTGATAGTAGATGAAGTTAGACATTACTGGATGTAAATTAAGTTTAAAAACATCCTCACCACATACTGCTCAAACTTCATTACTTCTATATAAAAATGGTAATATGATGTAGATTTTTTCTGATTTTTAAGCTTTCAACTATCACATGGAATTTATTTATTTATTTATTTATTTTTGGCTGCATTGGGTCTTCTTGCTGTGCATGGGCTTCCCCTAGTTGCAGTGAGTGGGGGTTACTCTTTATTGTGGCACACGGGCTTCTCACTGTGGTGGCTTCTCTTGTTGCGGAGCACAGGCTCTAGGTGTGCAGGCTTCAGTAGTTGTGCCACGCGGGCTCAGTAGTTGTGGCTCCCGGGGTCTAGAGCGCAGGCTCAGTAGTTGTGGCGCACGGGCTTAGTTGCTCTATGGCATGTGGGATCTTCCCGGACCAGGGCTTGAACCTGTGTCCCCTGCATTGGCAGGAGGATTCTTAACCACAGCACCACCAGGGAAGCCCCTACACATGGAATTTAGATAGCACAAATAAATATGATATCCTATTGAGAATGCTGTGCTTCAATAAATATCAAGGTGTCAATTATATTGTCTCTAATAAATAATTTAATAAACTTTAAATATTGAGTGTTTTTATGGCTACATTAAAATTTATATTTACAGTATTGCTTATCATTAATGTGATTTTATTTTATTTTGACTTTACAACTACTCTTATCTTGTTGAATTTAAAAATGTGGAAATACAACCTCATATTTATTTGTGCCTTGATTTAGAAATTGTGATTTTATTTTAAATCTGTGGGAAATTTTAGATAGTTTCTTTATATATTTTAAAAAGATCACTCCACAGAATTTTTGTATCAATATTTGTTATCACAATTGGAAAGATAGCTTGTCCTTATTCTTCAAAGCTAGGTCATATATGTCAAATGCCATCATCCCACACATCAGTTTAGTTAATTCTAATCCATGTGTGTAGAAGAAAGAAAATTATATTTGATGTTAAGTATTATAAATTCTTCCACCATTCCATAAAATATCATAGACAAGTAGGAAATTGTTTTATTTTTATTCGCTCTGGGAAAATAGGAAAGATATGGACAAAAAAATCCAATAGTGGGGCTTAGTTATTTAATAGTTATTGATTTAGCTTGGATTTTCATTTCTCTCTCAACCACTTTAAGAATTATATTTATTTTACCTTTAAATCCAGGTCTCCCAGTTCTTTCCACCTACTTTATAACACTTTATTAGGATCTATTCTGGTAACAGTGGTTCGTTCTGAACTACTTTACAAATTATCTTTATTATCATTTAAATTTCAGTTTTCCAATACTATTCAGTGAGCACATATCACTTTGCCCTGATTTGCTCTAATAGTCCATAAGATAATTTTGGAACAAGTCTAATGTTATGCCTGAAATGAACTTCGGCCTTCCCTATTTGCAAAAATGTAACACATGATTCTACCTATACATTCAAAAGTACATTTTGAAAAAACTTGTACATTAATTATATGTACTGCTCACATTTCTGTGCATTTCTGAGTTATTATAAAAATAAAAAATTTAAATTTGAGAAGTGACATAGAAATAAATTGAAGCAGAATATAAATAACAAAATACTTACACAATTATCATAATATAATCTACTTTGGTATAGCTTAACATCATTTATGTGAATTTTCTAAGTCGTTGAGAATGTCCACCTGTAGCTAGATATTTCATTCAGGGTACACACTACTACAAATAATATTTTTTGAAAGCATATGTTGTATAAAGATTTAGGGAGAATATGAAGGCTTTTATTATTTCATGAAATATTCAATATATAAGGGTCATAGCACATATACAGAAACAATAAATACAAAAAAATCATAACCAAAATAAATAATTTAATGAATTTTTAAGTGGATTTTTAAGAGAAATACCGTTACATGGAGGGAGACCTATGAAAAAATATGTAGAAGTGGGCTCTTTATCAGGGTCATGAATAAAGGATTATCTAGAAAATCACATGTCCTTGCTTTGTAGGAATTTAAAGGTCAGTCTGGTTCAAAAGTCTATTTTCATTTTCACTCTATTCTGCTGCATGTCCACCAAGTCTCCCTTCAGCTATTTGTTTGAATACCTCCAATGACAGGCAACTTTATACCTCCTAGGACAGCCAATTTTAACTGTATAGTTTTTAATAGAATCACTTCAATAGAGTATATCTCCTTACAGACTGTGTATATTTATGTGTGTGTGTATGTGTGTGTGTGTGTGTGTGTGTGTGTGTATATATATATATATATATATATAGTTATATATAATTAAAAATTCTAACCACACAGAAAATTTTGAAATAAATTATTAACTGTTCCAAAGAGATTGATTCATGAAAGGGGAGGCATTATATGTAAACACACAAACTCACAAGCACATTTAAACAGTTATACAATGTAGATGTGTTGTTAAAATCATTTACACATGTCCATTCCGTTTGAGAAAAAAGATTTTCAAAAACTATTACCCACATATTTACAGGTAACTTAGATTGAATTTTTAAAAATTCATTATGAGATTACAGACAATAAAGAATAGAATCCATTTTGAATGTAGTCAGAAGCTATCAAGATTTTAATATATTCTAAGCCAAAAGAGAAACCCCATAGTTTCCTCTATTATTTAATTTATGATAGTGTAAATTTCCAAATACTAACATTTAAACAGACTTATTACTTATGCTTTTAGTCCCTGAATATTTTAAACAGACAGGATATGACATTTTGGTAAGATCCCATCACTAAGAGTCCTTTAGCTGCCATTGAACCAGTCAGTGATCTGCTAGAGAATTCTAAGTTGCTTTGATTTTATGAAAGAGCCACCTAGTTTTTGAGAACTTCCTCTTAGTGTAACTGAGCAGAACACTATGGGGCCTTCCCTGGCAGACCACCCTCCATTTCCTCTTCCTGTCTCCTTTTGTAGAAAAGCTGCAGTCTCCCAGGCCTCCCCTGAGTCACAAAAGCCTGGCTCAAGAAAAAAGATTGAAAGGATGTGAACATGTAGTGACAAAAGTAGCAGTTGGGCCAGGAGAACAGGTAACAATTTAAACAGTAAATCAGCCATATTGCAGTCACAGAATCTTTAGTTCTTCCTTGAAGTACATAGATAACAGTATCTGATGCACATTCTTAAGTTGTTTTACAGATACTAAAACCCCCAACAAATGGAGGAAGTTAACTGCATGATGACAATGAACACATAACCCTCAGATGGGCTGGAACCTGAGGATTGATAATGTGACACTGTGACACTGCCCTGTTACTTCACCATCAACCAATCGTGCATGAGCTGATCATGCACCCTGTGACTCCCCTCCCTCACCTTGCCCTTAAAAACTCTTCCTTGAAAGCCACTGGGAGTTTGGGTTTTTCTGGGCATCAGCTGCCCACAGTCTTCCTTTGGCACCTACAATAAATGCTGCACTTTCTTCACTATAACTTGGGTCAGTAGGTTGGCTTTACTGCCCACAGGCGAAGGGACCCAAGTTTGGTTTGGTAACATCAGGAGATAAAACTGATGATACACACACACACACAGACACACACACACACACACACACATATATGTATATATCTATTGATATATGCATATATATAATCTACCTGCTTATTTAAAGAAAAACAACAATTTTATGTAATTTCTCTGAAAGGATATTACATTCCAAATTTATTTTCTCTGATTTGTAATACAATATATGAATGATAGACAAGTAATTTCATTTTCAACAAAACAAAAATATTTTAATAAAATATTTATTAATTACCTACTCCATAAATGTCATGCTGCTATATTAAACAGGCTACAAAAATGACTAAACCATAATTCCTATCTTGGAAAGTTAAATATAATCAGAAGTATTAAAATGATTGCCATATATTATGAACTACATAATTGTTTTGTAGAGTTGAAAGGGCTGAATTTAATGTCCATTTGGTTTTGTCACCGGGTGGATGTGCTTTGTAAGAAAATAGCTTCAGCGGAAGAGGTCAACGGAAGACTCGGACCAGCAATCTCGGTCCGCTCTAGTAAGCAAAGAATTGCAAACTACCACATTAAGCTTAAGCACAAAGCAAAGTTTATTTAACCGCAGGTACACTCTCAGAGAGGGAAAGAGCGAGAGCGGGCTGTTTCAGCGAAGTGAAGCAAGCCCAAAGCAAAGTTTATCAAAACAAAGGTACACTCTCAGAGAGAGGGCGAGTGGGCTGTTTCTGCGAATTGAAAGTAGCATTCCTGTACAGGCTTAAGGGCGCTTTTAAGGAGCATTTTGCAGGGAGGCGGGGGTGAGTGACAGAGAATCATTATTTGATTAACAGTCCCGAGCTATGCAACAAGTTTACTGCTGTGCATGCTCTCACCCTTGAATCACTAAGAAATGCCCACTCGGGGGGGTCAAAACCACAGGTAGATTTTATTATAATTATGGTATAATGAGTTTGGGTTAACTATAGGTTATACGCCTGTCTGGTCTGGGCATGTGCAGCCCGGGCAAGTCCTCTCGTGTTACCGTGCCCCTCTTTATTAGGATAAGCTGCCCACCACACGACCATAGTTTCGACCATTCTGGGTGCGGTCAAGGGAGAGTCCCCAGATGGTTGGGTATGGCTCGATTTCTTCTTCTTGTCTTTCTCGTCACTGTCACCTCCTCGCTGCTAATGTCTGACTAACTACCGAACAGTTTTACAAAAAGATCTTTAGAAATGGCATTCACTCTAGGCAAAAATGATGAGACAATTTCCTAGAAGAATGTCACAATTCAATTGCTTATTAAAATTCAGTGGATTTTTGACCAAGATAACTATTTTTAAATGACTACTTTTCCTTCACCTCGGATTTAAGAAACTTAAAAACAGTAAACATTTGGTAAAGTCCCCTGGTGTACAGTAGGGGCTCAATAATCCTTTGCTTTATTAGTAGACTAAATGACTACTTAGGATATTGGACATCTTCATCCAGAAACAAATACATTTTTTAAAAATTAAGTAAAAGGTAGTCATAAATGTTCACATCTCTGGAAAAAAAATGCAACATTGCACACATTTTTAAATGAAAGACTTTAATTTAGCATTGTTACTACAGGTTAATGAGTATAGCTATAGGCTTTCTAATTTTAAGAATTCTCTGTAAGATTTCTTATTGTCTTTTAATAAACCACATCCATAAAAATATAAGATTATGCTGAGAAAATTGTAAGATATCCTATCTTTCACCCAGTGCTAGTCAAATTATAGTCATGTAGCAAAGCACTTGGAAGGAAGCATACACACTTTTGAATCTTGGTCTGGAAAACCAAACCAAAAAATGACAACATAGGTTACATCTTCAACTAATGCTTACATCAGTTAGAGCTTTCAAAATAAATGTTATTAGTTAAATATTATTTAAATATTGTTCCTTTTTTAAAATGATGATAAAAAGAAAATTACAAATATTTTGGAAAATTTTCAGAGAAGAAAATTGAATGTAACCTCTTAATATTACAAAACAATGATGTTCTCAGACGACAAGTGATATGTGCTTCTCAAGTTAGTTGAGAAGGGTTATATTGGTCATGTCATAGAAAATATTAAATATTGGGAAGAAAGTAACTGTGATACTGGAATGTGACAGACAGTGTTCAGGGAACCAGGGCACTGACTGATACGTGAAAGATGCAGCCAGGCTTAAATGCTTAAAAATGAGAAGATACCATGTTTTAAGCATTGCCATAAAAGAGACTCCATTACTTATTGCTAGAAATTTTATCCAGATTGGTAAAAAGTGAAAGAATGAGATCTAAAAAAATGCTCATATAGAACAACAGCTGTCTCAACTTCCTGAAGAAACTGAGGCATAGATCATCTAGTTACTCTGTTTGCAATTCCTACTTTATATCATGATACTTCATTCTTGATTCACTATGTTCCCCAAACCTTTCATATTTATGCTGCCCTTTCCTACTTCAGGGCTTTGTACAAGTATTTCTCTCTTCTGCAAACATTTTTCTTTCCACTTTTGACATGGCTGGTTGCGTGGATTATAGACTTTAAAAAAAAAAAAACAACCTTATCCTCAAAGAGTTCTTGCTTGAAAATCCTATTTTTCCCACAAATGCTCTAGCAATAGGGTTTTTGGAATAATTTTTTGGAATAAGTTTTGTTTTTTGAATCAGTTCAAATAAAGACAAGGTCTGAGAATTAACATTTTAAGGAGATTCTAGGCAAGTCAATGGTGACAATTTTGTGGAAAGGAAGCTTTGGGAGAACTTCACACCTAGTCTCTTCATTACAAAGGGCTTCATACTTGCTGAGTTACAGCCACTGGATCTGTGAGAATGTTAGTTTTCAAGACTACTTTGGGTTTGAAGAAAGAGAGATGACAGTCAGACAAGTGAAAATGTCAAAAGCTCACTGTTCTTGCAAAGATTTAGCCTTTTTTTCTTGAATATACACTCCTTGGATTGTTGCAAGCCTTAGCTAATTTTCAGAGATGTGAAAAAGTTGACTTTGATTATTTTTGCCAGTATTCTCCTCACTTTTATAGTGGTACAGATTTTTATGATTCCTTACATTGCTACCCCTGAAGTGCTTCTTGATTTCATAAAACTTCCAATGAACACCTGCGAAGATTGTGTTTAATTTTTTTCATTAAGAATAGAAACCACTTATGGTAAACTGGTTCCAAAAACATTTGAGGGAATTATATTGTTCATCAGAAAGTTTTTTTTTAAAAGTATGTTTGGATAAGATTTCTAGGTTAGATACAAATCTTGTTAATCTACTAAAAGGCAATAAAAGAAACAAGACAAATGACTTTGGGGTTATATGTTTTTTGCAAATAAGAAATTTATAGGTTAACCTATAACTTAACGGTCGTCTGGGCTTTAAACAAATAATAAACAGCTGAGTCAAACACACACAGTCTTCTGGAAATTTTTTTTAATTCATAAATTAGCCTGTTAAACATATATATTTTGGCCTGACCTCCCACATTTCCTCTCTCTCCTCCTTCATTTCTTCATTCTATATAGAAATTAGTTTTCCAGTCTTACTAATATATCTTTACTGATTCACACTTACATTATGTAACCTAAAATCATTTGTAAGGAAGAAGAAATGTATGCAGAAACATACTGTCATTCATAAAATAAGGTTACATTCTTAATTTAAATTATTCTTAAGTATTTTGATAAGTAAAATCCATAACGCTATGATGTATGTTAATGTTTTTCATTACTTATAATTCACTTATAATGTAAGTAGTATATAAACAATTTTCTAAGAAATGACTAGATAAAGTCTCAATACAAGTCTCTTAAGTGCTTTTAGTACTGATGAACAAAAAAAATCACTGGGAAATACATTGCATTTATATTTTTTATAAAATCTACAGTATAAAAGTGAACTTCATGATTTTAAACAGTTTAATTTAAATTTAGAAAATGTAATACTTGTAAAATTTTATTAAGTACAGTTTTAAATGATGATTTATAGTGTCAACTGAAAGAAATGCACAACTTAAAGGTTGAGAATTATGTTTTATTTGTCAGACAAAACTGAGGACTTAAGCCTGGACACAGCCTCTCAGATAGCTCTGAGATACTGCTCCAAAGAGGTAAGGGAGAAGCCAGGATATATGTGAGTTTTTGTAACAAAGACCAGGGAGTTGAAACTTCCAAAAATTACTGTTAATTAAAGAAAATCAGATATCTTGAGTTAATGAATTTAGCACTTTTCTATGTATGGGAAGATGCAAGTGTCTGGGCTCATTGAAATCATTCCTTTGATATGCACCTTAGCTCTCTAGGGCCAGCATCCTGTTCTTTTCCTATCCTGAACGCCCTGCCCTCTTGGATGCACAGTCTGCGGTAGCTGCAGTGGCTGAGGGCTTGGCAGTAGCCAGCCCATTTGTCTCCATCCTGAGTTCCCTTAGGGCTCTCCATGGGGGGCAGGAGGGCTGTAGTAGCTTGATGGCTGCAACATCCTTTGTTTACTGATAAGGCAGGCAACATTTTTCATTCACAGCAGCATAAGACACTAACTAGAATATAACTGTTTTTGCATTAAAATTTCTTCATGTTATAAAATGTTTTAGACTAAACAATCAAATATATAATTAAGATTTCTTTACATAGAAAGAATAATTTTAAAATGAGCTAGTAATAATTGAGACACTCAAGGACATTTTTCTTTTCTTTTTTCAAAAAGGTTCATTTTTCTCTTCTCTCCCTATCCAGATGTAACTGCATCCTCATGCAGGTATGATCCTGTATACTAATTAGTCGCCCCAAGGTCTCTACTAGACTTGACTCTGTCTCCGGAGCTGTCAGACAAATTAACAACTGGTATTGTAGTTTACATATAAAGGACTGTAACCTACTTTTTTTTTTTTTTTCCGGTACTCGGGCCTCTCACTGTTGTGGCCTCTTTCGTTGCGGAGCACAGGCTCCGGACGCGCAGGCTCAGCGGCCATGGCTCTCGGGCCCAGCCGCTCCGCGGCATATGGGATCTTCCCGGACCGGGTCACGAACTCGCGTCCCCTGCATCGACAGGCGGACTCTCAACCACTGTGCCACCAGGGAAGCCCTGTAACCTCCTTTTAAAAGCTTACACATTCTGATATTAATGCTGATGAACCACTTTTCAAATAACTTGAAGTATCATCTACTGAAGAAAGTTTTAGTTAGCTACTATTTAAAGATTTTAACAACAAACACACTGATACGCATTTTGTTGTTGTAAGGACAGTGCAAGCATTTGGTGAATATGTACATTTTTCCTGTATGATCTTCTTTAAATATGTCTGAGATTAATTATTATGTTTTACATTGATGAATTAGCGATATTTTTTTAGAGATATTTTAAAGAATCAGTTTTAAAGATTAGAGATATTTTAAAGAATAGAGATAGAGATATTTATCTCTATCTATATTTAAAGAATCAGTTTTCTGGAACACCATTATGAATTGGCATACTCTGCTAGATGGAATCATCTTATGTGAATCTTTTCCCTGTCCCAGGGTGTTATTAATCTGTACTCTGTAAAGAGCTCAACATATTATGTGTAATATTACATGATCCAAGCACTGGCATTAAAATGTACCCTCAGTGTGTTTATAATATCTACAACAAAATATTATTGTGAAACTTTAAAAAATTAATGCTTTAGGATTTCCTATACTTAAAAATGTACATTAAATAATTTGAAAAGCATAAATTGGCTCAGAGAGGGGAACTGGTAGTTCTTTGTAAAAAGAAATATGTATAGTATAAACAAAAATAGTATGGATGAAAAAGCAGATGTGTACCACATATTAGATACTATATAAACCAGTTCAATGAAAAATTATTTTAGCAGAAATAAAGTGTTGGAGGAAAAAAGGAGATCAGTAAAAATCAAATGCGAATAAACCAGATGACACTGGATTAGAGTTGGATTCTTTACTATGATATTATATTTAGATATATGTCTATATATATATATTTTTTCCACTGTCCAAAAAATCTTCTGTGCTTTGCCTATTTATCTCTCCTTTTCCTCTAACCCCTAAAAACCGATAATCTTTTTTACTGTCTCCATAATTTTGCCTTTTCTAGAATGTTATATAGTGAAAATCATACAGTGTCTGGCATGAATTTGGGAAAATTCTGTCTTTATTGCTTCAAATTTTTTTGCTTCCCAGTCCTCTGGTCTCCCATTTTGTATACATTACACCTTATTTAGGTTTCCCACAGTTCTTGGTCATTCTGTTTTGATTTTTTTTTCAGTCTTTTTTGTTTTTTTTTTTGCTCTTTGCCTTTCATTTTGAAAGTTTTTTTTGAGATATCCTCAGGTCAGTTATTCTTTCCTTAGTCTTGTGGAGTCTGCTAATGAGCCCATCAAAGGTATTCTTCATCAGTGTTTTGGATTTCTGACATTTATTTTTTGATTCTTCCTTAGAAATTTCATCTCTCTGTTTACAATGGTCATCTGTTCCTGTATGCTTCTGTTTTATCCATTAGGCCCCTTAACATATTAATCATAGATATTTTAAATTCCCAGTCTGATAATTCCAATGACCCTGTCATATCTGAGAGTGGTTGTGATGCTTACTCTTTCTCTTCAAACTGTGTTTTTGCCTTTTAGTATTCCTTGTAGTTTTTTTCTCAATTACCTGACATTATGTACTTGTTAAAAGTAGGTTTGGTAAACAGGCCTTTAGTAATGTAGTGATGAGGTGTGGGTAGATAGGAAGCATCCTTTTTTCTTACAATTAGGTCGCAGTCTTTTAATGAATTTGTGCCTCTGGACTGTGAACATTACACATGTTTCTCAGTCCCCCCACCTCCCTCCCCTTAGGTGGGACAGTATGGTTAGAGTGAGCTGAAGTTAGATATTCCCTTTCTCCCACTTTGAAGGCTAGATTGAGCTGGAGTTATTTATCCCCTTTCTGCAAAGTCACTTACACTCTTAATTATCCCTCTCAAGTAGCCTCTGGTAAAATAATTTCTCTATAGGACAGGCCTTGTTAAGAAGAACACAGTGTTCTGGCATATTTCAAAATGGTTATTTTCCCCTCCCCACTACTGGAAAGAAAAAAAATATATCTGATATTCACTATGGGAACTTATTTGATCTTCTGGAGGTAAAAATACAAAAGTG
The DNA here is from genome assembly GCF_964270905.1 of Leucopleurus acutus. Classification (NCBI taxonomy): domain Eukaryota; kingdom Metazoa; phylum Chordata; class Mammalia; order Artiodactyla; family Delphinidae; genus Leucopleurus; species Leucopleurus acutus. Next base: position 57,496,047 of record NC_139160.1, read on the forward strand.
TGGGTCCTCCCCTATGACTGTGTCTCCCTGGAATTTTTAACTCTCAGAGTTGTCCACACTGATCCTACAGCAATTTATCAATTACAGTTTAGGTTTTCTGACCCTGGCATCAGTTCCCTTAGAAATTTCTGCTTGTGGATTTCTGTTCAACTTTTTGTGATTCTCTCTACTTGCCTGTCTCTTGAATTTGGGGTTCAGAAGTTTGCCCTGTAAACTCACTTCTCTGATGGATTTTAAGAAGGGTTGTTGATTTTTTAGTTCGTTCAGCTTTTTACTTGTCTTTAGGATGTAGTGCTGATTTTTGAGCTCTTTACATGCTGGACCAGAAACCAGAAGTTCCTCTTTGGGTTTTTAAATTCCCAGAAGTAAGTAAGAAAAGACAGGTAAGGAGTTGATTAGGATTTAATGTTGACTGGAAGTACCTTCAGCTTATACTCAGCACCCACACTGTCTAGGTCTACACAAGAAACTAACCATAGCATTTTAGGTTTCCCTCCTAAAATCTAGAATCCTTTTCACATCCTGAGATTATTCACTCATTTCTTTGGCTTAGAAATCTGAAAGGCAATCTTAATGCACTTTTTATTTTCCAGGATCTAATCTAGTATACCACATTGTATGTAGTCATAATGTCTTCTTAGTTTGTTCTGGTCTGTAGCAATTTTTCTTTGTCTTTCATGACCATGAAAATCTTGTAGAGTACCTCTCAGAAACTTTGTAGGATGTCTCCCTATCTGAATATGGCTGATATATTCCTCGTGATTATATCAAGGTATGGAAATTTGAAAAAAATACCAAAAAAGTGATTTTCTCTTTATATCAATTCAGGGGATACATGCTATCATCATAACTTATCACTTTAATTGCTAACCTTGATCACCTGGTCCAGGTAGTATCTTAATATGATAGTTTCTCCACTGTAGAGAAACTCCATTCCCTTTTCCATACACTATTCTTTCAAACCTAGTCATTAATCCCAGTCTACACTTAAGGAAGTAGACTCCCAAATGGGAAATATCTCTGTAAATTATAAATTAGTTATAATTTTCCATATAGAATATTTGTCCCTCCTTTGGTATTTACATATTATTCAATTAGTTACTTATTTTAACATGAAGTCATGGAAATTTATTTTATTCTTTGACTCATAATCCAAAAGACATCTGTCCAAACCCATAGAATGTACAACACCAAGAGTGAACCCTAACGTAAACTATGGTCTTGGGTGATAATGATGTTTCAGGGTAGATTCATCAATCATAATAAACGTACTACTGTGGTGGAGTATGTTAATAATGAAGGAGGCTATGCATATGTGAGAGCAAAATGTATATGGGGAATCTCTTTACCTTCTGCTCAATTTTCCTGTGAACCTACAACTGCTCTAAAAAGTGAAGTATTTAAAAAAAATAACTCAAAAATCGAAGAGTGTTTTGATACTGCTACACCTAGTGACATGCTAGTGGAATTCTCATGGAGCACTTCTCTCTGTTAATAATAAGGCAAATCTTCACTAGAGAATGCATGTGTCTCTTTTCTATTTTCCACATGGAACACTGACAGATGGCTGCCATTGGCTCAGCCATCTTACGAAAGTGAGGTAGTAAGCAGAAGGAAAATTTGAAGACACATTTTCAGACTACACAACCAAAGCAGCAGCTGCCTAGCTGCTAGTTATAATAGTTAAGTAAGTGTTAGTTGGATTCTCTTTTATTTGCGGTCAAATTCATTGTTTTAGAAGATATTTCAACCAAGAAGAGAAGGAATGACCATCAAGTCACCTAAGTACACATACAGAAAATTTCATAAAACAGGAAAAATTTAAAGGATAGAAAATGCATCATATGGTGGCAAATGAAGAAATTTCTAACAAGTTATTTTTGTGTTGGTGCCACAATAATATTCCTTCATAACAGGAATATTATTCTGAATAATAAACATTGTTCACAGTGAAACTGGCTAAATCATACATGATTATCATTAAGTTCCTTAGGTTACATTGGATTTTTCTCTCTAAATTCCCACAATTTAGAATGATTTTTGAATTGCATAAAAGCCAGTTGTTTTCCAGTTTGCATAAAAATTGAAGTATATCAAGATCTGAAATACAAAAACACTAAAACTATCATGTGTTACAAATATACTTTATGAAATGATAGAAGAAGAGTAGTAAAATTCAGTGTACTTCAAAATTTCTATGTAAAATAGATTAAAACCCACATTTCTAGTCTAGGCTTCTGATAAACAAATGACAAGTATCATCACAACATTAATGGAAAATATAAATAAAAATAAAAAGGCAAAACAAAAAAGCTAGTGAATTGTAGAGGTAAGTTGGAAGTTCACAAAATTCCTGTATCTGTGAATTTTAATTGTTTCTCTAATTAAATGAAAATGTTCATCATCATAACACTATGTCAACTTCTCTTAAACACTTGAAAAATATCAATAACTGCTCCTCTTTCAATTGTTTGTTTTTCAAGTCAGGTAAAAGGAAAATACTTAAGGTTTTGGTATGTCATGCAAACATGACCTGCTTGTCAATCACATGCATATGTAAAAGAGCATTTATATAATGGTTTGGGGACATTAAACTTCTTTCTGAAAAAGTGACCCAACTCTGACATGCCTTTGCATCATTACACCCCCAGTAGAGAGGAATATTTATTTGATTGGGCCACAGGGAGTACTGGGCATTTCTTCCTTTGCCTTAATAGGAATAAAGTAGAAAGTAACTATTTAGAAGGTTCTAAATTCAACTTATACTGGAGTTTTGTGTCTTAATTGTACTCTGTTCTTGCTTTTTGTTTTAAAGAGTAGTTGACCCTAAAGCATTTAGAAACCCTGGATCTTTGACTCAATTACTTTTAGAATACTGCCAAAATCTTTTCTTAGTACTTAACTTTAGTCTACAATTATTTTGAAAGCTCTCAGAAAACTAGTCTGGGATAATTGTAATATATTATAAAATAGCAATTTCCAATTTTAAGATATGTTATTATTTTAGTATTATAGTAATACTGTTTTAATTAATAACTTTAGTGTGTAAAAATCATGCATTTCTCACAAAAGCTATTTATCTGTATAACTCACGTAATTGCGATATCTTTATATCCACAATCTCTGTAAAAATTTGAGGGGACTTTGAGTGAATAAAGTGCACCATCTAAACACACAGCAGTGGAAAATGATTATACAATTAATCTTGGATTTTGCTGTTAAATGTTTAAGCACCTCAATCAATTCTAAGCTTCCAACAAGTCATGGACAAAATAAATTTATGCTAGAGTGTATGCATCTCATTTTATGAAAAAAATGTGATAACATTATTTTGTCAAGAGATAAGACCTTTTAACTGAGAATTATATATGTATGTGTATTTCACGCATTCGAACAACAAAAAAAGTTAAATACAATTGACTGAGTTTTCAAAACAGGATAGTATAGAACATACAGAAACATCCAACTTAAGAGTATTTCTTAGATCTTCAAGAAAAAGGCAAAGGCATTTTATGAAAAAAAGCTAGTCATCGCTCCTTAGGTATCTGTACTGACAATTGTGAATATTATCTTCATAGCGGTAGGAAAAAAGATAGTAATGGTAAAAGAAATAAGTGATTAATATTTTTCAGCATGGCTATGTCTAGAATTATTTATAAGATTTGATTTTAAACACTACACATTTATTTTATGATGACAGCATTAAATGTGGCAGCAGAATGTTGGAGCCTACTTTTCATTCTACTTGAACACTGATCTGTGAGAAAGCTGCAGCAGCAATGTTAATCAATGCATAAAGCTAGGACTACCATTCCATAATTCACCAGGATAGAGACAAGAAATGGTGGACCCAGTGTTAATATGTGGCTGCACTCATCCAGATTGAAGTCAGTTTAATTTGAGCAGAAGCTGAGTAGATCATTTATCAGGATTGAATGTATTACTATAATTCATTGCTGTGATTGTAGGGAAACAGCAGTAGTATAGATGTGTGGCTGTAACTCTTAGTGACATAACCTGGCTGGTTGCTTTCCACAGTGCTATTTTCAGCTAGAACAGTCTTTCTCTCAGAAATTTCAGTATAACATTGACTTTTTAAAAAAATAAAGTCAGATAAACAAAACATCATCTTCCAGAACATATTGAGAAAGATTAAAAGTCTGTCAATTCCTTTGGAAATAAAAGAATCACTTGTAAGGTAAATATATTATACTGATCACTGATCCTCCCCTTTCTTCATAAACCATTTTGTTTTTCTTTCCAGGATAAGAAAAACTCTGGCCTCGTACATTCCTTAATATTTCATAGCTTCTTGGAAAATTTAAACATTGATCCAGGTGTGCCTATGGTATTTAATATTGAAATCCTGAACTCTAGGGGTTACTTACTTTTCTTCCATCAGACCAAGTCCCTTCCATCAGTTAAGTGGAAGTGATTCGAAATTATTAAATATATTTCTTTTCCTATTCTTATTTGCTTAAAATAGAATTAAAACAATGATATGATTTTGAATTACAGAAGTTAATTTCAGAAACTCTTCAGTACTTCTAAATACCCCCTTAAGAGAATTAATTTTTAAATCACCTTGGAAATCATATAAATAATAAATACAGGCACTTTGCTAGTTTATCTTGCTTTGTATATTTTTCATACTCTGACTCATACATTCATAAAAGGCTTATTAAGAAGTTGCCCTTTGCAAACATAATTTTTAATTTGTATTTTAATACAAAACATAAAAAATTACAATTTTAACCATTTTTAAGTGTCCAGTTCAGTGTCATTAAGTGCATTCACAGTGTTGTGAAATGGGATGCACATTTGAAATGATTAAATTAATCAATTTCAAATCCATTCTATCTTTCTCTGACATTTTAACCATTATCTTCTATATGGATCCATAACTTTCTCTTCATCTCACTAGTCCAGGTCCCTAGTTGCCTTTAACTTGGATATTTATAACAGGTTTTTTACTTTGCTCTGACTAGAGCTTCACTACTCTTCAGCTCTTCCTATTAACAGAATTTTTTTAAAAAAGAAAATTCAAGCATGTATCAATTCTATTTTAAACTCTTCGTCAATAGATTCACTCTCTAGAACCTAGAACATCTGAATTCTACCATACTATCTACCTTTAGAATCCTGAATGATTTTACAAGTTTCATTGTCCATCCCTCTCCCAATCACATTTCACTTTTCACCCTCACTGGTCTACTTGAGTTAGTGTGCCTTACTGTTTTAGTAGTCCTTGAATTTGCACAGGCTTTTCACTCTGCTGGAATAGTCAATTACCCTCATTAAACCTGTAGTTATCCTTAAGTGCTTTGCGTAGCATTCATTTTGAACACTTCCTGAGTTAAATCCTCCTCCCACTCAAGTGCAATTTTAGGTTATACATACACATACTAGTGTATCTGCCTTGTAATATGTTTGCAGTTATGTCTTGGTATGACTTTGGATGGATAATTATTGCTTTTATTCATTCATTGGAAAAATACTGGATTTCCCTGGTGGCTCAATTGTTAATAATCCGCCTGTCAAAGCAGGGGACATGGGTTCGATCCCTTGTCCGGGAAGATCCCACATGCCACGGAACAACTAAGCCCGTGAGCCACAGCTACTGAGCCTGCACTCTAGAGCCCACAAGCCACAACTGCTGAAGCCCATGCACCTACAGCGCATGCTCTACAGCAAGAGAAGCCACTGCTATGAGAAGCCTTCCTACAGCAATGAAGGATAGCCCCAGCTCACTGCAACTAGAGAAAGCCCAGGCGCAGCAACTAAAACCCAATGCAGCCAAAAATTAATTAATTTAAAAAAACTTATTAGAAACCAGGTACTGAGGATTCAAGGGTGCACACATTCTACTCATGCAGAAAGTTATTAAATAAACAATGACAAGGCCATGTGCTAAATATTCTAATAGAGCTTTAGGATGAGTCCTATAAAAATATTGAGAGAGTAGGTCTGTATAAGACATCTTAGATAATTACATAGGAAAAGAAATTATATGAGTTAGACTTAGAAATATAAGTAGGAACTACATTGTTAGAAAGGGTAAAAGGAAAACAAATGTGAATACATTTATAGAGGTGTAACTATCTGGGTATATTTAGGCATGTTTGTATATCCATACAATGCCTGTTAATTTTGTACTCTATCCTATAAGATGGATTTTGCCATGCATACTCTTCAGAGAAAGCCAGAAGTACAAGGATCATGTGAAGCCCCAGGCTCTTTAAGTTCAAGCTTATTGTTTCTTTGAGCTATTACTATTATCTGAAAACTTCAGTAAGCTTCTTGTATTTGATTTGGTTGCTATTAATTCCATTTGACAATAACTGCAAATTTGTCTGAGGAACTTCTCAGATTGAAACAGAAAGGAAGGGAGCAGGGCACAACCTTTAAAAGAATGACATAGCCATTGAGGATATGACATAAAACTGGTTAGAACCAACTAGGTCCAAGATGGTGGAAGATTCAGCTTCCAGTATACCTTGAGCCTCATTATACACTCTTGTAATACATTAGCATATGCTAAATTACACACCCATCAGTGCCATGACAGTTCCTAGGCTGACTATAAAAGGTCAAAAAGTGGGCCATGACCCAGTTGCTGGAAATCTCCACCCCTTCTCCAAAATAGCTGGAATAATCCTTCTACTCATTAGCCTATGGAATTACCCAGCCCACGAAAACTAACCACCCCATATTTTGGGGCCTCTCGTCTTCTGAGATAGCCCACACTCTGTCTGCGGAGTGTGTTCCTCCCTTGGCCCCTGGCCGCTCTTGCCTTTTGAGACAGACTGCATTCTGTCTATGGAATGTGTATCTCTCTAAATAAATCCACTTCCTACCTATCACTTTATCTCTCACTGAATTCTTTCTGTGATGAGACATAAAGAACCTTGAGCTTCATTAAGTCTTAAGACCAAGTGTGTGATCTCAACTAAAAGACAGTGCGTTCAAGTCCCAGTCTGGGTTCTTGCCGGGTTCGGGTCCCAGCCCGTGGGTTCAAGTCCCACCTCAGTTGTGCAGTTTCAAGATCTGTTATATTTTGCTCCTTTGCCTCTTTTGCATGTATCTTGGAAATGAAAGGCTTTGATGGGAGATCCTCATCCTTTATCTAATATTTGCTATGTGGCCCTTTGGTCAATTTAGAAGCATTAACAATAGCTGTGAAAGACATGATCTTAATCTGATCATAGCTGCAGATTGAGTTGAATTTTGGACTTCAAGATTTTTAACAACTTTAAAGGCTATCAGCTTTTCCAATATAACCACATCCTAAATTTCTGGAACTTCTCTATTACTATTCTCTTTCCAAACAAGTTATTTTAAGCCCATATCTTTTTGTAATATCTTGTAAAACATAGTCAATAACAATCAATACACACTACATAATGTTCTGTATTTGAATTTCCTCCCTTGAAGCACTATGATCAATCTCAAGTAGTAGTTCTTAAATTATAATAAAGATTTAACTAAAATGTAGATTAAATTGACTTCAAATTATGACTAATATAAAATATTGTTTATTTAAAGAAATATATTTTAAATGTCAAAATATTCAGCTTAATAGATTCAACAGTCTTTGCCACGTGAATGTATTCCCTTCTATGGTAGAGAAACACTACATAAAATTCTTAGGAACTGAAGTGAAATTCCTACATTTAAAGAGTCTAGGATGAAATGTTCAAGGGCTTAGGTATTAATATTTATAAAAATTTGGTGGTTTGGGCTCTGGGACTATAAGATAAAAAAGTCTAACAGTGTAATACAAGGACCCAATCTGTGTCTAAGATTTTAGGCCGTGGATTGATTTGGGAAACATCAATCAAAAAACCATCCTAGGGCCATAAGAATTTCAAACAGGAAAGCCATGAAGGGTGGCCTGAATGGGATCAAAATGTTTTGGTGGGAGAAATCAACTATTCTGAAATTGATATAACGGTAGCTTATGTTTTAACTGTGATCTAGAGCTGGAATGAGAATTTGAAGAAAAATGACACAGATTCAAAATTACATTGCTCAGTAGCTGCATGCAGGGATCATCAAAAATAATTATAGGGACTGTGTGATGGTTAATTTTAGGGGTCAACTTGGCTAGTTATATAGTACCCAGTTCTTTGGTCAAATTCAGTCTAGATGCTGCTGTGAAGATACTTTTTAGATGTGATTAATATTTAAATCAATAGACTTTGAATAAAGCAGATTACTCTCCAAATTGTTGGTGGGACTTAATCAATTGAAAACTTTAACTTGACTAGTCAAAATATTTAATCAATTGAAAAAGAGTGAAAACTTTGTACTCAAGACTGGAACATAAAAAAAATGCCTGGAAAAATTAATAGAATATATCTATCTCTCTCTCTATATATATCAATAGGATATGTATTCCATTGATTCTACTTCTTTAGGTAATGCTAACTCATATGGACTAACTTTACAAAATGTATTAAATAAATTAAAAATTTTACAATAGCTGTTTCATCTAAATTAAGAGTCATTTTCAAAGTATGTGACCTTAAACTTTTACTGGTTGAAATATAATGGCTGATTCACATATAGATTCAAAATCTTTAACAAATTATTTCAAGTGAAATATCTAACAGACACCCAATATACAGATCCTATTCTGTTTGTCAGCCTATAACACTGAAATTTCAGATAATGCAGTGAAATTCTATAAATGTGGATGTATAGTGAACTTAAATGGAATGATAAAATGAACAATTTGGTGAGATTGGAGGGCTAATAGGAGAAGTACTATAAAGTAGTACTAAATGATAAGAGAAGAGAAATAAATTAAATATAACAGAAAGTGAACAATGAAAACCAATGACAAATTGAAATGCATAAATTCTTCTGCTGGGATATCAGCAAGGACAGTTTGAATCCTTGTTTACAAAAGAGAAAAAAAACTTTAAACAAAATCTTGTCTATTTTGAAAATGTAGAACCAAAAACAGAAAGGAAACTGACATCAATTTAATGCCTACTATGTGCCTAAAATGTATGATTTGAAAGAAAATACTGTAGTGCATTTGCATGAAACTAGAAAATAATAGTATCTTGAAAGAAAATTCTGAAAGTTTCCATAAAATGTATTTATAATATTTAATCCCTAAATGAAATTGTGCATGGAACAAAAATGAAAGATACTCTAAATCTGCCACTTTAAATTTATCACTCTAAAATCTGATAATATACAAATTAATGTTTTTAATTGCTTCCATACCCAGCTGAATTTGAAATATGCTTTAATAAATGTATTAATCTTCTGAGACCAACTATAGTTCTTTATTGCCTTTACTTCTTAGACAAATTTATATATTTTCTGTGAAATTAATAAATAGCCTACAGCAAAAGGGGAGTTTTACACTGATATCCTTATGATATAAATTAATTATGATGAATCATCACACTAGTAGTTTTTTTTTTACACCTGAAGCTGAAGTGTTAACAAATGGAGCAGAACTGATAAACTTGAGGGAAGAAAGGCCGTTAATTATAGTCCAGCCTAACAAGTAGGTATGGGGCTTCAGGTACACAGCTGGCATCAAAAGGAATCAAAGTGGTTACTAAATCTTCTACTGAGGTTAAAAAAAAAATGCAGAAAAACACCAAACATTCTAAGTAAAAATTTGCAGAAAAATATCCTGAGCTAACACTCTAAGAAGAAATGAAAGAGGAAGAATCTAGTTATATGTAAACTAAAACTCAGAAGTGTCAAAGTGTTCACATTATTAAATATTTCAATATTTCACATAGTAGATCCAATAATCTAGAACCAAAATTTAAAATAAAACAGAACATATATATTTAAGCCTTTTAGAGTAAAGAAAATGTGTAAAATGGTATATCAAGAAGAAATCTCCTTTCATCAGGAACCTAACTTTGGCTTCTCCAAAACAACAATTTTAGATGCAATATTAATATCCCTGGACTATGGTAAAGAAATTTTTCCTAAAAAAATTAAAACCATAACTCATCCAATCTATCTTATTCCATCTGATAGCCATTCTTTTTTAAATTATAAGGTATCAAGTGACACTTCTCCTTTTGAACTGAAAACTATTGTTAAAAATCAAATCAGAGGACCAAAATCCCTAAGTAAATATGAGCTCATGTGGATGCCAGCTTTAAAGTCAGCCTCATTCCTGTTGGGATTGTTAAGAGGTGGCCATTTTCTAATCAGCCACCAAATTTGTCCCCCATCAGGCAATAAGAGAGAGATGAATTCCTGATGACATGGAGTGAGGTGCTGAGTGGCTATTCTAAACAGATTGTAATGTTAGATTTATTAAGGAAAGGGGGTTTTTAGAACTGTCAGGGAGGAAGAAATTTTCCTCTACCCTTCTAGGTTCTTCTGGTTGGTCTAAGAATTAAATTGACATGAGCTAGATTAATTGGGGAATATTTTTTTAAAAGTTAAATAATGTGTATCCATGGAAGAGACCCAGGACAACCGAGTAACTCAATAAAATGGCCAAAACACTCACCTTAAACTGTCAACTTCAACTAAAGACAGAAGAGGATGTTGGGGGTAGTGGTTTGGGAATTCAAATGGGAGGAAGGCAACTCACATGGAAGTGGAAAGCAAATGTTTGCTTGGCCATACAGAGACAGTGGGACAGAGTGGACTCTGATCTCCAGGCCCTGCCAAATTTCCCCCATCACACCTAGACCACATCCTTTGCAGATATCTCTGGTAATAGTTCTATTCGGAAGTAGATCCTCTATAAGGTACATTCTTTTAGGCAGTTAGGGGAAAGGTCAAATGTTCTTCCTGAGGCATCTGAACCTTGAAAATAATCAGCTTAAATCAGTCTTCATGCTAGAGACCCTTTTGGGTGGCAGATTTTGCTCCCCCACAGAACCACCCATCTTCTTACTTCCACCCAGATGCTGAGAGCATTTCATTAGAGAAATGTTTCAAAGTCACTGAGCCCTCAGAAAACATAGTGCTGCTGGAATATGGAGAAAAAGTCAACCAGAAGATTGCAGCCTGCCATCTCATTTATTCTCATGCCAGGTATAAAAAATAGGTATCTTGGAATGCCATAGGATTAAGAAACTTTGCTATTAACTCCCCTGCCCAGGAAGTCCTTCTGCTCAGCAAGGGATAGAGAAGAGATTGTCCATAGCAGGAGGTGATTAGACCTCGAAAAGGTGGAGCAGAGACATGTTATAGAAATGAGCAATATGATGGTCACAGGGTGCTAAAAATTGTTTTATGCACCCCATGGGGTTCTATGACTCAGATCATGGTAGTCATTAGTCACATAAATAGTCATAACTAATAGACAGCAGATTAATTAGCAACATCTTCTATTCATGTAAGGAGACCTTATGTTTTTTCCCCTCTCTTCTCTTAGTATCACCATTTTAAGAAAGATTAAATTTTCTAAAAGCCAGAAGATAGCCCACCTTTTTCTGTCTCCTGGTCACAATTCTAGTTTTTACTAGGTCAGGGAAAAAATGAGTTTTGAATTAGATATGACACAATACATATTAAAAGGCAAATAAATGTATACAAATGGCACAAAGTAACTGAAAGACTATGGAATCTGGATAAGAGGTGGTTAACAGAACCTCTTTCCAGTGGTGAAGTGAACACCTGCATTATAACAGCAATTTTTGAAAAATAAATAAAGGTTTTTTTCTTGTTTATACTATATATCTCAAAGATGTCTCAATAAAAAAATATGTATATAATATCAGTACTGGGGATGCTCTTCCAGCAGTTCTGTTATGCTGTATAGAACCAGTTTAAGGAATTACCAGGCTTGATTTTTCACTCTATCTTAAAGAGAATATAAATAAAACACAACCACTAATTTATGCAACATTATTTTTGTGGCAAACATATAAGTTTTCTTTTAAAAACCTCTAATTATTCAGGTGAATAATACAAATCAGTAACTCTTTTAGAGCATTATTCTCAAAGCACAGAGACGATGTGGCTGGGGCAGAGGATTTACTTTGTATCTAATGGTTTAGCCTTTTTAAATTCACAGGAACAGCATCTCACAGATTTTCATTTTGGATCATCTGCCAAATGTTTCTGTACCTCCCATGTAATTGAGTGATTCAGAAAATTCTCAGAGATTCTTAGCATGATTCATTATTCCACTTTTAACTTTCTTGGATTTAAATATGGAGCTTAAGATAGCCATTTCTATTCTCTTTCCATATTTATTATCATAATAATCAGTGAATAGGCAAGTGTATGCTTTGCCATCTATTCTCTCTATAGCAATTTTCATAACTTACAAAAACATGAAAATGGTTTCTTCCATGATATTTATTTTTGATTAAATAACATCTTGGATAAAAGATAAGAGTCAAATTAATAATATGCTATGTCTTTGTTTATCTTTTTTCAGTACTTTGGATAGTATAGAGTTTAGAGAGGTTTGTAGCCCAGGGATTTTAGCCCGATTTTAAAATGAGAAATTATGGAGTCTTAAAAAAAGTGATCTCTGAAATTAACAATCAGCATTTGAATGCAGTGTTTTGCTTTAATTCCTCTCTTTTGAGATCCTAGGACTGAACATGTCATAAGTTTACATCAGAGAGTGTAATGTCGATGTATGCTTGTTTGCTCTTCCCAGATAATTTGTTGTTTTAATTTATATCAAAGATTATAAGCAAGGATCTTGAAATGCTGTTGACAGCATTATTTAAAATCTGTCATTGCTCTCAAGCACTATCATAAATAATCACATACATATTTCACATTTAGATTAGGAACACTTTTGTAATCTTGGAATATTTATTATATTTTGAGTTTATTCCAAGGAAATTATAATAGTTCCATGTGAATCTAGAAAATGAAGATTGGTATGTATTACTCAAGTAACATCATTGCATATTTATAATTTCATTTTTGTAATTCCCATAATAATTGACTTCATATGAAAACAGTGAGTATTGGTGGGACAAATTTATCCCCTCGCTTGAGTAGGTTACTTTATTTGAAGGATTGCTGAGCACATTATTCTTACTGCTTTCAGCCAATGGAAATAGAAGACATAGTTGGGTACCATTCATTATTGCAAACATAGTGCCTATAGATTAGACATGCAAAACCATGTAGTCTTACACTTTTTATTCTCCCTTCTGACATAATCTATATTCCATATACACCAATGAGAACCAGAAACATATAGCTTAACTCTAAGATCTGAACTGCAGTAACATCTGTGAGATAGTTGTTCTTACAGAAATATGTCCTAAATAGATTTAGAAGCAGATTGAACCTTCCTAAGATAGGCGTATGACTAATTAAATGAAAATACATCATTCTATCTCTCTCCTTTGAAAACTTACATTGATTAGGAAAGAACTGCAAGATATTAGAGGAAAAGTTCCAAATCATTCAAGATAAAAACAAGCAATCCTTAAATAATAGTATTAAAATTATTTACACAATTGTATTGATTTGAAATCAATAATGATCATGTGAATACCTCTCTAATAGTTGAGAAAAATTTTTAGTTGCAACACTTGTTAAATTAGCTAGAAAAAATTCAAAATGAGTCTTTTCAGTGCTGCAAGATGTACAAACATGATGTTTTATTTTAGGAAATATTTGTTCATAGTAAATTGAGGTATGTTAATATTCACTTTCCAACCAAGTAATTCGAATTAGTTCATATTTATAAATATCTGTATTTATTTATTTTTTCCTATTCTGACTGATGCTTGCTTTTGTAGCTGAAACTTTTAAAAATTGTGTCAATATGATAAATGGCTCAAATTTGTTTATAAGTTTAGTTATTTGTAATCATTATATTAAATATATAATATTGATACATTTCTATTTTGGAGTGAGTCTAATACTGTCATAGTTTTGTGTTTATTATAAATAAAATTGGAGAATCTAAATATCTAATAGATCACTAAGGAAATATGAGGTAAATAATCACAGTATATATAGTATTAATTTTTACTTAATACTTTAAATACTTCAATTATATGTAGAGAATAATAACTTTTCTAAAAAATTGCTTTTTATCTAATCTTAAGGATAATTTTTTTTAATGAAGGAAAATGTCATTGAGACAAACTGAAATACGACAAGAGTTTAAAGTTAAATTTTCTTGTATACTCAATAGTTTTTCTTCTTTGGAATCTTACTCTTGTAATTCAAAGTTTTTTGTCCTCAGACATGCTAAAATGTATCTAAAGAATTAGTACATCACTTAACAATTTATTGGACACCTACTGTACTGATTTTGTTTTGTTGCTGTAACAAATTGCCAGAAACTTAGTGGCTTAAAATACGCACTAAAATAGATTTATTATCTAAAGATCTTGGAAAGGAGGTGCCTGAAAAATGGACTTCACTAGGCTTAAATCAAGGAGTGGGCAAGGTTGTTTTTCTTTCTGGAGTCTCTTGGTGAGAATCATTCCTTGCCTTTGTTTTTAGAGGATGGTCCTCTTCCAGCAATAGCAAATGATGCCTGCTTCCATTTTCAAATCTTCTCTGATGATCTGCTTCCCTCTTAAAAGGACGCTTGTGATTATATTGGGACCACCCACATATTCCAGAATAATTGCTCCAGCTGAAGATCCTAAACTTAATCAAGTATGCATAGTCCCTTTTGCCATATTCAAAATTCCTGACGATTAGGATATAAATATCTTTGGAGAGTCATTAGTCTGCTTACCCCACCTACTGTAAAAAATACTTGGAACATAATCGAAAACAAAAGTGAAGTGGTCCATAGAACTTGAAGGCCAGAGGACAATGCAAATATTGAAAATGGGATATTAGTAATGAGAGTAAGATATATGGGATAAATTTCCAAATGTAGGAAAAATTCAGATCTTGATGGTTCTTTAAATCATTTTAAAAATATTTTATCTTCAGGGCTATTTATGATCTTAGGAGAGAATCATAAGCTTTATGAATATTACTCTCATTGCAAAGTAGAGAATGGAGTAAAGACATGACAGAGCTAATACTGTTATAGTTGTAGATGGTTGTTTTCATACATGTAAGAATTAACTATACAACAAACAAGCTTGTTATCAGATGATAGAGAAAAAGATTAAAGGAATGTTAAAAATGGAAGCAGTATGAAATATATATTTGGGGGAGTGTGAGAGCAACATAACACAAATATTTGAAGAGAGCTGCCAGATATTATTAAGGGCCAGATGGTAGTCAATAAGCATGACCTTGTAGAGGCACTTGTAAAGCATTCTTCAGTAGTACCTATCAGCTTGGGTTTAAGACAGGGTCAGGCATTGCCAGACAACTCTGTTAAAAAATAATCTTGCAAGGAAATTTATAATGTATACATAAAAATGGTTGAAGTAAATAGACTATACAAGCCTAGTTGAGTACAAGGAAGAAAAGGCTGACAGGTTCTTATGGAGACATAAAAAAGTAGAGAGAGAAGAGCATTAGTTCCAGTGAGACTCATGACAGTTGCATTGGGAGTAATCACCAAGTAATTTGAATTAATAGGAGGATGTCCTTATAGAACACAGTTTTCAACTCACCTTATGAAAGGTATACAATTGCCAAGTTAAACATTCTATTATGCGACCAAAGAATGGGATAGAAAAGAGAGTCTAGAGATTAAAGAAAGACATTAAACTGAAAAATTGGGTGCTTAAATGTTCAATATCTGGTGGAGAAATATGTTGCCATTTATATCTCTTTTACTAGTTCTAGGACATAAAACAATAAGTAAAGCTGTTTTTTAATTACATCATCTTTTCTGGATTACCCTTCTTTCATTCTCATTCTGAATGCTCACTCAAACCCTTTCCCTGCCTACACTGAAAAATCTATTTTATAATTTGAAATATTTGCTTTTATATATCTAAGATTTAAAAAATGCTTGTTCTCATAGTTATATGCCTCCTTTTTTCCCTACTAGCTAATTTAAAATATCTCTATTAAAGTATATTCAAGGAGGTAGCTGATTTTTTAGTAAAAACTTTGAAACACAATTTGGCCTGTAGGTTTCCCCTGCTTTACTCCGATATTTCACCCATGGATTTTTCTGACATATCCCCTATTATTAGAAAAATGGAAGACAAAAATAATAGGTGGATAAGTAGAAACTGTTCAAAAAATATCAGCAGGTCTCCTAGCTTTGTACTGACCAGGAATGCAGACAAGAAGAAAAAAGTTTCCTACAGAGGATAGGATTATTGGAAAAGGGAGAGGATTCATGGAGGTCAATAAAAATATGTAGTAAATCCAAGTAGACAGAGTTAAGGAGCTTTTGTCAATCAGTAAGTAAAAAGTAAATGGCAAATGATTTGTTAGCACAATAAAGACTATAGGATGTCAGAGGAAGATTTGTTATTTTAGTCACAAAAATATCACAGAGAAAATAGGACCTGAGTGCTATATGGAAGGAAAGCTACACTGAATGGGTTTCTAGTGTGGGATATGATATGTACTATGATTACGTCTTAGTATCTGCTATATTACTTGTGATTTTCACTGATTAATACATTACCGAAGGTGAAAAATGAAAGACTTCTGCATCAATATATGAATCTGTATGTTGAAATTGTTTATATCTTTCAGAATTTTGTGGCTAGTATCTTCTCAAATTAACTTATATATTATTTTTTACATGAATTTTGCTTACTTTGGGCCAGATCATGATCTTCCTTACCAGATAATAAATACTTATTTAATATACTTTGAAAGATTTACAGATATTATTTTGGTTGCATGCTTATAATTTCATGTACATCAGGTAACCAATGATTAGTCATAATAAAATGAGGAGATTAGGGAAGTATAATGATGATAATGAACTTAGTAGTTAGAGCAAGAGTAAGTACTAAAATCCTAGATTCTTTGAAATTGATGTGGACATCTCCAGGATTAGTCTTTTTTTATATATATATATGGAATTAAAATTTTTTTAAAGAGTTACTTACTCCTCATTATTGGAAGTAAACCTGAGCCCCAGCCCCAAAGAACTTAGTTCAAGTTCTAGTGGTGTCATTTAGTAGTTTTATAAGGTTAAATTATTTATTTTCTCAGAGCCTCAGCTTCTTTATTCATGAAAAAAATCACCATTGATGTGCAACCATCATACTTCTCAATATTTTAAAATAAGGTATAAAACTTCTAAGAAGATTAAATATTCATATCTACCCAACATGCATGCTTTCTCTGGAGGCAAATAACTGGGTAACCTCTATTATGATCATAAGACTTCTTAGTGAGCAAAACATAAGGAAAGCTGGTTATAGAATTTTCTCAGTGTAGCGTATTTGTCTACAGCAAATGATATATTTACCACTTTGAACTGATAGTTTATTTTACTCAGTTTATTTCTTGAAGTAGAGCAGATAATTGATTTTAAAAAAATCCATTGTTTGGATGGACTTTTAAATAAATTTTCTCTCTCTCTCTCTATATATATATGTATATACACACACACACACACATACATGTACGTATATATTTTTTCATTTCCATAATTACCTAAGGACTTGACAGTAATACTTGACACCTTCATATAAAGAAGAGTGGGTATTTTTAAAATAGGAAATGCCTTGTTTAATTAATGGAGAGCCATAAAAATTAACAAAACACACTTGA
This sequence comes from Leucopleurus acutus, assembly GCF_964270905.1. Lineage (NCBI taxonomy): Eukaryota > Metazoa > Chordata > Mammalia > Artiodactyla > Delphinidae > Leucopleurus > Leucopleurus acutus. Next base: position 57,513,645 of record NC_139160.1, read on the forward strand.
AAAAAAGTCCAACCATAAAGTGCTAAATTAGGTATCTGAGAAGGGTTATAAAATATTAGATGCTTCAATATAATGATTTAAACATAAGAGCACACTCAGTAACCAGATTCAGAGATCACCTAGTTCATAAATTCTAGTAATAGAGCATGGGTAATAACTTCTGAAACACTATAGTACATGTCAGAACAACTTGATTTCCATAGGCAGAACTATTAATGTACTTTGATGAAAGAGGATATAAAGGGAAAATTGTACAAAGTAGTCTTTAGTTGCAAGTAAAACAATAATATGAATGCACAACTGTGGAACTAGACATCATACAAGTTTGAAATTTGGGTCTTCTGAAAAATTCCCTGAGGTATGGTCTTTGCCTTATCTAGCCAGTATTTCTGTAAACACTCAACAAATATTCATAAGTTGCTTATAAATGGTGACAACAGACACATGATTAGTATATTTAAAACTGTCAGAAAAGGAGGTGCTTCCAAGAACATATATAAAAAAAAATCTGTCTGTGAAAATTGAAGAAATCTCTAACCCAGCAGAATTGTTACTCTTTTAACCATGGATTATCATCGAGTGATAAATCCCTATGGGGAATTTGTAAGCCATGGCTCCATAAATAATATTGTCATTATTTTCTATCTTCCTTGTCCTAACAAACTAGACTTCTTCTAAATGTATCTCTTGGCATCTTTCTGTCAAAATATAATTGTGACAGCCATGAAAATCAATGTGTGAATTAGAAGTGAAACAAATTTTACAAAATCTAATGAGAAAACAGATTTGGAGAGACATAAAATAATTAGGGGAAATAATAATACCAAAGTATAAGAAGACAGAACAACTTTTTTATTGGGCCTTCAAAATTTGGTGCTTGGTGATAGAAGAAAAAATTTTCTGGAGTATTTTTCACTCTGAGTAGTGTCACTAGTTCTTGACACTAGGCCACACGATGTACTATGAATTATACAAATTTTATTTCTCTGGTTATTTTATTGGTTCTATCTATAATAACAAAGTTTTCCAGAAGAAAAAGGAACAAAAAAATTAAGGTATTATATCATTTCAAAAATTGACTTTCAGAACATGTTTTGCTTGAAAATTTTGAGTTAAAAAATTCTAAAGATGTTAGTTATTAATTTTATTCTGATTTCTAGCATAATTAACTGGCTATTGAAAAGCTGGATCATCAGAATCCTGTGGTACATGGCATTTGTTTTAAGGCTTTGTAAAAACTGGATTTTCACACTGAATGTACTTGTGACAAAAGATATAAAATGACATTAGTCCTCATGTGTCTATCTAACCTGTTCTGTGACCAACTTATCCTAGCTCCTACCTCAAGAGTCTTAAAGTTAGGTGGCAGCTCTCATAGATTTTAAGTACTTGATCTGTGCCCATGAAATGTGCAGCTTTGGTTTCCAAGATTCCCTTAAGCAATAGATATATAATTCCCTCCACAGATTTTTTTTTATAATGGTGGAGGTCCTAATGGCTTTTAATAGTCTGACTTGTGCCTACTTAAATTTTGATTTTGATGGTCAAAACAATTCACATTTTTTGACTTTATTTCCCCAAGTCCCCCATTGATTTATGCATGGACTTGTCTCGAGGATTTGTGAGTCCCCTAACTGCTGTCACCTGTTGTGGACACTGGAATTCCTACTTCTTGAATCCCTAAATGGCTGCCACCCACTGCAGACTCCCACTATAACTACTTTGAAAATCTCATGGGGGCCCAGAACCATTCCGGGAACAATCTTTTTTAAACAACATTTGTTTGGATCGGAGAGCTGCATGCAAGGGAGAGGAGCTCAAATACGAGAGTGACACTGAGAGGAAGAGTGAACTCAAAGCGTTCAGAAGGCGCATTGCCTGTGAGTATCCTCCTGCAGACCATTAGCAGTAGGCTTAGGATCCCACCCTCTTGACCAAAAACTGTTAAGGAATAATTAATAAAGACGATTTAGGGAATACAAACAAACTTTATTAAACACTTCTTAAACAGCACTGCAAAATAAGACAGAAGGTTTCTTTTATAGGATAAAGAGTATGGAACAAGGAAGAAAAAAAAATCTGATTGGTTGGGACTACACAATAAGTGTAAAGCCCAGAGTTAGCTTGGCGTTTGGGGACTGGATGACTGAATATACTGTGTTTCTGTTCAAGCACAGCATTTATTGGAACACAAAAGTTTGGTTTGCTGATATGGGAGCCTGGGCAGGAGAAATTTATTTCAACACTAGTAAGTATGTTTCATTTGAGAAAAAGTTTTCTTTAGGGCATTTACTCTATATGGAGTCATGCAGGTGATTCCTATGACGTATCCTACATATTAAGTGCTTCTACAATTCCAGCCAGGGCTTTGCCACAGAGTCAGATCAATCCCTGCTCCCAAAGCCAGTTATTATAGTTATTATAATGTTGGAAAGGTGATTCTGGAATTTCAGTAGTTATGCATATTAAATGGATATTTGGCTCAGTATATCCTGCCTGAAATCGGTTTTCTTAGCACTGTACAATTATTACTGATATAGTTAATACTTTAAGAACACTGCAGAAGTAGAAGTATCATTGTTAGGTAAGAGAAAATTCTAACTATGATAAGTCAATTTATAAAATGAAGAATTTAGAGTTTTGCATAATACTCTGGTCAAATATATCAATTGATATAATATTAAATACAGTGGGGATGACTTTCCAGGGTTAAACTATGGGGGTTTAACCCTAGTATTAACTTTGTGATAATTACACTTTCAAAAATCATGAGCTACCCTTTCAAAGGAGGAGATGGTATGTAGATTAATTTGTGTGTCAAATGATGACAAATTCCCAAACCACAAAAATATTATAACTGAAAATATTCACTAGTAAAAAATAATTTAAAAGCTTTTGATCAGATAAAGAGTGTAGAAACAGTTTTTGTAAAAGCTGAATTGCATATAATTGGTTAGAATACCAAGATCCTTGACAAATTCAGAAGAGCAAAGACATGTAAGAAAAGGAAATCTATTTGGTATAGATTTGCTTGCCCTAGTAACTACCAAAAGCTCAATTTTGTGACCTGCACTGGACAAAAAGGAATCATTTGGATTTAGAGACACAAGTACAACTAAAGATAAATTTCATTCCAATAAGCTCTTCTAGTATGTTTCCAACAAGAAAATCGCTAGATTTTGTAAAGGATCTTTTATTAGGATTTCAAAATTCTGAAGATTTCCAGAGTCCTTCCTGTTATAAGTAATGATATATTTTGGAACAATTCGAAAATTGGTTGTCTTTTTATCAGTTTGATTTATTTTGATTCTTTGATAGTCTCCCATGTCCTCAGGTGTATGATGCTCTTGTTAATTATTTGAGACAGAATACTGAATTTGAAGCCCATTAACTTTGATTTTCTCTCTTTCTATTTTGATATAGTGTTTTTCACAGCACGTAATTATACTTTAGGCTTGATCAGGCAAAACTTCCTAAATAAGGAAAACTTTTAAAATATTTGAAGTTGGAGAGAAACACAGCAGTTGAAACCACAGAGACTAGAATAAGACATTACTACTCGACTAACATTTGCCTTGGTGATCAGCATCTTAGAATCATTTTGTGGTGAGCAGTATAACAGTGATCCTCTCACTTTCAGTGCTATAAGATGTAAAATCATGATATTTAGGGGATGACACAAAATATTCCTTCCTTCCCAAAGCTAAAGACACCAAAGGGCAGCGGAAAGCTAAAGCTTTTTTTCAAAATTAAGCTTACAAAATTATTTTTGTTTTTATAAACCTAAACTTATTTAATCATTAAGTTTAAAAGCTCTTTGAAGAGTGCTTAGTCCCATTTAAATATCGAGTTAAATATCTTAAAAGTATTTAAAACTACATTCATTAACTCAATTCCATTTTAAGTATTTCAATTTTCTGACAATAAAGAAAATCTCCTAAGTACTAAATACTGCTATAAAATTTAATAAAATAACCTTGCAAATAAGAGAACCATTAAGCCTCTTCACATATTTCAATATGTTGGGAATAAACACTGTAAGATTTCAGCTTAAGATAATCTTACACTTATTAATCTATTACAAATTCCAAATTACTCATAATGTTGTTACTCTAAACAGGCCTAACTTCATATACACATTTTAAGTACATAAAATACAAAATATGCACAAGCACTTTCCCATCAAAATTATTAATTTTTTAATTATTTTAAAACCTTCTATATCTTTAAGCCTCTCAAATTTTCTGTTATTGGATATTTTATTACCAAAATTTTGACTGAGACATGGAGCTTTACATACCCAGAGCCATTCTTCTGAACACAAACTGAGGAGGACATTAATTATGGTAGCTCTAGTAATTTGGCATTACCTTCTCAACTCTCTGCAGGCAAAAGATATATAATAGGATATTGTCTTCAGTCAAGCTCTCACTAAATGATTTAGTCTGGGCTGTCGATTATATACCAATTGATGTTGTTATTTTGAAGTTTATAGCTTGTTAATAAATGACATTTCTAAATGCTTAGAATGTGCCAGTTCTCAGTGTCTGGTCTGTCTTGGGGGCAACATTCAGTGACCAATGGATGGCACTTTCTGACATTCTCCATTGGAGGCCAGGGGAAAGCTCTAGCAAGTCATTCACCAAACACTATGTATAAGTTCAATTTTTCTTGCATTGACAACCTATAATAATGAATAATTATGAGTGCAAGATTTATACTAAGATTTGCACTAGACAAATCATTCCTGTATTTCATTTAATTTCTAAGAATATTAGTACTCAAATTTTTCATCTATTCAATTATTTTAAGTTCATTAAATCTTATCTTCCTTTGGATTTAGTTTTCTCTATTTTCCCCCAACCCCAAGTTTTCTAAGGCAGAAGTTTTGGTTACTGATTTAAGACCTTTCTCCTTTTTTAACAGAGGCATTTTCAGATATAAATTTCCCTCTGAGCACTAATTTTGCTGCATCCTATAAGTGTTGGTTTATTGTTTTTTTTAATTAATTATAAATAGTTTCCTAATTTCCTTCATGATTTCTTATTAATTTTAGTTTGAGTTGAATTTTGACCTATATTGTTGCAGTAATAGGAAAGGCTCATTTTCTGGTTAATGTGTATAATCACAGTCTATTATTAACAATGTATCTCAATGATCTTTTTTTATGTTTCCTTTTATTCTCTACCTAGAGATATTATGCTGAGAGAGCAAAATAATAAAATTCAATTTTAAAATGGCATTCCATTAGACTCATTGTTTCCTTCATGTATAATAGGTCCTTGACTTTAACTATAATGTTTTTTGTTGTTTTGTTTTGTTTATAAAGGTGAATATAATCATTACAATCAAACTAAAAAGCAGGAGGAAAAATATCTTACAATAACAACAGCTATATGAAACTTTAGTTTGAATTTTCCTGATCATGCAAAAATGTCTAATTAAAATTTAATTAGTATATGTTCCAATTTGCCCTTATTAATTGTCCAAAATAATTATATGACATATTTAACTGAAATTTATATTTTTATGTTAATCGGTGATAATGTCTCAAAATAAATAATTTCTGATTTTAATTTCCAGATGAATTCTGTGCTTGCACATTATAATGAGACACCCTTTCAGAAGTGTGTCCAGAGAAAACCTAAAGAATTTTAAACACAATTATACACTCTAGTGTGTTGTTTAAGCCTTGTTTCAATTAGACTCTAAATATAATTTTTAAACTGCTGATTGAATTCCCTTCAATTATCCTACATCTAGTCAAGTTTTATAATTTTATTTTTATTTGTCTCTTTTCCCATGCATTATAGGAATAATCCATTAGAGGGCAGGACCTAATTAATTAGAATCTTCAGGGAGTAATATGAACATTCCATTTAAATTCTGCTTACTTAAAGACTAATTAGAAAGTCCCTTTTTTTTGTTTCTATGCTCTGGGGGGAAAGAAAAACACTCAGAGAATATTTTAATGGCTACAGAAAGTATAATTTATAAATTATGTATGATAATTAAATTATATTTTCTTTCTGTGATCATTCTTAACATTACTTTTACAGAATAAAGGAGCTTAAAATTTATATATATGAATGCATAAAATCAGTTTATTAATAATTAACAAATGCTATTTGATTCTCGTAGCATTTTTTACATCAAAATAATATTTGAATCAACAGCTGTGTTTGAATATTTTTCACTTAGATAAACACTTAATTTGAATTTTTACCTTTTAAAAATAATTGTTACAATTCCTATTATAATTTCAGATATATAATTGGCACTCAGTGAAAAGTGAGCTTACAATTTTTAATTTAAATGGATCTAGAGATCTTATGACTTAACATTTTAAATGGGGGTATGTGAACATGCCAAAACTATTCTATCCCACTGCCATAAATTTGAAGCAAGGTGTTACTTCAGTCAGTGTGGACCTATGGTTAAAAGTAGATGGGTCAAGTTACAAAATCTATACACAAGAAAATAACTGTATTTATTAAAAACATAGTGAAAGACAGAGTGATCTGATTATATGTATAGAAAATCATTAACCAATATCATAAATATTTAGAAGCTTAATATTTATTTTAGCTGCTTCCATGTATGAGTCTATGTAAATGCTATGTCTTCACATATTATTAAATTGTCAACAGTTTCTTTTAAATGCATTTAGATTGTGTAAACTGTTAGCCCATAAATAAGAGCCATATAAGTAACTGTTCTTAGTTTATCTGATTAGTTTTAGGTAGTTAACACCATATTGACTTACCAAGATGCAGTTCTCAGTGATAATAACCATACTCTCTAAAAACGACGTATTTTTCTTATGCTTAAACTAATACATTTTTCAACTGTTAAGTAACATTGAAATGATATCACTTGGATTTGTAATCAGAGATAAAATAAAAAGAAATTAAGTGAAAAATTAAATAGGAGAGGCAGGGTAATGAACAGCAGTCTAAGGAATATATCTTTTCTCTTTGCTCAACTGACACGAGGATCTAGAGGATTGCCCTCCAAACTTAAGATTACAGTGATGTATCTTTGTCTTGCATTGGACTTGGGTTTCTTACTTAAGAAATTATGATATTGGATTTGATTTTCAATAATATTTTTTGTATAATTTATTACATAACTACTTGTACTCTGTAGTTGCTTATAACAAAAGTTTATTTGAGGGTATTCATTACTTTTATTACCATTTTAAATTTTCCCATATTTTATGAATTTGTTATGCTTAATTCTGAATGAAATCACCAGGTAAGTGGAACTGCCATGCTTTTAACAGGTGAAGATAAATAAAAACACTTGAGACATCTTATGCTGTTTTGTGTTAAAAGTAAAGGGATTATAGTGGTGCCAGCATTATATTAAGAACAAATGATTACATTCTCCATGACAGGTTTAAAGAAATACAATTAGTAGGATATCAAAAAATATAAGATCAAGATGCTGGTGTTGATCATTGGTCTGAAAAATGCTGAAATGTGGAAAAATGAGGAAGACAGAGAACTGAGCTAAGAGAGATTGTCCTAGTGGAGCTGCCTGCATTGTAGATGTTCGGTGGGTGAGAGATATATAGTTTTTCTGAGAGAGTTATATGGACATGAGTGTAGGTTTATTGGTATTCAATGGTCTTATCTGAGAGGGTCATATACCAGGTAAGGAGAGGTTGAATTCCAAATGGAATGGAAATGACCACACATGTCCATAAGTAGCTAAGCTCTGGACACACTTCCTGCACTAGCACCTGTGCGTGGAGGCTTCCCCAGACCCTCCAGAAGTCAGCAACGCATCCTTATGAGAGAGCTAGATTTTGTATGCCTGTCATATAGAGAAAACAAATCCCAGGCCAGTGATATACAAAGAATCAGCAAATCAACAGATATTATAGGTAATTATGCTAGAAAAACCAGTAAACAAATACATTTTTAGTTCAGAACAAATGAGATCCACAAAGACCAAGGGCGCAATGATACAGCATAATATGTCTCCTTTATCCCACTCAGAGCTATCGGGACCATATATATCCAGCCTTCATGGGAAGAATAAGAGGGATTAAGATATTATGTTGACATTTTAAAGAGACACTAAGTCTATTACCATAAACTAAAATATCTTAATAATCAACATTATATAGGCAGCTATTGGAAGCAGGTTGAGATATCAATAAAGGAGACCATTTATCAGGAAAAAAAAGTTGTTCGACAGAGCATGGTTGATAACAGTTACTGGAAAAAATAAGACCAAATCATTTTTATGCTTCAACAAATTGAGATTTTGAAACAAATTTATGTGCCTTATGTATATATATATATATATATATACACACACACACATATATATTCATATATATACATACATCTATAGATATGTGTGTGTAAGGTAACCATTTTTCTACCTGTCTGCTCCTTAAAAATTTCTACAGATATTAGAATATATACAACAGACATTCTAATTGATATAATACACATAAAATTAATGAATTTATAAAATTTTATGAATTTTATATTGCATAATAAATATAAATTTACTATATTAAAATGTAGATGATAAAATAGTCATAATAATTGAAATTATGCTATTATTTCATTGTTACTTGTATGAGAAGAGCAGCGGCATCACTCTCTAATGTAGGACATGTTTTATCTTCATTCAAACTGCAAGCAGATTTGCCATGGGGACATCCTGCCAGACCAAGGGTGTAAAACTCGAAAAGCTTTAAATCCCTGTAGATTTTGTCTGGTTTATCCTCATCTTCAAGGTCATAATTATTCAAAAACCTGAGAAATATATTACCTAAGGGACTGATAGAAATCATATAGTCTACTCACTTTAATACTAAAAGGTTTACTTTCTTATGAAATTAGAAACTTTCACAAAGACTAAAACCAACAGAAGAGATGTATTCAAGCAAAGTTAATAAAAATGCCCTACAGCTATGATCTGTAAGATTGGAGTCGATGGGAATTGAATGCGTCACTTTACACTATCTTGCAGTACTCACATCTTTTGAATTTTTAAAGTTGAAATAAAACCTAACCTGAAACTTTACCTTTGAATGTCGGTGGAAGACATTTTAAATCTTTTATAACTGTGTACTTTCAGATTTCTAAATAAAATGAGACAGAGCTTTTAAATAAAATAATTTTCAGCTACTTTATTATTAAAATATTGTTTTAACCATAATTATGAAGAAAGATAAGCTACTATGTTTTACATTAAATTATAATTAATCCTTAAAAATAATCTCTTTCCATCATGAATTTTCCCAATAATGATAGTATAGGAAGCAACAGTAATGCAAATGTGTGATTTAGAAGTTTTTTCTTCTCAGTTCAATTATTCAATCTGCAACTATTTTCTGATTGTCCACTACTCTTAGGCATAATGAATGTGGCAGTAGAAAAATTATTTCTTCGGTCTTCCAACTGGGGATAAATTGATAATAAATACATAAATGACACACCATATGCCACTAGGGGATGTGAATAAGACTAAAGCAAATTAAGAGGCTAGAAATAAAAGGGATGGGGTGAGGGTATAACCAGTTTCATGGTCATTTGACCTGTTCAGTCACAAGGGCCCTGCATTCAGAAGGACCCTGTGTTTGCCTTAATGCTCTGCTTTTACTGTTTTAAAGTTCTTAACCATTTTTGAACACAGGACGACATATTTCATTTTGCTCAGGGCTCCACAAATTATGCAGCCAGTTCCAGGTAAGATTATTTTAGATAGTGTGGCTCAGGAAAAGCATATCTAAGTAGAAACTTAAGAAATTCTGGAGTGTTTCATGCAGCAGTGCCGTCCTCAATATCTACGAGAACATTCCAGAGGGAATCATTAGTAAAACATGCTGTGGAAGTTGGAAGAGTAACAGAAAGTTTAGTATGGGTGAAGGAGAGAGAGCAGTGTGGTAGGGTCTTGGAAGCAGGGAGTGGGGGCAGATCATATGGTCTTCTGGTTCAGTGTAAGCACTTTGTATTTTAGCTTGACTGAGATAAAAGCCTTTGAAGGATTTGGAGGAGAGTAACATGATCTGTAACATTTTTGAGAAGGATTGGTTTATATGTATAAGGACACTATTGCCCTAATCTAGACAGGAGTTGATATGTAGAGATAAACTCTAATGGGATGAATGTGGAACCAGGAAGATGAGAGACTAACTTCAACTGTCTAAGGAACATAAAAGGGTGAAACAGGGAACAACTCAAAGCCCAGTTTCTGCAATCAGGCTATGGAAAAGTCTAAAACTGCCCGCAACGTGTCTAGTAGGAGTATATTTGTGAATGTTTTAGTTGTGCTTGGGGTTGGGATGGAATGAGAGATAAAGGATAGTAGGAATAACCCACAAGGCATCTCATACACTGTCATCAGGACATGGCATTTTCCTACCTTCTTTGCCCAGTGTCACCACGGTCATTATTTTGACTAAGGCTTAGTTTATTGTCTCCCTGATCCACACCCCGCAAAAAAAGGTTTTGTTTTTGTTTTTATGAGTATCCCTGGGAAGTAAAAAATCCAAATTTGGGGGCCTTAACTTGGACCTACATATCCAAAATATTTGGGAGGTAGTTTACAGGAATACATATATTTATACAAAACATTCCCAGTGCTTCTTTTCTTCATGCAATTACTTCAGTGAATTTTTGAAAATCAATAGACTACGTAAGTCAGGGTCTCTCTTTGTACGCTCTAGTCCATCCCATTGATCTATGTGTTTATCCTTATGCCGATACCACACTGCCTTGATTACTGTAGCTTTACAATAATTCCTGAAATCAATATGTGTAAGTCCTTCAAATTTGATCTTCATTTAAAACAAAAATTTTGGCTCTTCTAGATCATTACCTTTTCCTATAAATGTTAAAGTAATATTTTTAATTTATTCAAAAAAGCCTATTAGGATATTGATGATATTGCACTACATCTATAGAAAATTTTTCAGAGGATTGTCATCATAACAATATTTAGTCCTCCAATCCATAATTACAGTATATTTCTCCCTTTATTTAGGACTTATTTAAACCCCATTTGGAATATTTAATATTTTCCATTATGCAGATTTTACACATCTTCTCTTAAATTTATTCCTATATCAATTTTAATAATATTGTGAATAGGGCTTTTAAAAATATTTTCTAATTTTTCATTTCTAGTATATAGTTATACAATTGATGGATTTCTATTGACCTTATATCCTGTTCTCATGTCAAATTCATGGATTAGCTTTGTCAAATACTTGTGAACTCCTTAGGTTTTTCTATACAATTGATGATGCAGATAAAGAGAGTGTTTTACTTCTTTCTGTACAATTTATATAATTTTTGTTTCTTTTCTTACCTTATTACATTGGCTAGAATCTTCAACAGACTTTTACATACATGTGATAAAAGCAGATATCTTTGTATTTTTCCTGATGTTAGGTAGAAAGTAGTAAATTTACCAATGAGTATGATGCTAATAAATGATGTGCTAGTCAGCCTTTAAGATTCTTCGTATAGTTAAGATTAAAAAAACTAACTTCTGTTTAACTCAAACCATTATGTAATTATGGATGCATTTTAAAGGGATTTAATTCGATAAAGAGATGATGGCTTCTGGGATGATTTTGTTTTTATTTTTTAGTAAATCTGATATAAATGTGTCCATAGTTCCTCTTTAAACTGGAATACCTATCATCTATTTTCCTATTGTGAGATTTTAATCTATCTATTTCAAGATAAGATTTAAATCCCTTTCAGAACAAAAGATATATTTGAGGAAATATTTAGGAAAAAACACTACAGTGTTAATTCATATTATACATGCATTTGAACAGTAAGGACCCATAGAAATAAAAAAAAATTATACAGGTTTGGTGATTCACTCTTAGAATTGTTTTTGTGACAAAAAATGCAGGGTATTGGAACTGTAGATAATTCAAGGAAATAATTTTTATTAGCAACTAATTGTTAGTAACATGAAATATTTTAATAAGAAATCAAAGGCTATGACCCTGGATGAAAACTCCATGCAAATTAGAATTCGTTTGCCTACTATGCAAGGGAGAAAGTAAATAAACACAATATTGGATATTTCAGAAACAGAATGCAGATATTTAATATGATCACTAAGTAGATTTTGTGGTCTGTGGAAGCTAGGAAATGGAGCCAATTTCATGTATATTTTCAATTTTGGTTAGCAGATAGAGTGGTTCAAAATCATTATATATGATGTATGATATTCTCTAATGTTTGTGGTATATATTAAATAATTTATGCATTTATTTCTGAATGGGAATAGTAATCACTTGATAGCTTTCCTAATGGATTATATTTATCAAAATCTTTTTATATTGGTAGATCGGGTATAGTGAACTACTTGACTTGGCTTCATAACATGTTAACAAAAACAAAACAAACAAACAAAAAAAACAGAAACAAAATACTCCATTCTGCTTTTATTTCTAAATGATTGTTAGGATTACTTCATTTTTGAACAAAGAGCTGTGAAAAAGGAATGCTACTCACATTATGAGATTTTCATACACATATACTATATTAATAGTATACTATAATATATAAATATAATGATTAAAATATGTGATATATAATATGATTCCAAACATTTTGTTTATATAAAGAGTCAAAACCTTTTATTTATCAGCCAATCACAATAGCTTTTTACATGCTGATAAATTAAATTTACTAGAAAGAAATAGTTGAATCTACAAGAATTTAGTACCTATCCTCACTGAAGCAAATGATCAAAAAGACTAGGTCCCACTTTATAAAGATGCAAATTTGGGGAGATAACCCGGTGAATGGGGAAAATTAAAGAACTGCACATTTAATCAAAGGGGTGGAGAGAACACAAATGCAATGAGGACAATAGACACTGAAAAAACACTGAACACCTTTCCCATGCTCCAGCTGCCATGCTTGTTCACAGGATGAACTTACACTCCACAAGTTAATATTCTTCAATACAAGCATGTTTTTTTTTCCCATTTACCCAGCAAGAGCCAAGCAATGGCTTTAAAGAACTGAATTCTACCATATGTATGGCTTGCCACGTACAATGGGAGCAAATACTTAAATATCCTGCCTTGTAATATATAAGGGCTTCCTTGGATTGGTTACTTCTCTTTCTTTGTCCACTGAATCCTTGGATGTGTCATTCTGATAAAAGAGCCTTAGCTCTTATGATTGCATAAGAGAGGATTTTGAAGGTTTTTTTCTTTCATCAGAAAATTACTTTTCACAAGCCACTTATCAATAGAAAATCACACTGAGAATGTCTAAGCTATGATATCTTTAAAATAAAGGCCCCATGTTGCAACCCTGAGAACACAAACCAAAATATTCAGGCTTAGGTTTGGATGTTCAACTGTGATTAGATATTGAATAGGAGGAATAGATATACTTCTGGCTTATCCTGTGTGGTTGATCTCATTCTGACTTTACAGTCTCTGACATCTTTCCAAATTTTTCTTCACTGAAGTCTTTCTGAACTTCAACTGAACCACAAAGCTCTGTAAAAACTGTACATATAATACAGCCTCAAGTCCTCTCCTGCTCCAGAAGCTCACAGTTTTGTGGAGGCATTTATGGCCTCCTGAGGTGAAAAAAAGCTGGAGTGAGATAGTGCTAAGAAGAGATTTTAATCCTGCTGAGAGAAGCTGAGAGCAGATGTTCATATTTTAGTCTGAGAAAAGCACAGAATTACTTACTATTATTTGTGTGATATGCTTGTGTCTGACATTTCAATATTTCCATTCATTCATTCAATGATGAAGTTGTTTCATATATGTGTAAAGAATTAAACTAGAATGTTAATAAAATTTACTTTTCCTTTATGAACTGTTTGAGAAAAGCAAAAGCTGCTTAGTTTTTGTATATAAAACTATAGTGAAGCGTGTGCTGAAAAAAAATTAATCTACTTGTTAAAATCCATGAGATAATTTTCAAATCACAGAAATAATCATTCCTAAAGAGTCTATTTGATTTCAAGGAATTTCTGTCATTTTATCCAAAGAGTTCATTTTCCCTTATAGGAGTTTGCGAAGTGTCTAAAAAAGTTATTTGTGTGAATTTTATTCAAATTTTTGTGTTATTGGCAATAGTTATCCACGGTAAATTCTCTTGAAACCTTTTAAAATAAATAGCATATTGCCTCTACCACTTTACAAGCCCAAGCAAGCACACTCACTATAATGTATTTAATTTAGTTAGTATTTTTGATGGTTGACTATGAAAGAAAAGAAAGAGAGGAAGGAAGGGAGAAAAAGGAAGAAGGAAACTAATGGGTATTTTATTCATGGAAACAAGGACCACCACAAGGCAATTAGTAAAGGTTTTCAAAGACACAGGTGCTGTGTCTGTTAATATTACATTATTATTGTGTAAAATGTTGATTGAAAAAAAGAGCATATATGCACCAAAACTGCCTTAATATTTCCCTCAGCTTAACTAAACTTTAGACAGACTTCTTTCCTTCTGTACCCTCCTGACTTCCCTCTCACACCTGCCCTTATAATATCCAGATAGCCTGACCACAGAGCTCCTTCTCTGTTTTCTTAGATCATTTACTATGGAAAACTTAAACTTGTAAATTTTTTCTCTGTCCCTTTTGGAATATAAATCTTTTTTTTTCCAGTGACATCCAGTTTACTATTGGAAAGACAAAAAATCTTGTAATTACTCTAATTTTCTACTTTATAATTTACAATTAATACCACAGTCCATGTGTCTTTGATCATCAGTAAGCATTCTCCCTTTCACTCTGATTATACAGTAAATACCTCAATGGCAAGGATCATGTATCATACTTCCTTTATGTTCTACCTGGTTTCTTTCTTTTTTCTCTTTAAAATAAAAATTGTATATATTTCAAGTGTACTACATGATGATTTGATATACATGTGCATAATGAAACAATTGTTATAGTCATACAGTCAAGCTAATTAACATATTATATCCTCACCTTTGTGTGTGTGTGTGTGTGAGAGCACAGGAAATCTATCTTATCAAATGTCCAGTATATAATACAGTATTATTAACTGTAGTCATCATGTTGTACATTAGATATGTAGATATGTGTTGTACATTAGATATGTACATTAGATATGTAATATATGTTGTACATTAGACATGTTTTCATCCTGCAAAACTGCAACTTTGTACCCTTTGACCAACATCTCCCCATTTCCCCCACCTCCCTGTCTCTGGTAACCACCATTCTATTCTCTGCTTCTGTATTCAACATTTTTAGATTCCAAATATAAGTGAGATCCTGTAGTTCTTTATCTTTCTGTATCTGGCTTGTTTCATTTAGCATAATGTCTACCAGGTTCATTCATATTGTTGCAAATGGCACGATCTCCTTTTTTCTTTTAAAGGTGAATAGTAGCTATAACTATATATCACAATTTCTTAAATATCTCTTAAGTTATCTGCCAGTTTTATAACCCAGGACCATCTTTCTCAAGCACCTGGGAGTCATCTTTTTGGTATGTAATCATCAAGGAAGACTGCCCTATCCTTTCCTCTCTATGAGAGGATAGGAGCCTAATTTCAATGGGTACCTTGCTCAAAGTTGTAAAAGTATTTCTTGCCATGAAGATAAGAGAAAGTTCCTTTTTCTTCAGGTAAGACTGATTAGCAAACACAGATAGCCTATGATACCATAACCAAAGCCCCTAAAAATGCTCCTGACTTAGGAAGCCTCATAAATAGAATGATCATATAAGGCAATTTTGAGAGTAAAGGAGGGTGCTTTTAAGAATTATTCTGTATCAGACATAGAAAACAAACTTATGGTTATCAAAGGAGAAAGGGGGGTGGATAATGTATATAAAATAGATAACAAACAAAGACCTGCTGTATAGCACAGGGAGCTATACTCAATATTTTATAATAACCTATAAGGGAAAAGAATCTGAAAAAATATATATATGTATAACTGAATCACTTTTCTGTACACCTGAAATTACCAAAACATTGTAAATCAACTATACCTAAATTAAAAAAAAAATTATGGGAAAACTTGCATGAGCCTCTTAGATAGCCTCATCTACCAGAGGGCAGACAACGGAAGCAAGAACTACAATCCTGCAGTTCCTGTGGAACTACAGTTCCACAGTCCTACAATGTGGAACAAAAACCACATTCACAGAAAGATAGACAAGATGAAAAGGCAGAGGGCAAGGTACCAGATGAAGGAACATGACAAAACCCCAGAAAAACAACTAAATGAAGTGGAGATAGGCAACCTTCCAGAAAAAGAATTCAGAATAATTATAGTGAAGATGAGCCAGGACCTCGGAAAAACAATGGAGGCAAAGATCGAGAACATGCAAGAAATGTTAAACAAAGACCTAGAAGAATTAAAGAACAAACAAACAGAGATGAACAATACAATAACTGAAATGAAAACTACACTAGAAGGAATCAATAGCAGAATAACTGAGGCAGAAGAACGGATAAGTGACCTGGAAGACAGAATTGTGGAATTCACTGCTGTGGAACAGAATAAAGAAAAAAGAATGAAAAGAAATGAAGACAGCCTAAGAGACCTCTGGGACAACATTGAATGCAACAACATTCACATTATAGGGGTCCCAGAAGGAGAAGAGAGAGAGAAAGGACCAGAGAAAATATTTGAAGAAATTATAGTTGAAAACTTCCCTAACATGGGAAGGGAAATAGCCACCCAAGTCCAGGAAGCACAGAGAGTACCATACAGGATAAACCCAAGGAGAAACACACTGAGACACATAGTAATCGAATTGGTGACAAAGAAAAATTATTGAAAGCAGCAAGGGAAAAACAACAAATAACATACAAGGGAATTCCCATAAGGTTAATAGCTGATTTCTCAGCAGAAACTCTACAAGCCAGAAGGGAGTGGCATGATATACTAAAAGTGATGAAAGGGAAGAACCTACAACCAAGATTACTCTACCCAGCAAGGATCTCATTCAGATTTGATGGAGAAATCAAAAGCTTTACAGACAAGCAAAAGCTAAGAGAATTCAGCACCACCAAACTAGCTGTACAACAAATGTGAAAGGAACTTCTCTAAGTGGGAAACACAAGAGAAGAAAAGGACCTACAAAAACAAACCCAAAACAATTAAGAAAATGGTCATAGGAACATACATATCGATAATTACCTTAAACGTGAATGGATTAAATGCTCCAGCAAAAGACACAGGCTTGCTGAATGGATACAAAAACAAGACCCATATATATGCTGTCTACAAGAGACCCACTTCAGACCTAGGGACACAAACAGATTGAAAGTGAGGGAATGGAAAAAGATATTCCATGCAAATGGAAATCAAAAGAAAGCTGGAGTAGCAATACTCATATCAGATAAAATAGACTTTAAAATAAAGAATGTTACAAGAGACAAGGAAAAACACTACATAATGATCAAGGGATCAATCCAAGAAGAAGATATAACAATTATAAATATATATGCACCCAGCATAGGAGCACCACAATACATAAGGCAACTGTTAATAGCTATAAAAGAGGAAATCGACAGTAACACAATAATAGTGGGGGACTTTAACGCCTCACTTACACCAATGGACAGATCATCCAAAATGAAAATAAATAAGGAAATGGAAGCTTTAAATGACACAATAGACCAGATAGATTTAATTGATATTTATAGGACATTCCATCCAAAAACAGCAGATTACACTTTCTTCTCAAGTGCACACACAGAACATTCTCCAGGATAGATCACATCTTGGGTCACATATCAAGCCACAGTAAATTTAAGAAAATTGAAATCATATCAAGTATCTTTTCTGACCACAACGCTATGATATTAGAAATGAATTACAACGGAAAAAAACGTAAAAACCACAAACACATGGAGGGTAAACAATATGTTACTAAAAAACCAAGAGATCACTGAAGAAATCAAAGAGGAAATCAGAGGATACCTCGAGACAAATGACAATGAAAATACGATGATCCAAAACCTGTGAGATGCAACAAAAGCAGTTCTAAGAAGGAAGTTTATAGCTATACAAGCCTACCTCAAGAAACAAGAAAAATCTCAAATAAACAATCTAGCCTTAAACCTAAAGGAACTAGAGAAAGAAGAACAAGCAAACCCCAAAGTTAGTAGAAGGAAAGAAATCATAAAGATCAGAACAGAAATAAAAAATAGAAACAAAGAAAACAATAGCAAAGATCAATAAAACTAAAATCTGGTTGTTTGAGAAGATAAACAAAATTGATAAACCATTAGCCAGACTAAAGGCCAGAGCCTTTCAAAATTCCATAAGAAAGTGGATGTGTACTCTTTAAATATACATCCTGAAATTTAAACTCCATCATGGCTGACATCACTTTTTTACATAACCATACCTTGGAGTAAGAGACTAAAAACGGTAGGTCTAACTATAAATGTGTTCACCTAAATGCTGGTTGTTACATTATAGGGGAAGAAGAGTATTCTAAATTCTGGGGAAAATGGCAATCTGACAGAAATACTAAAGTACTGACTCTTGAATCAAAAGAGTTGATTATGAAGGGCTTCAACAAGTCTATGTCTAGAATGAAAGAAAATACCAGAAAATTGTTTTTAGTTACTTACTGCTGTAATTCTAAAATAAACCTAAATGGTTGTTTATATGCCTAAATATTCAATTCATCATAGATGCAACTAATGCATGTGATTATTTTTTCTCTCAAACTAAAAGATTTATTTAAATAGATAACAGCAAATATATGCCATATATTATATTTTCAGACCCAATACATGAGTATATGAACACATTCTTGTATTGGGGATTTAAATACTACAACACAAAATCTGAAATTAGTTTGGCTCACACACACATATGCAAACACACATAGACTCACTCTGGAAATACGTAAGTGGATAATTTTTGACTAAAGTTTTAAAGCATGTTTCTCATTCAAACATTGTGGCATATTGAAATTTGAAATGTTATTGGTTACTTTTCTTCTGAATTTTCCCATATTTTTATCTAAATCACACATGCATAGATATGTTTTATATGCTGAAATAAATAATAGCATCGGATGTAGAGTAGCTAAAAACAGTTTCTATCCTTGCTATGAACTGAATAGTTATATGTGTTTTTAGCAAAAATTACTGCCTTTGTTGAATGTCCTACAATACAATGCTGGAAAAATAAAATTCTGGAAATAATGTATTTTTAAGGAATCGCAATGATATATATTAAAATTTTATTTCACACATTTATATCAATTTTCTCTATATGATTTACATAATTATTCTGTCAAATTAAATTTGACAGTTTTGGATACTCAGAGCAAATCAAATACGGCAAGTAAATGGTTCAAGTCAAATGTAAAATCCTATGTTTAACTACAAAAAAAAAAAGATTTCGATATTTCTAGGACTAATGCTAAGGTGCTTCTTGTTTTAGTCTTAACATTTAAATAAACTTTCACCATAGAATTATGCCCTCCTAAAATGTGACTGATATTATACTAAGGAGGATGAATGTACCTTCAGGCAATGGTACTGGCTAATCTTTGTCTTCTATTATTTGCTTTTAATATTAATGTCTTCTTAATATTTGGAATACAAAATCAACATTTTGCTATGTTTATCAGATATGTAGCTGAGTAACAGACTAACCTCAAACAAGTTTCCTAAGTATTTTTACACTACTTTTTATTTTAAACAATATGAAAATCATATCAAATTATTTTAAAAAATGAGTGATCAGGCATATTTAGTCTTATAATTTCCTAAGAAAATAAAGCTGTGGTGTCTATTGGAAAACTAAATATAAAATTGGTTATATAATTTTCAGTAAGTAACAAAAGTATACAAACTGGATGTTAATTAGAAATATCTATAATTTTGAACCTATTTATAAAAGAGCAACTATTAAATACTAGTGGATAGCTAAAAATCCTTTATATGGAATTTAATTGGATTATAAAACTAATATACCTCAAAAAAGCAACATATTATATGAAAGACACTCAGGTTTTTTTTCTTGAACATTTATGCTAAATTATACCTTTTTTTCATAAGTAAATACAAAGCAGCAGCTGCCTTCTGACATTTGAACAGGTTTTCTTTTACTTTCATGATTGTTCTGCTCTCAATTGCTGTATTGCTCAGTTTTATTTAACATGAAATAAACAACCATATCATATAATGATGATTTTTAAAGCAAGATTACAGCATAAAAATAAGATAGGTATAATGATTGTGGTCATCAGAGTAATCAAGTGATTTTTCCTTTCAAAACAAGATAGCATGTTTCACTAACTCACTAAATTTATCAAGGATTACTGTGCTCATGTTTGGAAGAGATAGGTATAATTTTCTCTGTGAATTTAATCTAAGCAATCACTTACACAAGATAAATTCTTTGAAATTTCCTATCACTTTTCTCATTTAATGTCTGGTGATAACAGCTAAGATATTTGCTTGTTAATAGTTTTCCTGGTTAATGAGTGTTTCCAACTATTTCTTAGTATATTTATCAATCATATCTTGAAAATTCAAGCTTAACCTATTTTCAGAAAAATGAATTTGTGAGCATAGTTAAAGTGTTGGCATAGGTGCATAGACAAGAAAAAACAAACAAAAAAAAACCAACACGAATTGGCTGACATATGGGCATAAAGTGGTAAAAAGATTCTTGCTCTGATTAATTCTGTGTAGACTCTAGATCACATGATGCTTGATTCATCTTGATTTATCTGAAAGAACGATTCAACTTTTACTGAGTGGCCCTATAAAATCATGCCAAACTGAATTAATTTGTTACAATTATGTGCATCACAGTTAACAATAGATAGCATAGATAACAATGAAAAAGTATTCTCTTTGTTAGAAATTTTGTGTAATGAATATCGTTAATCCAAAGTATGGGACTTCCCCAGTGGCGCAGTGGTTAAGAATCAGCCTGCCAATGCAGGGGACACAGGTTCGAGCCCTGGTCCAGGAAGCTCCCACATGCCACGGAGCAACTAAGCCCATGCACCACAACTACTGAGCCTGCGCTTTAGAGCCCGCGAGCCTCAACTACTGAAGCCCACGTACCACAACTAGTGAAGCCCACGTACCACAACTACTGAAGCCCGCGCGCCTAGAGCCCGTGCTCCACAACAAGAGAAGCCACTGCAATGAGAAGCCCATGCACCGCAACAGAGTAGCCCCTGCTCTCTGCAGCTAGAGAAAGCCCATGCACAGCAATGAAGACCCAATGCAGCCAAAAATAAATAAGTTAAATTTTTAAAAAAGTATGGATGGAAATAATGACAGAATATAAACAAGTATTATATCTTAACAGTTTAATGAACAGAGTTCATTAAAATTATGCCTAAGACTGTTGATTTACTAAATGTTTTAAACCTATTAAACAGAAACCCTACATACAATGTAACACTGAATACAAACTAGTAAACTTGCAATATCATTAACTGAATGTAAACATCATGGATTCTAATTCAATAAATATATTAATTTTTGCCTTATTCTTTCCGGAGTTAACTGTACTTTGTTACATATATTTTGTTGTTGTTGTTCTAGTTTCCCCCAGATCAAAAATAAAGTGAAACAAAACAAAAATAGCAGACAATGCAGAATCTGATTTATTCCTGATAAAATCTTGCTCTAATCACAGGTACTTGCTTGTCAATTCAAGGACATTCTGAGGACTGTGTATCTTTTGTCACAAAATTTTACTTGTTACATAATGGCACACTTTCATCCCATTATTAATATCATATCTATAAAACTTTAAGATGTATGTATATATTCCTCATTAACAATTTATTGTAATTTGTAGAGCCACCAGAAATTTTCATCTCTCATGAAATAAGGGGTTCAATTTGCAAAGTTGCTTTTCTTTCAGGATATTTTGTTAATTCAGCATTAGTGAATATACTATCGGAATATAATCCATTTAATGGCATATTGTATATGACCATATCATTTTCAGCATACTTATTGTATGTGACCTTAAAACTGACTGGTTTACTCACGTTTCATTTAACTTTTTTTTTTTTTTTTTTTTTTTGCGGTACACGGGCCTGTCACCGTTGCGGCCTCTCCCGTTGCGGAGCACAGGCTCCGGACGCGCAGGCTCAGCGGCCATGGCTCACGGGCCCAGCCGCTCCGCGGCATGTGGGATCTTCCCGGACCGGGGCATGAACCCGTGTCCTCTGCATCGGCAGGCAGACTCTCAAACACTGCGCCACCAGGGAAGCCCCTAACTATTTTTTACTTATACAATAAAAGAAGAATATATTGGAACATAAACTACCATATATTTTACAAAGGAAACAAAAAATCTATAACATTTCACTACTTAATCAAATCAACAAATATAGACTTATATAATTATAATCAACCTCTACATTATCACTGCCTTAAGCCTACATATTGATATTTGTTTGTAAAATATCATTATGAATTCATGAGGTTCTACTAAGTTACTTTACTTGTCCTGACTGATTTCATTATCATTATTACTTTTTTTTTGCGGTATGCGGGCCTCTCACTGTTGTGGCCTCTCCCGTTGCGGAGCACAGGCTCCCGACGCGCAGGCTCAGCGGCCATGGCTCACGGGCCCAGCCGCTCCGCGGCATGTGGGATCTTCCCAGACCGGGGCACGAACCCGCGTCCCCTGCATCGGCAGGCAGACTCAACCACTGCGCCACCAGGGAAGCCCCCATTATCATTATTCTTATTTGATGTTTCCAGTATTACAACTTACTGAAAATGAGCCCTTTAGCATTCTACTTGATCTTACCATTGCCTTGTGCTTTTCTTCAAAGCATCTCTAGTTCTAGTGATAATAGCATATTTCAGATCCATCTTGATTTTTATTGCTTCAAGGCATAAAATCAACTACTGTCCAAGAATTCCTGGTTTCCTTAACAGCTAATAATTTTAGGGAAGGTATCTAAAAGACTCTTGATTATATAGGTCTGAATCATAGAGACAAATTCTCAGCAAAATTTTTGGGTTAGAGGTAATAATTGCTCCTAAAGTCTTAGGAGCAATTTAGATCACCTACACAGTCATTCAGAGAGCAAAGCGGATGAGCATTTAGCTTTGACACAATCTAATATTTACAAGTCTGGTAAAGGAGGATAGAACAGCAAGGGACACTGAGAATGAACAGTCAACAAAGTAGGAAGGCAGCCTGGAGGCTGTTGTGCTCCAGAAGCAAGTGGAAAGGTTTCTCAAAAGGGACGAAATGATCAACAGTATTAAATACTGTTCCAATCTAAAGTAGATGTGGAATTAATTAGATTAATGATGATATCATGGTCATTGGTGATTATGGCAAAAATTGCCTTTTATGAATTATTGGGGCCAAAATTGAGGCCAACTTGAGAAATGATTAGAATGTAAAACATTAGATATAATATATGTATAGAAGTTACTTTGGCTGGGAAAGTTATGACATAGTGACAGTAGTCACTAAAATAAAAATAGTTTAAAGGAATATTTCAGATTCTGTTGTCTTTTCATTATCAACATTGGTAACCTTGAGATATGTTTAAATTAGAATTGTCATTTTGAATGTTCACATCAAGGTATACTGTAATTTGATTTATGAGAACTTCTTGAAGAAATTAAATGGATAACAAGCATGTAGTTTATCATAAGTGATAGGTTTTGACATTTTAAATGAAGGGAAAATTATAGGCAGAGTGTAAAGTGTAGTATGTTAATAAAAAATTAGCAAATATTTTGTTTATTTGCAGTATATATTTTATAATGATAATAGTATAAGATATACATTCATAAATTATTCAGACATATGAAAATAAGTTTAAGGTTAAAAAAATAGATTGGTTAGTAATGTGTTTTTGATTATATTATTTCAATATATATCATTTTTTTGTAAACACAGTATGTTGAAATCTGTGTAACTAGAGGATAAAGGCTTCCTTTAGGAATATTTTTATCCACTTCCCTAAATATAATGCTGAAATGGATGTATATATTTTAATAAGTGCTATCCAATATCTTTTACTGAAATTGATTTTATTTCCTTTACCAAGAGAAAGGGTGATGATAGGATGTGTTGCAGACAAAGGCGATGTCAAAAAAAGACAGATGATCACTACCCAGAAAACAAGTGGACATTTTCTTGTCGACTCTTGTCTCTTCTGTCAGAAAAATTCCTCTGAGGTTTCAGGCTTTCAAAATACTTGACACAATATTTTAGAAATGGCTAACACTGATGCAGAACACAGTATAAAATATGAGATTTATTTTTATTTAAGTTTCCAATTTCTATATGTCACTATTAACTTTGTTCACTCAAAATACAAAGATCATTGCTTCACCTGAGTGTTCCTCTGAATAATAGTTTTGCCTTAAAAGTCAAACATGTACCTTTCATTTGGTTCTCTGACTGAATATATCAAAGTTCTTGGTTCATGATAAAATAAATTATATTTATTTTCTCTGTTGTAAGAATTATTTTGGATTTTTTCATTTATCTGGTGATCACTCAATTTATCTCATAAAATGAACATGTTTTTTTAAAAATTGGTTAATTGTCTAAAGAAAGGTCTTTGCTACCTTATTTTCTTGTTAAACATGTTTCTTTCTATGGTTAATTTGGAGACAAATCTTTGCCAGTTAATCTCCATTGTAGAAAAAAAAAGTTTTTTGCACTAGAGGTAGGTGAATATTTAATTTTCTAATTAATCAGATTAATGAAAGCAAATACAGTTTATATTAGGGCACAGGGTGATAATTTGCTTACCCTGTAGCTTGTCCTTGGAACGCTTAAATAAATGTAATCTTTGCGAATGTCAAAGGCTTATGCACAAGTCAACAAATTTTATCATCTACTTTTTAAAACTCTAAAGCACTTACCATTCTAAAGTATCATTCACATATCACTTGCCATCTGTATTTATTGTCTTTCCTACAAAATCATGAGCTCTTGATTGTCAAATGTGTTCTGATAGAAAAATTTTGATTCAAAGAGGGCATATTTGGCAGGGGCAAAGTCATTTCAGGGCTAAATTTTTATTTAAAAACCTGCAAAATGAATGTACTATAGCTAAATTATCTGGATAACATTGTTAACTAGAATAAAATATTTTAATTTGGTATTTCGAATCATCAAAAGAGTAGAGATTGAGAAAATATATGGGTGTAATAAGACTAAAGTGGTGTTTATGGTTTAAAAAATGAGTCTGTTAGATCAGGAGGATAAAGTATAAAAATACTTGTATCAAGCTATGGATCAACATGTAAGGTCAAGTTATGGGTGACTGAATACCCTGACATAAATAATTTGGGGGCAGTAGAAATTCAGTACAATTTTGGTTGGGCTATATTTGTCTTGTAATATTATATTGGTTAATTTGCACAAGAATTATTGGAATCAGAAAAACAGGTTAGAAGAAGGTGCTAATAATGCAGGCATGATATATTGAGGTTCAAAGTCAGCATGGATACATAAAGGTTTTATAGGTTTTGATAACCTTGCATTGAGTGGGGGAATTAAAAATGGAAAATATTGCATGGACAGCCAAAAGAGTTGAAGTTTTAATGCTAAGCAAATGCAAGAATGGTGGCGTCATTATACTATGGAAGAACAAACAAGATCTTTCCTGACTAGAAAGTATGGAAATGACTTAATTTTGGATGAAAGGAAACTAAATAACCACTATCTGTTTAACAACTGACAAGTATCTGGAGTATCTTCTTAAAATTCTAGAACTGTGTTGGCTCTATGGAGGACAAACTGTATAAAATGCGTTTTTTAGAGTTAGAAATGATAGGGAAATTAAAATAGATTTAATTTTCAGTGAAGATTTATTGAGAGCCTATTTTATGCCAGAATACTGGCCGACCTGAAGATTATTGAATATATTCATTATCATAAGGTGCATCGAGTTGAGTAAGGGATATAAATAAAGGAAGAAAAAGTGTATAAAGGAGGTACAAGGACTATATTAGACAAGGTTACCAGGGCTCTAAAGGACAACATCAGGGCAGAAGAAGGGCATCAAAGTTATCAACATTTGCTAACAGGAAGAAGCTAATTTATTTATTCAAAATATTTATTTTTTGGCTCTTATGTATCAGCATTGCACTACAGTAATATTTAATTTTATAGCTGTCTCTGACTAGATAGACTTTACACTGCGGTAGTTGCTCCACTTCCTTGTAAGTATTTGTTAGTGTTTTGGATTTGGGGCATTCTAATAGGTGTATACTGGTATCTCATTACAGTTTTAATTCGCAGTTTCTACTGACTTATGCGATGTTGAACATGTTTCCATATGCTTACTTGCCATCTGTATATCTCTAGTGAGTTGTTCTCTCACAACTCTTCACCTCTGCTGTTATGCGGAGAAATAAACCATAGATGATAACTAAGTTTATAAGTGTGTTTGGGTTCCAATAAAAGTTTACCTATGAACACTGAAATTTGAATTTCATATACTTTCTATGTGTCACTAAGCATGATCCCTCTTTTGATTTTTTTCCCATCATTTTAAAAAAAAATGTAAAGAACTGTACAAAAAGAGAATTGGTCGTGAGTCAGTGTGCTGACTTCTGGCCTTAATCATTTATCTAAACAACAACTGGAGGCAGAAAAAAAGAGTTAAAAAAACTAGTAGAGAAGACAGTTACTCCAACAAGTAGTTGCAATAGGTGGAAAAGTTAGAAGATTTTTAAAAGATAACTAGTTATTATTTTTGTTATGCTATTTTTAAACTATTTTTTACTATGTTATATTGTATGATAGGCCCCTTACATACTTGATTGAGAAGTAGAATCAGCAGGATCTGCCATAGGTTTGGATATATAAGGAATAAGTTGGTAAAAGAAAGCAAGAAAAAATACAAAGGATTTTTGGAAAATCTAAAGAACAATCAAGTGTTAATTTAGATGATACTGTTTGTAAGATCCTAGGATATATTATTGGAAAAAAAGTGGAGAGGAAGAATATGCATAAGAAATGTAACAGTGAGTCTCAATATTTCATTATTTTTATGGGATTGTAAAGGATGGTGGAATTTTGTCATATAGTAACAGAGGAAAGAACTGTAGGTAAAGACAATTACATGAATAAACATGAGAGAATATATAATGGGTGTGTATGTATGTGAATGTGAGTTAATTTTGTTCTTCTGCTCCTTTACATTTTAGTTACAGCCCTTATTTATAATTAAGGATATAGGCTTCCTGAATGATTGAGCATAAATTATGTTTATATTCAGTAGCATGAACAGGCATAATCTAGTAAATTATTAAGAGATTCAAGTAAATACAATTATTTTAATAAATTCTTATGAAGACCCTCTTATAATGTAGGCATGTTTCTCGGTATTAAGGTATAGATAAAAATTAAGTACATAGTCTTGATTTCAGAAAGTTCACAAACTATATATTAGAAGGTTGAAAACCTTAAAGTAAAAATGTGATAGCTACTAAATCAAAGATATGAATAAAATGCAATATAGCCAACAAAGAAGGAAAGAATAGTTCTGCTTTAACTTGGGCAGGGGAAGGAGGTAGAAAAGTTAACCTGTTGGGTTAATGATGATAAAATTTGTGGAACTGAGTTAATATTAAAAATCAATAAAATAAACTCAGTGTATAAAATGTCATTTCTGCATGATTCCAAATAAAAGATTTGAGCACATAAAAAGATTGACTGTCATCTAGTGTGGCAAAATATAGAAATCTGAAGATATTTAGTCACAAGTATTTTCTTCATTTAAATACAGTGTATCTCATTAGTGTTTATTAAAAGTTTGGGGACAAATTTATGTGTTCTATATATTTTTTTTCAAAGTTGTGAAGTATCTGAGAAATTGTTTAATAGCTTTTGTTCTAGCGAATCAAATTTCCCTAGTCCAAGCCGAGTTTTTACGGTATTTTCTAATCTTTATTACTCAATTTAGAGACACTGCATTCTCTCTTTGCATGGCTTTATATGTGTATTTAGCCATTAGATGACTTTGCTCCAGTAACAGTTTAATTTAATCTTGATTGATCATTTGTTAGTAACTGTACCTTGATATATATTGAAGAAACTGAATGAAAAACTTAAAAAAACAAACCCATGTGTAATATAATGCTTCCCTCTTTCTCTCCCTCTTCCTCTCTCCAGAAACAAGTGAACAAACAAAAACAAAAAAACTAGTAGTTCACAGAAAACTAAATTTTCCAAAGCTTTTGTCTCAGCTATGCTCTATAATTATGTTCACTACCTACAGTGGAAAGTCATTTTATGTTTAGGTCAATTAAATGTCATTAAAACTTTAATTTGATACCTCTATTTATAGAGTATTAGATGAACTTCTCCTGATTCTCTAACCCTTAAGTTAGCATTTTATTGAAGGAAAATTATTGCCTTTGAGGCAATTCTAACTCTTTCTTTCTGTTCATCACATGGGAGAAAAATGCGATGCTCCACATAATTATGCCAGCACATACTTCAAAACTTACACTATATTTCAGTTCTATAGCTTGTATAATTGCTTCCAATTTTAAATTGCTTAAGGTCAATTAAATGAACAATTATTATAATTTTATTATTTCAATTAACCTTTTATAAACTTTCAAATATCTAAATTTTCCTTTATAATGCCTGATGATACTAGGCCAATGTAAACTAATTCTAACTTAAGTTTTGGACAGAGTTTAAAAAAACATATTCATGAAAGAAAAAAAATATGTGCACACCTACTTCAGTGATAACTGGGATTAAAGTGCTATTATGTTATATTTCATAGATGTTTATTTCATCTCTTTTACAAAAATTTATATCTTTACTTGTTATAGTAATCCAAATAGGCAATTCCAACCTAAATGAAAATATGCATTGGCAGTTTAAGAAAATGAAGTCCATCCAAATTCTACTGTAATGTGAAGTAGCCGGATGAGTTCCTCAAGCTATTTAAAACTTTGAGTTTAAGGTTCTTTCCAGTCACTTCGTGTGTGTGTGTGTGTGTGTGTGTGTGTGTGTGTGTGTGTGTGTGTGTGTGTGTGTGTGTGTGTGTAGGGGGCTGATACTGCTTCCTTAGTGTGTGGTAAGATTGGAACTGTATATATCAAATCATAATCTTTTGCTTCTTTTATAAATTTAAGACCTGATATTTGGCTCCCTTCCTGTGAATTTGTTGATGCAAGCAAATGCTCCTTTTTTCCCCATGCTTTTTTTTTTTTTTTTTTTTTTTTTTTGCGGTATGCGGGCCTCTTACTGCTGTGGCCTCTCCCGTCGTGGAGCACAGGCTCCAGACGCGCAGGCTCAGCGGCCATGGCTCACGGGCCCAGCCGCTCCTCGGCTTGTGGGATCTTCCCGGACCGGGGCACAAACCCGTGTCCCCTGCATCGGCAGGCGGACTCTCAACCACTGCGCCACCAGGGAAGCCCTGTACATTTTAATATACGTCAATGTATGTCTATATTTGTCCATCTTTAATAAGACACCATGCAGGTAGCTGAAAATACATGTATTTTAATTGATCAAATTTTGTTGTAATCAAGAAAATATTTTGATGGAAGATTTTTAATAAAATTTTTAAAAATCTGTAACATTGTTCTTATATTGAAAAAGTAAAATAAAAATGATTTATTATCCATATTTACTTATTAAATTTGTCAAATAAGTAGAATTTAGAATTCATTTTATGTGACTTCAAACTTATTTCAAGTTATAATTAAAAGTGAGATTTTTTATTTTTGTTCTTTTTTTTTTGAGTTTGATTACCTTCATTTCTTAAGGCCCTTAAAAACTCTGTTATTGCAAATGAGAGAAATGGTGCTATATATTGTATGGTACTATTTACTTCCTTTTTCAAAAAATGTGTATATAATATACTGACTAAAAACGTCTGCTTCTACAGTAGCTAATTAGAAAATGTTTTTGAATGAATCCATTTACTCTCTGCTTGCCATTTCCCTAAGGACAGAAGACATTTCTACATAGGTAAAAGGAATGACTGTACTTGTTTCATTTGTCTGTGAGTTACAACAGTCTTTATAGGCAGCTGATATAAACACATTTTTATACAGTTTATGTAAATGCTAAATTGTAAATTATGTGATTGACCATTGCAGAATTTCTAACAATGTAGTTCATTTAATAAATATTGTATTACATTAAAAAGGCATATTTTAATTTACTTTTATCATTAACATAGCCTACTTTAACACCATATCCAGGTATTTATAGCCTGTATAATATTAGAAACGTAATTCTCATTATATTCTAGCATTAAAATTATTCATAAAGTCATCTCAAATATAAAGTTCTACTGTAATTGAAATAAACTTGGTGGTAAATCTCAAGCACACATCCTGAAATAAATATTCATATAACATATTTATGATCATACTCATAATATTGATGCTGAAAATTATGAATTAGGAGAGTATATAATTACTTATTACATAATAATATATTTCTGACTCTTGTACCACTCAGGACATCCTGGTATCCTGGAAATATACATTTACTTATTTATTAAATGTAAGTAAATAATTAAATTACTCCATATTATTTATATATTCAATATTATTTTAGTTAATGGTTATTTTTATACCATAACAAAATTAAATACAATGAAAAACACTATATATGCACCCAAATGCATATTAATATTACATATTCATTTTTAACATATTATGTAGTGATGATTCATTACCATTGGCCAAAAGTAGTGGGTTTCTTATAGGAACAAAATACAAGAAAGTCTTATGAGAAAACGTCTATCTCATATTACTTCAAAATTTTAAACCTCTAGGAAATGTAAATGTTTCCCACTACATTGTGATAACCCTCCTGTTCTGGTGAGGTCACCCACAAAGCCCCCTGGGGTCCCCGGGAAAAATAAGAGAGAATCTGGGTGATAAGATAAGGTCTTACCTCTTCCTTTGGGCTTAGTCTAGTTTCGTTTGCCTGTAGTGGGCTGTGTGCAGAAGCCTTGCACCTAATACATGGGATTAGCGTTCCCAGCGAAGAACCGTTGCGAGCAACATGACAAT
Organism: Leucopleurus acutus; assembly: GCF_964270905.1. Classification (NCBI taxonomy): domain Eukaryota; kingdom Metazoa; phylum Chordata; class Mammalia; order Artiodactyla; family Delphinidae; genus Leucopleurus; species Leucopleurus acutus. The sequence continues at coordinate 57,544,652 of NC_139160.1, forward strand.
TGGCGCGCAGCCCTGTGGAGAAACGCTGCCCAGGACACCTCAATTCAAGATGGCGACGGCAGGCCGTGGGCGCAGACGCTGCTCCTCACCTCAGCCTGTAGCTCCGGCAGCAGCACGCCTGCGCCCTGACCGGCGAGAACTCCGCCCCCTCCGCCCTGACAGGAGCCCTGAAAAGCAGCCTCGCCACTGGCCAGTCACGGAGAGCAGTGCTCTAGAGCGGGAGCTCGCACCTCTCAATTCCTTGATCAGAGAATAAAGCTTCCCTTTGCTTCTGAGCTGAACTCCATCATCTTCTATTGGCTCAAAAGACAGGACAGAAGGATGCTCATTTGGGACTGACTCAGGAGGGTCGATAACAGTGAGAAGTATGTTATTTTATAAATACTTGAAAGAAAGCCATCTGGTAAAAACAGAAGACAATTTTTATAATCCCCTCTTGCTAAATTCAGTATTTTATCCACAAATGTTTATGAGTAAAATTGTTGTATAAGTTTTCTATGACAGCTCTGGCTGCTCAACTGCTTTATGCAATTCAAAGGACACCAAATGAAAAAGACTCTATATAATGATTTAAGCTGTGCTGGTCACTCTGTCTTTTCCACAAAGTGAGCCCTCTGGTAAGCATTTCACTTTAACTCTTAGGAGAAAATTGTATTGGAAGCAAAGAAACTCATGACTTTACAGCATACCCGTTCTAGGTTAGGGGGTAAAACAGTTGAATCCCTAATAGCAGAATTCCAGCTCGCACTGTTTCCTTTTACTTAACACCAACCAGTGATTTTATATTACCTTGATATTTATACACCTACTGCAGCATCAGTGGTCAAGGCTGTTACAACAAATTCCATAAAGAAACAGTCAGTGGTTATTTCAAGGCAGTAAAGAAATGGGGAAAATGCCTGAAAGTCAAAATTTTTCTACAGTTTAACGTCTTAATGTCACCTTGGCATCTACCTCAGCTACTCCTATCCAAAACCACACAAAGACCCTGGGCCTTGCAGTCTGTCCCCTCTTACATGTTTTTTCAGAATTTTTGTGTTTATTGTTGTTATCATATTGATTGTCTGGGTTGTTGTTCCTGGAATCCACGTTTACCTCTACTTTTTTTTTTTTTTTAAGGTCCTCTGGGCTTTTTTTTTAACATCTTTATTGGAGTATAATTGCTTTACAATGGTGTGTTAGTTTCTGCTTTATAACAAAGTGAATCAGTTATACATATACATCTGTTCCCATATCTCTTCCCTCTTGCATCTCCCTCCCTCCCACCCTCCCTATCCCACCCCTCTAGGTGGTAACAAAGCACCGAGCTGATCTCCCTGTGCTATGCGGCTGCTTCCCACTAGCTATCTATTTTACGTTTGGTAGTGTATATATGTCCATGCCATTCTTTCGCTTTGTCACAGTTTATCCTTCCCCCTCCCCACATCCTCAAGTCCATTCTCTAGTAGGTCTGTGTCTTTATGGTTTACCTTGGCTTGGTTAGAACTACTGAGCCACAAACCTATTCTAATTCATAACCTTATCAGATACTGTCTGGCAACACTACAGTGAGGTTTTTTTTAGCATATCTAGTGTGTGATTCTGCTTGAATACCTGACACAGCAAATCCCTGTGCAGTATAAACCCAGTTGTTTGTTGACATTTCCAACTGCCAGCTTAGTAGGCAGCATTTTCAGGGCTGTTGATGCAACGACTATCCATGAATCTGCTCTTCGACCTCCAAAATTCTCTTGCATTTATTCATTTTTTGTTTCCTTTTTTGTTTGTTTGTTTCTAGGTTCACACCTTGAAAAAAATCCTTTTAGTAGAGTTTTGGGAGAGCATGATATAAATGAGTATGTTTAATCTTGTTCTTTTTAATCAAAAGTCAGCAGTACACTTTATGCATAGTGAGGGAGACAACGATTTTTCAGGAAGTATTATAAGGAGAAATTTATTTCACCTTAAAAAAGAATGCAAATGCATATCTTAAGGGCAGCAATAGAAATCCAATGTGCAATAAATATTTTCAAATTAAAAGCAACAGGAGAGCTTAAAAATGCTGTGGTACTTATTGAGGTGAGCGTGCTTTTTATTGCTTCATCGAATGTTCACGCTTATTAATAGTTTTATCATGGAATTCTTCTGTTCTCATTTAGTTTGTGCTAGAATTGATTTCTCGTTCAAGCAAGTACACAATATTCATTCACACCTTGTTATGAATCTGTCAAATTAATACCTATTAAATGGAGCACAAGTTGCTGGGTGGTGAGCCGTGGTTCAATAACAGACCGCAAGAAAAATTGAAATGGAGACACTTATTACTCACAAGTCCTGGAAGAAGTGGTCATAGGGCCACACAAGGCAGTGGAGGCAGGGTGTACTCAGACAGAGACACAGGAACTGAGATACATGCTTTTATTAGAGTTTGTTGGTGAAGTGCTTTGGAGTTCCTGGGTTAGGTCCAGAATGGAAGATTCAAACCAAAGGAGTGGGGTTTTGATAATCCCCATTGAGGTCTTATATAATGATACATAAAGGGAAGGTGTTAGGAAGCCATGGAGATTGTCCATCACAACAGTGGCTGGGGAAGTCCTATCAGGGATTTACAGTTGCTTATGACTCTGCGGGCTGGGCTGCTATCTATGGCATGTGCTTGCATGAGAGAGCTAGTGTCAGCTAAGGTCCCCCAAGCAGTTTGGCGAAACAAAATGGATGCCAAGGCAGCAATGCTGGTGAAGTGGCTTAGCTAAACTCTCTACACACTAGCTGGAAGAATCCATAGGATGAGTACTGTTTCCCACTTACTTAGTCATTTCTTAATCAGAAATATTTAAATTATGTAATTCTTACAGAACTCTAATCCCAATTTTGACTGATAGTTTACTGAAATTGCATTATAATAGATGAAAGATTGATGTATCTACAAATACAGATATTTGGTTACATCATTTTAAAAAGAATAATTTAAGTAAACGATCTTTTAGATAAATTTAAAACTGTTTTAAAGGAGCCATTTTCTAAAAGATAATATAATGCAATTAAACCATGTTTGAAGATAATTTCTAATATTTGAATTTCCTGTATTTCCTTCGATATTTTCAAGACATTTTAAGATTTATTCATAGTAGTTCGTTATTATTCTTTCCCTTTCATTTTTTTTTCTTAAATTAGGTCAATGGATGGAAGGAAGAAAGAAGACTTCCATCCCCATCACAAAAATGCAATTATAATGGGGTCAGATGGAAAGTTAGTCAGAGATGTCCCAGTTTCTTGACTAAATAAATTGGTTCTTTATACAATAGCACAATTTTCCTTAGAGGATTCATCAACAAAGAAGGATAGCTCTCCTTTTTGAGATTTTTCTATTTAATATTTGTAAGGTCATATTTTCTGTCAACAAACAAGAGATCAAATAGTAATTATTTTGTCACTCAAAAAAGTGAAATTTCTAAAACTATTTGGCAAAACATATAGCCAGAGGGCTATCATAGCAAATTAAAGCCATTTCTATTCAAGTATAAGTACACCAATCATTCAGTGACAAATCTGCTTTATATCCAAATGAAGATACTCTTTTTAAAAAGTTTGTTACTTCATATATTTTTGCTTTCATTAAAGTGACTGAATCATTTTACTCTATCGTGAATTTTATATTTCAAAACTAATTCGTGAAAACTTTATTTAGACAAAGTAATGTTAAAATATTATTCTTAATAACAATGCAGACTTATTTAACTAACATTAACTATAAATACAATTCATTTAAATAATTACAATTATAAAAAATGAGTTCCTAGTAAAATAATGAATGCATTATCCACATAGATGAAGTTATTAAATTCAATCTAATTTAACGTCAACACTGAGACTCAACTTTCTGAATTGATTGTCTGGTAGTATACTGTTATTTTTCCTGACAAAAGTTTACTTAACTGAATGCATAAGGAGCCCATCAGAGAAAGAGATCATTCTTTTTAGAGAATATCTTTGATAAAATTTGTCCTGATATTTTGTCATAGCAAATTTGCAGACAAATGAGAGAAAATAAATAATTATAATTTCAAATAGTTGAATTTTAAGATGGTTTATTCTACAGAATTTTTGTGACAATAGCTGACAGACTCAGTCACCAGCACACGTTTCAACCATAGAATCTCCACTTTAATACTTGCATGTATTAGAATTCCAAAAAAATTTCCTCAAAATACAGTACTGATCCTTAAGAAAATATAAAACCGCTGCTTTATATTATGCCATCCTTAAATTCACTGATACCTCATGAAAATGTTAACTGTTTATCACTTTTGCATATTTTATTTTGATCTATATTTCTCTAAATGCTGTAGAAGCTATATATAACCAATTCATAATCACCTAATCAAAGTGTTGCATAGACATTTTAGTGGTCTGTCCATTTAAGTAAGCCATTTCACTAAATTACAAAAAAAAAAAAATCAGAGATTTCTATGAGTACAGAGGTAAATTTTGCCTAATTGCCTTTCTAAAACAGTTTATAAGGGATATGAGGAAACTAAAGTGTGCAAAAACATCCTTTTTCATTGATCAAAATGTGTATCATCATTAACACATATAGGCACCTAAAGCTAAACACAGCCATTTTAAAACTACTTTGTATAAAACTGTGTGACTAAAGATACTCTACTCTTGATATTAGTAACAGGAACAGACACTTGAAGAATAAAAATTATTTACAAACTTTTCTAATCCTTCTTCTTAAGTCTAAAATATTTATTTTTCATGTGTAACAACAGCATTATAACACTTTAACATTAAATAAACAGATTGGGGCTTCCCTGGTGGCGCAGTGGTTGAGAGTCCGCCTGCCGATGCAGGGGACACGGGTTCGTGCCCCGGTCCGCGAGGATCCCACATGCCGCGGAGCGGCTGGGCCCGTGAGCCATGGCCGCTGAGCCTGCGCGTCCGGAGCCTGTGCTCCGCAACAGGAGAGGCCACAACAGTGAGAAGCCCGCGTACGCAAAAAAAAAAAAAAAAAAAAAACAGATTGAATATGATGTAAACAAGATTAATATCCCCCAAATAACCATTTATTGCTATCATATATTCAACTATCTACTGAAGAAAAATCCAAAAGTAACCTATCATTGTCCTCCAGGAACTAGTTAACAAAAACATGCAATATTTCCTCTTGGATATGTTTGTAGCTGAAAATCTGTCAAAAGTCTTTTTTTTTCCCTCTTATTTAAATGTATTAATTATCTTTAGAAAAAAAAGAACAAGTTTCTGCTTTCTCATGAATTGCCTGATACAGTCAAGGTTACGCTTCATTTTAATAATGAATCTCTGAGCACTGCTAGCATCCACAATTTGGTTAAGTAGACATCAAGGTATCTGGCATTCTTTGAATTAGTATATATGCTAAGTTCAGCTGCATTTTTTATTAACAACATTTACGTGGCCCTTCTTATGACCCAATATTTTTTTAACTACTTGCAAATATTGCTTATTTAATTCATTTGATCTTCGCAACAACTCTATGAGTAATAAGAGTAGAAATAATTCAATGAATTTCAAAAAATAAACAATATTTTAAAAAACCATAAACAAATGTAATTTCTGACTCTTACTTGGATCAACATCAACAAATTCTTTCAATAAATTCCAGAGAAGTAAGAACTTTAGGCTTTATAAGCCATAAAGTCTTTGTGGCAAATAAAATAAACCTGCCATTGCAGAGCTAATGCAGCCATAAACAATATGGAAATACATGGACATGGCTCCAATAAAACTTGTTTTTGAAAATGAAGCAACAGACTGGATTGACCTAGTAGGTAATAGTTTGGCACCCCTAACTTAGATGATAAGTACTGGATATGATTCAGGTCGTATGAATGGGAAACTGATAATACTTGGCACTAAACACTCCAAACCTTGTTCCCTACAGGCATGCTTGTCTTTAGGGAACTATAAAAGCAATCCATGCTCATTAAAGAAAAAATTATGGAAATGTGATAAAAGAGAAAGCAAAATCATATATGGTATCATAGCTGAATATAGTATTTGAGTCATTTCTTTTTTGTAATATGTGAATCTAAAACAAACACTCTCTATTTGCAGGATATGAAAAAAAATCAAATAAATGAAAGTTCAGCTTGAAAAGAAGTGGTAGTTATATTAACATTAAATCAGTTCCACAGATCGTACCTCTGATTATACACAATTATTTTGTCAGGATGTTTGCTGGGTTGCTACTGAAGTTGCAACTGAAGCAACTAAGTTGCTGATGAAAGTAAAAAGATTACAAAAAATCTTTTTCTAATCTTGAATTTTAAAAATATAGTAACTCAAAACAATAACAGCAGGGCAGTAACACTGCTTTTACATATGAAAGAGGTCACATTTCATCTCCTTATTGATGAGTAATTTATAACATCTGGTGTATTTGGCTAGCAGAGAGGAATTGAACAGCATGGCCCTGGTAGAAAGAATTAAATACATCTGTATACTTATTATGCCAAGTAAATGGAGTAATTTACAGATTGGGAACAGTACAAAGTGTTGTCATTCTGGGCAAGAGTAGCATATATCATTTTATACAGAAATAGAACACTCTGTTCAGCTTGTTCCAGCCTTGGCTTTCAATTCCCAACATAAATCTTAACCCAGAAGTCAATGATAGGATACAGCAGAGAGCATAACAGAGAGTTGACAATGAGGTGGTTAGTTAATTAACCTGGGTACTCAGAGACTATTTCATGTGAGAGAAGTTACAAAAAAACCCAAAACAAACAAACAACTGAATATGCAAAAGTTTCCCATATTTGCAATGATTCTAGTCTTGAATATAATAGATAACTGGCAACTTGCATAAAGAAAAGAAATAAATTTATACATTCCCTAAATATGGAACTTCAATTGTGAATACTTTGGGTCAGATTTTTAAAATAGTTATATAATCCAATTTATTTGTGGAAAAAAAATAGATTGTTCATTTGACTCAATAACTTGTGTATAACAAAGTAATAAATTCCCCTAGCTTTCATAAAACTTTGTTAACACAATTACAAAGACACTCTCAGATTGGTTTATAATTAATTGTTTGCATGTCTATGTCCCTTGGAAGAACTTGAGCTACTTGAAGGTACAAATTATATCTGTTTGTATTTGTATACTTAATACCATAGTTGGCATGCATCCAGTATTCAATAAGTAATTGTTAAATTACTTCATCTGAATATAACTTTTTGTTGTTGTTGTTTTGGGGTTGCTAAAATGGGATATATGGAAATCACCCTTTTCCTTCCCTTTCTAATTTCAAGTTAGTTTTAAAAGTTTACCAGTCTTGGGATTTTTTGGTTTAAAGTGGCAACTGGGTAGCACTTTCAATTGTGACATTTTCTGTGAAACCAAAGGAAATGATCATAACTCATAAATCCTAGATATTCAGATATATAAATTATGAAATTTCAGGACCAAGAAAGAATTCCCACTATCCATATGATAAATAATATAAAATAAAAATATTTCTATTTAGGCTTTCTCTCAAGGCTAAAATAGTGTTTTATTTTAAAACATTAAATTCATCTGGAAAAAAAAAAAAAGGTATTCCAAAAGTCAGAGATCCAGTATTGTAGGTTTGGGTAAATGGTTCACTGAAATAGATGCATGAACCACAAAATACAGTTCACTTGTTACAATATTGTAATATATTAGAGATAATTGGTGCTGAGTTTAATGTACATTCTATTAAATAAAGGAGCTCATATATTTCTTGTTAATATCATAAAAATCAGGACTGTCTTATGTTAAGTTTAAACATGTATAGGGTAAGTGAGAAAATGACTTTTTGTCCACTGGACGGGTCCTCAGATAATCATATTTGGTGGTGGCATCATTCAGAAAACACCACCAGCAGAGGACCTGACTACACATTTTTCCAAGGAAAATATACAAATGACCAACAGGTTCATGAAAATTTGCTCAACATCACTAATCATCATGAAAATGCAAATCAAAACCACAATGAGCTCTCATTTCACATCATACCCATTAGAATGGCTCTTATCAAAAAGACAAGTTGTACCAAGTGTTGGCAAGGATATAGAGAAAAGGAAAAATGTGTGCACTGTTGGTGATAATGTAAATTGGTGCACCCACAATGAAAAATAGTATAGAAGTTCCTCAAAAAATTATTCAGCCGTATAAAGAAGGAAATCCTGCCATTTGCAACAACATGAATAAACCTTGAGGGCATTAGACAAAGTATTATAAATCAGAAAGAGGAAGACAAACAGTGTGTGATCTGTCTTTTATGGGGAAACCTAAGAATAGCCAAACTCATAGAAACAGAGTAGATGACTGGTTGTCAGGGACTGGAAGATGGGGGGAAATATTGGTCAAAGAATACAGACTTCCAGTTACAAGTTTTAGGGTCTAATGAATAGCGCAGTGACTATAGTTAATAATACTTTATTACATACTTGAAAGTTGCTAAGAGTAAATCTTAAATGTTCTTACCACACACACACAAAAGGTAATTATGTGAGGTGATTGACTATAGTTAATAATACTTTATTACATACTTGAAAGTTGCTAAGAGTAAATCTTAAATGTTCTTACCACACACACACAAAAGGTAATGATGTGAGGTCTAATGAATAGCGCAGTGACTATAGTTAATAATACTTTATTACATACTTGAAAGTTGCTAAGAGTAAATCTTAAATGTTCTTACCACACACACACAAAAGGTAATTATGTGAGGTGATTGATGTTTCAGCTAACATGGTTGTGGTAATCGTTTCACAATATATATTTGTATCACGTCACCTTAAACTTATACAATGTTATATGCAAATTACATATCAGTTAAGCTGGTGGGAAAATTCACCAGAAAAATGGGATACAGAGGAAATTCATAATGAAATAATTTCAGTAATTTTATTAGCTTTAAGTTGGATGGTTATCTAATAGGCTTAGTTGGTTGACAATAAAGTCAGACAAAGTATATAAGTGAATAAGTTATATAAACTCACTATGTGTGCTAGAAAAGCTTTTGGCAGAAATTAAAAAAATTTTTTTTTTTTTTTTTTTTTTGCGGTACGCAGGCCTCTCACTGTTGTGGCCTCTCCCGTTGCGGAGCACAGGCTCTGGACGCGCAGACTCAGTGGCCATGGCTCACGGGCCCAGCCGCTCCGCGGCATGTGGGATCTTCCCGGACCGGGGCACGAACCCGTGTCCCCTGCATCGGCAGGCGGACTCTCAACCACTGCGCCACCAGGGAAGCCCCAAAAAAATTTTTTTTGAATAACAGCAAGCAAAACAATTTCGTGCCCATTTTATGACCCTTTCTGAAAATATTTTCACAGGCAGTATAAAGGTATGAAATGAGCATGGACCATAAGTAATGGACCAGAGTGTGATTCTGCTTTCCACTACTTGCTATGTATATGAACTTGGACGTATTATATTATTTAATATCTCTGAGCCTATGATTCCTAATATATGAAAAATGAAAAAAAAACATTTGCTTTGTTATGTTGCAATATTTAGGAAATGTATTAAAAAAAACCATGTACAGGCTTATTAAAATGGTAGCCACTATCAGTTTTAAAATATTTTACTGATATCTTCAAAAATAGAAAGTAGATATCATCAAAATCAAACAGGTTGGTTGTTACAATGCAAGTTATGACTCAAAAAATCCTGAAAATACTCTGGCACTAGAGGAAAATGAAGGTCACTGGTACAGAAAAACATAAAAATATGTGAGATAAGCTGCTAAAATAATAGAATATCAGATACTGATGACTAACTGATAAAGGAAAGAGAGAGTGGAGTGCAGAGATTTTGTGAACCTGAGGTAGAGGACCAGTAGATGGAAATATACACTCAAATCTAACTCATAGTTACAACAATTAAGGAAAAATGGTATAAATGCATAATTACATTTGAGATATTATGCAAGTGTAGAATTTATTGGGATCAAGGCATAAGGAATAGGATTATCCCAATATAATGAGCTCCCTGATAAAGGGATTTTCTTAAGGAAAAAGGGTAAGATATATGCAAAGCATAAGGCAACTAAATGAGTTATTAAGTGGGCTATTTCAGTGTTGGGCCAGATCCAATATATATCTCTATCTATCTCTATCTCTATCCATTGAGAAAAACAATAGGTACATTTTGATGCCAAGTTTAGAACTATTCAATAGAATAAAACAATTGAAAAAATTTAAGCATATTAAATACCATCTCAACCATTCATTTTCTATGCATTAGTTTTCACTATCTTAAGATAATTGTAATCTAAATTGATTGAGACTTTTATTTGTATCAACTAAAATAAATAAAACTCAGTTTTGTCTATATCAACGTTGATAGGTTAAAAGTACAAATATGATAGTTCTGCATGCTTAAAATATGAAGGGTGGATTTTTGTTTCTGTTAGTCCAGAGAAAAGAACTGCTAGTGGCTTTTCTACCATAGTTTCAGACGGCCATTGAACATCCTCTATCACTTAATTTATTCCCATTGCTCCTGTCCTAGTTCTGTCATTGACTTGAAAGACTTTTCATACAAATGACACTAATGCTCCTTCACACTGACTGCTGGCAGATCACACAGGAATTTTGTCTGGAAAGTTTTTTACAAATCAACAAAACTTTTGATTTGTTTTATACGAGAATTGCAAGTGGGTTCACTATGAGTTATCCTTAAAGTCTGAGAGGAATAAGTCAAATTAATCACAGCTGGAATAAAAAATTAATATAAAAAATTAGAAATGTATTTTGAATCATTCATATTTTCCTCATTTCATAAATTTATGTCTTAATGTATATATGTTTTGCAATATAAGTTTTCAAATATTTATTTAAATTAATCAATATTTATATAGTGCTTTTAAGTGAATAAACCACACACACACTCACAAACACAATGATATATGCATCGGGTAACACAAAGGAGTATAAATGATTATAAAATAACAGACTCCCATTACATACAAATATACTGTTTCCTCAGAGGCAAGAATGTTAATGATTCTTTTTTATCTTTTTATTTTTTATTATTATTTTTTTACATCTTTATTGGAGTATAATTGCTTTACAATGGTGTGTTAGTTTCTGCTCTATAACAAAGTGAATCAGTTATACATATACATATGTTCCCATATCTCTTCCCTCTTGCATCTCCCTCCCTCCCACCCTCCCTATACCACCCCTCCAGACGGTCACAAAGCACCGAGCTGATCTCCCTGTGCTATGCGGCTGCTGCCCGCTAGCTATCTACCTTACGTTTGGTAGTGTATATATGTCCATGCCTCTCTCTCGCTTTGTCACAGCTTAACCTTCCCCCTCCCCATATCCTCAAGACCATTCTCTAGTAGGTCTGTGTCTTTATTCCTGTCTTACCCCTAGGTTCTTCATGACATTTTTTTTTCTTAATTCCATATATATGTGTTAGCATACGGTATTTGTCTTTCTCTTTCTGACTTACTTCACTCTGGATGACAGACTCTAGGTCTATCCACCTCACTACAAACAACTCACTTTCATTTCTTTTTATGGCTGAGTAATATTCCGTTGTATATATGTGCCATATCTTCTTTATCCATTCATCCAATGATTGACACTTAGATTGTTTCCATCTCCGGGCTATTGTAAATAGAGCTGCAATGAACATTTTGGTACATGACTCTTTTTGAATTATGGTTTTCTCAGGGTATATGCCCAGTGGGATTGCTGGGTCATATGGTAGTTCTATTTCTAGATTTTTAAGGAACCTCCATACTGTTCTCCACAGTGACTGTATCATTTTACATTCCCACCAACAGTGCAAGAGTGTTCCCTTTTCTCCACACCCTCTCCAGCATTTATTGTTTCTAGATTTTTTGATGATGGTCATTCTGACTGGTGTGAGATGATATCTCATTGTAGTTTTGATTTGCATTTCTCTAATGATTAATGATGTTGAGCATTCTTTCATGTGTTTTTTGGCAGACTGTATATCTTCTTTGGAGAAATGTCAATTTAGGTCTTCTGCCCATTTTTGGATTGGGTTGTTTGTTTTTTTGTTATTGAGCTGAATGAGCTGCTTATAAATTTTGGAGATTAATCCTTTGTCAGTTGCTTCATTTGCAAATATTTTCTCCAATTCTGAGGGTTGTCTTTTGGTCTTGTTTATGGTTTCCTTTGCTGTGCAAAAGCTTTTAAGTTTCATTAGGTCCCATTTGTTTATTTTTGTTTTTATTTCCATTTCTCTAGGAGGTGGGTCAAAAAGGATCTTGCTGTGATTTATGTCATAGAGTGTTCTGCCTATGTTTTTTTTTTTAATTTAATCTTTATTTTATATTGGGAGTATAGTTGATTTACAATGTTGTGTTAGTTTCACAGGTCTGCCTATGTTTTCCTCTAAGAGTTTGATAGTTTCTGGCCTTACATTTAGGTCTTTAATCCATTTTGAGCTTATTTTTTTTTGTATGGTGTTAGGGAGTGATCTAATCTCATACTTTTACATGTACCTAACCAGTTTTCCCAGCACCACTTATTGAAGAGACTGTCTTTTCTCCACTGTACATTCTTGCCTCCTTTATCAAAGGGGACCATATGTGCGTGGGTTTATCTCTGGGCTTTCTATCCTGTTCCATTGATCTATCTTTCTGTTTTTGTGCCAGTACCATACTGTCTTGATTATTGTAGCTTTGTAGTACAGTCTGAAGTCAGGGAGCCTGATTCCTCCAGCTCCATTTCTCGTTCTCAAGATTGCTTTGGCTATTCGGGATCTTTTGTGTTTCCATAAAGATTGTGAAATTTTTTGTTCTAGTTCTGTGAAAAATGCCAGTGGTAGTTTGAGAGGGATTGCATTGAATCTGTAGATTGCTTTGCCTAGTAGAGTCATTTTCACAATGCTGATTCTTCCAATCCAAGAACATGGTGTATCTCTCCATCTATTTGTATCATCTTTAATTTATTTCATCAGTGTCTTATACTTTTCTGCATAAAGGTCTTTTGTCTCCTCAGGTAGGTTTATTCCTAGATATTTTATTCTTTTTGTTGCAGTGGTAAATGGAAGTGTTTTCTTGATTTCACTTCCAGATTTTTCATCATTAGTGTATAGGAATGCCAGAGATTTCTGTGCATTAATTTTGTATCCTGCTACTTTACCAAATTCATTGATTAGCTCTAGTAGTTTTCTGGTAGCATCTTTAGGATTCTCTATGTATAGTATTATGTCATCTGCAAACAGTGACAACTTTACTTCTTCTTTCCGATTTGGATTCCTTTTATTGCCTATTCTTCTCTGATTGCTGTGGCTAAAACTTTCAAAACTATGTTGAATAAGAGTGGTGAGAGTGGGCAACCTTGTCTTGTTCCTGATCTTAGTGGAAATGCTTTCAGTTTTTCACCATTGAGGTTGGCTGTGGGTTTGTCATATATGGCCTTTATTATGTTGAGGAAACTTCCCTCTATGCCTACTTTCTGCAGGGTTTTTATCATAAATGGGTGTTGAATTTTGTCGAAAGCTTTCTCTGCATCTATTGACATGATCATATGGTTTTTCTCCTTCAATTTGTTAATATGGTGTATCACGTGGACTGATTTGCGTATATTGAAGAATCTTTGCATTCCTGGAATAAACCCCACTTGATCATGGTGTATGATCCATTTAATGTGCTATTGGATTCTGTTTGCTAGTATTTTGTTGAGGATTTTTGCATCTATGTTCATCAGTGATATTGGCCTGTAGTTTTCTTTCTTTATGACATCCTTGTCTGTTTTGGTATCAGGGTGATGGTGGCCTCATAGAATGAGTTTGGGAGTGTTCCTCCTTCTGCTATATTTGGAAGAGTTTGAGAAGGATAGGTGTTAGCTCTTCTCTAAATGTTTGATAGGATTCGCCTGTGAAGCCATCTGGTCCTGGACTTTTGTTTGTTGGAAGATTTTGAATCACAGTTTCAATTTCAGTGCTTGTGATTCGTCTGTTCATATTTTCTGTTTCTTCCTGATTCAGTCTTGGCAGGTTGTGCATTTCTAGGAATTTGTCCATTTCTTCCAGGTTGTTCATTTTATTGGCATAGAGTTGCTTGCAGTAATCTCTCATGATCTTTTGTATTTCTGCAGTGTCAGTTGTTACTTCTCCTTTTTCATTTCTAATTCTATTGATTTGAGTCTTCTCCCTTCTTTTCTTGATGAGTCTGGCTAATGGTTTATCAATTTTGTTTATCTTCTCAAAGAACCAGCTTTTAGTTTTATTGATCTTTGCTATCATTTCCTTCATTTCTTTTTCATTTATTTCTGATCTGATTTTTGTGATTTCTTTCCTTCTGCTAACTTTGGGGTTTTTTTGTTCTTCTTTCTCTAATTGCTTTAGGTGCAAGGTTAGGTTGTTTATTCGAGATGTTTCCTGTTTCTTAAGGTGGGCTTGTATTGCTATAAACTTCCCTCTTAGAACTGCTTTTGCTGCATCCCCGGGGTTTTGGGTCGTCATGTCTCCATTGTCATTTGTTTCTAGGTATTTTTTGATTTCCTCTTGGATTCCTTCAGTGATCACTTCGTTATTAAGTAGTGTATTTTTTAGCCTCCATGTGTTTGTATTTTTTACAGATCTTTTCCTGTAATTGATATCTAGTCTCATGGCATTGTGGTCAGAAAAGATACTTGATACAATTTCAATTTTCTTAAATTTACCAAGGCTTGATTTGTGACCCAAGGTATGATCTATCCTGGAGAATGTTCCCTGAGCACTTGAGAAAAACGTGTATTCTGTTGTTTTGGGATGGAATGTCCTATAAATATCAATTACGTCCATCTTGTTTAATGTATCATTTAAAGCTTGTGTTTCCTTATTTATTTTCATTTCGGATGATCTGTCCATTGGTGAAAGTGGGGTGTAAAGTCCCCTACTATGAATGTGTTACTGTAGATTTCCCCTTTTATGGCTGTCAGTATTTGCCTTATGTATTGAGGTGCTCCTATGTTGGGTGCATAAATATTTACAATTGTTATATCTTCTTCTTGAATCGATCCCTTGATCATTATGTAATGTCCTTCTTTGTCTCTTCTAATACTCTTTATTTTAAAGTCTATTTTGTCTGATATGAGAATTGCTACTCCAGCTTTCTTTTGGTTTCCATTTGCATGAAATATCTTTTTCCATCCCCTTACTTTCAGTCTGTATGTGTCTCTAGGTCTGAAGTGGGTCTCTTGTAGACAGCAAATATATGGGTCTTGTTTTTGTATCCATTCAGCCAATCTATGTCTTTTGGTGGGAACATTTAGTCCATTTACATTTAAGGTAATTCTCGATATGTATGTTCCTATTCCCATTTTGTTAATTGTTTTGGGTTCGTTATTGTAGGTCTTTTCCTTCTCTTGTGTTTCTTGCCTAGAGAAGTTCCTTTAGTAGTTGTTGTAAAGCTGGTTTGGTGGTGCTGAACTCTCTCAGCTTTTGCTTTCTGTAAAGGTTTTAATTTCTCCATGAAATCTGAATGAGATCCTTGCTAGGTAGAGTAATCTTGGTTGCAGGTTTTTCTCCTTCGTCACTTTAAATATGTCCTGCCAGTCCCTTCTGGCTTGCAGAGTTTCTGCTGAAAGATCAGCTGCTAACCTTATGGGGATTCCCTTTTGTGTTATTTGTTGTTTTTCCCTTGCTGCTTTTAATATGTTTTCTTTGTATTTAATTTTTGACCGTTTGATTAATATGTGTCTTGGCGTATTTCTCCTTGGATTTATCCTGTATGGGACTCTCTGTGCTTCCTGGACTTGATTAACTCTTTCTTTTCCCATATTAGGGAAGTTTTCAACTATAATCTTTTCAAATATTTTCTCCGTCCCTTTCTTTTTCTCTTCTTCTTCTGGAACTCCTATAATTCGAATGTTGGTGTGTGTAATGTTGTCCCAGAGGTCTCTGAGACTGTCCTCAGTTCTTTTCATTGGTTTTTCTTTATTCTGCTCTGCAGTAGTTATTTCCACTATTTTATCTTCCAGATCACTTATCTGTTCTTCTGCCTCAGTTATTCTGTTATTGATCCCATCTAGAGTATTTTTAATGTCATTTATTGTGTTGTTCATCGTTGTTTGTTTCATCTTTAGTTGTTCTAGGTCCTTGTTAAATGTTTCTTGCATTTTGTCTATTCTATTTCCAAGATTTTGGATCATCTTTACTACCATTATTCTGAATTCTTTTTCAGGTAGACTGCCTATTTCCTCTTCATTTGTTATGTCTGGTGGGTTTTTATCTTGTTCCTTCATCTGATGTGTGTTTTTCTGTCTTCTCATTTTGCTTGTCTTACTGTGTTTGGGGTCTCCTTTTTGCAGGCTGCAGGTTCGTAGTTCCCGTTGTTTTTGGTGTCTGTCCCCAGTGGCTAAGGTTGGTTCAGTGGGTTGTGTAGGCTTCCTGGTGGAGGGGACTAGTGCCTGTGTTGTGGTGGATGAGGCTGGATCTTGTCTTTCTGGTGGGCATGTCCACGTCTGGTGGTGTGTTTTGGGGGTGTCTGTGGACTTATTATGATTTTAGGCAGCCTTTCTGCTAATGGGTGGGGTTGTGTTCCTGTCTTGCTAGTTGTTTGGCATAGGATGTCCAGCACTGTAGCTTGTTGGTCGTTGAGTGAAGCTCGGCGCTGGTGTTGAGATGGAGATCTCTGGGAGATTTTCGCTGTTTGATATTATGTGGAGTTGGGAGGTCTCTTGTGGACCAGTGTCCTGAAGTTGGGTGTCGCACCTCAGAGGCACAGCACCGACTCCTGGCTGCAGCACCAAAAGCCTTTCATCCACACGGCTCAGAATAAAAGGGAGATAAAGTAGAAAGAAATAATTAGTAGAAGTAGAAAGAAAGAAAGAAACAAAGAAAGAAAGAAAGTAGGGAGGGTGGGAGGGAGTGAGGGAAGGAGGGAGGAAGGAAGTAAGGAGGGAAGGAAAAAAAGAAAGAAAGAAGCTAAAGTGAAATAAAATAAAGTAAGATAAAATATAGTAAAGTTATTAAAACAAAGAAATAATTTTTAAGAGAAAAAAAAAAAAAAACGGACGGATAGAACCCTAGGACAAATGCTGGAAGCAAAGCTATACAGACAAAATCTCACACAGAAGCATACACACACACACTCACAAAAAGAGGAAAAGGGGAAAAAATAATCTATCTTGCTCCCAAAGTTCGCCTCCTCAATTTGGGATGATTCGCTGTCTATTCAGGTATTCCACAGATGCAGGGTACATCAAGTTGATTGTGGAGCTTTAATCCGCTGCTTCTGAGGCTGCTGGGAGAGATTTCCCTTTCTCTTCTTTGTTCTCACAGCTCCTAGGGGCTCAGCTTTGGATTTGGCCCCACCTGTGCGTGTAGGTCGGCCGGAGGGCGTCTGTTCTTCGCTCAGACAGGACGGGGTTAAAGGAGCCGCTGATTCGGGAGCTCTGGCTCACTCAGGCCGGAGGGGAGGGAGGGGCACGGAGTGCGGGGCGGGCCTGCGGCGGCAGAGGCCGGCGTGACGTTGCACCAGCGTGGGGCGCGCTGAGCGTTCTCTCGGGGGAGTTGTCCCTGGATCCCGGGAACGTGGCAGTGGCTGGCTGCACAGGCTTCTCGGAAAGGAGGTGTGGAGAGTGACCTGTGCTCGCACACAGGCTTCTTGGCGGCGGCAGCAGCAGCCTTAGCGTCTCCTGCCCGTCTCTGGGGTCCGCGCTTTTAGCCGCGGCTCACGCCAGTCTCTGGAGCTCCTTTAAGCAGCGCTCTTAATCCCCTCTACTCGCGCACCAGGAAACAAAGAGGGAAGAAAAAGTCTCTTGCCTCTTCCGCTGGTCCAGACCTTTCTCCGGACTCCCTCCCAGCTAGCCGCGGCGCACCAACCCCCTGCAGGCTGTGCTCAAGCCGCCAACCCTAGTCCTCTCCCGGGTTCCGACCGAAACCCGAGCCTCAACTCCCAGCCCCGCCCGCCCCGGCGGGTGAGCAGAGAAGCCTCTCGGCCTGGTGAGTACTGGTCGGCACCGAACTTCTGTGCGGGAATCTCTCCACTTTGCCCTCCGCACCCCTGTTGCTGTGCTCTCCTCCGCGACTCCGAAACTTTCCCCCTCCGCCACCTGCAGTCTCCGCCCGCGAAGGGGCTTCCTAGCGTGTGGGAACATTTCCTCCTTCACAGCTCCCTCCCACTGGTGCATGTTTTTTCTTTATTTCTTTCGCCCTACCCAGGTATGTGGGGAGTTTCTTGCCTTTTGGGAGGTCTGTGTTATCTTGCTTAGTGCCTATGCATCCTCCCACAACTGCACCTGGAAAATAATGTCTTCTTTCTTTGAAATTAATTAACTCTTTATTTCTATTGAATTATAATTGACATGCAATATTATATTAGTTTCAGGTGTACAACAGTGATTTGATACACTATAAAATGTATCAAATATATATTATAAAATGAACAGTTAAGTCTAGTTACCATCTGTCACATGCAGAGTTATTACAATATTATTGACTATATTCCCTATCTCTGAGACTTTTTTTTTTTTTTTTTTTGCGGTACACGGGCCTGTCACTGTGTGGCCGCTCGCATTGTGGAGCACAGGCTCTGGACGTGCAGGCTCAGCGGCCATGGCTTACGGGCCCAGCTGCTCCACGGCATGTGGGATCTTCCCGGACCGGGGCAGGAACCCGTGTCCCCTGCATCGGCAGGCGGACTCTCAACCACTGCGCCACCAGGGAAGCCCTCTGAGACTTATTTTATAGCTGGAAGTTTGTAGGTCTTAGTCCCTTAGTACCTTTTTCACTCTTTCCCTGAATCTCCTGCCCTCAGGCGACCACAAATTTCTTCTCTGTATCTATGAGTCTATTTCTGTTTTTTGTTTGTTACTTTTCTGTTTCTTAGATTCCACATATAAGCGAAATCACACAGTATCTGTCTTTCTCTGTCTGACTTATCTTACATAGGATAGTACTCTCTAGGTCCATTTCATGCTGCTGCAAATGGCAAGATTTTGGTTTTTTGTGGCTAATATTCCATTATATTTAGATACCACATCGTTTTTAGCCATTCACCTGTTGATGGACACTTGGGTTGCTTATATATCTTGGCTACTGTAAAATTTGCTGCAGTGAACATAGGGGTCCATATATCTTTTCAAATTAGTGTTTTGGTTTCCTTCATATGAATGCCCAGAAGTGGAATTGCTGGGTCATATGGGTCATAAAATCTCCATACTGTTTTCCATAGTGGCCGCACCAATTTACATTCCCACCAACAGTGCACTAGGGTTCCCTTTTCTCAACATCCTCACCAACTCTTGTTTTTTGATAATAGCCATTCTGATAGGTGTGAGATGTTGTCTCATTGCAGTTTTGATTTTCATTTTCCTGATGATTGGTGATGTTGAGCATCTTTTTATGTACTTCTTGGCCATCTGTCTGTCTTTGGGAAAATGTCTATTCAGGTCATCTGCCCATTTATAATCGGGTTGTTAGTTTTTTTGTATTCAGTTGTTTAAGATTTTAATATATTTTCAATATCAACCCCTTATCAGATATGTTATTTGCAAGTATCTTCTCCCATTCAGCAGGTTGTCTTTTCATTCTGTCGATGGTTTCCTTCCTTGTGCAAAGTTTTCTGGATTTTGGATATGTCTCTCCAGGCAGGGGTAACAAAAGAAAAAAATAAATAACTATCTTCTCTCCCGTCTTTCAAATTTTGCCCAACATTTATCTAACCTGAAACCCTGCTTTCAGGGATTCTGGACAATATAATTCTCAGCCATCCCTTCTGTGTTGCAGGGGCATATATAAGATGAACAGAAACAATCCAGCACACACGAATTTTTTTGACAAACAAATTTCTGCTAATGTTGCTGCCTGTTTGATTTCTTGTGCACTCAGCATTCTTTTATTTTCTCTCTCCTTCCCTCACTCTGTCCCCTCTCCTCTCTTTTGTCAAAGGAATTATTGAGGAGTCAGTATATCCAATTCCCAATGTTGTGCACAAAATATGGTTGAGTTTAAATCTCAAGATGTGCCATTTCCCTTTAGAAGTGTGGTCTGCTTGCCTTTTTCCATGAAATGCAACACTTGGACCCTCTCTCTCTACTTCTTTAACATGCTATGTAGCTCTCAATGCCTTTAATAGACTTCTTATATATTATTGCTTGCAGATTAAAATGTCTTTTAGTTTCTTCAAAAACATAGCCTGTATCATTGTATTTTATTCTTGTCATTTGGGGGGAGTTGTTGATCCCTATGAAGATTGGGGAAATGCAAAATTTTAGTAAGCCTGTCAGAATTCTGCTTTTATCCCTTTGTTCAATGATAATGATAATCTTCTGAATACTGCTCCAGCCCAAAATAGAATTTCAATGGGAATTTTGCTTATATCTTGAACTCTGATATAAACTTTTTCCTAAATACTCGATTTGCTCCTCCTTAATGTTTATATTATTTCTGAAATATGTCTTATTATTTCAGGGTCCTATATAATTTTCATTAACTTTTCACTAGCAAATTTTCATGTCCTTACGTCTCACTGAAGATATAACCTTGGATCTTCTTGTGGTAATACACTTTGGGAAACTTTATGTCTGCTGTACACTGTATTTATTTATTTATTTATTTATTTATAGTTGATTTACAATGTTGTGTTAATTTCTACTGTATAGCAATGTAATTCAGGTACACATATATATTCTTTTATTAAATTTAATTAAATTTAATTTTTTTTATATAGCAGGTTCTTATTAGTTACCTACTTTATACAGATTAGTGTATATATGTCAATCCCATCTCCCAATTCATCCCACCACCAACACCCCCACTTTCCCCCTTTGTGTCCATAAATTTATTCTCTACATCTGTGTCTCTATTTCTGCCTTGCAAACTGTTTCATCTGTACCATTTTTCTAGATTCCACATATATGCCTTAATATATATTTGTTTTTCACTTTCTGACTTACTTCACTCTGTATGACAGTCTCTAGATCCATCCACGTCTCATTTCATACAGAGTGAAGTAAGTCAGAAAGTGAAAAACAAATATTCGTTCCCAATTTCGTTCCCTTTTATGGCTGAGTAATATTCCATTGTATGTATGTACCACATCTTCTTTATCCATTCATCTGTTGATGGGTATTTAGGTTGCTTCCATGACCTGGCTATTGTAAATAGTGCTGCAATGAACATTGGGGTTCATTTGTCTCTTTGAATTATGGTTTTCTCTGGGTATATGCCCAGTAGTGGGATTACTGGGTCATATGGTAATTCTATTTATAGTTTTTAAGGAACCTCCATACTGTTCTCCATAATGGCTGTGTCAATTTACATTCCCACCAACAGTGCAAGAGGTTTCCCTTTTCACCAAACCCTCTCCAGTGTTTGTTGTTTGTAGATTTTCTGATGATGCCCATTCTAACTGGTATGAGGTGATATCTCATTGTAGTTTGGGTTTGCATTTCTCTAATAGGTAATGATGTTGAGCAGCTTTTCATGTGCCTCTTGGCCATCTGTTTGTCTTCTTTGGAGAAATGGCTATTTAGGTCTTCTGCCCATTTTTTGATTCAGTTGTTTGTTTTTTTAATATTGAGCTGCTTGAGCTGTTTATATATTTTGGAGATTAATCCTTTGTCCATTGATTCATTTGCAAATATTTTCTCCCATTCTGAGGGTTGTCTCTTGGTCTTGTTTATGGTTTCCTTTGCTCTGCAAAGGCTTTTAAGTTTCATTAGGTCCCATTTGTTTATTTTTGTTTTCATTTCCATTACTGTAGGAGGTGGGTCAAAAAAGATCTTGCTGTGGTTTATGTCAAAGGATGTTCTTCCTATGTTTTCCTCTAAGAGTTTTATAATGTCTGGCCTTAAATTTAGGTCTTTAATCCATTTTGAGTTTATTTTTTGTGTATGGTGTCAGGGAGTTGTTCTAATTTCATTCTTTTACATGTAGCTGTCCAGTTTTCCCAGCACCACTTATTGAAGAGGCTGTCTTTTCTCCTTTGTACATCCTTGCCTCCTTTGTCATAGATTAGTTGACCATAGATGCGTGGGTTTATGTCTGGGCTTTCTATACTTTTTCATTGATCTATATTTCTGTTTTGTGCCATATTGTCATATTGTGCCATAGTATCATATTGTCTTGATTTCTGTAGCTTTGTAGTATAGTCTGAAGTCAGGGAGTCTGATTCTTCTAGATCCATTTTTTTCCCTCAAGTTTGCTATGGCTATTCAGGGTCTTTTGTGTCTCCATACAAATTTTAAGGCTTTTTTTTTCTAGTTCTGTAAAAAAAGGCATTGGTAATTTGATAGGACTTGCATTGAATCTGTAGATTGCTTTGGGTAGTATAGTCATTTTCACAATATTGATTTTCTCAATCCAAGAATATGGTATATCTCTCCATCTGTTTGTGTCTTACAGTTTTCTGAGTATAGGTTATTTACCTCCTTAGGTAGATTTATTCCTAGGTATTTTATTCTTTTTGTTGCAATGGTAAATGGGACAGTTTCCTTAATTTCTCCTTATGATACTTTGTTGTTAGTGTATAGAAATGCCAGAGATTTCCGTGCTTTAATTTTGATATCCTGCAATTTTACCAAATTCCTTGATTAGCTCTACTAGTTTTCTGGTGGCATCTTTAGGATTCTCTATGTATAGTATCATGTCATCTGCAAACAGTGACAGTTTTACTTCTTCTTTTCCAATTTGTTTTCCTTTTATTTCTTTTTCTTCTCTGATCGCCATGGCTAGGACTTCCAAAACTATGTTGAATAATAGTGGTGAGAGTGGACATCCTTGTCTTATTCCTGATGTTAGAGGAAATAGTTTCAGCTTTTCACCACTGAGAATGATGTTTGCTGTGGGTTTGTCATATATGACCTTTATGATGTTCTAGTAGATTCCCTCTATGCCCACTTTCTGGGGAGTTTTTATCACAAATGGGTGTTGAATTTTGTCAAAAGCTTTTTCTGCATCTATTGAGATGATCATATGGTTTTTATTCTTCAATTTGTTAATATGGTGTATCACACTGATTGATTTGTGTATATTGAAGAATCCTTGCATCCCTGGGAGAAATCCCACTTGATCATGGAGTATGATCCTTTTAATGTGCTGTTGGATTCTGTTTGCTGGTATTTTGTGGAGGACTTTTGCATCTATATTCATCCAGGATGTTGGTCTGTAATTTTCTTTTTTTGTAGTATCTTTGCCTGGTTTTAGTATCAGGGTGATGGTGGCCTCATAGAATGAGTTTGGGAGTGTTCCTTCCTCTGCAATTTTTTGGAAGAGGTTGAGAAGGATTGGTGTTAGCTCTCCTCTAAATGTTTGATAGAATTCACCTGTGAAGCCATCTGGTCCTGGGTTTTGTTTGTTGGAAGATTTTAATCACAGTTTCAATTTCATTACTTGTGATTGGTCTGTTCATATTTTCTATTTCTTCCTGGTTCGGTCTTAGAAGGTTATACCTTTCTAAGAATTTGTCTAGTTCTTCCAGGTTGTCCATTTTATTGGCATGGAGTTGCTTGTAGTAGTCTCCTATGATGCTTTGCATTTCTGCGGAGTCCATTGTAACTTCATTTTCATTTCTAATTTTATTGATTTGAGTCCTCTGCCTCTTTTTGTTGATGAGTCTGGTTAAAGGTTTATCAATTTTGTTTATCACCTCAGAGAACCAGCTTTTAGTTTTATTGATCTTTGCTACTGTTTTCTTTTTTCTATTTCATTTATTTCTGCTCTGATCTTTATGATTTCTTTCTGTCTACTAACTTTGGATTTTGTTTGTTCTTCTTTCTCTAGTTCCTTTAGCTGTAAGGTTAGCTTGTTTATTTGAGATTTTTCTTTTTATTTTTTTTATACAGCATGTTCTTATTAGTCATCAAGAGATTTTTCTTGTTTCTTGAAGTAGGATTGTATTGCTATAAACTTCCATCTTAGAACTGCTTTTGCTGCATCCATAGGATTTAGATTGTCGTGTTTTCATTGTCATGTGTCTCTAGGTATTTTTTGCTTCCCTCTTTGATTTCTTTAGTGATCTCTTGGTTTTTTAGTAACATGTTATTTAGCCTCAATGTGTTTGTGTTTTTTACTTTTTTTCCCTGTAATTTATTTCTCATCTCATAGTGTTGTGGTTGGAAAAGATGCTTGAGATGAATTCAATTTTCTTAAATTTACCAAGGCTTGATTTGTGACCCAAGATGGAATCTATGCTGGAGAATGTTCCATGAGCACTTGAGAAGAAAGTGTAATCTGCTGTTTTTGGGTGGACTGTCCTATAAATATCAATTAAATCTATCTGGCCTATTGTGTCATTTAAAGCTTTTGCTTCTTTATCAATTTTCTGTCTGCATAATCTGTCCATTGGTGTCAGTAAGGTGTTAAAATCCCCCACTATTATTGTGCTACTGTTGATTTCCTCTTTTATAGCTGTTAGCATTTGCCTTATGTATTGAAGTGCTCCTATGTTGGGTGCATATATATTTATAATTGTTATATCTTCTTCTTGGATCGATCCCTTGATCATTATGTAGTGTCCTTCCTTGTCTCTTGTAACATTCTTTATTTTAAAGTCTATTTAATCTGATATGCGTATTGCTACTCTGACTTTCTTCTGATTTCCATTTGCATAGCATATCTTTTTCCATCCCCTCACTTTCTGTCTGCATGTGTCACTAGGTCTGAAGTGGGTCTCTTGTAGACAGCATATATACAGGTCTTGTTTTTGTATCCATTCAGCCAGTCTGTGTCTTTCGGTTGGAGCATTTAATCTATTTACATTTAAGGTAGTTATTGATATGTATGTTCCTATTACCATTTCCTTAATTGTTTTGGTTTCGTTTTTGTAGGTCTTTTCCTTCTCTTGTGTTTCCTGCCTAGAGAAGTTCCTTTAGCATTTGTTGTAAAGCTGGTTTGGTGGTGCTGAACAGTTGCACCATAAGGAAAGATAAATTCCCTTTCAGTCCGTAATACCTGGAAAGGTAGAGAACAATGGTCAAATCTATAACATCTATTGACATTCTTCCATAACTTCAAGTTGTCATTACTTTACCATAAACTTATTTATTAGGCTTAATTCTCAAGCACATTCTCCCACCACAGCTACCTTTAAAAAGATTGAATTCTGTTAAGTCCTACAGTATCTACAGTCCTTTCTGGGTGATGAAGCAAGCATATTCACAGCTTGTTGATGAATATGATGTCCCATTAGAATCATTATTTGAGGAGTCCATTGAAATAATGCTTCGTATTCTCCTTAAGCTGACTTTTCACCATGGGTAATTTCTTGGAATGTACCTCCCTCTATTGTCCATATTTGAGTTAACATTTTTTACTATGTTAATGAGATTCCAGGTGTGTTATTTCAACCTTTTGAAGTAGGGTAAGGTTGGCTTCTAACATCTCCACAGAACATTTGGAACACATAGACAAGGGCTAATAGAATCACCGTGTATATAGTTGTCAATAAATATTTGTGGCATTAATACAATTTAGGAGTATGATCTGAATCAAAAATTATTGTGTATGTTATGAATCTCTCAATTGTATATTTTCTCCCCCCAAATATTTTCTGTTTGAAGAAGATACTCTGTAACATACTCATAAGCATCTCTGTGCTAACTTTGAAGTGCAGTTACTATAAGGTCATGACCCATCTTCCTTCAAACTATCAAAGTAATTTTCACTTTCTTTAAATAAGTTATATTCACATTCACGTTTGACATACAGTTGTCCCTTGGTATCCGTGGGAGATTGGTTCCAGGACCCCACGGATACCAAAATCTGCCAGATGCTCAAGTTCCTTACACAAAACGATGTAGTACAGTGGGCCCTCTGTATCTGTGGATTCTGTATTCACAAATCCTGAATCCACAGATTCAACCAACCAAGTACCAAACCAAGGGCTAACTATATTCAGAGGATGACACTAAACTGTGACCTGAGGAATTTTGCCCAATATTTCTCAGTATTGGGAGAAATAAATAAGAATCTGCTTTCTTTCTGTCTTAATATACTATCTTGGTTGTTGAAAATACAGAATTCAGTAACTCTACAGTTTAATACCCAACATCCTACTTAATCCATTGGTAGTACTTCTCCAGAGTATCTGAAAAGCAACAGCAACAACACTAGAAATTTAAGCAGAGGCTACAGACTGCACAGCAATAATAACTGTAGTCAGCAGACCATAAATTGAATCATCATTACTTATCTGTAGATTATTCAGGTGGAGAATCTAGGGACCATGTATGTATCAACAGTAATCCAATATTTTTCCAAGAAAACAAATCTGTGTAGTTCTCACAATTTACACCTTTAGTGAGTATCAAATCTGAAAGATAACTAAAAGTATTATTCTTTTGCCCTAATTGGCTCAGTGGAAATAACACATTTACAACTTGCCCTGGAATTGATAACCATTTATGAGCACTTTTCCAATGACTATAATGTCCCCTTGCTTCCATTTATTACCTATTTTGATTATGGAGTGACTTATTAGAGTAGCTTTCCTAATGTTTCTATTTCTTGGAGTTATCTGAGTTTCTTAGACATGTACATTTATAATAGTCTTCCAAATTTGGAAAATATTCTGCCATCATGTCTTCAACTTTATTTTCTCTTCTTAGTTCCTCTCCTTTGGGAACTCCAATTACCCATATATTAGGCTTCTTATAGTTGTTCCACAGTTCGATGCTCTGTTCATTTTTTTTCGCCCTTTTTTCTCTTGTGTTTCATTATATATATATATATATATATATATATATATATATATATGTATGTAAAATCTTAGACATTGTCATCCTGATCCCTAGAAGTCCAATTTGATTGTTTTGTTTTATATCTCTCCCTCTTCTATGTAACACAATCATTATT
Organism: Leucopleurus acutus; assembly: GCF_964270905.1. NCBI lineage: Eukaryota > Metazoa > Chordata > Mammalia > Artiodactyla > Delphinidae > Leucopleurus > Leucopleurus acutus. The sequence goes on from NC_139160.1 coordinate 57,571,421, forward strand.
CTAACTTATTGAACATGTGGAATACAGTTAAAATAACTGTTTTAAAATCTTTGTTGACTAATTCTAACATCTGTGTCAGTTCTGGTCAGCTTTGGGAAGCTGATCTTTCTCCTCATTGTGGGTTGTGTTTTCCTGCCTCTATTTTTTGTATAACTGCTAGTTTTTTATTAGAGGCAAAACACTGTGAATATTACCTTATTAGGTGCTGAATGCTTCTGTATTACCATAACTATTCCTAATTTTTGTTCTGGAATGCACTTTAAGTTACATGAAAACAGTTATTTCCCCCCGTTGGGGATTGCTATTAAGCTTTGTTAGGTAATACCACAGAAGGATTTATTCTAGGCTAGATCTAAATATCCTACTCAATATGCCTTGAATTATACGCCATTCTATTTTGGCTGATAGGAATAGGTGCTGTTCACAGTCTTTTTCAAGTACAGGTGATGTTTCCTTAATCATTTTAGATGTTCTTCTCTTGGTCTTGGGTGATTTCCTCACATGACTGTATGATAAGGACTCTCCTGAATCCTGGAGGGTGACCATCTATGGATCTTCAGACTTCTCTCTTCTTGCAAATTTCTTCTCTTAATTACTCTGCCTGTGACTCTGTCCATCTTGGCCACCGCAGACTCTCATCTCATCTCCTGATTTGGGACTTGGATGGGCTCCCCCTGATGTTCCCCCTCCTATGCTGTGGTCAGCAAATTCTCTCAAGGCATTAGTCCGTGCGCAGTCATAGGGCTCACCTTGTTTGTTTCACTGCCCTTTGTTAACCAGAGACCAATGCCATGAAAACTGTGTAATCATATATTTTGTCCAGGTTTTTATTTATTTCAGTCAGGAAAGTAAATCCAATACCTTTTATTACATCTTGGCCTGAAATGGTACTCTTAAATCCTTTAAATCTATAGCCTTAGGGTTACAACACAAAACATTTACATTTCACTGTTTTATGTGTTGTTTAAATGACGTATATTCCTTACTAAATTTTAAACTTAACTAGATATCTACAGATTCTAATCAATAGTTTATTCATACCCAGTACCTGGAAACAATCTCAACCTGAACATCTCTTTTGCTTCCAGAATCTAAACCAAATTATGCATAAGAGCAAAATGAATAAGTATTATACAAGTTATTAAAGAAAACAAAACAGTTTCATACGCATGAATTAAAGTATAGTTGAAATTATCATTGATGTAACTTTTGGAATTAAGTAGAACTCTGTAAGAATTGTTAACTAATGGGTTCATTTACATTTCAAAAAGACACAACTGTTAATACAGCCAAATTGTAAAAAGACAGTCTCATGCTGACAAAGATGTTTTACACAGTGAATCTTTCTTGTCATCAGAATCAAATAAACCCAGTTGGTGTGTGTTATTCTTTAATTTCTGAGTTTCTCAATAGGAATAGTATGAGGAAAGTACTGAAAGAAAATGCTCATGGAGTGTTCTCTTGTAAACAATGGATTAAATTGACTATCATTTTTTTAAATTTGCAAACCTACCATCTAAAATGTACTAAATCAATTTTTTAATTGACTGATCTATAATACATATACTATTTACTCTGAACACCACTATTTACTGGGTACTTATGTAGTAGGCACTGAGGATACAGAAGATCATAGCTCCAGTCTTGGGGAGCTCATCCTATTTTTGTAAGCATAGACACATAAATAACTGAGACACACTACAATAACTGCCATAATAGACGTGTGCAAAGTGTAATAGGAAAAATATGAGTGAACAATAAATTCATCCTAGAGTAATAGTGCTTGTTTGTTACAACCTTAAACTGCCTTATACAGTTTCACTTCCTAATATACAAGCTGGTTGAGGTTCAGTGTGTTTGCCCTGGCTAATATTCAACTCTACAATGAGAAAGAGTAACTTTAGCATCTTTTTAAAGTTCACCTTTCTATCAAAAGTGAAGGTTAAATTTAATATAGAAACTTGATGAATGTGTGGAAACAAATATATAAAGTTGTCCATTAGATTGCTCTTTTTAGTAGGCTCTTAAAAATATGTGATTAAAGTAATAAATTGTGTAAAAAATGCAATTGTTTATTATAAATATATTTGTAGCTTTTTTTTTAACCTCTTTATTGGAGTATAATTGCTTTACAATGGTGTGTTGCATTTCTTTTTATTATTGTAATACATTGGAGCAATTTATGCCATTAAGAAAAGCAATGTAATTGAAAATATGTTTACATTAGGCCTTTTAATTGACCTTGTACAGCTATTTTATATATACCACTCTAATATTATGTACTAGCTAAACCAAGGTATTAAGCTTCTCTGTCTCTGTCTCTGTCTCTCTCTCTCACACACACATACACACACACTATGCTCCATGCTTATGATGTTCATTGAAGCGACTTAAACCACTTAAGAGGAGTTAATATACAATCTAAAGTACTCATACTTTCAAGGGGGCAAGTGGCTTGTATTTGAACAACTTGATACTTTTGATTAATGTTTGAAGTATCTAAGAAGATAATTAACTTAGCTAAAATCAGTAAGTAAGGGAGAGAAGGTGGGTACAGTGTGAACAGCATATAATTTATAATCCAGCCTGTATATCACTGGGGAGTAAGGATATGACGTGGTCAAGCTGCTGCCCTGATTCCACTGTTCTACTTTCCCCTCCTACCTTGGCCTCCTTCCAAGTAAACCCACATTCTGAAACATTCCTCCTCTATTTTTCTTTTTTCCTTTTTTACTATTCTGTGCATGCAAACCCAGGAGCCATAGGCTGTCAATGAAAGTGATTCCCTCATTATTGTGCTTTCACTCTTTTCAAGAGAGTAATCAAGATTTTCACCTGGAGCAATCACATGTAGCAGCTGGAGGTCTCTCATACCATGCATGGAGTTCAAATAATTTATTCCTTAGATATCCTGCAGGATCAACTTTTTTTTTTTTTCTGATTTAAAAGAAAATGAGAAAGTGGAGAGAGAGAGAAAAAGGAGTAGAGAAACAAAATGAAGTAAAAACAAAGAGCAAAAACAAAAATACAAGATGAAATCAGCTCTAAGCATCTTCTCAATTGACTTAAACATAAGTTAAACCTTAATATTGATTTTTTTTCAGATTTTTAAAATTAGTATCTGTGCACCTCCTTTCATAACATATGGGCTATATTCTACTCTGCTTATTGTAAAATAAATCTAGATTTCTTAGGATACAGTGACAATAGCTAATAGTTAACTGAAAAATTACCTTTATATTGGGAAAAACACTTTATAAACATTGCCCAGTTGAAACTTTGGGGAAGAAATGTATGAAAGAGGTAAATATTATATTATTGATGAGAAATTGGAGATAAGAAAATTTAAATATGTGGGCAAATAGGAAAAATGATACAATGTAGGCCATGGCTGTAACCCAGTGCTACTGAATCCAAATTATCTGAACAACTATGTTGCAAATTTTATATATATATATATATATATATATATACACACTTAGTGTTAAACCCTACCTTCATGTTATCTATATGGTTTCCAATTAATTGTCATATATTAAGAATTTATAATGGTCACACATATTGTTGAGTATAGTTATTGATACCTACTGTATATTAAGCGTTTTCGTAACTTTGTAACATCAAAGGAGAACAAAGTAGACAACAAGTTAATCTCAGTGAGCATATGGTTTAGCAAGGAGTAAAATCACAATGTTAATTTGTCAAGAGTCAGATACGTAGTGTAAAATATAATGAGTGTCTATATTACAGGTTTGGTATAGTCAGTAAAGGGATACCTGAAGTAGTAAAATTTCAAGTGAAATTAAATAAGGAGTATAAGTAGATTGGTGAAAAAGAAAATGAAAAGCATTTTAAAGAGTGGGAAAATGTGCAACTATCAGGGCTGGAGAGAGCTTAACTTATAAGGAATCAGAGGTCCAGCTGAGAAATTTTACTGCTAGATTATACTGAGTACACATTTTATTAAAAGGAACTGATTTAGGGTTTAGTACATAATACATTGAAAAATATTTGATTAAGAAACAATAAAAACTTTTTAAAGATATTATTTTGAAGGCAAAACATTTTAGATTTAAGTAATAGTATACTTTTTAAACTGGATCTCCTAGAAAGAGATTCATAGTGAAACAGCAAAGATTTTGCCTAGGTGAAATTTTTAAAAATAACTAAGATATGTGTGTGTTTTCAATAAATTTGTATCATCAGAGAAGAAAACAATGAGTAACTAGAAATTGCCATATGTATGTGCAAAGTCAGTACAGATAAACATAATTTTGTCATGAAAAATACCATCCTGTTCTGAAGGGTTCTGTGAGGTATAGAGTGATTCAAATGATTTTGCCTGGGGAGGAAAGGATTAAATTTTAATTTCACGCTTGTAGTTTCCTTCCTTGAATGATTTTGGCACGTCACTATAAATATATTTTGTCTCTGAATAACAAAATTCCTTTACAGAACACTGCAGATCTTCATCTCCATGAAATTGTGAAACACTAACCAAAAGTATAAAAAAGGAAAATGGAGAATTCTTTGTAACTACCAGGCTTGTGTTTAAACTGGGCAAACATGATTTTACAAAACATTTTAAGAAAGTTGGTTTTAAACAATTTACTTAATATATATAAGCATTAGATACTTCATCTGTAAAACCAGGTGCTAACAATACCCTCTCCATATGTATTCTATAAGAATAAAAGATGCTATATTCAAAAGCACACAGGCAGGCCTAATTCATACTGCCAGATAGGCAAATCCAAATCTGAATTAAAACTTTTTGTTAGAAAATGTTAATAAATAATATCAGAAAAATATATTTGAGAAATGAGTAAACCTTCAGAATTATTTAAAAAAATTCTTTAGTGTGTCAGCAACAAAAAAATAATCGAGTCGACTTAAGAAAGAAATGGAAAATTTTATTCAAGCCAACCTGTGATTTATAACCCAGAGACAGTCTTACAGAAGGTTCTGAAGACTGTCCCACCCATTAGAGGTAAAAGCACAGTTATATATGTTTCTGAAAGAAAGGGTTATACGTCAAATGACGTATTGCCAGTTTATACAATCTAGATTTGCATGTACAAAGCAAGTAGTGGGTCATCCTGACCCTTTACAAGATTGAGAAGGAATGCTGTCTCCTAAGAAGATCTGGTTAATGCAGGTGCAAAATACAAACTGAAGGGTAAGAAGGAGCCCCAAATGGGCAGATAAAAATGTATGTTTAAATTTTTCTTATTTTGCTATAGATTATGAATTTTATTTCATCAGTGAAATAGCCATATATATATGGCTATTTATATAGCCATATGGCTATTTATATAGCCAAAATATATATATACTATATACACAGTATATAGCGTATATATAGTATATAGTATATATATAGTGTATATAGTATATATATATTTTTCTCTTTCATGCAGTGAAATAATGAGTGACAGCCAAAGAGAGACTGGAAAGGAGAACCATCTTTGATGAAGTGAACGTGATTATAGTCATTTCCCTTTTCCAAGGAGCTGACAGTAGAATTCATGAGACTGATTCCAGAGTAATGTCAGCATTTCTGATCCAATACTGATACAGGACTCCTCTGTACCATGTTATTTTTCAAACCCTTACCATCTTCGCACGTGCAATTTGTCTCATCTGCTGTGTGGAGAATTAGGCCATGTTCTTTTTAAAACACATGGTATGACTGAAGAGGTATTGCCCATATTCTGGAGAAGAGTGTTTTCCCAACTGTGATACCACCTATCCCCCCTGAAAAAGAGAAAAATCAAGGTGATTTTGCATTACATAATTTGCTTTTCACAAAAGACTCTTGTTTTTATAAAAGGCCTCCCTTTCTGGAGGGCAGTGTAATACCTGAATTTAAAGCTCAGCTGCTCCATGATGCCATTCTATTCATTCTGCCACACAAATAGAAGGCCTTTGTCAAGTTATCCCTGTGTTCATACATATCACTAATACATGAAGAGTAGAGCTAATAACATTTATGCTTGCTTGTAAGTGGCAGGAGTACCTATTAGCCTGTATGTAATGTGATGGATATCCTCTCTTCCCTTAAACAGATGTATTTGCAATAACTACAAATGATTCTTCTTATACAATTAATTCTTAAAATTTATAAGTAGATGTATAAGCATACTTTTTACAAATTTTATTTACATAAACTTCTATTTCTGTGACTCAACTTTTCTTATATTCTTTTAGAAAATCCTCAGAAATTTTCTCTTTTCTAAAAGCAAGAGCAAGTGGTTGAAGTTTATTACAAAATGTTGACCTGCCTTAGGTTAGAAAACACACACAAACTTAAAATTGTCCTCTATATTTTTTATTATAGTGGGAGTTTGAAGGCCGTCATGCGAAAACCACTTTAACTATATTGAGCAATATTTATTGGATTGTGAATACTTGATTTTTTCCTCCTAAACATCATTTAACTGTTTCCCACTTAATCCTAAATCTAGACAGAGACAGGTTATGCACATACCTTAGAAGTAAGGAGTTTGTAGTTTATTAGCCACAAAACAGTTTAGCCTAATGGAAGCCACATCATCCGCCACGGCATTAAAGTTAAATTGGCTGAGTGTCCCAGGCAGTAGCACACCACACATTGCCTATTTTCAAGGTTTATTTCAAAATATATATTCCCAATTACAGATTTGGAAACCATAGTCACTATAATTATAGCAATAAAGTTATAAATCAGATTCCCAGAGATTCATTAACTTGCTCATGTATTTATTCATTCATTCATTCATTCTTCAAATATTTGTGCATAATGCAAAGAAAAACAGATTACAATGCATAGTAACAAATAAGGTGTGGTATAAGAATGGCAATAGTTAGACCATTTATAATAAAATGAGTGATTTGGGGGTTAATCATTTAAATTATCTATCATATCTTTACTTCTGAGATAAGAAAAAGACCATACACACACACAAAAGCACACACACACATGAAAATTACATTCTAAGCTCTAAATCTGTGAGCAGATGGTATTTAATTTAATTATTTTATAATTATTTTATCTACCAACATAAGTAAATATAGATGTTGACAGTTTTAGGGAGAGGAGATGGCTAGTATTTAGGGCCTAGTATATTGGAATGTATTAGAATTGAAAAGTTATATAGTCATTATACAGTCTATGGTATTATGCCTTTGTCACTTTATGGTCATTAACCTGACTCTAATAACAATCATATAATATTTTTAATGTATAATCTTACTTTTGGTTTGTTTCAAGCAATTTTTCCTATGGGCACCAATTCAACTGGGAAGGAGTTCAGTGTGTTGACCTGTGTGAATTAAAAAGAAAAGGCCAAACACACTGGAAACTTACTTTAGCCATTGCCAAAGACTTTATGAGAACTGCCTCTCTCCTAACCTCACTGAAACATTCTCCTTCTTCTGCTCACTTTCTCTTTACTTCTTTTTTTAAATTTTTTATTGGAGTACCTTCTAAAAAATTTTTGTTGAGTATTTTCTCAAAATTTGGTGTTGCCTATGTGTTAAAACAGATAAATGGGCTCATACCTCAAGTTTTTATTGAATAACTGCAGTCACATATCTCTAGGAAAGGTTTCCTCTCTCCTCTTCCTCCATTCTCATGACCTTCTCAATGCACTGTGTACTAGTATCCGTGCCCAACACTGTTGTGAAGGGACTCTTGCTAACATCACTAATTACTGCATACTGTTGAGTCTAATCATACTTCCCTCCTTGGTCCTCAATTACTTGAAATCCCATTACCTTCAAAAAGAATTGAGATCATCCACATCTGCAGAAAATCTCTTTCACTGACCTCAATGACAATCTCCTTTTTACTCCCTTTCAGTTTTCTTTTTAAATCTCATTTGTGAGCACAGTTGACCCTTGAACAGCACAGGTTTGAACTGTGTGGGTCTGCTTACGTGAGGGTTTTTTTCAATAAATATAAATGACAGTACTATATGAACCGTGTTGGTTGAATCTGTGGTTGCTGAACCACAGGTATGGAAGACCAACTATGGTTATACTTGAGTTTTCCACTGCCTGGATGGTTGGTACTACTACCCACCCTGAGTTGTTCAAGAATCAACTGTACTTATATGTCACATGAAGTTTAACTTTGAAATTACTAGTGTCTCTCACTTGAGTGTTTCTCTTTAACGATTACTCTTTGGGGAAATAGCTTCTGTATGCTATATGCTTAAATAAAATAAAAATTTAGAAATAAAAATATAGAAAGAAACTGAAGATTCTTATGAAGTATGAAAGTGAATTATATGCTTTTGAGATTATACATTTTAAATGGACATACCACATTGAAATTGTGCAATTTTTAGTACATGCATATTTTACTATATTCATATATTTAAATTAAAATACAATGATAATTAAAGCATGCTCTCAAGACATCCTAGTACTTTTCCATTCATCTCTCTAATATATCCATTATTCTATAGGTGCAATCATAAATATATGTATTTTTTAAATGGTCAGTCATAAAAATGTATGATATTATGTATTTCATGTGGTTCAAATATTCTATAACTATCAAACTCTATAGATCATGAGGCAAATTGCTTCCTCCACTGAAAATATTAGTAAACTTTATTCATACTTAGACTTACATGATTTGTACATTAACTTCAATTGTTGTTTAATACTGCACTGTATTTGTAATCTACAACTTATCTACCCTCCTGCTAGGAAATATTAAGTTGTTTCTGCCTTGGGGGGACGGATGTAGTGCTGTAATCTATACTTCTACAGATATATTCTAGTGCAAGGATTCCTCCAAGAACTGGGATTGTTGGAACCCAGGGTGTTTGCTCTCTCACTTTTTCCAGGTATTACCAAATTCCATTTTATAGTAGAATTTACACTGCTCCCCCCCACAAAAAAAATAGTGAATCCATATAGTGTTAAATTTCATCTCCAGGAAGTTTTAATTTCTTGCTTAATAGTGAGATTGAACACTCGTTAATATATTTATTTTACAGACAAGTTTCCATATCTGTGAATTATACTTTATTTTAAAAGTACACTTTTAATTACACAATTTTATACAATTAATTACATAAGGTCCAAACTCTCCACCTAATGGCAAACCTCCTGACAAAAGCAAACTGTCTTGTTGGGGAATCCAGGGTCTAGCAACTAAGAGTCAATCTCTCTCTTCCTCTCACTCTCTCTCTCTCTCCCCTTATATATGTTTATACACATATATTTATTACACAGATGTAAAATTAACAACTATGAACAAGTTAGATTAAAAATAAAGAGAAAATATACAGAGGTTTTGTACGATTTTAAAGATATATAAAAAATCAGAGATCATATATGTTTAATTAAATTGTTAGAAGTGAGCACTGAAAATACCCACTCTTAAATTGAGTCATCGAGTTCAGTCAATCAGTTGCTCAATTATATAACATGGTGTCATGCACACCAACAAGTAGTTTTTTGTTATACTGTGAGATTGAAAGATTTTATTGTGAAATTCTAAACCCAGAGATTTGACAGATATGTTAGTGTTACGGGATACAAATTTAATTTGAATCAATAAATGTTTAGTTAAATACATGGCTGGCTAGAAAGACATAAAATTCAATCAATAAAAAATATATAATACCAGCTGCAACAATAAAGTTACTACTGTCACTTTATTAATGTAGGAGCATATTTTTAACACAACTGAAAAAAGTACTTAATATAATATTCGCATAAACATAATATAAATGACATTTTATATGGGAATATAATTTGTAAACCAAATACATAATAACAAAGTGAATATTATTAATAGTGATGAATGTATCATTGTAAGTTTGTGTTTGTGAAAATGTAGTTACTTTGGGCACAAGATTTAAACTCTCTAAGAAACAAATTTCTCATATTTCAAAGGATTTACAAGGAGTAACAGGATTTGTGACAAGTTTAGAAATGGATATAGTGGAGAGAGGAACATTCTTGGGGATGACAATAAGAAAGCTATATAAGTGTTATTTTATTCAGCATCTGTTTAATGGAGTTCAGACCATTAAGAAGAAATATTTATAAATTAAATCAGTTATCTCTGATTACCTAGCCTTCCTTTGATCCAACTGACTATTTATCTGCTTTATAGTTAATAAAATTCTGATTATTCAATAAAATACCTATGGTTTAAAATCCATTTTAGTGCGGCTCTATTGGAATAAAAAATAATATCTTCTGATATGAGTACTTTTTACTTCATTCACCCTTATCTGATCATATTGGCTAACAATATTTAAGCAAACTCTGACTACTAGCGTGAAGTGATAAAGTAAGTAATGCCAGTTGCACTCTTGTTTCATTGTCCCATATCCTAAACCCTACAAGCAACTTACAATTATGGTTACTTCTTTATCAGTGAGACAGATACGTTTGCATTGCTCTCTACCACACAGGGTGTGAGGCATAACTAGGCTGAAGTGAGGAGTCAAGTATTCATTTGTTCTTCAAATGAGAAGGAAAATATGTTTATTTAAACCTTAATTAACCTTTCCTTATTCATAACATCTTCATTTTCTATATATCAATTAACATTTTAACTATTAATTTTCATGATTTTGCATTTATCTGTATCCACCAAGAGACCATGAGCTTCATGAGAGAGCATGTATGATTTGTGCAAGACCACTCAGAAAATTACTCTGTATTTCTACAGTAGAATAAAATTAAGTGTTTATGTTGGATTTTCATAAAACTTAAGGCTTAGAAATTTTAAAAACTAAACTAGAGTGTAGTAGGACCAGATGACTATTTCATCAGAAAATGTTTAAAGATAGATTGTACTGAGATATCATGTTTTATATTACATTTTATATAATTATGTTTTAGCTTTATGAAGGCAAGAACTATCTAATATATCTTATTTTAAAAGTTAATTTTTATTTTATATTGGGTTACAGTTGGTTTGCAATGTTGTGTTAGTTTCAGGTGTACAGCAAAGTGATCCAGTTATACATATATTTAATATATCTTAGATTTCGTTATTGTGTCAGGCAAGTAGATCTAGAGCACTTGCTTAAAATTATTTAGAATACTTATGTATTTCTGATATTTGCTATTTGCCTAGTATATAATTAGACCAATAGTAAACTTTCAGCTCTCATCCATATGCAACTGAAGTATGAAATATTCACAAAGTATGAAATTATTTAAATTTAATTAAGCTATTACCTATTTTATTTGTAATACTATTATTATATTGTTTTTCTTGATTTAAAAATGAGATAATTTTCAAGTTTTGTTGTATTTTATGTTCATTTGAAAATTGCCTCATTCTTAAATAGTAATTTTCTCAAGTGCAAACATGAAATTTATTACTTGATTTTATTAATGAGTAGAAGAAATTCTGATTTTTTTCACAAGAATAGTTACTATTTCACTAGGTAGATAAAATCAGTTGTTTATTATTCAACAGCTGTTAATTATTGAATATAATTGTTTTTTGTTGTTGTTGTTTTTGTTTTTTTTGCTGTACACGGGCCTCTCACTGTTGTGGCCTCTCCCGTTGCGGAGCACAGGCTCCGGACGCGCAGGCTCAGCAGCCATGGCTTACGGGCCCAGCTGCTCCGCGGCATGTGGGATCTTCCCGGACTGGGGCACGAACCCGTGTCCCCTGCATTGGCAGGCAGACTCTCAACCACTGCGCCACCAGGGAAGCCCCCAAATATCGGATTTTTAAAGAAAATCACTTATCTGACTAAATCTCCTTGATTGTTTTAAGACATTTGGATTGAAATAGTAACCTTTTAATCTCTTGCTTTTTATCTTTTTCTTTTAAATCTAACAAAACCTAAAATGATTGAAATAAGCACCTCACTCTCTCTCTTAAACAGAATTTAATCTAAGTTGCAACAATATCTCACTAATTCCTTAAGGCTTAAACATTTTAGAGAAAATGTAGCCAGAGTGAAACAAATGCATGACATGCAGCATATAATGAATTTAGGGAATATGTATTTTTATGTATGGCAAAAAAACTTAATTCAGTGACTAATCTGGTGTAAACCTGTCATCTATAAAACTTGCAACATCAAATAAAATACAGTGCTTATTTATAGGTTTTAACAACGCCTATAGAATTTTACCCAGAGTATTAAATACATTAAGGTGTGGTTGATATACTCAAAGTATAATATATATTTTATAGGAATTAATTAATGTATTTAGCAAACAATTTTCTGAATCCCAAATAGTGTCTATTATGCAACAAATTGTTGAGAAATATCTTTCAACTTCTTCAGCACTATCTCTTGCATTTAAGGCAGAAGGGCCAGATTAAGTTCTCTCATTTTCCCTATCTATATAATGAAATTGATAATGGTGCTTATCTGTGGGATCCGTTCTCCTGTTTCCACCATGTCTGGTTAACAGTGTTATTGGTTGTGATCCATAATTCGTAATTTTGAATATTCCAAAAACATTGTTAACACATTTATTTGAACACATATAAATTTATATAAATAGATATACTTTACATATTTTCAACATGTATCTATAATTGTTTAATGACATATAATATGTAAGAGGTAATGCTACTCTTTTTCTCTACAATTTTCTCTCCTTTGATAAACTGAAAAAGAGGCTATGTGCTAGCATGCAAATCATACATCTAATAAGGACTTTTACTCAGAATATAGAAGGAACACTTTTAACTCAAAAATTAAAAAATAAAACAATTAAAATATGGAAATACTATGAATAGATAATTCTCCAAATAATTTATATAAATGGCCAAAAAGCACATAAAAATATACTCAATGTCTTTAGCCCATCAATGAAATTCAACTCAAAATTATAATAGAAGGTCTTCCCTGGTGGCGCGGTGGTTGGGAGTCCGCCTGCCGATGCAGGGGACATGGGTTCGTGCCCGGGTCCGGGAAGATCCCACGTGCTGCGGAGCAGCTGGGCCCGTGAGCCATGGCCGCTGAGCCTGCACGTCTGGAGCCTGTGCTCTGCAATGGGAGAGGCCACAACAGTGAGAGGCCCACGTACCGCAAAAAACAAAAACAAAAACAACAACAACAAAATCATCATCATAATGACAACAATAATAATATAAATGTGTTGGTGAGAATGTGGAGAAATCAGAATCCTCATACACTGCTGGCAAAAATGTAAACTGATGTAACCACTTTGTTAAATATTCTGGGTATTTCTCATAATTTTAAACATAGAGTTAGCATGCAACCCAGCAATTTGACTTCCAGGTTATTTATCCAAGATAAATGAAAACTATATTTACACAAAAATCTGTTCATGAATGTTCAAAGCTGCATTATCCATAGCAGCCAAAATATGGAAACAACCCAAATGCTCATCAACTGATGAATGGATAAATCAAATGTGGCATATGCATATGATGAAATATTATTCAGCAATAAAAATAAATCAAATGGAGATATAGGCAACTACATGAATGAACCTTGAAAATATTATGCTGTGAAAAACATCATTCAAAAAAGGCTGCATATTATATAATTCCATTTCCATGAAATGTCAGGATAAGCAAATCTATGGAGACAGAGATTACTGTTTCCTAGGACTGGGGGTATAGTGGAAATGGGTATGGATTGTTAATGGGTATAGTGTTTCTGTTTGGGGAGATTGAAATGTTCTAATGTTAATTGTATCCATGGTTGCATAACTCCATAAATATACTGAAACCCATTGTCTTGTACACTTTAAATGGATGAATTGTATAGAATCTGACTTAAATTTCAATAGACAATATCAATTTTTGAGCCATTTAATATAGAGTTGTCAGATTCAATGCCTGAATTCAAAGTGGTAGAACATAAAATGAAAGAAAGTGAAAGTGTCATATTAGGTAAGATTTTAACCCATAAATAATTAAATTTATTCACTTGCAAATACAAGATCATTCAGAATACAATAAATATTTGTTTAAAAAAAATTCACATGTGTATATACACACAGAACACCTGTATACCTATGTTTGCCTTGGGGAAAATTGTTTGCAGTGACCCATAGAGAAAGTGAATAAACTGGTGTTAAAGCATCCATTTTATCCATTTCTAAATGCACACTTTTATATTTAACCAATTAACTGTTTAAAAATATTTACATAAGCTAATGTAATTGTGATAATTAATTACTCAATTTTTTCAAGTGAAATCTGTGACTCGTATTTAGATAGTATCTCAGAAGGTACAAAGCTAGTCAAAGGAAAGCTATGGTTAAACTTAGTTAAGTCTTATTCCTAATCCTATGAACTTTGTGGTTCTTTTGCACAGATAAATTAATTCAGAAAAAAAAGATTTTTTTCACATATTAAGACTCAAGAAGAAACTCATTTAGATTATTAACATGACCTTCCTTCCATAAAAAATGGAAGAGAGTGAGATAAATGTTAGAATTTGCATAATGCTTCTTTCATTGAACATTTATAAATTTTGCATAAATCATATGCTCCTGCTTCACATTATTTATGTCATGTCATCTCAAAATCAAATAAATAAAGGCACTTATTTGCTCTCAATTTAATATTCCCTCACTAAAATAAAAAATTTAAATACCTTAAATTTGTTATTTTAAAATCCTTCTCAATGATTAAAAGCAAACAAACAAACATACAAAAATAAACTGTAAGCACTGTAATATCTCAAGGATCAAACGTTCAAAATAGAAGTCATGATCGACTCAGTTTATCATTAACTCCAAAGTTGCTCTTCTGAATTCCTTTTCAAAATCTTCAAGTTCTTGAATCTCAAAAGTGACTGTATTATTTTGATAATGTTTAACTTTATTTTGCAGAAGCAACAAACATTATTTTTAATTTTTGAATATTCTGTAAAACTTCTGATTTATAAAGAAACAGAAAATATAAATTCCTCCCTACCTAATACATATTAACATTTCAGATTTTAAACTGTTTATTTCTCAAGTGATGACTTTAAATAACCAAATATAGCATGAAGAGACCTTCTAGCTGGACTTAAAATAATATTAATACTTAACTTATAGGTATGTCATTTCTTCAGGTTGAGCTAACCTGGGGTTAAATACACTGTCCAACCATTGTAAAATAATTTTTCAAAAATTGACATTTTAATTTTCATGAGTTAATTTTAATTTGCAAAATATTTTTCTGTGTGTCTAAGGTTTCAGTATCATGCACTTGATATTTGAATCAGCCTTATTTTGGCAGTATTTTGGTAATAATGACAGATAAATTCTATTTAATTTTTAATTAATTTAGTTTTAAATTTAATTATCTGTTTAATTTTTAGAGGTACAGCAGTGTACAACGCAAAAGGTCTTATGTTCAGGAAGCTTATATTCCAACTGGGCAAGTCAACCTACAAAAAAGTAGATAATCCATGGACCGCATTTCAACTACGAAGAAAGTGACTGGCATTCAGGCCATTTCAGATAGTTTGAAAGAGGCATCTTCTCTAAGGATGTGACACAGGTCAGAGCCTTCAATAATATTTATTGAAAATGTATTACAAAAAAGGGGAAATAGATATCATCAAAAAATTAGCATTATTACAGTTCCTGAAAGATTGCCAGAAAGTCTGTAATACTGGGACCAAAGCAAAAATGGTGAGAGGTAAAGGAGAAATTCACTGAGACTGGGTCATATGAGATCTTAAAGGTCATGGCTACAGGTAACTCTATGATCAATGGAAGCTGTGTCAAAGTTTTAAGGAGAGTAATGCCATGTATGGTCTAAGTACATTTACTAATTGAACTTAGAGTGAAGTATGGTTGAAGGGGAAATTTGGAAGCATGAAAATCAGTGATTATATAAAATTCTAGGAGAGTCTTGTGGTCATTCAGAGCAGATTGATAAAGTGGCCTTGATAAAAATTGCTTCATATGTGCTGGCAGAATTAAGGAGGATAGCTGATGATAAAATACACAAGGGAAACAAAATGTAAGGTGAACTATGTTCTTTAACGTGAATGAAATATATTTTCATTTACTAATATTGAGAATGCGAAAAATGGACAGTGAGTCTAAAATCCTTATTAGGTGTGTATGGAAAATTATAGTGATGTGGTATTGGAATATTATATGGTTGTCATTTAAATAAAAGTGTGAAATACAGGGAATTAAAGGCATACATAGTTTCATAAGATTAACAACACAAAAACCTCTTTTTGAAAATACTTAAGAAAAGTACTCCAGCAAGAATCAAGGAGAAAGTTGTATGATTTATAGGAAATAAGTCTAAAAATGACTCAGTAATGTTTACATCCTAAAAAAGTCTAAAATCAGAAAATTGCATAAAATATATGCAGTACACACACATAACTAAATGTATGTACATATATTTGTATATACAAGACACCAAAATAGACGAGGTTTTGGGTGTCTGTTTGAAATCATTTGTGGACATACAGGAGAAAATAAATACTTCGAAATAGTTGTTAATGTTAATCTTCAATTAAAAGAATAAAAATACAATGTTCCCAACCAAAATAAATCTAATAAATAATAAAAGAAAAACAAATCATGGTAAATAAAAAACACAATAATAAGATGCCAGATTAAATCCTAAAATTTTGTGAGTGAATGATTGTATGAGTCAGTTTAATCTACTAGAGCAGGAAGAACACACTACATATTCAAATTCATCATAATCACATGATATATTTAGCAAAAGCAAGTAATTTGATGTGATTAAAAATAATCAGGTAGACAGAAGTATGGCTAATTATTATAAAGTAGGTGCATTCTTAAGGATAAGCAAAAGTATTTTAAAGAGCAAACATTGGGAAAAAAAGGTGTTCACTTTTTCTTTCCATAGATATCAATATCTCTTTGGGGAAAATATGAACATTTCAGTGAGGATATTGCAATTGTCCATGAATAAGATAATGTGCAAAGCATTTGAGATAGAGGCAAAATATTATATACTGAGGATAATTGAAGGAGGAATCAACACTATGTGGAGACTGATTAAATGTTGGCAGTACAATGGCAGGGAGATGATAAATTATTCGTGTTTCTTCTTTGGACTATATGATATGACCTTAAATAGATTAGGGGTTCCAGAAAACAACGCTAAAAATGGTTGAGAGAGGCAGCAATGAGAAATTAGAATTCAGTTTGGGGCATGTTGTGAAGCAAACAAATATAGATATCCAATATAAATGTAATATTTATGTCTTGATCTCAGAAGAGAGATCACAGCTTGTGATTCAGATTTGAGAATTGTGGAAGTTAACATTTGTTTGCCCAGATGTTTTTTGTTCCTGTATCTTTGATAATACATCTTTATGGTGGGAAGTTTCCTCCGCTGAATGCACAGATCCACACCTTCACTCCACATATGTATATGACACATTCCACACCAATTTAATTATTTCTGCTAGAAACTAGGGCACAAGTGTGGTAAATCACTCCTTTAACCTCTTAGGAAGATAAATTAAAGTTTCTGTTGCTGAAATCTAAGAACTGCCATTCCCACAAATCTTATAAATGTCTTGTGGTTAAGGTCTTCCTTTAATTCTACAAACCATTTCCATTTCTTTTCGTTAGTTACCTTGGTTTCTGAAGCTGGCAAACAGAAAGCTCAATAAATTATTGAAATTGGTTCCAGAGAGCGAGCTATAAGTATTATTCCCTCTGGAATGATGTGTTTGGAATTAAATAATGAGCTGCATTTCAGTGAATAGTAATGAGCATCTGATTCATATTTCAAAATGGTAAAAAAAAAAAAAACCAGCTTATTTCAGGAAGTTGAGAAACTGTTACTCAAACAATGGCTGTGGTCGTATAGGACCATGAGTTTATTGAAGGAGATGCTCTGAGCCACCAGATAGTTCCTGCCATAGAATAACTTAAAAGTTAGTCTAAGTATTGAAGCCACGCTTTAAGGAAACTGATTTGACATTACTGAAAAACACAGTGAGAAATACACACACTCATGTATCAAGTGGAAAGCCTGGCTCCAGGTTAAAAATCTATTTGGGATTTTTCAGGTCTGACAATAGGCAATGATAAGTACCTTACCTGGCAGGCATTATGGGGGAAAGCTGCCCGCCTCACACCACATTTGGTGCACAGCCAGTGCATTACAGTGTATAAGGGGAATTGCTTTCAAGAACACAAGGTCCCTAGTCAGTCATTGTCTCAGCTTATTTGCATTCCTAACCCAGCCACCTTCATTCCTAGGTCTCTTTTTGTGAGGTCTTAGGGGGCATCTTCTTCAAGCACCTCTTCTGAGGCCTTCTTATAAGGGAGGAGAGGGAGAAACCTTGAAGACCCATTTCCTCACTCTAAGTACACCTGGTTCTTTTCCACTCCTGGCTCTTCCTCTCACTCCAGAGTCCATTAACTTTCTGGAACCGTCAGTTCAGGGCTTCCTCAAGAGTGAGACAATCCCCACTTCTGTATCCTCAGTAATCTGTCTGACCCTCAACCAGTGCACTCTTCCATGGGGGAAAATGGAACAGGGATAGTTGGCTTTTTCTCCAGTTTTAGACTCTTGATCATACCATTTCAGTAAGTGATTAAATGCTTAAGTCTTTCATTTTTGGCTGCTTGCTTTAGTCATCTATTCCCACATCTGGCAGCTCAGCTCTTTCCCTCCAGCTCAGCTGAACTGCTGACATCAGGATACTCACCACAAGACACAGAATATAACCTAGTGTTTTTCACTATTCACACTGAAAGATTCTATTATTGATAGTGACTCTAAAAATGAGATCACTTACTGGCAACCTGGATGGCTGATTCTGTAGGTTGCTGCATTATAATGTTGAATTTACAACCTGCTGTGTCACTCTGCATGAACATGAAGGCACTGATCGATACTGAATGGGGTAAGAAGCATTACAAGATGGCTATCGTGATGGATATAAAAGGCTTGGGGAAATGTCCTCACTGTGGAAACCTGGTCTGACAAAGCCATGCTGACTTGCAAAAGAAAGCTAATAATGTTCAAAGTCCCTTTCTAGTAATAATTTCATAAAGTTTACCTAGAAACCAGGATAAAAACTCTATAGTCCTTAGGGGCTTGGAGGTTAATAAATAAGAATAGCAAGGAGAAGGATTTTACTTACAGAAAGTTTATAAATTCAGCATTTTAAAAGAGATTTTGTGAAGTTATGCATCTGCTTTGAAAAAGTAGATAAAATTATTTCTATGAGTTTGTTCATTAGGAGATTTACATATACAGTTCTAAGTTGCAGGATACATGCCCCTTAAAATAGTTTTGCTTGTTTTGGGATTTATATACTGGGTTCTAAAAAAGATTTAGAATAGGAAGAACCCTTGGTATAACATTCCAAAAAAACATTCAATGGTTGTAGGATTATAGACATTTAGATTGGATCTGTGGATCATAGGTATGTGGTCAATGCTCCTCTTAATTTGTCTCTGTCAGATTCTGGTCAACTACTTTTTACTTCTTCATAATGTTGAAGAAAGTCAGAATTTTTAAAACATGACTTAGACTCAGAAAGCTAGGAATACTAGTATGACAGCTTGCAGTAAAAATTGAAAACTCAAATGTAGTGAAGATCAGAATAACACTGGATAACCGTGTTCCAGTGGGTAAACATGATACACAGAATCATATGATAGGAAACATTTAATCAGACATCAAGAAGCAAACAAACAGGTCAATTATACGGCTTATAGCCTACTATCTACGTCTACTTATTTGACTTATATCCAATATAAAAGTCAACAAATAAATTAAAACAACTCCCATCTTACCAACACTAGTGAAAATAAGCCATGTTGAGCCATCACATTAAAAGTTCACAGCCTTGGGCTTCCCTGGTGGCGCAGTGGTTGAGAGTCCGCCTGCCGATGCAGGGGACACGGGTTCGTGCCCCGGTCCGGGAAGATCCCACATGCCACAGAGCGGCTGGGCCCGTGAGCCATGGCCGCTGAGCCTGCGCGTCCGGAGCCTGTGCTCCACAACGGGAGAGGCCGCAACAACGAGAGGCCGGCGTACCGCAAAAAAAAAAAAAAAAGTTCACAGCCTTTCACTGAATTAGAGATTTGTAGTCTTTCACCAGCTCACATAGAGCTGGTGGTAGTAGTAGTACTAACAGTTATAGTAGTAGCAGCAGAAAGAACAATAGTAGAAGTTAAAATATTATAGTACCCTCGAAGAAGAAGCATGTTATGACATGCTGCATAATATTGCATTTCAAAGGAAGTTGCAGAGATTACCATCACAAGCAAACACATCAAGGATACAGGTTATTCCTAGCACATTACAATTTAACTTGCCATGTTGAAAAATAATAAAATGTGTTGATAAAAAATTTATTGTGTATTTATCCCAATTATATTTGCTTTTCCAGATGTGTTCTCCTTATTTGAGAAAATAAATATAATTCTTTACATTTGGAAAAGGCTACTGATTTTTCAAATGGATTTTCTCAATTCTAAGAAAAGGAAAAGATGAAAAATAAAAAATTTTAAGATATAAAAATATCTACCATGACTTTTCTATGCATTTCTAAAAGAAAGAGGAGGCAAGACCAGGTTGTTTATTACAAGTAAACACACACTTAAAAATATAGTACCTCTTATAGCCATGCATATAATGTCCAAAGAATACTTACTGTCTTACAAACAACAGCAGGAAAATAATCTCTCTTCTGGGACCCATCTACTATATACACTGGTCTGCTGCATGGTTTCCCACCCTTTCAGGAATGAGACCCTTGTTTCCACAGATTCTGGAACTGTAGAGAATGTTGACTCACAGCTGAGTCTGGGAGTCAGAGAGAGAGCTGCCTCATCTGATGTCATCCCTTTCCAGAATTGCCAACATCTAATGATTGGTCAGTAGGCGGTTAAATAGGCCCAACCTGATTGCCTCAAGGCAGGAGAATTCTGAAGGTTGTTCAGAGTTTACTGTGAGATTGTCTGAGGTCTCTGTTGCAACTGCATTGTAGTTTTCTCACTCTACCCAGTTCTACTTCCATCACTGCCAATTATTTCTAGATAGCCATGGACAACCCAAAAAACTTCCTAGATGCAAATCTTCATCCCAGAGTCTTCTTCACAGTGACACTAACCCAAGATTTTGGGGTGAGAAGTAGTCTGAGGAATCACTCTAAAGAATGGGATTTGGGAACTGAATCACTGACTGGCTAGCATTGAGAGCAGATGAAGTATGAAAAGTCCCCAGCATGTTGTAATGGCACAGTTTTTTATTGGAACACGAAAGGAAGGGAATGTACTGACAGGTGCAGTATTCTAAGCATTTGAGAAGATTCGGGGAAAGTAAAAAGCATGAAATTGTATGATTGCCCCTGGGGAAAACTCACATACCGGAGAAAAACAATCCATCGATTGAAAGTGAAGAAAAAGAGTCAGACACCTTCCTTGACTCTCATCTTCTGTGATCAGAGAACAGAGCATCAGGTCCAGGACACATTTTAAAGAGTAGCAGAGCTTCAAAATAGGCTGAATTCTCAACCTTGAAAGCTTTGCTATGCCAAAATCAGAGATTTGACTGGGGATAGATGGGCTCCTGAGACATGGGATACATAAGCAGACAAAGAGTGCAGTCCTCTCATTTACAAAATCATAACTTTTACTTATTTCTTACTTTGATGTAGTAGACATTTAAGTCTGCTTTTAATAGAATATGTTTACTACAGCTTCAACATTTTCAAATATGAGAATAACCTGTATTTGCCTTCAGGCCATACACTCTACAAACTGCAGTGATTGTTACAGGAGAATTTATATTTTGTTAGAACAGTATTCAAATACCAGATTCATTAATTCCAAACTAAGATGCTTTGGGCAAAGTTTCATAAACTTTTCAACCACTGATATCATCCTTTCTTTTTTTAGTTTCACAGTTGAAATAGGAATAAAGTGATACTTATCTCCCTGGGCTACTTGTAGGATTAACAATGAAAAATGCAAATTATTAGTTACAGCGCCACATACATAGTGAACATTGAACAGTATTGGATCCTAGTATTTTATATAACTATTTGCATAGATAAAATTAGTAGGCCATAATTGTTTTCTCTCAAATTTGCTGACATTGCTCCATTGTTTTCTGTACAGTATTTAATGATAATTCAACTTTTTTCTGTCTTATATTTTTCTTTCCAAATCTGAATAAGTATACAATTTTTAAATTTCTTTTTTCTGTGTTAAATGTAAGCATATTTCTCTTTTCACCATTTTCATGATGATTAATTAGTACTTTAAATATATGCCTCATTATATATTATGATACGTGTGTAAAAGAAAGGGAATTTGATATACCTAATTTGTAGCATAAGTTCTAGTATCTAGAATGTAATCAATAATATGCTGCCAATCTGCATTTAAAAAAGCAGTGTATGTAGAGTTTCCATCAGACACAGATTCTGTGACCCACACACTCCCCTTCCCCCAAATCTTTATATGCTAATTTATTTATTGGATTCATATTACATAGGATGCAATGTCCAATTCAATCTTCTTTCCATTTTATTTGTAGTCATTTATCTGCTCTTCCATTAATTCAATAAACAAGCATATTTGGGAATGCTTACTATATGCCAATCCTTATACTGTATGCAATCATTTTCTGGTAGTTGTAGGAACAGAATCAATAAAGGATAGAGGATGCTAAGATGAGGAAACAGTCTGAAATAACCCCAGCACAAGCGC
Organism: Leucopleurus acutus; assembly: GCF_964270905.1. Lineage (NCBI taxonomy): Eukaryota > Metazoa > Chordata > Mammalia > Artiodactyla > Delphinidae > Leucopleurus > Leucopleurus acutus. The sequence continues at coordinate 57,594,068 of NC_139160.1, forward strand.
AACAGAAAAACATCTTTCTAATTTTCCATTTATTGCAAATGTTAAGTTTCTGTTCTAGACAAGTACATTCAGTTCTATAATTGTGGTGGTTACAAATTAAAGCTAATGAGAACAATTCATTCATTTGCATATATCAAAGTATTTTTGAGGGGAGCCAGTGGTCACAAAGAGGTCTATGTACCCTACAGACTATTTGCTTCCAGGGATTGTGACTTGTGAGTTAAAATATAAAGCAAAGATAGAATATAAATTACATTATTTAAATTCCTATTGTAATTTTATTCATCTAATGCACACATGACTGAAAACAAGGCAATTGTGTTGAAGTCTTCCTTTCCTTCTTTCTTTCTTTCTTTCTTTCTTTCTTTCTTTCTTTCTTTCTTTCTTTCTTTTTCTTTCTTTCTTTCTTTCTTTCTTTCTTTCTTTTTCTACATTGTCTGAGATGGTCAAGCTCTAGAGTAACTAAAATTTGTTTTTTATTTATTCAGTTAAGTAAAAAATATATATTGATGATATGAATTACCAATCCATTGACTTCAGCCTTTTGACTCTAGTCTGTAAAACACAATCATAACAGCAAATTACTCCATATCTGATCTATGTTAACTAGGTTTCTTTTGGCACTAGCATTATATGATGCTCCTAAATCTTTTGATAAGTATTGACATGTCTCTGAGTTGTGTGTCAACTTCTATGAGCGTCCAGGGCTGTGCATCTCATTTTAATGATTGTTTAGCATTAATCTTTATGAGTGATAAAAAATGTGTGCCATTGGAAAGTAAATTGATTTGAGTGCATGCCAGTTATTAGGTACTACACAAAACACTTAAAATCCTCTTGCTGTGCCTTGAGATTTGGTATTATTATTTTCAACATATATACTTTGCTGTTTTAAGACATTTTTAGTATTAATTAAACTAATATTAAATGACTTTATATTAACTTCTTAAGTGCAGGAGTGATACACTTTTTACAGGAAATAACACATTGCTATGTATGAATAAGTATTTGAGTAAACTTTGGAATTTTATTTTTAGCAGATTTTGAATTGAAGCCTACTCACTTTCACTTTTCATAATCGGAAAGACTCTAAGGAGAAAATGATAGGATTCATGATTATAATTAATTGGCCTTATATCCAAGTAAACATTGAAGATGAAATAAAATCATAATTGATAGAAATAAAAGTTTCTTAGCTTTTTTGTCTTCTAAAAATTAACTGAAAGATAATGGTGTATGAGATGTAAATTTTGTGTGGGTGGAAACCAAAATTAAGGGTTAAAAAGGACAGACTTTATAAAAAATGATTTCCCATTAAGAAGAAAGTCATAGGAGTGAAATCTAGGGAAATTATTGCACTTTTTGATGATATTAAAGGCTCAGGATCCACCTATCTTTCTTCCCAGTCATCCTTTGTGTAGCTTATGGCCTCTCATAAGATTGCTACTGATTTGCAAGCATCAGGCTCCTGTTCCAAGCAAAAATAAGAGGAATATTAAAGGGCAAACAACACCAGGGATCCCACTAGCACTGTAAGAGTTTTACTAGAAACATCGCCAAGCAAGGTATAACTATCATTATCAGCAACTCAGGGAACTTGTGGAATGTAGAATTCCATATGGGAAATTTGTCAGTATACATAAACTGTAGATTTTGTAAATAAGGCAGAGACAAGTAACAGATATTAGGTAAGCAATACACAGTGCATGTCTTAAAATGTGAGAGATATGACATGATACATCAAGTTTCATCAGAAACACCAAGGAGTCTGAAATGTTGCAATAAGCTTAATGGGAAGGGGACACAGTCAGGTAGCTTAAGTTCTACAGCTTCAAAATGTGTTCAAATTGAGGAACGTGGAATTATTTAAATGTATATTTGTGAAGTTGCATTACAGATATCTCTTCTTATTGTTCAAATGTCTTGAATTATTACATCTTTAGTTACAGTTATTTAACATAAAGAAATTATTGCTATTAGTTCTAATGTTGTTAAGCCTGTCTGTCTATGTATGCGTATATGTGTATATATACATATATGTATACACATATATACATATATGTCCCAAAGATTTTTTACAGACATATGATCTCATGGATTTGCTTAAAAATTTTAATAACCTAAAGCTAATTTTTTAAGTTAATAATACAGGCCAAATATAGGAATTAGTAAAAATACAAGTATAGTAGAAAAGTATCTACTCAGAGATGTAATGATGCCTGTCTAGTAATTTTAATATTTTTTTCCTCATATCCTCTCTTGCCCTGTAAAATTTCATCTGCTTTCAGGATAGGGATCTGTCAGCAATGTTCCTTTGATTCCACTGGGTTTTCACTATTTGCAATCAGCAAATAACCCCAATTGACTCATGGCTTTGGTAGAATTATTTTTATCAATAGTATTTTGTATTAAATGGTACCTCTGATAAAGAAAGTAAAGAAGAAAGGAAGGCAGAAAAGAAGTGGGAGAGGAAGGAATATATATTCATTAATTCTTCTTTTTGTAAAATATATTTGAGCTCCCAGTACTGGCCAGGCACTTATCTATGCAGCCTTGTTCTGGCTGTGAGAAAAACTTTAAAAAGAAAAATCCTTTGGATTAACGGAGTTAACATTCAAATGAAAGGTGAAAATAAATAAGCAAATAAATGTGTGAGATGTCAGAAGCTGACAAGTACTATAAGGAAAACTAATTCAGGGTGAGGGGATTGTGATAAGAAACTTGCTATTTTGTACAGAGGGAGCTGACAATTAGTATGTCTTGAAAGTTGACAATTAGTGGGAAGCAGAAAAAAGTGCTGGAGTAAAACAGTAGATATTTGGTGGAAGAGGAAGAGAAAGAAGAGCCCATGCAAAGTCTCTGGGGTGAGGGAATATTCATGTGCAACAAAGCTAGCAGGTTTGTGGAGGGGAAGGAAGCAAGAGAGAAGAGTTGGGAGGTTTAGTAGGGCAAGAGGCCAGAGGAAGGAGTTCACATGGCCATAGTAACATCTCTGGATTTTTTTTCTCCAAAGGTCAAGTCTTGTATTTATTTATTTTTGGCTGCGTTGGGTCTTCCTTGCTGCGTGCGGGGGCTACTCTTCGTTTCAGTGCGCGGGCCTCCCATTGTGGTGGCTTCTCTTTCTGTGGAGCACGGGCTCCAGGCACATGGACCCCAGCAGCTGTGGCTTGCTGGCTCTAGAGCGCAGGCTCAGTAGTTGTGGCGCACGGGCCTAATTGTTCCGCGGCATGTGGGATCTTCCTGGACCAGGGCTCGAACCCTTGTGCCCTGCATTGGCAGGCGGATTCTTAACCACTGTGCCACCAGGGAAGTCCCACATCTCTGGATTTTAATCTGAGTAAATATGAAGTAAATCATGACATTTGAGCTGACATAATCTGGCTCTTTTTCAGGTTGATTTCTGGAGAAGAGAGTGAAGGGAATGATTCTGTTTTTATATTTGTTTCTGTCATTTTCCTGTGTGCTGTTTTTCACCCCAATTGACTTATTTCTTCCTTTGTACTCCTTCAGAGCCTGAAAATTAATTAGCAATATCCTGACTATATCCCAGAGTTTATAGCTTTGGTTGGCTGGAATCCTTAAAATTTGATTATGTATATTACAATACTTGTAGACATCTTATTTGACTTTACCTTGAATTTTTTGTTTATATCTACTAAGATATATCTACTATATATATCTACTAAGATCTACATTAAAATATAATTTCTTTTCACACATATGCACATATACACATTGATACTAACAATAAACACTATTCATAATCTTTATCCCCAATTATTACCCTTAAATTTTTATTCCCTTTTATTTTTTCATTACCTGATAATTCAAATAATCCAAATTCAGATAGTTAATTTAAGAGTTTGAAACAGCTGTGCTAAACTTCAGAGATACATTTAAAAAATTATTTAGTATTTCTACAGATTTTGTTGTTTTTGTTTCAAGCTTCCTTTTATTCCATAGTATATCTTTTACTCTTTTGAAGTGTACATGAGCAGTGTGTTTTGTATCTTTGCTTACTTCTAAAATGCATTGTTAGTTATCTGTCTGTGAATGAACTACTAAATATATCTAATTTTGCTTAAATTACAGTTACAAATATTTTAACCTCAAATGGTGTTTTTTCTGTTTTTTTTTTTTAATCAATGGAGACCAAGGACAAATATGTCTTGGATACTATGAATGTGAAATGTTTGTGAGACCACGTACAAAAAAATTACTGCATAAGTTATATAAATAATTGTTTGGCTCATTTCAATCTAACTAAATTAGGCCTTCTGTAAACTTGTAATTTCAAAAAGATTCTTATATCTATCCAAGTTATTTTTCAGCAATAACACTTTCCAATATAAAATTTTTACTGACAACTACATACTTTTTATTTGATCTCTAATTTCTTAGGGTTGAAAAACATCTTTACCATGTCATTCAAAACAATTGCATACACCACAGACAGTAAACTCTAAATGAAATGGCATGACCTACTAGCCTTATCAAAAATCTGATATCTTAGACCAACATTAGTGGCAGTCACAATTTAACTAGGTCAGTTTCTAAGAGGAAAATAAAGTGGAAACAAAAGTTGTTCAATTGTTTTATGTCAATTGAAATGTTGAGTGTGATTGGCAGAAGCACCAGATTCAGAGTAGTGATTCAATAAATGGAATTGTTTAACTTGACCCTGAGCACTCACTCTAGGTTATCTGAAAAATGAGTTACCTGGTACTGGAGGAAGATCCCCACTCCTCACCTTCCTCCAGAGGGGACTGCACTTAAGATAATATCTTCATTGGATTTTTGGTTAACCCCACACTGGAACTCTAACATCCCATGTTGCCTCAAATCCTCAAGGACAGAGCAGCTGGTATTGCCAGACAACTCTTAAACAATTGACTCCCCATAGTTAGACTGCTTGGTGTCACACAGTTCAATTTTTACTCCATTTAGCAAATTCGCTTTCACTCCTATGCCATAATGGGGGGGGGGGCACTATGGCAACAGTAGTAGTTCCTTCACTGGGATATAGACCAAGTATACCTTCACTCTGGCTCCAAGATGTGGGGCAATAGGAAAATAGAGAAACCTGTGCCCTAACTCCTCTCCTTTCTGATCTTAAATTTATGAGTGTTCTTTCCTCAATAAAGCCTCTTCCTTAACCCATGCCATGTTGCAACTGAAGTCCATCCAAAACCTTAGTTCATAACAAATGAAGACTCACACAGAGAATAACAGCACTCAGCACACAGATAACATACCATTAACAATATATAGTGCCATGATCCTTGACCTCTTTGATTGGGTTCAAAAATGACAATAAATAATAATTTATTCATAAATATTGAACAACAAAGAGTTTTCTACACACACACATATTAGATAATCACGTTTTGATGACTACACAAGGTAATTTGAGATATTTTCTTGAACTCAAAATAGTATAGAGTCATGATAAAAATAAACAAGTCATGAGGTTAGATTGTAGACATACAACTAAAAACAAAATAGATTTTCCCCACAGTTACTTCAGACAGTTCTCTAATTTGCTCTGGCTTCTTTCTTTCTCCTTTTCTTCCTTCCTTCCTTCCTTCCTTCCTTCCTTCCTTCCTTCCTTCCTTCCTTCCTTCCTTCCTTCCTTCCTTCCTTTCTTCCTCTCTTTCTTTCTTTCCTTCTTTCTTTCTATTTTCCTGTTTGCTGTGGCATAGGCAGAGGAGAAAATAAACACAGATATAGGTACCAATAAGTGATGAAAAATCAATAGCTTCATGGAAATGCATAGATGGAAAAATAGAAGTTTGTTATTTTGAACTTTCCAAATATCTTTGAATCAGAATTTAAAGAAGATTAAAATGAGGATATGCATGTCTCTCTCTCTCCATCTATTATATACAAATAAACATTTATACATATATATTATTTATCATATATAACCTTTGAAAGTATTACATTTATATTTTGTATATTTAAATATTTTTGATATGTATATACATTTATATGAAATATTTCTCATACTTCCATAAAACATTAATAAACAGAAACCTCAAATTAGAGTTGGGAGACCAGAAGGGGGAGCTCTCCTGCCCTATGAAGATAGCAGAGTTCAATAGGAAGAAGAAAGACTCCTCTTTTTTCCTGGTCAGGACTCAGCCAATGAAAGGGCATGGACTCTTTATTTACTATATATCTCCCCTTCCCCCTCTATAAAAACAGTTCTTCCCTTGTCCTGCAGGAACTTGCATGTGGCTCACTATGGTTGAAAACCCTGAATTGCAATTCTCTGCTGATCCTGAATAAACCCATATTTGCTGGAAAAATAACTGGCAGTCTATTTATTTTAGGTCAACACTTCTATATTATATTGAGTTTAATGTTGTAGTTCCTTTTGATTTATTATTTTCCACGGCTTATAATGTATAGCAGTTTTAACAGAGTTGTATTATAGTAATATTAGACTTAAGCTTAATTTAGATTTGTCTTTGTATATTTTTTTCCTAACAGAATCTTTCACTGCAAAAATGTAGATACTCCTCATAGGACTTCTAAAGTAATTTTAACACTGATTTTTATATAGTTAACAAATAATAGATAAAAGAAATTTTTAAAAATCTTACAAAGTAACAGTAGTAGTAGTATTAATGTCAATAACTTAATAGCTATCTTTGTTGTATCTGAGCTTAAAATGATGACTTAAAGGCATTCAAAGTATAGATTTCAAATAAAATCTGAGATTTACATGTTATAGAAAACCAAACAAGGCACTGAAACAGGAGTTAACCTCTACTTCTGACAATATCAGAAATCTAGAAGTATTTCCTCAATTTACCTTTGATTGAAACATGCTGTAAAACTTTAGATATATTGAATTCAAGATTCCCAACAACCTATTATTTCTCAGAAACATGCATAGCATAATAACACTTGGTGAGACTAATGTTATTTTATTATATGGCTGCTTCATCAGTCTCCAAACTTTTTAATAAAGGTTTCCTAGTTCATTTGGTTAAGAATTAACATTACATGTTTAATCTGAACTGCATGCCTCCAGCAAATGCTCTTAGATAAAACAAGTTTGAAATTGCAAAGTGTTGCTTGAATAACTTACAGTCAATTAGAGTAAATACTATTACTTTTTAAAATTAATAGAATCTAGTAGTACAAGTATCAATTGTATTGTGCTATTTTAAATATAAATTGGCATGATGTCAGACACAGGACTTAAACCCAGAGCTTTCACTTCCCTGAATTTTTAGTTCTAAAATAATAAAGTGATATGTCAAAATATCAGTGCCTTCAGTAATTAAATAAACATAACTACTTGTATAGGCTGTCTTATGTTTGATGGTTCATGAAAAGTTAAGAAATTGTAAGTGATCTGAATTTTTATTCATAGAGTGAGAGAAAAGTTCTTTCCTCCTTTCTACCTGCTAGACAAAGTTGAAGGTTCTCTAAGTTCTTATCAGACAAAAAAGGAAAAAAAAGGACATATTCCTGGGTAAAATGTCAAGTAATTTACATTATTTCAGTACAGAAAAGCAAATTGATGATAATATACTATATTCCTACTTACCAGACAGATGAGGAATTGTCCAATTTGAGGATATTTTGCAAGTCTAATATGAAGAAGCAAAGCTCAAAGCTGCCATATCAAATTTGGTGTGTGGGCCTAGTTATTTTAGAAATTTTGTGTTTTAGTTTTTAAGAATACTAGACCAGGTTGGTGATGTCAATCAAAATGCTAGAGTAAGGAATTCTGAAATTCTCTCTTAAATAAAATCAATGTGAAAACTGGCAAAATAATCAGAATCAATGCTTGCAAAACTCTGGAAATTAACCAAAGACTCAGGAATCTGGTGGCATTTATTCAAGAAAAAAAGTGCTGAACCTGGTAAGAACTGTGAGCTTTGTGGTATTTTAACTTGCCCCATTTTCATTCCTTTTTCTCTAGCTCTTATGGTAGCCTTAAAAAACAACAGTCTGCAAACATAATGAAAATCAGTAGCCTGGCAACCACAGAAGTATGATAAACAAAGTTGGATCTTCAAAGATATATTTTCAGAGAGAATTATATTTTACATGTTTGGTGATTCCCTGGAAAATCCCAATTTCAAGCCTGCCTTTATTTGCTCTGATTCAGAAGTTACCCAAGACAAAAGGCTTTTTATCCAGAGGCATTTATCAAAAATTGTTAGAGGCAGTGGTTTAATGTTCCAGCTTCCTGAAGATTTAGATAACAATTGGGGCAAATAGTAGGCTAACTAAAAAGATTAAAAGCAAAATCTGGAAGGTGAGATGTCTATATGGACTTTGAAAAATTCTGATACATTCCTGGGAATCTAGAAGGCCATATGCATGTACAGAATTTTGTGCAAGCCCAAGGCCCTGGACATGCTTAGGAAACACCTGAAAAAAAGCCCTAAACTCTCACATCTGGTTGACCTTGAGCCTCCATGCAAGCAGGAAGTGAAGGCTAAGGCAGAATTGTCAATCATCTGGTTGAGTGTTAAAGACATGCTATAAAACACACACAAAGCACCTTGGCAAAGACCGGAGATCTATTGGTGTCACATGTTCAGCAAATTTTCTGTCCAATAGTTAAACTGCCATTAAGCTACTTAGCACAGATTTCAGTAATGACAAAGACTGTAGACTTTGCAGAATTAGTTCAGAAAAGTCACTAAACAAATAAATAATCGACATTTTTAGGGAAATTAAGGAAGACCTAAAAATTGGAAAGACCTTCCATGTTGATGGATTGGAAGATTTAATATTGTTAAATTTCCCTAACTTACCTATAGGTTCATTGCAATCCATATCAAAATCCTAGGAGTCTTTTTTAGGAAATTGACAAACTGATTCTAAAGTTTATACAGGAAGGCAAAGGACACAAACAGTGAAATCAATTTTTTTTTTTTTTTTTTTTTTTTTTGCGGTACGCGGGCCTCTCACTGTTGTGGCCTCTCCTGTTGCGGAGCACAGGCTCCGGACGTGTAGGCTCAGCGGCCATGGCTCACGGGCCCAGCCGCTCCGCGGCATGTGGGATCTTCCCAGACTGGGGCACGAACCCGCGTCCCCTGCATCGGCAGGCAGACTCTCAACCACTGCGCCACCAGGGAAGCCCAGTGAAATCAATTTTAAAAAAAGGACAAAGTTGGAGAACTCATACTTCCTGATTTCAAAAGTTACTACAGACTTAACAGTAATCAACATAGCGTACTTCTGGCATAAGGATAGACATATAGATCAATGGAAGAGAAATTAAAATCCAGCATAAATTCTGGATATTTATGAGAAATTGATTTTAGACAAGGGTGCCAAAACAGTTCAATAGGGAAAGTAGTCTTTTCAACAAATGGTTTGGGACAATTGGATGTCCCTTTACAAAAGAATGAAGTGGGACTTCTCACACTTTATATAAAAATTAACGCAAAATGCATCAAAGGCCTAAATATAACTCTTAAAACCAGAGAAATTGTAAAAGAAAACATAAAAGTCCATCTATATGATTTTGAATATACAATAGATACTTACATATGACACATAAAGCAGGAGAAACAAAAGTAAATAAATAGGTAAAACAGACTTCATCAACATAAAAACCTTGTGCTTTAAAGGACACTATCAAGAACATGAAAATACAATCCACATAATGGGTGAAAACACTTTCAAATCTTATATTTGATGTAAGTCCGGTACCAGAATATTACAATCTTAGAATGATGAGTAACCCAGTGGAAATTTGAGCAAAGGGTTTGAATAAGCATTTCTTCAAAGAAACATGCAAATGGCCAATAAACACAAGAGAAAATGCTAACTATAATTAGCCACTAGGGAAAAGCAAATCAAAACCACAATGAGGTACCACTTTACACCCACTGGGATGGCTACAACAATAAACATATGAAACACAAGTGCTGAGGAGAATGTAGAGAAATTAAAACCCTCCATATATTATTGGTTACAATATAATTGGTACAGTTTGGCAGTTCTACCAAGTTAAATAGTTACTACATGATCCAGCAATTCTACTACTAGCTACACTCCTCCCAAAATTGAAAATGCATGCTCAGGTGAAAATTTGTACATGAATATTCATAGCAGCATTATTCATTATAGCCAAAAGTTGAAGCAACTTAAATCCCATCAATGATAAATAAATAAACAAATTGTGGTATTTTCATGCAATGGGATATTATTTATCCATAAAAAAGGAATTAAATACTAATACATGCTGTGACACGAATGAACCTTAAAAATATTATGCAAAGAAGCCAGACACAAAAGGCCACATATTGTATGACTGCGTTTATATTAAATGTCCAGAATCCACCTAGAAAGTAGATTCATTTTGCCAGGGTCTGGGAGGAATGGTGAGTGGGGAGTGATTGAGAATGGGTGTTCTGTTTCTTTTGGGAGTGGTAGAGATGTTCTGAAATTAGAGAAAGGTGATGGTTGACCAGCTGTGAATATGCTAAAAAAAACACTGAATTTTATACTTTAATTAGTATACTTTATGAAAATTGAATTATGCTTAATTTAACAAAAATACTGGTGCCAGAAAGCCTGGCTCTGCCATTTAAGATTCTGTGATATTGGCAACTATTCATCCTTTCTATCCCTAAAATTCTGCATCTGCAACATACCAGAACATTCCTTATAATATTGTTGTTAGGAATATATGAGATAATGCACATACTTTTCACCATACAATAATTATGAAATACAATAGAATACAATAATTATGAACATTTATTGTCATTTTAATGTGTTCCATCCTTTCCACAACTGCATTACATGCATTAAGTAACGTTATACATGTAGTAACCTACTGAGGAAAGTGCTGTTATTAACCTCATTTAATGGATAGTAAAATGAGGGGCAGAGATTTTAAGAAAAGAGCCCAAGGTGACTCATGTGGGTGGAAGAACTAGGCTGTAAACTCAAGAAACCAAACCCCAGAGTAAGAGCCCTCATTGCCACAATACTGATTCCATACACAATGGGCGTTGCTTCCATGGAGAGGGTGAGGGGTTTTTTTCTTTAATTATTTTGTCACCACTCCTAGAGAGACACCAGACCAACGAAAAGTCTCTACCACTCTGTTTCCCCTAAAAGTGTTCTGATGTAGAAAACACAATGACAAGGCTGATAAAGTAGATTTAGGGGAAAAAAAGGCAGATGCAAAAAAAGACATGTCAATTGCCATTTCATGACTTGAAGGATGATATTATTTTTATTTGCTGTCCTCATAGTATGCTATAATAACATGAAATTAGGAAATATATCATCTTTGATGTTTAATAGCAGAACTATGGGTAACTAAAGGGAATTGAAATTAAATCTTATCTTTTATCACTCCATTTGGTTTTTAAAGTTGTATTCATTAAATTATTAAAATAAAGTAGAAACTGAGTCAAAACCAATATAAATGAAATGTTTTAAATAGAAAGAAGAAAACTATAAACTTCCAAAATATATTGCAGTTTTCTGAATCACAAACATGACAATAAATAAATAAATAAAATTGATGAAAGAAAATTCTTACACAATGGAGTACCATCTGTTTGAAATTGTGTTTGTTATTATTTTTTAAAAGGTCAATAAATTTATCTCTAGAAATGATATCAATAATAGTACAGACATTGTGGAGACTAATATAAGCATAGTCATTCTTGAACTTGAATTTCCTTAATAATTTGCAAAGCATATTTCACATACTGGTGCAACTATCCTCTTTCTTAATTAGAATGTAATGAAATAAAAATTATTTTAGAAAAGCTATTTGTAATAAATCAAAGTCAAACTACTAAACATTTTAAATCTCAGTTTTCAAATCTCTAAATTAGTGTCAATCATACGTCTTTTTCAGGTTGTAAGAACAGCTAAAAATGAATTCACACATGGCAAATAGTAAGTATGAAATGGGCAATTTAAAAAAAACCATTTCTATATTATTATAATATCTCAGTTTAAAGTATTAATTTTGCACCTCAATTTCATATATATATAATTATATTTTATATATAATTATATATACAATTTGATAAACTAAAAACATACAAATGAACCAAATGTTCTTCTACCTTGAACTGAAACATTTAAATATACATTTAAATTAATTTGACTTTACAATATTTTTCCAATTCTACACTGATAATGTACAGAATAAAAGACTTTAAAAATAATAATTTAGTAATTTTACCAGCCATATAGGGTACCAAATGTATGCGTGGACCCAGAAGTAATGTTAGATGGACAGATGTTTTACACTCACCTTTCACCTTTAGATGGAAAAAGTGAGAATGTGTTCAGTAATGCAAAAGTTGTTTCTTTTAGATGAAAATATTTAACAATGTTGCAAATATACTTTGCATGGGTGCTCAAAAGTAATTCTTTCAATTCTGTATAAAATAAAAACAAAATAAAAAAGAAATAAGAAATACATACTACTTAAAAGACACAATTTATCTCAATAAGAAAATTCAATGAAACTACCTGAGAGCAACCTGAATTTTATGCCCATCTGGGAAATTTACAAAGTTGATTAAGATCAAAATTAAAAGAAAGCAAAAACAAAAACATGAATTTAAGCTGTTGATCAATAATACAGAAGCCAAAAAATAATAATAATAACCAAAGTTGTAATGAAAAAATACCACTCATTTATGAAGGTTAATAACCACTAACCACTGAAAAAAATTACGAACATAAAATTTAATCACAAGGCTTATTGAAGTTATCCATGGGAAATCTGACCTACAACAGGTCACAACAAAGTCACTAAATTAAACAAAGTTTAATGAAGCTTACAGGACTTTAGATTCATAGCTGTAGGTATTATGTGTCAGTCAGGCATTTAGCACCTGTATTAGAATGACCCCTGAGCAGAAAGGGGGGCTCTAGATGGAAAATGAATAAGGCAGTTCAGAAACTTCACAACATCCTAGGGACAATAGGAGACCAAAGTAAAACTACTTTATGTTTCACTGTAGGTGAAGAAACTAACCTTTGTAATCACCTGTTCTTTAAATTTCCTCAACAACTCAACTATGAATGACAGTCCTAGGATATAAGTCACCATTTTGGCAAAGTGTTTATGAAAAGGAGCACAGGTTGTTTATAAATCAACATTTTTAACGAACTATTTAAAAACTACAAACAGGGACATAGCCATTGGAAATGAGCCAGCACTTTTTTTTTTTTCTTTAGCTGTCAGAGAAGAATGTGACTTAGGCAATTTTGTAGTTGCTGTGGTATCTTGAAGAATTTTTTCTTTTCTGACCAAACATATTGCAAGTATATGTTATCCCAGAGCCTCAGACATATCATAATGATCTGTGTACATATACATGAGTGTACATAAGTGTGTAAAATCACTTACTTGTTTAGAATTGTTATAATAAAACTAAACCTTACACTGATACATTGCATTCTTGATATACTAATCAATTTTTTATTGTGGTATCAGGTAACATTTCAAGCAGAAGAAATACTTTAGCATTATACTGTTTAGTCATTTTTATAATTTCACGTTAGATACATATTTTATAACTATAATATTTTATAATTACTGAATAAAATGGTTGGATTTACTATTGTTTTTTAGTACTCACAACCTCAGCCTGATGATTACTGTAATTGGTGAATGAAGTTTTCCTGATGCAATTTCTTATGTAGGGCAATAAGGTAAATATCGTTATATCCTCATTTTTAATACTCTGTATCTATGCCCAGACCTACACAAGGCTGTCTGCTTTTCAGGCTACCCTTTCTCTGAACTACTAAGTTTTAGAAAGCAAAAATTGTGTGTGTGTGTGTGTGTGTGTGTATGTGAAAGTGTATCTGTATCTGTACATTTCTGTGTCTTTGATTATCCAAGACCTCTATAACAGCTCACTTGCATAACATCACGTGCCCTTGCAACAAGACAAGGAAGAAAGAACACTGTCTTTCCCAAGATGATGTAGGATGAGAAATCTTCCCAATTGCCTCTGACTCCTTAGCTTTGCTATGGACAATTGACTTTCGCTTTAAATACTGCAGATAACTCTTAGAAGAAGTGGTCATCCATCTATGCTTGAAGGATTCATTGGAATCACATTCTTAGCCATGAATAGATAAACACGCTCAATGGAGTTTGCAGTGCTAATTAAAAACTCTTGATTGGGTTATTTTGGGGTTTTGGCTATAGAGTTGTAGGCATTTCTTAAATATTTTGGAACTTAACTTCTTATCAGATACATAGTTTGTAAATATTTTTTTCAATACTGTAGGCTGCCCTTGTGTGATTTCTCTTATATGTAGCTGATACTGACAAGCCCTGTGCTCCTTGTTCCTGGCCATCTACAGACATCTCAGCTAAGCCTATCTCCCCAGCAATCCTTTCTGTGATGTTACTCTCAGGTTTTTGCCCCACTACTGCTGTGGGTTCTCAGTTGGATTCTTGAGCCCTCCCAAGGCTATTTTCCTTCATGGAAAGCTGTCTGATTGTTCTTTTTCATGGGGAAATGAAGGCTGGTATCCCCCATTCTGTCATCTTGCTGACATTACTTCCTTGGGATCTAAGGTCTATTGACATATTTATGATTTTGTTAGTTACAAGATTGTATATGTTTGTCACAACTCATAGAACTGTACATGTAGCAAGTTGGATTTTTTTATGTAAATTATTTCTCATTAAATTTAATTTATGAGGTCCCTTGAATTTTACATCAATATTTATGGAATTTCATTTATCTAACCATTCACTGAGGTCCTAAATAGAAGTGATTTTTCTGACACAAGTAATAAAAGCTACATAAAACTTCATTGTATGATTGACAGAAGACTGCCATGTAGTTGAATATGGTTTACTGGAGCAAAACAGATACATGCAAGGTTGCCAAAATGAGTATTCTCAAGACACATTGAAACTAATAGTGAAGTATCCTCACATAGAGAAAGATCAACTCAGAGATCTTATTTTATATATAGCTGGGAAATTTTTCCTTTGATGGTGACCCATTTTCTACATGAACCATTAACTTTGCTAATTTCTCTGTATTGGGGTGAGAAAGCAGTACTCTCTTTGGTGACTATGATTTACTCCCAAATGCTTCAGTACAGGAAAATGTAGCATGTTAATTAATTTCATAAATGCACATAATGTATATTTGATTTTATGCCACTTTTATTTCTCTTTCTATGCAAAACTCACTAGAAGAAAATAAAATATGATGGGTTTTTAAAAATCACTTTTTAAATGTTATATGACTTTTCCTTAAGAAAGAATTTTGATGGCATGCTAAAACAGTATAACTGCAAATAGAGATTTCAAGAATTGTTTGATATTCCTTATGAAATAGTTGAAAATAATATTGAAGGTTAAAGAGGAGAAAAATAAAGATAATTAGATTAAAAACTCTGTATTTTATTACTATGATGATTACTTTTTGTCAGGTATTTTAATCATTATTTGTTGTTTGCATTTAGAAAATTTCTATCCTTGCTTTCTAGTCTCACCAGTATCATGGCCACAAGTATAAGCATCTCTGAGAATGTCCAAATTTTAATAATTTCCCTGCATTTATGATCTTTCATAATGACATGTGTTAGACCAATATGTCCTTGATGTTCTGTACATTTGTAAAATAGGTAGTAAGAGGAATTAGGATTTTTCTATTTTAGTGTCTGGTAACATTGCTTTCAGGACATTATCTATATACCTGTAGTCAACTTTGATGATCAAGAGTATTCAGTACTGATTATTTAAAATGTATATATCTTTTAGTAGATAAGACCAATAAAATTGTTTTAGTAACAGGAAGAAATAATCAAATCAGAGTTGAAATAATAATGCACCAATGTTTTGTTGGAGGGTGAGACAGCTAATCTTGAGGATTTTATTTATATTTTAAGTATAAAAATCCTCATGTCTTAAAAAAGTTAAGAATAATTAAACAGGGGTAATGAATTTTCCTTTTTTTGCCTAGAGCCTAATACCCATATGTAAGAAGACTTAAACACTTTCCATTTATATACATTTATTCTTCCAAAAAAATTTATAGTCACTTTAATGCTTGTAAAAAAGAAAGTTGGTGCTGAGGTTTTTATTTTGTTTTGTTTTGTTTTTTTGCGGTACGCGGGCCTCTCACTGCTGTGGCCTCTCTCGTTGCGGAGCACAGGCTCTGGACGCGCAGGCTCAGCGGCCAAGGCTCACGGGCCCAGCCGCTCCGCGGCATGTGGGATCTTCCCGGACTGGGGAACGAACCCACGTCCCCTGCATCGGCAGTCAGACTCTCAACCACTGCACCACCAGGGAAGCCCAAGTGCTGAGGTATTTTAATAAATGAGTTCAGTAATATTTGGGGCATTCCCTACATGAGCCTTCTGCGATTCTATGAGGTTGCCTTTTTTGTTTCTTTAGTAAAATAAAGTAGAAGGAGTCAGAAGAGAAAGAGGAGATGGAAGGAGAGGAGAGGCAGGAGTGAGAAGTTGTGTGGCATAATTTGTGGAAGATAGAACGTAAGAGGCAATCAGCTTCTACTCATGCTCATCAGTTATGAGGGAAAAATGGAGTTCAGACTTGCATTTACGTGTCTCTCCTTCCTTTGATTATTCTTCAAATACCAACTTCTTCACTGTGGTTTAAAGATTGCTCTATTTCCATATTATCTTGAACCTAATATTAAGCATACATATTTCTGTACACCAATTATTTACTTTGGTGAATATGCATTCTCAACATTTACTATAAATGATCTTTGCCCAATTTCTCGGGTATTAAGTGACTTCATTGTCAGCCTAGTTTGTATTTCCAGTGTCTTAAAGGGGTTGAGCCTCTATTCATGTGTTTATTTGCTATTTATAATTTTTCTCTTAATTATCTGTACATATCTTTTTTTGGTTTGTATTGATTTGTGTACTATGAATTGTTATCTAGTAAATGATAGTGATCTTTTTTTTATATATATATATACAAAAAATAATTTACTTTGCTTGTATATTGTCATTCATTGCCTTTAATCTGTATTTTGAGTAATATATGTTCTTCTTCTTTTTTTTCTTAATCTTTATTGGAGTATAATTGCTTTACAATGGTGTGTTAGTTTCTGCTCTATAACAAAGTGAATCAGTTATACATATACATATGTTCCCATATCTCTTCCCTCTTGCATCTCCCTCCCTCCCACCCTCCCTATCCCACCCCTCCAGGCGGTCACAAAGCACCGAGCTGATCTCCCTGTGCTGTGCGGCTGCTGCCCACTAGCTATCTACCTTACGTTTGGTAGTGTATATATGTCCATGCCTCTCTCTCGCTTTGTCACAGCTTACCCTTCCCCCTCCCCATATCCTCAAGTCCATTCTCTAGTAGGCCTGTGTCTTTATTCCTGTCTTACCCGTAGGTTCTTCATGACATTTTTTTTTCATAAATTCCATATATATGTGTTAGCATACGGTATTTGTCTTTCTCTTTCTGACTTACTTCACTATGTATGACAGACTCTAGGTCTATCCACCTCATTACAAATAGCTCAATTTCGTTTCTTTTTATGACTGAGTAATATTCCATTGTATATATGTGCCACATCTTCTTTATCCATTCATCTGATGATGGACACTAGGTTGTTTCCATCTCTGGGCTATTGTAAATAGAGCTTCAATGAACGTTTTGGTACATGACTCTTTTTGAATTATGGTTTTCTCAGGGTATATGCCCAGTAGTGGGATTGCTGGGTCATATGGTAGTTCTATTTGTAGTTTTTAAGGAACTGCCATACTGTTCTCCACAGTGGCTGTATCAATTTATATTCCCACCAACAGTGCAAGAGTGTTCCCTTTTCTCCACACCCTCTCCAGCATTTGTTGTTTCTAGACTTTTTATGATGGCCATTCTAACTGGTGTGAGAAGATATCTCATTGTAGTTTTGATTTGCATTTCTCTAATGATTAATGATGTTGCGCATTCTTTCATGTGTTTGTTGTCAGTCTGTGTATCTTCTTTGGAGAAATGTCTATTTAGCTCTTCTGCCCATTTTTGGATTGGGTTGTTTGTTTTTTTGTTATTGAGCTGCAGGAGCTGCTTATAAATTTTGGAGATTAATCCTTTGTCAGTTGCTTCATTTGCAAATATTTTCTCCCATTCTGAGGGTTGTCTTTTGGTCTTGTTTATGGTTTCCTTTGCTGTGCAAAAGCTTTGAAGTTTCATTAGATCCCATTTGTTTATTTTTGTTTTTATTTCCATTTCCCTAGGAGGTGGCTCAAAAAGGATCTTGCTGTGATTTATGTCATAGAGTGTTCTGCCTATGTTTTCCTCTGAGTTTGATAGTTTCTGGCCTTACATTTAGGTCCTTAATCCATTTTGAACTTATTTTTTTGTATGGTGTTAGGGAGTGATCTAATCTCATACTTTTACATGTACCTGTCCAGTTTTCCTAGCACCACTTATTGAAGAGGCTGTCCTGTCTCCACTGTACATTCCTGCCTCCTATATCAAAGATAAGGTGACCATATGTGCATGGGTTTATCTCTGAGCTTTCTATCCTGTTCCATTCATCTATCTTACTGTTTTTGTGCCAGTACCATACTGTCTTGATTACTGTAGCTTTGTAGTACAGTCTGAAGTCAGGGAGCCTGATTCCTCCAGCTCCATTTCTCGTTCTCAAGATTGCTTTGGCTATTCGGAGTCTTTTGTGTTTCTATAGAGATTGTGAAATTTTTTGTTCTAGTTCTGTGAAAAATGCCAGTGGTAGTTTGATAGGGATTGCATTGAATCTGTAGATTGCTTTGGGTAGTAGAGTCATTTTCACAATGTTGATTCTTCCAATCCAAGAACATGGTATATCTCTCTATCTGTTTGTATCATCTTTAATTTCTTTCATCAGTGTCTTATAATTTTCTGCATAAAGGTCTTTTGTCTCCTTAGGTAGGTTTATTCCTAGATATTTTATTCTTTTTGTTGCAATGGTAAAGGGGAGTGTTTTCATGATTTCATTTTCAGATTTTTCATCATTAGTGTATAGGAATGCCAGAGATTTCTGTGCATTAATTTTGTATCCTGCTACTTTACCAAATTCATTGATTAGCTCTAGTAGTTTACTGGTAGCATCTTTAGGATTCTCTGTGTATAGTATCATGTCATCTGCAAAAAGTGACAGCTTTACTTCTTCTTTTCTGATTTGGATTCCTTTTATTTCCTTTTTTCTCTGATTGCTGTGGCTAAAACTTTCAAAACTATGGTGAATAAGAGTGGTGAGAGTGGGCAACCTTGTCTTTTTCCTGATCTTAGTGGAAATGCTTTCAATTTTTCACCACTGAGGATGATGTTGGCTGTGGGTTTATCATATATGGCCTTTATTATGTTGAGGAAAGTTCCCTCTATGCCAACTTTCTGCAGGGTTTTTATCATAAATGGGTGTTGAATTTTGTCGAAAGCTTTCTCTGCATCTATTGACATGATCATATGGTTTTTCTCCTTCAGTTTGTTAATATGGTGTATCACGTTGATTGATTTGTGTATATTGAAGAATCCTTGCATTCCTGGAATAAACCCCACTTGATCATGGTGTATGATCCATTTAATGGGCCATTGGATTCTGTTTGCTAGTATTTTGTTGAGGATTTTTGAGCATCTATGTTCATCAGTGATATTGGCCTGTAGTTTTCTTTCTTTGTGACATCCTTGTCTGGTTTTGGTATCAGGGTGATGGTGGCCTCGTAGAATGAGTTTGGGAGTGTTCCTCCCTCTGCTATATTTTGGAAGAGTTTGAGAAGGATAGGTGTTAGCTCTTCTCTAAATGTTTGATAGAATATGCCTGTGAAGCCATCTGGTCCTGGGCTTTTGTTTGTTCGAAGATTTTTAATCACAGTTTCAATTTCAGTGCTTGTGGTTGGTCTGTTCATATTTTCTGTTTCTTCCTGATTCAGTCTTGGCAGATTGTGCATTTCTAGGAATTTGTCCATTTCTTCCAGGTTGTCCATTTTATTGGCATATAGTTGCTTGTAGTAATCTCTCATGATCTTTTGTATTTCTGCAGTGTTAGTTGTTACTTCTCCTTTTTCATTTCTAATTCTATTGATTTGAGTCTTCTCCCTTTTTTTCTTGATGAGTCTGGCTAATGGTTTATCAATTTTGTTTATCTTCTCAAAGAACCAGCTTTTAGTTTTATTGATCTTTGCTATCGTTTCCTTCATTTCTTTTTCATTTATTTCTGATCTGATTTTTATGATTTCTTTCCTTCTGCTAACTTTGGGTTTTTTTTGTTCTTCTTTCTCTAATTGCTTTAGGTGCAAGGTTAGCTTGTCTATTCGAGATGTTTCCTGTTTCTTAAGGTAGGATTGTATTGCTATAAACTTCCCTCTTAGAACTGCTTTTACTGAATCCCATGGATTTTGGGTTTTTGTGTCTCCATTGTCATTTGTTTCTAGGTATTTTTTTATTTCCTCTTTGATTTCTTCAGTGATCACTTCATTATTAAGTAGTGTATTTTTTAGCTTCCATGTGTTTGTATTTTTTACAGATCTTTTCCTGTACTTGATATCTAGTCTCATAGCATTGTGGTCGGCAAAGATACTTGATACAATTTCAATTTTCTTAAATTTACCAAGGCTTGATTTGTGACCCAAGGTATGATCTATCCTGGAGAATGTTCCATGAGCACTTGAGAAAAATGTGTATTCTGTTGTTTTTGGATGGAATGTCCTATAAATATCAATTAAGTCCATCTTGTTTATGTATCATTTAAAGCTTGTGTTTCCTTATTTATTTTCATTTAGGATGATCTGTCCATTGGTGAAAGTGGGGTGTAAAGTCCCCTACTGTGAATGTGTTACTGTCAATTTCCCCTTTTATGGCTGTTAGTACTTGCCTTATGTATTGAGGTGCCCTATGTTGGGTGCATAAATATTTACACTTGTTATATCTTCTTCTTGGATCGATCCCTTGATCATTATGTAGTGTCCTTCTTTGTCTCTCTAACAGTCTTTATTTTAAAGTCTATTTTGTCTGATATGAGAATTGCTACTCCAGCTTTCTTTTGGTTTCCATTTGCATGAAATATCTTTTTCCATCCCCTTACTTTCAGTCTGTATGTGTCTCTAGGTCTGAAGTGGGTCTCTTGTAGACAGTAAATATATGGGTCTTGTTTTTGTATCCATTCAGCCAATCTGTGTCTTCTGGTGGGAGCATTTAGTCCATTTCCATTTATGGTAATTATCAATATGTCTGTTCCTATTCTCATTTTGTTAATTGTTTTGGGTTCGTTATTGTAGGTCTTTTCCTTCTCTTGTGTTTCTTGCCTAGAGAAGTTCCTTTAGCAGTTGTTGTAAAGCTGTTTTGGTGGTGATGAACTCTCTCAGCTTTTGCTCATCTGTAAAGGTTTTAATTTCTCCATGAAATCTGAATGAGATCCTTGCTGGGTAGAGTAATCTAGGTTGCAGGTTTTTCTCCTTCATCACTTTAAATATGTCCTGCCAGTCCCTTCTGGCCTTGCAGAGTTTCTGCTGAAAGGTCAGCTGTTAACCTTATGGGGTTTCCCTTTTGTGTTATTTGTTGTTTTTCCCTTGCTGCTTTTAATCTGTTTTCTTTGTATTTAATTTTTGACTGTTTGATTAATATGTGTCTTGGCGTATTTCTCCTTGGATTTATCCTGTATGGGACTCTCTGTGTTTCCTGGACTTGATTAACTATTTCCTTTCCCATATTAGGGAAGTTTTCAACTATAATCTCTTCAAATATTTTCTCAGTCCCTTTCCTTTTCTCTTCTTCTTCTGGAACCCCTATAATTCGAATGTTGGTGCATTTAATGTTGTCCCAGAGGTCTCTGAGACTGTCGTCAGTTCTTTTCATACTTTTTTCTTTATTATGCTCTGCAGTTTTTATTTCCACTAATTTATCTTCCAGGTCACTTATCCGTTCTTCTGCCTCAGTTATTCTGCTATTGATCCCATCTAGAGTACCTTTAATTTCATTTATTTTGTTTTCATCGTTGTTTCTTTCATCTTTATTTCTTCTACGTCCTTGTTAAATGTTTCTTGCATTTTGTTTCTTCTATTTCCAAGATTTTGGATCATCTTTACTATCATTATTCTGAATTCTTTTTCAGGTAGACTGCCTATTTCCTCTTCATTTGCTAGGTCTGGTGGGTTTTTATCTTGTTCCTTCATCTGCTGTGTGTTTTTCTGTCTTCTCATTTTGCTTATCTTACTGTGTTTTTGGGTCTTCTTTTTTGCAGGCTACAGGTTCGTAGTTCCCGTTGTTTTTGGTATCTGTCCTTAGTGGCTAAGGTTGGTTCAGTGGGTTGTGTATGCTTCCTGGTGGAGGGGACTCGTGCCTATGTTCTGGTGGATTAGGCTGGATCTTGTCTTTCTGGTAGGCAGGTTCACGTCTGGTGGTGTGTTTTGGGGTGTCTGTGGACTTAGTATGATTTTAGGCAGCCTTTCTGCTAATGGGTGGGGTTGTGTTCCTGTCTTGCTAGTTGTTTGGCATAGGATGTCTAGCACTGTACCTTGCTGGTTGTTGAGTGAAGCTCGGTACTGGTGTTGAGATGGAGATCTCTGGGTGATTTTCGCCATTTGATATTATGTGGAGCTGGGAGGTCTCTTGTGGACCAGTGTCCTGAAGTTGGCTGTTCCACCTCAGAGGCACAGCACTGACTCCTGGCTGCAGCACCAAGAGCCTTACATCCACATGGCTCAGAATAAAAGGGAGAAAAAGTAGAAAGAAAGAATTAGCAGAAGAAGAAAGAAAGAAGATAAAGTAAAATAAAATAAAGTAAGATAAAATATAATAAAGTTATTAAAATAAAAAAATAATTATTAAGAGAAAAAAAGAAAAAAATTTAAAAAAAACAACAAAAAATACAGACGGCTAGAACCCTAGGACAATTGGTGCAAGCAAAGCTATACAGACAAAATCTCACACAGAAGCATACACATACACACTCACAAAAAGAGGAGAAGGGGAGAAAATCATAAATCTTGCTCTCAAAATCCACCACCTCAATTTGGGATGATTTGTTGTCTAAAGGAGGGAGGGAAGGAAGGAAAGAAAGAAAGAAAAAAGACAAAGTAAAATAAAATTAATTTATTAAAATAAAAAGTAATTATTAAGAAAAAAAAAAAACGGATGGTAGAACCCTAGGACAAATGGTGGAAGCAAAGCTATACAGACAATATCTCACACAGAAGCATACACATACACAGAAAAAGAGGAAAATGGGGGCTTCCCTGGTGGCGCAGTGGTTGGGAGTCCGCCTGCCGATGCAGGGGACACAGGTTCGTGCCCCGGTCCGGGAAGATCCCACATGCCGCGGAGCGGCTGGGCCCGTGAGCCATGGCCGCTGAGCCTGCGCGTCCGGAGCCTGTGCTCCGCAACGTGAGAGGCCACAGCAGTGAGAGGCCCGCATAATGCTAAAAAAAAAAAAAAAAAGAGGAAAAGGGGAAAATATCATAAATTTTGCTCTCAAATTCCACCTCCTTAATTTGGGATGATTTGTTGTCGATTCATGTATTCCACAGATGCAGGATACATCAAGTTGATTGTGGAGCTTTAATCTGCTGCTTCTGAGGCTGCTGGGAGAGATTTCCCTTTCTCTTCTTTGTTCTCACAGCTCCCAGGCGCACAGTTTTGGATTTGGCCTCGCCTCTGCATGTAGGTCGCCAGAGGGCGTCTGTTCTTCGCTCAGACAGGACGGGGTTAAAAGAGCAGCTGATGCGGGGGTTCTGGCTCACTCAGGCCAGGGGGAGGGAGGGGCACGGAGTGTGGGGCAAGCCTGCGGCGGCAGAGGCTGGCGTGACATTGCACCAGCCTGAGGCACACCGTGTGTTTTCCCGGGGGAGTTGTCCCTGGATCCCGAGACCCTGGCAGTGGCGGGCTGCACAGGCTCCCTGGAAGGTGAGCGTGGATAGTGACCTGTGCGCACACAGGCTTCTTGGTGGCGGCGGCAGCAGCCTTAGCGTTTCACGCCCGTCTCTGGGGTCCGGGCTTTTAGCCGCGGCTCGCGCCCGTCTCTGGAGCTCCTTTAAGCAGCGCTCTTAATCACCTCTCCTTGCGCGCCAGGAAGAAACAGTCTCTTGCCTCTTCCGCTGGTCCAGACTTTTCCCCAGACTCCCTCCCGGCTAGCCGTGGCGCACTAACCCCCTGCAGGCTGTGTTCACGTCGGGAACCCCAGTCCTCTCCCGGCGCTCTGACCAAAGCCCAAGCCTCAACTCCCAGCCCCGCCCGCCCCGGCGGGTGAGCCGACAAGCCTCTCGGCCTGGTGAGTGCCGGTTGGCCCTGAACTTCTGTGCGGGAATCTCTCCGCTTTGCCCTCCGCACCCCTGTTGCTGTGCTCTCCTCTGTGGACCCGAAGCTTCCCCCTCCGCCACCCGCAGTCTCCGCCCGGGAAGGGGCTTCCTAGCGTGTGGAAACCTTTCCTCCTTCACAGCTCCCTCCCACTGGTGCGAGTCCAGTCCCTATCATTTTGTCTCTGTTTATTCTTTTTTCTTTTGCCCTACCCAGGTACGCGGGGGGTTTCTTGCCTTTTGGGAGGTCTGAGGTCTTCTGCCAGCGTTCAGTAGGTGTTCTGTAGGAGTTGTTCCACGTGTAGATGTATTTCTGGTGTATCTGTGGGGAGGAAGGTGATCTCCACGTCTTACTCTTCTGCCATCTTCCCGGAAGCCCTCTATATGTTCTTAATGTTATATTTTTTGTTATAGTTATATTTTGTTGTGTTTTGATGCAATACCTCTTTTAGAAATCATTCCCTAACAGAATTACGACATTTCCTGCACTTCGTGTTCACAGTTTACATATATAATTTTTCATACTTCAGTCTTTAATCAATTAGAAATTTATTCTTGTGTATGGATAGATAGTAAGTTGTTTTTCTTTCCTGTATGAATAACTATTTCACACAGTATTATTTTCTAATTGTTGGTTTAATGACATTTTCCTATTGACCAATGATATGGATTACTTTTTCATGTGGTTTTTCATGTGGTTAACAGACATTTGTATGTTTTCCTTTGTGAAGATTTTCTTCAAGTAATTTGCTTTTTGAGGGGGCATTTGTCTATAGGAATTATTTATATACCCTGGTACAAATTCCAAGAAGTTATAAGTTCTGTAAATACAGTGTCATTAAGTGAACTTTTTTTAAGTGTATTTTTTTGAAATTTAATACAACAATGTTTTGATAATTATTGCTTACAGTATCTTGTATAAGAAATATTTAAATAATTTCCAGGTTGCAATGAGGTTTTTATACGTGTTCAACCAGAAGGTTTAAATTTAAAATTTTAAATCTTTACATTTAGTTCTCTATGCATCTCAAAGTTTGCATAAGGTATGAGGCAGTTTTTTTTTCCATATGAATATTCAGTTGTGCCATCATTATTTTATTAAAAATTTTTCTTTCTCTAATAAATTGTTTAGCACTTTAAAAAACATCTCCTGACCTTTTAAGTATGTTTCTCTACATAGACTCTATATTCTGATCCATTGATCTCATTTTCTTCCTTTATTACAATGCTATATTCTCTTGATTTCTATAAGTTTATAGTTAGATTTGATATTAATATTAACAAGTTCTTGAACTTTGTCCTTTTTTTTGTTTCTTTTTGACCTCCTAGATCTTTACATTTCTATGTACATTTTAGAGTCACCTTCTTAATATTTATATTAAAATTGCCTACTGGAATTTCAATGTATTTCTGCTGAAACTGCATGTCATTTTGGTGAATCATCTAATCTATAAACATTTTAATTAACTTGCTTGTGTTTATGACTTTTTATCTTTGAAAAATTTTAGCAATAATATAATTAATTTTTCTGCCAGTCTTCCCCTGTCTTTATCTCTCTTTCCTCTCTTTATGGACTGTAATTACTTGTTATCCTGCTGTACTAGAGTTCTCTGAAGAAATACAATCAATAGCATGTAATAGAGATAGAAAAAGATTTGTTATAAGGAATTGACTTATGTAATTATGGAGGCCGGCAAGTCCAAAACCTGCAGTGTAGGCCCACAGGCTAAAGACCCAAGAGAGCTGATGCTACAATTCCAGTCCAATGAAAGTCTGCTGAAGAGCTCTGTCTTGCTTATGGAAGCTGGATTTTTTTTTTTTTCCCTTTCAGGTCTTCAACTAATTAGATGAGGCCTGCCACATGAGCAGTCTTCTTACTTTTTTTTTTCAGCTGTGCTGCTTGGCTTGTGGGATCTTAGTTCCCCCATCAGGGATTGAACCCAGGCCCTCGGCAGTGAAAGCACAGAGTCCTATCCACTGGACTGCCAGGGAATTCCCTCTGCTTACTTAAAGCTCACTGACTTAACTGTTAATCTCATCCAAGAACACCCTCCAAGTTGATACATGAAATTAACCATCACACCTGGTTTATCATTTGTTACAGATCACTGTGTCTTTCTTACTTTTTTCCAAACTTCATTCTTTCTTTGTTTCAGATAATCATTTGATTTATTCTCAAATGTACTAACATTTTATTCTGCTGGTCTAGAGTGGCATTTAGTTCAACCAGTGAAATTAAATATAATAAGATTTTCCATAATCAAATTTCTAAAAGTAAAATCCTTTTATATTTAAATTGCTGTAATGTAACTGCTAATCACTAATCTCTGTCTTTGAATCTGTTAGCATTATGCAGTTCCCCATTTTTTTCTTCACTTCATCATTTGGGTACCCTACACTTAGATGGAGAAATCAGATGGTCCTGATTTCAGGTTTTACTCACTAGGAAAAATGCTAACACATAAAATGTTCTCTTATTTAGTCATAGTTCACAAAATATATTATTAACCCTTTTGAGTTTTAGATAATCTTTCCAAGAAAACATAATATTTCCCAAGGTACATACTATTTGAAAGGGTGTGCAATTCATCAGGCATCTTTTCAAATGGGAAATTAGACAAAATAAGCAATAACCAATATAGCAAAATAATCTCAGAACTTGTCTTCATTAAAATGATTATGTCAGGTGGATGGCAAAGTAGAAAATGGTAATTTACAAGTGGTACTACTAGTAAAGTTAAAGATTTGAGTATTGTAGCATGTTACAGCATAGAGAGTCCTGAGTACTGATAATCTCCGTTCTTGTCACATTTCCACCACCAACCAAATCCAATACTTAATTCTCATTTAATAATTGGTTATTCAAAACTTCAGCCTTTGGTATTAGGGCCAATAGAGGAATCTTGCTAAAAACAGGATTAATTACAAAAACGAGACAAAGGTGCTGCTAATTTTACCTCCTTTGCCTACTCTAACCACTGGCAACCTATTTTCAGATTAATCTTGGAAAGATTTTGATTATAGAGCTCATATAGTTCTATTACTATCCTGAAACAAGCTTCTAAGAATGCCTTCACATTCTCCAATCCTCACTAAGAAATTGTTCCGCTAGATTTCTCAGAATAGCTAATATTTTTTTAAATTTAGGTGATTCATATTTTATTGGATTATATCAAAAAAGACCTTGGAAATTATTTAATTTTATTTAGTTAAGAATTTAATGAAAAACAAGTGAGACAAAGGAAGGATCTTTTCTTTTAATATCTTTTTAAAAAATATGGACACATGATTTTAATGCAAACAAAACTGAAATCATTAAGATGGCATGCTTAATATGAGTACAAGTAATACAGTATGATACCAGATTCTTTTCTTTTTTTTTTTTTTTTTTGCAGTACGCGGGCCTCTCACTGTTGTAGCCTCTCCCGTTGCGGAGCACAGGCTCCAGACGTGCAGGCTCAGCGGCCATGACTCATGGGCCCAGCCGCTCCATGGCATGTGGGATCTTCCCGGACCGGGGCACGAACCTGTGTCCCCTGCATCGGCAGGTGGACTCTCAACCACTGCGCCACCAGGGAAGCCCAGATTCTATTTTTAATAGGGTAAATTCATTCAAAATTGTAGTGGAGTATTAATAGGGTTTCTTAAGTCAAACCATGGGAGGTAATCAGGAAACTAATGATACTGGGAGGTATTATCTGATTTCTGCCTTTGTAATAATTAGGGACATTTCAAAACTATTGCAACTTCATGCCGAAACTAAAATAATTCTGACTCTTACCTACCTGAGTCCTTAGTAATATGTCAAAATGTTGCTAAAATATTTATTCCCACCATCTATAATATGGAAGAAATGTTCTAACACTTACTGATAGTTTAGGGTTTTCAAAAAGATTATTTTGATGGTAGCTTATGATAAAAATTGTGTCAATACAATAGTCACTAAGGATAAAACGTCATATTAAAAGCAAATATTACAATTTCTTATATATGGAAAACATATTGTATGCATTTTAAAGAATTTATATGGAATGACATCAATTTAGAAACTATCAGGAAGGAGCCTATATGACTTTGAAGCTTGGGTTTTAAATTGCAAGTAAATCATACTGTAGTTAATGTAAAAATAGAAAGGAAATGATATGTTTGTATGAGTGTAAGATAATTTAAATGTTTTTCAGCTTTCTGCTCTGCCATTTAGATTTGCTCAAAAGTATTCATTATTATCATTGCATAAAGATGATGAAATTAAGTAATAAACTTAAAACACTGTAATTTTAAAATTATATTTATCCATAAATGTTTTAAAATATTCACGATTCCTTTATAACTTTTCCCCGGCTCAACATTGTGTTAATCTATAATATCAAGTAATTTAGTTATTGGCTTTGCTTCAGAATATCTATATGGCTTTCTCCCAGAAAAGCACTCAGTGATGTTTTTTCTTTTTGCTTTACCCACTGAATTCTTATAGGTTTATAAAGAATATTGAAAATTTGTCCTGAGAATTAGAAAGAAACTGTCTTTCTCAATTATGTCCTTGAATGACTAATACATAATATTAAATTGATGCAGAAGAAAAGGGAGAGCAATAAATAAAGGAGCATTGTGAGTAAAAAGGGACTTCATTAAACTACTAGGAGTAATTTGCCACTTCCGTAAAATTGCCTGGTGAACACTTCCAAAATTAATAGTGAGCAAAAATGTTATTGAAAGGTCTTTCTAAGTGTTCTTTACAATGACTAGATAACAATAGAATGAAAATTACCCCAAAGAGTTATAACAATAAAGCATAAAAAGTGATTTAATTTGGATTTTCATGAAACAGAACTATGTGGATGATACTGTCATTAAAAACTAATTTGGAAAAACATATATTTTCTAGAGGAGTCAAAATTATAATATATTTGGTGGTTTATAATTTCTCAGAAAACAGGAATGCATAAAAATTAGAGTAAATGACTGACAAATATTTTAACATGAAAAATCAACATGAAACCTAAGCAAATGATTTCTTGAGAAATATGGATAATTTGTCTAGGAATCCTCCTTACAGGATATGTCATTTTTTTTAATAAGACATATATTTTGAAATAATAGTTAATGAGTATAAATTTACCTTTTAACATCAACCTGTAGTCCAAAGTATATTGATAATTATCATTGTAAATCACTGGCATAAAGTTAGGGAGAATATGGTGAATTAAAATTATATAGAAGCATTTATGTATGTATTATAAATATATATATTTATGCAGGGTCAGCTGATATACGTTTTTTCAAAATTTAGACAATAGATCAACATTAGGAATGTTGGAATGCAACATTTGCTGAAAACTGATTAAAAATTTGATAGCTAGTCTAAAGTTTTATTCATACATTTTTTATTTCAGCAATTTTATTTTAGAGAAATCAACTGTTTTATTTCAATTTAATAATATATTTTCAAATGAAAAAATAGCACTATTGCTAACCACAGCTATTTTTTTTTCATTTCCTCTGGCCAGATTGCAGAAGACCAATTAATCAGGTATATGTTAGAAGATCAAAGTGATTTAAAGGTAAGCAATCACTTTTTTTTACTTTAAAGACCTTGGCAAATGAGTGAAAGTTTATTATTTAGTGTAATTTGCATTCTGTTTGGAAGAGCAGAATGAAAGAATTTCACAGAGCATGCTGAAAGAATTTAGAATTTCAATATTTTATGATGATGTATGAAAACTATTTTTTTGTCTTTCAAGAAAGCTATGTTGTTTGTTTAAATAAATATAAAGCTAAGTTAAAGGCGGTGTGTATCGACTGTTAGCTTGAAAAAACAAGGAAAAAAGACATATATCTCCAATTGTCATTGTTTTCTGGGTACATTATTATAGAGAGAGAGTATAGGATAATTTAAAACAGTATAGCAAACTTGAAACGTCAAAATTAAGTTAGGTCAACATGGCAGTATGTTGAATAAGTGAAAATTATCTCATCAAGCAGGAGAAATCAGAATATTTGAAAAATAATCTATGTGACTATGTATTTTAAAATCTAATAGTTAAATTTACCACACTATTTTTCATATATTTGCAAATGTAAGTTATATAAGTTTTATTCTGGGGCTACAAACAACATTAATAGATGAGTCTTTAAAACCAAAAACACTGAAAAATAGTTCAAAAATAAATATTTACAAATATAGAATCAGTATGTTAGTCTTTCATCCATTTAAGCTTAAAATTTTTTATTGAGGCTCTACTTATTATGTTCCAGATATTATCTTAGTCATTGGACATATGGCAATATACAAGAAAAGAAAGTCTCTTCTATCATATACTCTACCATATGCAGGAAGATCCAGATGATGTCCAAACCTTTATTCAACGTAGCATCCATTATTAATAAATTATATGTGTGTGTATATATATATATATATATATGCATGCATATAATACATGATGTACATACATGTGTTGTATACACACACACCATAGAGTATGTAAAATTGCAGAGAGACATATATATATATAAAATATAGCACACATAATATATTATTTATATTATAATGTTAATGGAATTTGCTTGTGAGCTATACAAATATCTATGAAGAATAGGGACAGCAAGTGCAAAACAATTTTAAGTTGAGAAGCTGTGTGGAATTCTTTTGGTATGCGGGCCTCTCACTGTTGTGGCCTCTCCTGTTGCGGCGCACAGGCTCCGGACGCACAGGCTCAGCGGCCATGGCTCACGGTCCCAGCCGCTCCGCGGCATGTGGTATCTTCCCGGACCGGGGCACAAACCAGTGTCGCCTGTCAGCAGGCGCACTCTCAACCACAGCGCCACCAGGGAAGCCCTGTGTGGAATTCTTAAAGAACACTAAGGAGGGCAGTAAGGCGCAGGAAAGCCGTTGCAGTTTTCTGATTAGGGAGTTCAGTGGCCTTGTTTGACTTAGAATTTTATAGTACCAATTTGGCTGCTACATAGAATAGTCTTTGTGGGCTTGGTGGGCAGGGGTGAAGGTAAGATCACTTTGCAGCTATTGCAGTAATCCAGAATTAGTATTAAGTATGTAATAAGAGGAATGGTGATGGAGAATGAAATATGTATTTTAGATAGTTTTGAAATAGTTTGTGATGGATTACATGAAATATATATATTTAAAAAAGGAGTCATGGATGACTTCAGTTTACTTAGCTTGAGCAAAACAAAGTAAATCATGGTATTAATTTTTGAGATATGTGAAAAATATAGAAGTAGCATATCACAGGCAGTATTCAAAGATTCAGTTTTAGACACTTTTATTTAGTATTGCTTATTTGGAAGGGTAATTAACAAATTGTGAGGAAAGCCCACACCTCTGAAAATCTGCATCAAGAGGAATGTCAATACCACACTTCTTTATTTGACATTTTCATAGTGATGACTCAATAAAGATCTTCAGAAAGGAAATATAATTTTTACACAAAGTATTTCATTTAGTATGATTGCTTAATTCATCTCACAAAATCCTTATAATTGAATGCTTTTCTCAGGTATTTTTGCTTTCAAAATATTTGAAGTGGTCTATGTAAGTACCAAAACTTATCAAATCAGAAATATGAAGCAAAATAATTTCGCATATAGCTTATATAGGCTACTTTGAAAATCAAAATGATCAAATGTGAATTTTATAGGCTATTTTCTATGTTAATCTAATTTATTGTCACCATATTATTAGTTCAATCACAATATTGAAACATTAGTTGTGAAACCTATAGCCCAAACACTCATTACTTCAAGTTTTTGTAGAAAACAATGCTAAATTCCCAGCATCTCTACCCATTTTTCTTCTGAGGTATCCATGGACTTTGCTCAGGCAGCAACCTGGCCAGCCCTATGGGGGTAATGATGGTAAGGGAATAGGGGGATGGAGATTGGCAATAGAACACGATAATCCTTCAGGAAACATAATGTCAGGGCTCTGCTCTTTACTCTGTCACCTTGAGATTCTTTAGAGAAGTCTCTCTGGATCCTTTGATCCATAAATTATCCTGAAGGATATCTAGTTTCTGGAATAGAGGCAGAGACCTTGGGATCTAATTCTACCTCTCAGAGACTTGAAATAATCTACAAGTTCTTATCATTATTCCACACCCATGCTTTGTATCTTTCAGTGAATCCAAATCTTAGGGTTTTCTTGAGTTTGAGGGTAAAAAATTATCAAGCTCCTGTTTGCCATTTCCTTTGGGAAGGAGCTTGATATTCTGTGTCTCCTGTTGGCTAGTCCTTCATTCACTTTTCATCTTTCTGAAATTGGTTGCATGCCTTGCTGTATAGTTAACTCCCATTCAGTTTTACTTTCCCCATGATCTTTTAAAACTCTGTATTATGTACTTGTATTTTGATGTGGTTTGGGGAGGAAGAAAGGATAAAAATATCCTTAGATTCAAAGTGAATATTTAATTAGAAATGCCTATTAAATGCTGTTCATGAAGTATTTAGTGGATGGGCAAAAAACTAATAATAAAACATTGTTACTGTAAATGGAAAGCTATTTCTTAAAGTTAGACGTTCTCAAAATAGTAAAGTTCAGACGGTCTTAATGGTGTAATTTAATCATGTACTACAGGTTACAAGCCATGGAAAATCATGTAATAAATCATTAATGGGATTTTATCTGTTTAACTGATTTCAATTTCCAGAACTCATTATGCATTTTTTTCATGATTTCTCTTTAAAGCAATAGGAAATAAAAGTGTCTGCCAGGAAAGGATATGAAATGTTGCATAGTGCTGCTAAGTCTAATTTCAGTTTTGAATACTTCATTGTGAGTATTTACGTGATTTGTGAACTGCAACTATATTGGATATTAAAATGGAACCACTTTGGCAAAAAGCCTTCATTATTTTTTATATATTTGCCCATATAGCTTAAATTAGTTTGGTGACCATGCCAAGACAGAATACAAAATGAGATTGTTTATGAACTTCAATTGAACCAAGTATGCTGATGTAAAAGGTCGATTAAAGTTACATAGAATTTGGAAAACTGGTGCTGTGAGAAAGCAGAAGTCAGATTCATTCTAGCTACAGTGGTGGTGAATACTTCCTCCTTTTAGAAGAAAGATTGGCAAAATTTCTAGTAACATCACATGCCAAGTATTTTTTGGTTTGGTTTGAGTGGTATTGTTTTTGGCTGCAATGGTTTTTCTCTTGGAAACAAGCAAGCAAACAAAAACATTAAAAGTTCACAATAAATGACTTGTACAAGACCTTCATGATAACTCATAATAAAGGGAAAAAATGTACAGATATCGTTGATGTCATTGTCACATACAGTCCCCTGTGACTGAGTCAGGATTTTAAGTTCTGTTTGTATTAAGAGCAGAAGACAAGTAATGTTCTTCCATCTCACCCATCAGAACAAATCCATAGAAATCAGAAGTCTAGGATTGTCACTTTGAATCTTTATTTTTCTTTCTCCTCTTGGTTATCTTCTCCTTTCTCTAATGATTCAATATGAAACATTGTTAATGGGCAACTGGCCCTTTAATTTTTGTGCTCCTAAGATCCTTACACCTAAGAGTCATCAGATAGGGGACTAATTTTTCAAATGCTGATGAAATATTTACATGCAAATTAAGGGGGAAAACCCACTGTGTTTTCTAAAAAAGATTTTAAAAATAAATAATGGGATAGGTTTTCATGGAATATGACTTTGAAGTACCATGAAATACTTGTCTTGGTGATGTTAGTCAGATGTGATCTCCAAACTCGCAAAAAATACTATGCATTCTCTCTCCTATCAGAATAATGAAAAAATGATCAACAAAAAGAACAAGAAAACTTGATGCTTGTAGGTATCTAAATGACTGCCATGTCAACTTCAGTGTTCGTTCTGGATACATATCATGATCCAGAGGGGATGCAGATCGGGAATAATCTGGTTAATGTGTTTGTACAATAGTTTTTATTTCTCTACTGACTACCCTATTTTTTCAATCATATATCCTTTAATTTTTCTGAATATTTATAATAGCTGCCTTAAATTGTCAGCTGAGTGCAACATTTAGGCCATCTTGGGACTGGTTTCTATAGACTGCATTTGCATAGACTATAGGTCACATTTCCTGTTTCTTCACAAGTCTGGCAATTTGTTTTGCTTACTCTTTGTTTCATGAAAAGTTTTAGACCTTTTGGATTCTGTTACATTTTTGTACATTGGTTTGATCTTTTATTCAGCTCTGTTGAGGTATAATAGGCAAATAAAACTGTAATATATTTAAAGTGGAGAGAGTGATGATGTGATACAGAATACATTGTGAAAGAATTCCCACAATCAGGTTAATTAACACATCTATCACCTCACATACTTATTTTATTAGAAGATTTAAGATCTACTTTCTTAGCAAATTTCAATTATACAACAGAGTATTATCAACTAGAGTCGCTATGCTATACATTAGATCCTCAGGACTTATTCATCTTATATCTCAAAGTTTGTACCTTTTATCAGCCTCTCAAATAGACTCTCATTTCCGCTGGGGCCAGATCTCTAACTTCCTTCAGAATTGTTCAACCACAAGTATCCCTGTTCTCTCAACTGGCCCATTCTCTGAGGAGATTCAGGGAGGCTTTCCTTGGATCTAACCAGCCAAGCCCGCATTCAGGGACTCAGAGTGTACCCTTGCTTCCCCCGCTGCATAATTTCTTTTTTCAATGTCAAAATTTCTCAAATGCCAGTTGCTTCACTTCTCCTGAAAACTTTCCTCTGACCTCTCAGCTCCCTGGGAACAAGGCACTCTGCTTGGATTCCAGCTTGCTGTGCCACAGTTGGGGAATTGTTCCCAGTCAGAGAGGTAGATCTAATATAGGCTTACCTTGTGAGCTTCCTTATTCTTAGGGATTCATCATCTAAACACATTTTTTTTTATATTTCACCCATTTTCACATATTTTTACAAAGTATTTTTAAAGAAAACACATTTTTATTTCTGGCAGATCACTTTAGCCCATCGAGAATATACCATTTCCCACTTGAATTTCTTTTTATAAGAGATGTTCTTTTTTGTTCGCTGATTTTCATGAGTATCAACCAAATCTGGATTGTTTACCATGGATCTCTCACTTGTCCACACCTAAGTTCTGATTTTTGCCTCCAAATTTTCATAAGAATTTGGGAAATTCTTCTAAATCCTCTGACTCATGACTATAATCTAAGGTAGGGGATATCACAATGATCTGACTGGAAATTGAGCTGATTCAAAGCTGAGATTAACTCTTTGTGAAGGCTAGGTATTTGTTTAACCTTGCACCTCAGATGTACCTTCTCAGAGATTCCAAGCAAATATCTTGAGTGTTTGCTAGTTTCCTTCCACCTCACAAGGACCCAAGGTCCAGTTCAGTTTATTCTAACGTGTGTGAAGACTGTGAACACGTCTCCTCAGCACCTCTGCCTTTCCCTGGTTGCATTCAAATCAGCAAGTGGATCAGGGATAGTTGGAGCACAGAAGGTCAGGCTCAGGCCTTATGCCATGGTACTGACCCCTCAAGTTTTTGTTGCCTTGGTAACTCTTTAATGCCTTCAAACAGATTTTTAATATATATTCTATTTGATTTTCTTAGTTGTTTTCAGTAGGTTAATTGGTCTGTTTCAAGCTAATTTAACATAGCCAGAAGCATATATTGGGACATCTAATCCCTACTTCTTAAATCCTAAGAATTTAAAGTGCATTTTCTTAGTTGGCCTAAAAGAAATTCTAGGTAAGCCAGGATTTTCTTTTTTAATTTCACCTTCAGTGTTTCATATGTTTTCTGAAATTGAACTGACATTCCAATTTGAGTATTTGAATATTAATTTGAATATTTATGAACTTGCTGATGTGCTAGTCTTATGGTTATGAAAAATACAGGATCTGGACACTGTTTGCAAGTGTCAAGATTCAGTCTTAAGAGACATTTTTCACCCACCTTCTTTGGGTTTTAGGGCATCAGTCAAATGAAACAAGTATCAGAAATACAGGTCTTGATAGGAAAATCTGGCAGCAATGGAAATAACTCTAAATCTAGGAGGTAATTATGAAGAGAAACTAAGAGATGGAAAATAGCATCAAAACTTCCAATAATGCATATAAATACACAGGTATAATTTTCTAATAAAGATAAAAGAGGCCCACAAAATATCTACTTTACAAAACATGCTATATGATGCCCTGCAAGAACTATAGAATCACATTGGACATTTATTTGAATGGAATGCTAGTTTGATTATAATTCATTCTTATTTTCTTTATATATTCATTCTTTCTGAGAAATTTTTATTGTTTCTCCAGAATTAAGAAAAAAAGAAAAACTCTACTGCAAACTAGTGTATTATTGACAATTTCTTATAACACAGCAGTAAACATGAGCTTCAAATATGTAAACAATAATTTGTGTTTTCCTATCATAACCCTAAATAGAAAATGTACTTTCATGAAGTAAAAGAGACAATGTCAACCAAAGTCAGTTCATGGACCTTTAAGATGCACATAATTACTGTAGGTGATTCATTAAAAATGCATGAATTGCAAGAATAGTCTTCAGGTTGAACAAATATTATGTCATCACATCTATATCTATATATGATAAATTATTTTAAATATGCATATTTATTTGAAAATATAGAAGAACTCACAGTAGCCCTTTCCTTTATAGATTTTTATAAAAGAAAATTTAGAGATACTTAAATCAGGACATGGAAGGATATAGTCACCATCACAGTAATTACTTTACAATATTTAGCCTTTTTTTTTTTGTTTTTAGCTTTGGGACTGTTTTCTTTCTTAATCCACCTTTCAAAGACTGATAAGACAAAAAGGGGAAAATTTGAGCTGTTAGGTCTTTTAACATTAACTTGGACTTAAGATATTTGTAACAGTGAAAGGCTAACAAATGGATGCCGGAAAATAAAATAGTCATCTCAAAAAAACAAGCAGTTTTCCACTCTAAATGAGGTTGAATACTGTATACACCAGAGTGTAGGTATTTTCTTGGATTATAAAAAAGCTGCATAAGTATAACTTATGTAAAATTTTTTGAAAAGCTACGATCAGAAAAGTATACTTTGTGGAACTGTAACAAATATCAACTATAATAAGGTAATGTAAAAGATTGCCTAAAATTTAGGTAGTGCTAAATCTTCCAAGATAATTTTTCTCTGAAAAATTTCTTTTTTAAAAATATATTAGATTACATTGAGTCTGCATGATATTTTATGTTCTATGGATATTTATGTTTGCCTAATTATAGGAATTGTTCACAGTATACGAGGAGCCATGCTTCTAACATTTATGAAAGTCATGTGGCCATTTTTTGTATCTCATTATGAACAAAAGAATGTAAAGAAGTAGAGACATGGCTCTGCTGCCTTAGCTCCATATTGATATTACTGTTGATGTCTTATATTAATTATTAATTATGTATGGTTGAGTAATTCAGAACTTGAGGGATAAACTGAAGTCAGACTCTGCTGAGACTATTTTGGGGTCTTTTGGGCAAGACCAAATTGAGTCTTGCTGGGAGGTTGTGGGGCTCCCCATGGTCAATCATACTTGTAAAGAGACAATTCCAGGAGTGGTGATGCCAACACGTGGACAAAAATAAATTATATTAGGAATAAGGAAATTGTTTTATTACAAATTATGCTGTTTGAATAGCTCTTGTAAAAATTTATGGAATAATTTACGAGCCAAAAAAGGAAGTAGTTAAATCTAAACATGCACATAGAGCAGAAAAGCTACAAATTATTATTTGGAGTATTCCTGGGGCTATTTACAGAGATAATCTTTAGGATAAGTGGGGGGACAGAAGAAGAAAAAGAAAAATAACAACACTTTATTCCCAGGGTTGGAACAAATAGCAAGACATGACACAGTAATCAGAATGTTAAGAGAAAAAATATATAAACTTATTACTACTGAAGTTGATTAGAGAATGTAAGTTTTGATATACTGTTAATGGGATTAATAATACAGAACTTTAATTTGAAGAGATTTATTTACTTAGTCACTTGCACAGCTATTTTACTCAGAGGTCAGAGGAGTCAGAATGCAACCCCATAACAAGAAGCAGATACAAATGAAAGCAGACCCTTGAGAGGGTTCACTTTGGCTCCTTTCTTAATTGTAGAGGCAGAGAGAAAATTAAATTGTTCTAATAATCCCCATGTATGGCCACAGGAGAAAAGTTGTAATACTCTCCCCACAGCAAAAACGTATGCATGGGGGAGGGGTGAATAGGTGTCCACAGCAAAAAAAAAAATTTTTATATTACATAAGGATTTTTTGAGCCTGTCTCTTCCTATCAATAACTAATGCTGTGACTGGACCAGATCTTGTGGTTCTTATTATGATTGCAAGATGACCTCAGCAATGACCATCAGGAAACTTTGAAAGAGACAAAGTTTATTGCTTAGAAGTCCTGGGAATTGTGTGGCACCACTGGAGCCATACAGAGAGGTTGCTGAGAGAGAGGAAGCCTGGGGTTCTGCTTTTATGGGGTTGAGGGTGGAGGCTTAGGGATTTTCAGGCTCACTTTTTATTGGTGAATTTAAAACATAAAAGCAGGCCTTGCTCTTAGTCATGTGGCAGGCAAAGTGTTTATTAGAGATAGCCATCTTTGAAGTGGATGCCTCTTTGAAGTAGATGCCTAGGCAATCAAAGCTTAAGTCAGACACTTGCAAAAAAAGAAAAAAAGAAAAAGGAGCTATCAGAGCTTACACTACAGTGGTGTTTCAGCACAGCCTAAATGATTACTCATTTCCAGGTAAACAGCAACCAGTGGGTATCGGGGTTCCACTGACAGCTGAATTTTAGAAAGAGTATCACTGTCTTTAAATTTGGGGTTTGTTTCTTCTTTATTAATTGTTAGGTAATTGACCAATTCCTTTATATTTCAGTTGCAAGGGAATGAGTTATTGGAAAAGAAAATGGGTACATGCCTATTTAATTCAGCTGCTAAAAAAGGCATAAATGTTTAGTTTATCATCCATTAGCTAGACTTGCTACCATCCTTCCATTGTTGTCCTCTGGAATTCAAGGTCTGCAGAATTAAGGCCCATATATCCTCAAACTCCCCTTCTATAGCTCGTTTCTGCTTTTCTAACTGAAGTCTGGGTTTTGGGAAAAGTTATATTTTTCTTGAAGTCACTTGATGATAATTTTTTTCTTTACTCATGTACCAGAGGGACTGTAGAAAATGCAGTATTTTCTACGTTGTCATTATAACTCTAAATATTTCCTTTTCCCTTTTGCCTTTTCTGGAATCCTAGATCGTTTGAAACACATGCCCTCAAACTCTTTCTTCCCCAGAACGCTTTTTTGGTTTTACTCTAATCTGTTTCCCAAATTGCAATTAAGAACCCCAAATAAACTTAAAAAAAAAAATTTGCAGCCCTCTGAGTTGTTTTGGTTGACACGGATGACACTGAAATCTTAGTAATGTCACCTTTTATACAGATTATCTATACAACACTTCAGTCTTTAAGTCCCTTAATCTCAATTTCCACAATTATGTCCGTCTACTACCCCATTTCAGCCACCCAGTTTCATGGCAGTGTCTTTAACCAGATCCTTTCCATAACTGCACCTCTTAAAATGTTTGATTTCAAAATTTCTAATTCTGTCCACAACCACTTATATTTTCATTCACTCATTTCCAATTTAGCAATTATTTAACACATTGTGTTTCCTTTAACTTGATGACCTCATTATTTTTCACTAAACTTCATGTCTACATATTCCTTTTTCCATACATATTCAACTTAAATTCTAAGTTCTATTGCTAAATTTACTATCTTAAGCTGAAGGCAAAAGAGGGTGTTGGGATAATGGTTTGGAACCTCAAATGGGAGGAAGACAATTGACATGAAGATAGAAAAGCAAATGTTTGGTAAACAAATGTTTGCTGGGCCATACAGAGACAATGGATCACAGAGAGAAATTTTAATGAACAGACTTTGCTAGATTGCTCCCTGTCTCCCACACCTACTTTATACTCTAGCTATCTATAATAATAGTTCCTTTCCTGAAACAGGTCCTCTGTCTACATTCTTTTAGGCAGTTAGGGGAGAGTTCAAGGTTTCTCCTGGAGTCTTTTGGGCCTTAAAAATAATCAGTCTAAATTAATCCTCATGCCAAAGAGACACATTTTGAGGTGGCAAATTTTGCTCCCCTATACCATATTACTGTATCTGTTTCCAATGCATTCTGTCTTCTCTGCTCTTACAAGAGATAAAAGTGATCTGTTCCAATCTAAATTCAATCCCTTTGCCAAGTCTTAGTCTTGCTATTGTGATGGAGATTAGAAGTGTTTACCATATTTTCTATGTGTTAGCTTTCTTTCACAATCATCCTATACTTTGGAAGAAAACATACAACTAACTTGTGAATAAAAGTGATTTTGTGTCACATTTGGGCAAAGGCAGTTGAAAGTCAATATGCCCTCTCCATCTCTTTCTTTTCTTCCATAGTGATTTTAGGAGCCATGTTATCTAGATGGTATAGTTACAAGATCATGTAGCCTCCATCAGCCTGAGTCCCTGAATAACTGTTTGTAGCAGAAAGCCTGTCAATGCCTGACAGGGAAAAATTATCAT
The DNA here is from genome assembly GCF_964270905.1 of Leucopleurus acutus. Classification (NCBI taxonomy): domain Eukaryota; kingdom Metazoa; phylum Chordata; class Mammalia; order Artiodactyla; family Delphinidae; genus Leucopleurus; species Leucopleurus acutus. Next base: position 57,634,918 of record NC_139160.1, read on the forward strand.
ATGAACCTACTGAGATTCTGGAAGGGTGACTGTTGAGGCAGCAGGTGTTAATTACTTTGACCAATACATGAATGCTGCAGGCATTCTTGTACTTATTCTTGTGTTTATTTCATCTTCACTCCTCTATCAGCAATCTCCTCTTTTCTATGTCATTTTAAAAGGTTTACCGATACATTGTCTATAAAGTAAAATAAAAATTAAAAATGAGATAAATATTCCTACTATTTTACATTCTCTTTTGGGTGAAATATTCCTAAATTCATTGAAATATATTGATGTGTGGTAATAAATATTGGTTACTGAAATGAGTATAGTAGAGGAAAAAGTGTCAAAATGAACTATGACAATTATCTCCAACTTGTAAACTTCCAAAAGTACTCAAACTCTTATTTTATGTTATATTTGGTGCCTAAGAGAAAACAAACACCTTGGTAAAATCTGAAAGTAAACAAATGTAATTAATTTCAATTTCTGTTGGATGTGTTGAAATATTTTTGTGTGTATAAAATACCACTAATGGAAATATTTAAATGTGGAAGAGGACTTTGGAAATTGAAAATACAGTATGAAATGGACTCCTACATATTGTACCCTTGATATACGCCAGTGTCCAGGGAAAGCACCATCCATTTCATTCTTAGAATGTTTTTGTATTTATGGTCTCCGATATATGCTGCATAAACTGGAAATCATTCGTGGATAATTCACTTCTGCAATTTCACATGACCTATAAGATATTAATAATGAAATTTCAATCCCTGTTTACCTGTCTTCATATACCAGTGTTTGTTTTAGTTTATCACAGAGCCATAGATAAGCAATTGCTGCCCAAGTTCTTACTGTCTCTAACTAAATAGAGAATGTTTAGGGAATTTAATAATTAACTCAAATTATTGTATGCCTCAAATTTGATAAAAATAAGTCTTCATTCATTCACAACTGATTATTGTCCAACAATGCATAGGTCAGTCATTATAAAGAAATGAGCAAGAGATGAATTCTATACTTAAAAAACTGAAATCAAGTGGATCTAGATATCTTTATCTATTTCTATCTGTCTGTCTATCTGTCTATAGAGAAACTATCAATCTATCTGAATGTACATATTCAGGAAAACAGAAACAGAAATGCGTAGGCCCTAAGGTGGCACTTTGCTTTTCCTCAGGCACGACATGTTAGGGAAGTATGCATAGCAAAATCAACAATGGGAGTATGGACACATGGGTATGAAAAAGTTGTGTAATATGTTATTGGTCACTTGCTTATAGATAATTATGTCAGAATTTGAATTTAGCTTCTCACACTTAATATAAGTCTCTTAAATAGAGGTCCATTCTTTTGAGGAATACTATGTCATTACCTCAATTTGAAAATTGTGTAGAATTTTCCAGATATTATTCCGAGAAATATCAAAGGTTTAACACATTTTGACATACTCACTGATGGTTTTGTTCCTTTGGGGCTCTTACAGTTCTGTGTTGAAAAGCAAACGGATATTAATGTTACTTTGCTGAATTAAAATTAAAAAATTAAGAGCCTTTTTCATCTATTTTACTAATATATAATTAAATGAGTTAGTTAATATTTCTATGTCATTTTTGATTATCCTAAGTTGCTAAACGTTTTTTTTTTCCTGTGTTTTAAAAATCCCAGTATAAGTAAAATATTTAGCTTGTTGCCATAAATACCACTTAGCAAGTTTTCTGCCATAGTAATTATTTTTCTTAAGGAGTCAAAAGCATTAGGAAACAACATTAGTACTAACTACAGTACTTGTTAGAAACTGTATGAAATGCTATGGAACATCTTTTATGTTGTGTAACATTTTTAATATAGGTACTTAATAAAAATAAGTGAGTATCTCTGAAATGCTATTGACTATCATGGGAAAGAATAGTCAGGAAATATATAATAGAAAGTTTACAGACTCATATGAGCACAGATATATTATTTTTATGCCAAATAATCACAAATTGTTATAATAATATTGAATTTAATAATAAAATCTCAGTAGTGTAGCTTTGCACAAAACATTTTTAATGTCTGTATTCTTTAGGAGCTTTATAAGTTGGAGAAATTGTCATGAATAATTTTTAAATGTCTAGATCTTATATCAAAATTAAATACTTAGTATTCATCGCAAACTTTACAGTCATTAATTGATAGTACAGAGTATGATAATCAGTATCACTACCAGTTTATAGAGAAGGAAATATATCAATCTGTGAACAAAAAATAGGTTAGTAACACTTGTTAATATTCTGTGCACTAACTGTTTTTATTCTTTTCAATTACCCCTTAAGAATGAATTGCATGCAAACAAAAGGAGATTTATGCATATTCAGATAGAATTTTGGGATAAATAGAGACTAGGTAATAATTCATTCAAGGCAATGATAATATTGAATTAGAGACATATCTTCACAGTTCTTATCTCTGAACACAATTCAAATCTACAAGGAGGGGGAAAAAAAGAACAAAAAGGAAATTCTTATGAAACCAAAAGTCACCTATAACTCTCAGCTTTAGTTCAGAGAACTGCTATTTGTGGAATGAACAGCAAAGCAGAAAACAATAAGGAAGTCAGGAATACTTGTAGGTCTACCAAGGTAATGCTCAATAGTCATGTGGAATCCTGAAAATGAGGCCAAATTCAGTGAGGAAATTCATATTTACCTCCTAAGAAATCCAACCAACTCAAACCAAACTAACTGACCAAATCAACAAAACAACCAACCAAACAAACAAACAAAATACATAGGAAAGCACTTGTCTCCCTCTGTGACATACTGGGGAGAAAACAATAGATGTTATTCAGCTTGCCAGCTAAATTTCCTAGTGAAAGGAATCGAAGTAAGTACTAGAAAACCATATTAAGGATCTGTAACATACTGACCTTCACTCTGATCCACACAAATGCCTTGCTGGATAGGAAAGAGATAATACACCCAAAGCAGAGAATCTGTGAGATGCTGTTCTGTGTTAACCTAGCAAAATTTAAATGATTTGCATCCCAGTTTACTCCGTGGGCTGGTCTTTTCTACACTATTACAAATGGATGACTCAGAAAAAATGTTACATACTCTAGGAAGAATGACAACTAAAAAGACTCCATCACGGGACCTACTCAATTGCACTAATAAAATGAGCACAAAGCAAAATGCAGATGGAAAATGAAACAAAATTTATTCCACAAACAAGTTAAATTTATAAACAAATAATTGTTTTGATATTTTAGAAATTCAAGGATGTATTCAAAGAAGAGATGATAAGACTACAGAAGGCAATGAATATTAAGGCAACAGTACTCTAGATATAAACAGATGAAAGAAAGGAAATGATTAAATAAAAACATATTATAAGGAGACCTAAGAACTTGAGCCATTTCAAACAACACATATGGAAAATACACAATACTAAGAAATTTATAAAGATTAGATAAAATTAAGCAAGACTCAAATTATTAAACACAAGTGCATTTACACGTATATCTCACATGGAGAGATGACAATGAATGGATGAGAGAAAAAAAGAAATTATGTAATAGAAGATAAAGTTTCCTAAGTTAAAAAATAAGGATATCATATATCTGCAGATTAAGAAGACAACACTTCCAAGACAAAAAACAAACAGAAACCTTTCTATGGAAAATTTTCAACCTTCAATTAAACCATGATAACATTATTGGAATTCAGTGGTGAATATTTGTGTATATATTTACCTAGAAAAAAATCCAAGTTATTTAGTTATATAAAATGTTTGAAAATTACATGGTCTTCATATTTTTCTACAACGAAGTGTGGTCAAAATATTTTGTTTCCAGCCATAATGCCATTAAAACTTGTAGGAAATAAATGAGAAATATTATCATGAACTATATCTAGAAACATAAACCTATATACCACATTTTTACCTAATCACTATCCTTAGAAGTCTCATAAGTAATGCCGAAAACTTGGGCTCTGTGCACCAGTGCCAAGTTGAATCTCGGAGACAAAGTTTTGGGTGAAGTAGAAAAGAGTAGCTTTAGCCTATGGTGAGGTGGGGCCGGGAGCCACTTGCCCCAGCCACTTGCCTGGGTGCTCAAGTCAGGCTCTAGGGTCAGCAGAAATACTCATTTGAGGGTCCCACCAAGTTCCCCGGTGAGAGTGCTGCAGCTGAGCAGAGTGGCTGCTTAGGAGTACTGCTGGGGTGCTGCAGAAAGCCTTTTTGGAGTCTGACATGTTATCACTTTGGGACCATAGGCCATCTGCTCCTGACTTGGCCACATGAGGGCTCAGGCTGTCCCAGTCTCTGAACTGAAGAGAACCAAAAATGTTAGCATATGTCTCACCACGATGAATGCAAGGTATTTCAATGAAGAGTATGAGGAGGACATCTACAAATCACAGACTGGCATGTGCAAGTTCTGAGGAATGGTGGAATAACTCAATGTATCTGGGTGACCTTTGAAGACAGCTGAGACAGAACTACAACAGGGCAGTGGCTGACAGCAACTCATACTCCCATCTTCTCCAGCCATGTGGCTGACAGGGTCTTGGTGCTCCAGCTGGCTGTCAGCCATGAGCCTCAAGGTGGGAGAGCCGAATTCAGGACACTGGTCCGCCATAGACCTCCCGGCCCCACGTAATATCAATCTGTGAGAGCTCTCCCAGAGATGTCTGTCTCAATGTTAAGACCCAGCTCCACTCAATGATAAGCAAGCTCCAGTGCTGGACATCCTATGCCAAACAACTATCAAGACAGGAACACAACCCCACCCATTAGCAGAGAGTCTGCCTAAAATCATACTAAGTTCACAGACACACCAAAACACACCACTAGACATGGTCCTGCCCACCAGAAAGACAAGATCCAGCCTAATCCACAAGAACACAGGTACCAGTCCCCTCCACCAGGAAGCCTACACAACCTACCGAACCAACCTTACCAACTGGGGGCAGACACCAAAAACAAGGGGAACTACAAACCTGCAACCTGTGAAGAGGAGACCCCAAGCACAGTAAGTTAAGCAAAATGAGAAAACAGGGAAATACACAGCAGATGAAGCAGCAAGGTAAAAACCCATCAAACAAAACAAATGAAGTGGAAATAGGCAGTCTACTGAAAAAGAATTCAGAGTAATGATAATAAAGATGATACAAAATTTTGGAAATAGAATGGAGAAAATACAAGAAACGTTTAATAAGAACCTAGGAGAAGTAAGGAGCAAACAAACAATGATGAACAACACAATAAATGAAATTAAAAATTCTCTAGAAGGAATCAATAGCAGAAAAACTGAGGCAGAAGAACGGATAAGTGGCCTGGAAGATAAAATAGTGGAAATAACTACCACAGAGCAGAATAAAGAAAAAAGAATGAAAAGAACTGAGGACAGTCTCAGAGACCTCTGGGACAACATTAAACCACCAACATTCGAATTATAGGGATCCCAGAGAAGAAGAGTAAAAGAAAGGGACTGAGAAAATATTTGAAGAGATTATAGTTGAAAACTTCCTTAATATGGGAAAGGAAATAGTCAATCAAGTCCAGGAAGCACTGAGAGACCCATAAAGATAAATCCAAGGAGAAACACACCAAGACAAATATTAATCAAACTATCAAAAATGAAATAAAATGAAAAAATATTAAAATCAGCAAGGGGAAAGCAAAAAAATAACATAAAAGGGAATCCCCATAAGGTTAACAGCTGATCTATCAGCAGAAACTCTGCAAGCCAGAAGGGTATAGCAGGACATACTTAAAGTGATGAAAGGGAAAAACCTACAACCAAGATTACTCTACCCAGCAAGAATCTCATTCAGAGTCAATGGAGAAATTAAAACCTTTACAGACAAACAAAAGCTAAGAGAATTCAGCACTACCAAACCAGCTTTACAACAAATGCTAAAGGAACTTCTCTAGGCAGGAAACACAAGAGAAGGAAAAGACCTACAATAATAAACCCAAGATAATTAAGAAAATGGTAAGAGGAACATACCAACTGATAATTACCTTAAATGTAAACGGATTAAATGCTCCAAACAAAGGACATAGACTGGCTGAATGGATGCAAAAACAAGACCAGTATATATGCTGTCTACAAGAGACCCACTTCAGACCTAGGGACACATACACACTGAAAGTGAGGGGATGGAAAAAAGATATTCTATGCAAATGGAAATCAAAAGAAAGCTGGAGTAAAGTAGCAATTCTCATTTCAGACAAAACAGACTAAAATAAAGACTATTACAAGAGACAGGGAAGGACACTACATAATGATCAAGGGATTAATCCAGGAAGAAGATATGAAAATTGTAAATATTTATTCACCCAACATAGGAACACCTAAATACATAAGGCAAATGCTGGCAGCCATAAAAGGAGAAATCGACAGTAACACAATCATAGTAGGGAACTTTAACACCCCACTTTCACCAATGGACAGATCATCCAAAATGAAAACAATTAAGGAAACACAAACTTTAAATGACACATTAAACAAGATGGACTTAATTTATATTTATAGGACATTCCATACAAAAACAACAAAATACACTTTCTTCTGAAGTGCTCATGGAACATTCTCCAGGATAAATCACATCATGGGTCACAAATCAAGCCTTGTTAAATTTAGGAAATTGAAATCGTATCACGTATCTTTTCTGACCACAAAGCTATAAGACTAGACATCAATTACAGAAAAAAACACTGTAAAAAATACAAACACACAGAGGGTAAACAATACACTACAAAATAACCAAGAGATCACTGAAGAAATCAAAGAGGAAATCAAAAAATACCTAGAAACAAATGGCAATGAAAACATGATGACCCAAAACCTATGGGATGCAGCAAAAGCAGTTCTAAGAGACAAGTTTATAGCAATACAATCCTACCTCAAGAAACAAGGAAAGTCTCAAATAAACAACCTAACTTTACACCTAAAGCAATTAGAGAAAGAAGAACAAAAAAATCACCAAAGATAGCAGAAGGAAAGAAATCATACAGATCAGATCAGAAATAAATGAAAAAGAAATGAAGGAAACAAGAGCAAAGATCAATAAAACTAAAAGCTGGTTCTTTGAGAAGATAAACAAAGTTGATAAACCATTAGCCAGATTCATCAGGAAAAAAAGGGAGAAGACTCAAATCAATAGAAGTAGAAATGAAAAAGGAGAAGTAATAACTAACACTGCAGAAATATAAAGGATCATGAGAGATTACTACAAGCAACTATATGCCAATACAATGGACAACCTGGAAGAAATGGACAAATTCTTAGAAAAGCACAACCTTCCATGACTGAAATTTAAACTGAGATCAAAAATCTCCCAACAAACAAAAGCCCAGGACCAGATGGCTTCACAGGTGAATTCTATCAAACATTTAGAGGAGAGCTAACACCAATCCTTCTCAAACTCTTCCAAAATATAGCACAGGGAGGAACACTCCCAAACTCATTCTATGCGGCTAACATTACCCTGATACCAAAACCAGACAAAAATGCCACAAAAAAAGAAAAATCTACAGGCCAATATCACTGATGAACATAGATGCAAAAATCCTCAACAAAATACTAGCAAACAGAAGCCAGCAGCACATTAAAAGGATCATACACCATAATCAAGAGGGCTTTATCCCAAGAATGCATGGATTCTTCAATATATGCAAATCAATCAATGTGATACTCCATATTAACAAATTGAAGGAGAAAAACCATATGATCATCTCAATAGATGCAGAACAAGCTTTTGACAAAATTCAACACCCATTTATGATAAAAACCTTCCAGAAAGTAGGCGTAGAGAGAACTTACCTCAACATAATAAAGGCCATATATGACAAGCCCACAGCCAACATCATTCTCAGTGGTGAAAAAATTAAACCATTTCCACTAAGATCAGAATAAGACAAGGCTACCCACTCACCACTGTTATTCAACATAATTTTGGAAGTTTTAGCCACAGCAATCAGAGAAGAAAAGGAATCCAAATCGGAAAAGAAGAAGTAAAACTGTCACTGTTTAGAGATGACATGATACAATACATAGAGAATCCTAAAGATGCTACCAGAAAACTACTAGAGCTAATCAATGAATTTGGTAAAGTAGCAGGATACAAAATTAATGCACAGAAATCTCTTGCATTCCTATACACTAATGATGAAAAATCTGAAAGAGAAATTAAGGAATCACTCCCATTTACAACTGCAACAAAAAGAATAAAATATCTAGGAATAAACCTACCTAAGGAGACAAAAGACCTGTATGCAGGAAACTATAAGACACTGATGAAAGAAATTAAAGACAATACAAACAGATGGAGAGATATACCATGTTCTTGGACTGGAAGAATCAACACTGTGAAAATGACTATACTACCCAAAACAATCTACAGATTCAATGCAATCCCTATTAAACTACGACTGGCATTTTTCACAGAACTTGAACAAAAAATTTCACTATTTGTATGGAAACACAAAAGACCCCGAATAGCCAAAGCAATCTTGAGAACGAATAATGGAGCTGAAGAAATCAGGCTACCTGACTTCAGACTGTACTACAGAGCTACAGTAATCAAGACAGTACGGTACTGGCACAGAAAGAGAAACATAGATCAATGGAACAGGATAGAAAGCCCAGAGATAAACCCACGCACATATGGTCACCTTATCTTTGATAAGGAGGCAAGAAGATACAATGGAGAAAAGACATCCTCTTCAATAAGTTGTGCTGGGAAAGTGGGACAGCTACATGTAAAAGAATGAAATTAGAACACTCTGTAATACCATATACAAAAATAAATTCAAAATGGATTAAATATCTAAATGTAAGGCCAGACACTTTAAAACTCTTAGAGAAAACAGAGGCAGAACACTCCATGACATAAATCATAGCAAGATCCTTTTTGACCCACCTCCTAAAGAAGTGGAAACAAAAGCAAAAATAAACAAATGGGACCTAATGAAACTTAAAAGCTTTTGCACAGCAAAGGAAAACATTAAGAAGACGAAAATAGAACACTCTGAATGGGAGAAAATACTTGCAAATGAAGCAACTGACAAAGGATTAATCTCCAAAATATACAAGCAGCTCAATATGAACAAAACAAACAACCCAATCCAAAAATGGGCAGAAGACCTAAATAGACATTTCTCCAATGAAGGTATATAGATTGCCAACCAACACATGAAAGGATGCTCAACATCACTAATCATTAGAGAAATGCAAATCAAAACTACAATGAAGTATCACCTCACTCCAGTCAGAATGGCCATCATCAAAAAATCTACAAACAATAAATGCTGGAGAGGGTGTGGAAAAAAGGGAACCCTTTTGCACTGTTGGTGGGAATGTAAATTGATACAGCCACTATGGAGAACAGAATGGAGTTTCCTTAAAAAACTAAAAATAAACTACCATATGACCCAGCAATCCCGCTACTGGGCATATACCCTGAGAAAACCATAATTCAAAAATAGTCATATACCGCAGTGTTCATTGCAGCACTATTTACAATAGCCAGGACATGGAAGCAACATAAGTGTCCACTGACAGAAGAATGGATAAAGAAGATGTGGCACATATATACAATGGAATACTACTCTGCCATAAAAGAAAATGAAATTTTGTAATTTTCAGTGAGGTGGATGGACTTTACATCTGTCACACAGAGTGAAGTAAGTAAGAAAGAGAAAAACAAATACTGTATGCTAACATATATATATGGAATCCAAAAAAAAAAAATGTTTCTGAAGAAACTAGGGGCAGTACAGGGATAAAGACGCAGACGTGGAGAGTGGACTTGAGGACACGGGGAGCAGGATGGGTGGGCTGGGACGAGCTGAGAGAGTGGCATTGACATATATACACTACCAAATGTAGAGTGGATCTCTGGTGGGATGCAGCCTCATAGCACAGGGAGATCAGCTCAGTGCTTTGTGACCACCTAGAGGGGTGGGATAGGGAGGGTGGGAGGGAGATGCAAGAGAGAAGTGTTATGGAGATACGTGTATACATATGGCTGATTCACTTTGTTATACAGCAGAAGCTAACGCACCATTGTAGAGAAATTATACTCCAATAAAGATGTTGAAAAAAAATATTATGATGTGATGACAAAACAACTCTAGCTGAAGGATAAAATAGTAATTTAAACTACCATTCATCATGTTTAAGAACATACGTTGGCCAGAAAAAATTACGATGGAATTTCATTCTTTTGTTAGTCATTGGCTTATAACTATAGGTAGACCAGTCTTCCAGGATTTTCCTCAGGGGCTATTGAATGGAATTAAAGAAGTGCTTCTCATATTTGATCAACAGAACACTCATGCACGGACTAAGAACGAACCAAATCCTTGCAAGCAATGGAAGCCTCAAACCAAAAACCAAACAGAAACCAAAACAAAATCAGCTTCAAAGTTCCAACTTAGACTGTGATTTCTGTTCAAACAGCGAGCCTTCCAAGTGAGATCCTCCAGAATGGAAAATCCCCTAAATGGGAACCAAGGATCTCCCAAACAGGGGCAAAAGGGTCTTTGGAGTGCTTGTCTACACTAGACAAGGTGTCATGACATCCTAGATGCTACTTTTCTGCTTCCCCAAAATAATTCCTCAGAGTAACAAGTCCAGGGTAGCCCAGGTAGAGAGGAACGTACTTAAGGCAAAGATGGCCTCAGCAGCTGCTAGGGCAGTCCCTCTTCCCCTCTCTACTCCTGCCTTGGAGTTCCAGCTTCTGGGATGGTGGACAGGGTATGACTGTGGCTTGGCCTTTCCAGGCAAGTGTCCCAAGCTGTCTGCTCTCTAAAGGAATTCTCCAACCCTCTGCTCTCTTGAAAGAGGCCAGCATGGAGAAAACCTCAGAGCATCCGATCAAGCCAGGGTCCCCCATGAGGGACTGTCCCCAAGTCAGCCCCATGTTGGATGCCAAATTTGATGCCAGAATCTTCGTTTCTGTGCACCAGTGTCAAATCAAATCTCTGAGGCAGTTTTGGGTGAAGTAGAAAAGAATAGCTTTATTACTTTGCCAGGCAAAGGGGGACACAGTGGGCTCTTGCCCTCAAAAACTTTGTGTCCCAACCTGAGAGGGTTGAGTGAGGAGTTTTATAGCAATCAGTTCAAGCCTGGAGTTGCTGATAAGATTAGGGTGTGTGCAGGGTCTGCACTTATTTAATCCAGTCTCAGGTAATCTGATGAGTTTCTGTGGTTCCTTTAATCTGGCCTCAGGTGGTCTTCTTGAAGAGTTTCTCTGGTTCCTTTAATCTGCAATGAAGAATGCTGACATCTTTATTTGTTGGAGGTTTTAGTTCTATAAAGAGCTTGATATGTGTATCCCTGGAGGCAGAACCAGGACCCTGCTCCAAGGCTGCACTACTGTTTCTTGGCTGTTCCTCTGGTGCCTCTGCATCCCCTCTTTTCCCTATTAGCAACTGTTCAAATCTGCCCTTTGGAACTAGGGAAGGTCACAGAGGCTGGAGTCAAACAGGAATGGGAGACAAGGAAAGGCTTCTGTGCCCTGGATCCCTGCAGGGTCCTGCTCAGTTTCATAAGTAGTAATTTTTTACATATGTTTTTATGAGTTGTTGACCTGAAAAGAATAGACTGCCAGATATTTTTCCAGCAAACATGGGTTTATTCAGAATCAGCAAAGAATTGTAATTCAGGCTTGTTGGGCTGTACCCCTCAGGCCTACAAAGCCTGTACTTGCCCAGCTTTAAGACCTAAGAAAGAGCCCTGAGTTAGCAACAAAGACATCAGTGGTTTAATGGATAGGAGGATCTTACACATCAGCAGCAAGTTTCTGGTGCGACACCCCACCCTGTACTGCAAATGGTGGGCAGAGCAAGGCGGCAGTCTTTGCTCTAGAAAAGGGGGAACGAGAGATTGCCAGGAATAGGGGGAATGATGTCAGGTTGGCTAGTTTACCAGGAAAACTAGCAGAGGGTTATGCCCCTCACTGCCCCTTTGATAAGAACAATCACTAGCTGGGGCCTGGGGCAAGTATATAGGTAGGTCAGTCTTGTGAGTAGGGTGTAGGTAAAGTAGGCACTGGTCGGGCAGAGGATGTACAGAGAGCAAGTGAACAGCTGCCTTGAGTGGCCTGACCATACAAGGGTCTGCAACATATATATGTATCTCTCTCTCTCTCTCTCTCTCTCTCTCTCTCTCCCTACCTACCTATCTATCTATCTATACATGTATATATATATTCATAGTCTGTTGCTTTTTCATGGCCTTTTCTCTTTTAAAGAGAGCGTTAAAAGGTTGCATATAATCATCAAACGTATGTAAAAATAGAGTATTTTTTAACTTAATAATTGTTGGCTATATGAATGTTCATTCAGCACTGCCTATTCAAAGTATGAAAAGCATTAAATCTAAGATTAGAATTGATCATTTCATGTTATGTATTATTTTCTTCTTTTAGTCAAAGGAATGTTTAAGATAAGCTGACCTTCAAGGAAATGCAATGTCTCAGTGAAAATTAGATAATTTATTTATGAAACATGTTTTAACAAAATCAATATAATGCCTATCTAAAAAATAACACATAAAATCAGAGTAACCTCTAATAAGCAGATTTTTAAGATATCTTCCATTGTGGACAGTTTTAACAACATGCTAATGATACTTCTCGTTGATGTTAAATGCATATATGCGGAAATAAAAAATCATCATCATGGAAGATAATTAAAGGTACCAAACAAAATCAAGACAATTCTTTAAATGTATTTTAAATCATTCTCATTAATCAGATGTTTTTCAAATGTAAATCATCCGAGGAACATTTGATTGCTGTGTTCAAGACTGTTGACATTATCCTGGTTCATTACTTCAGGTTTCACTGCAAGCAGAGCCTGAGACAAGATCTTAGTGCAGGTGGTTAATTGAGAAGTGATCACAAGAAGTAGGAGTATGTGTGTGGCAAGAATGGGACAGGACAGGATTAAAAGCCACAAATGATGATGTCCTATGAAGTTCATTGTGGTAGTCTGTAGGAGTTGTTTCTTCCCACATCTGAGAAAATTACAGAATGAAATCCACAAGTATCTCCCTGAAATATTGGTGGCTGGGATATTTATTTACTGGCTCCTGCACCCCATTTGAGGGCTGCCACTAGAGACACTATCTTCTACAGGGGTGTTAAGTTTGGAAGGCTTTAAGTGTGTAGTCGGTGTGTACTTTGTTCCAGGTGCCAGATAAGGCCCCAGGGCAAACGCAGAAAGATGAGCAACAACCACTCCCGGCGAGACACTGACAGTGCAAAATCAGTCTGAATCCACACAGAATTTTTCAGTACCTCTAGCTGAAATCAGGCGTAAGCTAAAGAGATGTAATGCAGGCATTAGAAGGATCTGCCAGTCCTGGAGGCATTAAAAAAACCAAAGCGCAGTCACTGCAAGAACAAATTAGAGAAGATACTGGCTTTTAAATAAAGAATTACAAAAGGGGTGAGTTGTGTAAAATACAGTTATGTAATGAAGAGTAAAATAATTGGCTGGCTTGGTAGGAAGTTATTAGTTACTGGTTACCAAGTGTATTAGTTTCTTATTGCTACTGTAACAAATTACCACAAATTTAGTGACTTAAAACAAAACAAATGTATTATCCTACAATTCTGGAAGCTCAAAGTCCAAAATCAGTTTCACTTGGCTAAGGTCATGGTGTTCACAGGGATGGTTTCTTCACAGACTTTAAGAGAATCTGTTTCCTTGCGTTTTCCAGTTTCTAGATTTTGCCTATGTTCCCTGGCTCATGCCCCACCCACCGACCTCCATCTTTCAGTCCAAACATTGTGGCATCTTCTTTCCTCTCTGACTTCTGATTCCATCTTCATATCTTCTCTCTCTGACCCTAACTTTATTGTCTCCCTCTCATAAAGACCCTTGTGATTACATTAGGCCCACCTGCATCATCCAAGATAATCTCCCAATTTTAAGATTATTGGTTTAATCACACCTGAAAAGTCCCTTCTTCCAAATAAGATAAAATACACACAAGTTCTTGGGATAAGGATATGGAGATCTTTGGGAGGCCATTATTCAACCTACAATAAATTAAATTTTGAAGCAAAAATATAATCTGAGGACTTTATCAGAAATCTAGCTACTTCTAAATACTCTGGTGCTTTATGAAACTTACATGTAATTCTACCTGTTTCTCCAAGTTCTTATTCAAGGCAAACTTTTCATGAAGTACAAACATCTCAAAGACACAAATGAGAAACAGAATAGGGATGAATTACTCCAGATCCGCTAAATGATTCTCTCTGGGAAAAATAGTTTCTTGGTGTCCTTCAAATCTAAGTTTGGGCATAAAGAGTTAGGCTGAATATTCTTTAATAAACGCTCCAAAAAATATCATTCTTTTTGTTTTGATATGGAACAACTGTTTAGGATCACTTATACATTCCCCCATCCATTTAGGGTAAAATGTTTCATGTTTACTGTAATGAATACTAATGCCATTTATTTACCCCAAGTTCCCCACTGCCCCACTTTTGGTTGTTGGAAGATATTCATAAAGTAGAATATTTTCTACTTTATAGCTATTCATAGATATTCATATAGTAGAAGATATTCATAAATGTCATAAAGTAGACATTTTGGAAAAGCTACTTTTCTCAGTAAGGGTAAAGCAGCCTTAGATGCCAGAAATGTATTTCAGTTCTATGCCTAATTACCATAGTAAATGTCAGGAAAGCGTGGCTTTAAGTGTATTTTCATAAAAAGCCTATAGTGTGCAGTGGATCTCATTATCTTGACTAAAGGGGGCATTTCATAGTAGAGTTTCAATGACTCAAAGCCAAGCTACCTTTCAGTGATTTATAATTCCTATTACCAGGACGTTCTGCATGATGAACCAGCCATTTCATCAGACAGAAAGTTCTCAGTTGTGCAATTCTCTATCAAACCTGTTTGTGGAAAGAAAGATTTAGGAAAGCATTACAAATTTTTCAAAAACATAACACTAAATCTATAGTTGCAACCTACTCTCTCAGCACATCTAAAGGTTACAATTAGAATTTGCTAAATGGAAGTGTTTATATCCTGTCCTTTACCAAACACATGCACCACATATACATACTCAAACACAAACACAATTATTCCTCTAACTGTTGAGTGATAGTTTACTGTTAAATATTATCCAGAAAATCCCCATAAAATTATTACTGAAAATAACCTGTACAATAGCTGATGAAAGAGCAAAAACAATGCATGATATAAAATCATGCAAATAAATAGTAATTAAAATATTTTAAGTAAAAAGCACTCTACCTCTGAAAAATCCAAAATTAAATTAAAAGAATATGATTATTCATACATTTAAAATTTTATTAAGACAGAAAGGTACACATATCACAAGGATACATTATACTGATTTTTAGCAAAGTGAACACATCACCTAGAACATTATCAGCAACTTAGAAGTCTCTTGCTGCTCCCTTTCAGTCACTCGCCCCAAGAATAACCACTTCCAGACCTTTAACAGTATGAATAATTTTCCTCTTTTTGTCTTTTATTTAAATGAAATTCTATAAAGGGTACTCCTGTGACTGGCTTCATAGCCTTTAATTATTCGCTGATGAGTTGAAAAGTTCTGTCTTTTGTCTCTGTTGCAGAGGTTGTTACTATCTGATTCAAGGAATATTCCTTTTGTGATACAGAAAACAATGATTTAATAAAAGAAAGGTGCCTTCATTAGAATATTAAAAAAACTCCAAAGTAATCCAATTGTTGCAGGAAAGGCGACCCCTTCCAGGGCCGGAGAGTGAGCTCTTAGCTAACACTCTAAAATGCATTGTCCGAGGAGACACACATATTGACAAAGCAAAAGACTTTATTGGGAAGGGGCGCCCAGGTGGAGAGCAGTGGGGTAAGGGAACCCAGAAGAACTGCTCTGCCACCTGGCTCCCAGTCACAGGTTTTATGGTAATGGGGTTAGTTTCTGGGTTGTCTCTGGTCAATTATCTTGGTTGGCCTGTATTTGGTCTGACTCAGGATTCTTCCTGGTGCCCCTGCCCATCTCTCAGCCAAGATGGATTCCAGCAAGAAGGATTCTGGGAGGTTGGTAGGACATATTATGGGCTGGCATCTCCTCACTCTTTTCAACCCCTCCCGAATTCGCCTGGTTAGTTTTTGGTGGCAGCACCATGTTCCTTATTGTGACTTCCTGTTGTGAGACAGCTCATGCAAGTGGTCATCATTGTGCCTGGCCAAAGTGGGCTGTTCCGCTCAACAGTTTCCTAACAAAATGATATATATTTTATATATGCAAATGAATTTTTAAGATATAATCGGAACCTATAGAGTGTTGGGAATGTGATATAGATTACAAAGTTACAGTCTCTAAAAATCAAGAAGAAAAAGTGTGCACATGTTTTTAGTGATTTCAATATATTCAAAAAAGCTGGGCTTTTAGAGAACTACTCAATCTAATTTTAAGGAATTGTTAAAGAATAGTATTTTTTTCAATCTTGTCCTCAAAAAATTCCCAGGTAAAGTCCTAGGCATTAGATTAAAGCCAGTCAAAAGACCCCCACAACCACTTTAAGTGGGCCTGTCATAATTCCAAATTATTTTTTCAAGAATGCCAAATTAACCTATATTGAAGATATTTTTGGCATATTTTCATTAAGGAATGTTCATTGGGCATAACTTCTAATTGGTAAGAATTTTCTCTCCTAAAACACCATGTCAATATTGATACATGCAATTTTTCAGCACTTAGTCTTACAGGAACACACATAAGGTGTGTGTTATTATAGTTCATGGGTAAAGCTCTATGTAGCTGGAATCCATCAACCCCGGCTCTGGCTGCCTCAGGCATCACCCAGAAACACCGAGAGCAAAGGAGATCAATAATTTTGGCACAGCTGTCATCAACTGGGGGGCACTCCTGTGTCCTCTTGAATATCCATTGAGAAACTATGCTAAAGCCTTGCTATTCAGTATGGTCTGGAAAAAGGCCAGCTTTGAAAGCACTTGGGAACTTGTTAGAAATTTGGAAAACTCAGGTGCCACCCCACCCCTGCATTTTAACAAGAGTTTGGGAGTTCCATTTAAATATTGTAATTTTAGAAGTGTTGCTGTAAAGAAAGTAAGAGCGCTGATTGTAAATTTTGGTGTGAAAGGGGAAAATTAGGATACACATACTTCTTTGGAAGAATGGAATGCTTACTATAAGAGGACATGGATGTTTTATTTGCATCTTCATACAGATATTTTTACCATGAAATAAATCACCTTTATTCAAACTGACCATTTCTCAGAAATGGTTTCTTCATGGAATATATGCATCTCTTTTTTTCTCCTTTCTGATTTATCTGTGAACTAGTCATTAATTTAGTCATTGGAAAAGTCATTTATCTATTTTCCTATAAAAACATATTTAAAGAGGGAGATTAGGTTTAAAAGTCATATTTGGTTATTCTGTGACTCTCTGTGATTTCAGATCAGGATTTTTTCCCTTTGTTTTTAGGTATCTATTTCTTTACAATTCACTGTCATGTTTCACAGTGTACCAAAGGCAAAGAGGAAACTCTATTATCTTTTGTCTTTGGAGAGATTCTTAGGTATAGTTGTGAAAGGAAATGTGCAAACAATGTAAGTTTGCCTATTTTATGAAAGTCAATATTTCAGACATATTTGCCAATATATCCTGGGGCACTGTTAGCAAAGCTGGGTTTGTCTCATGGAAGTTTTGCTCCCCACTGCTTCCAGTGAATCAGAAACATCTGATGCTTCCCTCTGGTTAGCAGATTTCTGCATTGAGATTCTGTTCTGTTTCTCCACAGAAGTACTCCTATGTTGCCTTTAACGTTTTAGCCAATCAATTCTTAAAAATATAACTTCAGCCACGTATGGTACCTAAACTCCTAATGAGTCTGCAAATATGGAGTTTTTAAATAAAATGACTCATTTTTATGTTATACCAACACAGGGCCATTATTTCTGGAGAAATAATGCTTATGTTAACTCTGAGTTACTCACAAATGTCCAAAACATGGAACTCTCTCTCTACTTTTATCTTGACTACTGATATTTTCTTGAAATTACATACATTTGTTTCCAAAGTATGTATCATAAAGCAAAATTTCCACAAAACATATGGTTGGAAAAAATACAACAGTTATCTATTTCAGAAATAGGTATTTTATTTAAAATCTCTCTATCATATTTTTTCTAAGTGAAATTCTTCTGACAGATCAACAGCAATTGTCTCTATGTCCATATTTAACTATTGAAGTAACTATGTATTTGGTGAGATATCTCTTTAAAAAAATATTAAGTTATAAGGTACTTACTTTGTACCATGTGGAGATTTTCACGCTACATTTTTTAATTTAGGTTTTAGAACTCTTCGACATTTTAATCCACATGTAGAAAAACTATACATTTTTCCATTTATGCAAAGAGAAGGTATACAACAAACCTCAAAATAAGATATACAGTTAGCTAGACACTGAGCTAAACACAACACACATACACGCGATCATATAATAATGCATATATATAATATGCATAATGATATATATGCATTCTTGCCAAACTTTTAGAAGTGATTAAAGAGGCAGAATCCTATTTGGCAACACATTTTCCTTATGTTCTCCACAATTTAGGTGGCCTAAATTTTTTTTTTCTTTTTTTCTCATGGAAGTTTGGTATTCTGTTAGGAATAAGCCCAACTTGGGCACAATAACTCACATGATTTTATGATTTGCTTGGTTACTGGCACAGAGGAAGTAGATCTTCAAGGCAATGTGACTCAATATATGTTCAAATACTCATCTACTTGGATAATGGTTTGCTTGATTTTACTAAGATATTCTCTCATTATCTAAGATGGAAAAAATAAGGGTAACTGAGTTGATGTTCCTTGTTATCAGAAATGGGGCCAGGATGTATTTTCTGACTTAGATATATCTTAATAGATTTATTGGCCCAGAGAAAACATGAACTATTTTATTCAGTACACAAATAATTCATCTCAATGACCATACAGGATGTTGAAAGAATAATGTATATAACACTCTCATGCTATTATAAAATATTTTCATTAAAAGTCATGTTATATTCAAATGAAAGATTAAATATTTCATAAAAGCATAAGTATTAACATAAGAACTGATAATGAACATGAGATACATTTACAAATAGGAATGATACAATATAGTATGTAGAATTATAGCTTCAGAATAAAAGGTAAGTAGTACATACACACACACACAAATCAACCTCAAAATATATATGGTTTTAATTTAAAGTTTTAAAAAATAGGATTTTCACCATTTTTGAAAAGGAAAATCTACAGAGAGATATCTATATTTATTAGTACACAATCCATAAAAAGACTACAGAATAATCACGTACATATAAAGTGTGATGTTATCATTTATAAACTTCTCAAAACCTATGTTATCTGTTGGCATTCTTTCACCATTTATTCTCTTCCTTAGACATAGATTGGCCATCAGCTAGTAACACAGCAGCATAATTTATACCCACACAAGACTGTGTTGGAGGGCATGGTCTCCATCTGTGTTTTCCCTCCATCTCTGAGCGCTATACTCTTTATATTTGCTGACATTTGAAAGCTACACATTATGTCTACAATTCACAACACTATACATTTTATCTTGGTACACATTTGCCTACCAGAAATTTCTTATTTGATTATCATACCTTAGAATCCCACATATATTTTTATTACATTTTAATATTATGCCTTCCGCTTTCTATGAAAGTCATTGTATAAAATGTCTCACAAAATATTTCAAAAATGTTTCTGAGTGTAATCCTTCTAAATATACCTACCTCCTGATTAAGTATTCGTCCAGGAACTTTCTTTTGAAATTCAATGCTAAAAAAAAATGCTTTTTCTGTGAAAATAGACAGTCCTCCTTTCCGTCAAGATAAATGGTACTATCAGTGGTGGTGATGTTCTATTGCACTTTGGAAGCAAAGAAATCCACCTATATGAATTACCCTTTTCTTCCTAATCTCTTATACTTCTTCCTTAAACCTGAATTTGATTTTCTAATTTGATATCATTTTATGATTTTATCATGAAAAATAGAATCAACTACCTAAGTTTGTGCAGATAGATGAAAATCAACCAACATTTCATTTATTTTTATGGGATTAAAGAACACACACTTTAGGGCTTCCCTGGTGGCGCAGTGGTTGAGAGTCCGCCTGCCGATGCAGGGGACAGGGGTTCGTGCCCCGGTCCGGGAAGATCCCACATGTCGCGGAGTGGCTGGGCCCGTGAGCCATGGCCGCTGAGCCTGCGCGTTCGGAGCCTGTGCTCCGCAACGGGGGAGGCCACAACAGTGAGAGGCCCGCGTACCACACACACACAGAAAAAGAACACACACTTTAATATATTTGTTTGGGGTTCTATCATTTTAAATGATTATGTCCAAAGTAGCAGTTTACCAGATTGCATTTCAATGTATTATGTAACTCCAATAAAGAGCAACAATAATTTAATTCTGATAAAATTTGAAAAAGAGATTGAGTTAAAGCGCATGATAAAATAAAATTTGTGAATTGTCTTTAAGAGGTAACTGTTGAGAATTAATAAAATATTAATTAGATTCAGTTGTTCACACAAAGAAAATTAAAGATAAGTAAAAACTTAATCTTTTATTTAAACCTTTTAATCCTCAATACAATAATTTTAATTTGAATCATTATATTCTAAATTTATTAATTTTAGGTGTTGTTAATAATGAGACAATGATAGGCATAGTTTCATTAACCATGATAAAGGACCTGAACATATTAAAAACCCTTTCAGCATTATTCTTGTGTCTGTTAATTGACTCAAGAGAAAATAATTTATGACCTCTTAATTTAATACACTGGCTTCCGAGAGTTTGCTAATAGACAAATGATGTATCCTTTTGATTAACTGAACACATTTTCAGGAGTGTTAATAGACTGCTTTACTGAACTTTAGTAATCTTGAATTTTTAATACCATAGTGATGTTTAAAGAGGCTGGAAATGACCGTTCCCTTTTATAGGTTGGTGTTTAATTAACCATTTATTCATTCCGTCAGTCAGACAGAGTTTTAATGTATACCTATGTGCCAAGAACTCTTCTAGATGTTGGGGATTCAGCACCCAACTAAAGAAATCACTAGATTAGATTATTAGAGAGTACTCAGAGGACATTCCCCTCATTTTGGCACCACTGATGAATGTGGTGTCAAAATTTTTGCAAACTGCATTGATGGCTAGGCTGTCAGGGTAATCTGTTTGGTATTGAGCTTCCTTATGAGTTTATAAGCTCATAAGGCTGGTGGGATGCTAGAATGGCAGAGCACAGCTAAAGCATTCAACAATCAGAGACAACAGGAAGTTGATTAATGTGATGAGCTGTAATGCTGGGTTGAAATCACAGTCTCTTAACTCAAAGAAATCTATGGCAATGTATAAAAGCTCATTGTATGCATAGCACACAATAGTAATGCTGTTAATTTGTATATTTTATAAAAAGGATTAAAGGTCGGCCAGCAGAAGTTTGACCACAGTGGAAAAATTAAATTCCTCACTCAGTGTATTAATTTTCTATTTCTGCCACCACAAATCAAATATAACCACTTAAAGCACACCCATTTATTATCTCACAGCTCCGTAGGTCATAAGTCCAGTCAGACTCAAACAGCTTCTCTGCTTAGGGCCTCACAAGATCAAAGTCAATGTTTCAGCCAGGTTAGGCTCCTATTGCAAGGATCTGGTGGAAAATCCACTTCCAAACTCATTCAAGTTGTTGGTTCTCCCAGTTCTTTGTGGTTGTAGATCTGTGGTTCCACTTCCTTGCTGGCTGTCATCCAGGGGTTGCTTTCCTCCTAAGGTTGCACAAGTTCTTCACATGGCTCCTTCTATCTCAAAGCCAGCAAGAGTATATTGAGTTCTCACACTTCCATTTTCTCTGCCTTCCCCTCCTGCCATCAGCCAGGGAAAGCTCTCTGAGCTTAAGGTCTCATGTGATTAGACAAAGCCCATCTGGATAATTTCCCTATCTGAAGGTCAACTGCACCATACCACATAAACTAATCATGTGTGATGTTTCATTATATTCACAGATTCCGAGGGTTACAGTAAGACGTTTTGGGGACGGGGAGGGGAAGGGCACTTGAACATTTTTAACAGCCACATTCAGTTTCTAGATCTAAATCAACTCCTGAATTCAAAGACCTAAAGTTATTGCTGGATATACTTGAGGAAAGCCATTGCACTCTAACTAGAAGTATATACAGTATCTTCCAGTCCTTCACCAAATGGACCTGCAGCCACAATCTGGAGTGTAATGTGCTCTGGTGTGCTGCCCAGATATCCCTTTCAGGACCAAAGTCCTTATTTCCCCAGGTGCCAAGAGAGTTGACATGTAATGGCTCATAGCTGAGAAATTCCCTGGAAACTGTTCCCAATTGTTTTTGGTCAAAGGAGCTGTATTTCCCAAAGTTCTGTGTCTTCTCTGGGAGCAGCTCATACCTAGTGACCAGTCAATGTGTTGTAGGTCCCTTTCCTATATTTCAGTTCACTGTGAAGGGCCATCCTCACATCAGAGCTATAGTAGGATCAGCTGAGGCCTCTGGTGCAACTGCATCAGAGCTCACCATAAAAATATAATCCTCTGCTTAATTCATTCCTGCTTCCCTCACCTTGTTTTGGATATATTCCTGAAAGTCCAAAACACATCCTACGTGCAAGTCTCTACCTCAGAGTCTAATTCCCAGGAGGTTGATTTAAATAAAATGAAGTAAAATTTGCACTGGGAAAGGATAGTATCTAGACTTATTGGGGACTATTAGATACAGGGTCTGGGTTAACCTGGGTAACAGGTGATGCAAAATGCTGATTAATCGTAAACACGAAAAGGAGTACAATACATTCTATCCATGCCAGTAGTTCTCTAAATCCTGGCTGTCAGTGGTGGAGAGGTGAGAAAGAGGTTTGCTTCATGGAGCATCACTGACCTATGTAATAAACTCCTATTGTATTAGACTTAGTGGCTAGACAACTGTCTCATACCACTGGCTCATATGAGCTTTCTGTCCACTGAAATGTTGCATTTTTTAATTGGACAATTACTAGTTCAAAAAACAACAGACAACACAAAATAAAAACTACATATATTGACATTCATAGAAATGTATTAATGTATTTCAGAATGCAAATCCACATGAACTGACATTTTCACCATAAAGATCACAGTTTAAAAATGTCTTACATCATGTATCCATTTTCTAATGCTGTGTAATATATTATGAAAAATTTAGCAGCTTAAAACCATATCCACTTATCAACTCACATTTCTGTAGGTCAGAATTCCTGGTGGGTTTGAGTGGGTTCTCTGCATATGGTTGCAAAAGTCCGAAGTTACGTGTCAGCCAGAAATGACTCTTATCTAGGAACTTGTTTTGGATATATTCCTGAATATATCCAAAACAAGAAGAATCTACTTCTAAGCACATTCAAGTTGTTGACCAAATTCAGTACCTTGAGGTGTAGGACTAAGGTTCCCATTTCTTTGTCACTGTCAGCCAGGGACTGCCCTTTATCATGTAGAAGATGCCTGCATTTCTTGGCATGTGGCCTCCTCTATCTGCAAAGACAGATGTGGAATGTCCATTCATTCCTCCCTAGGCTTCAAACCTTTAATTCCTTTTTCTACCAATCAGGAAAATCTCTGCTTTTAAAGGCTTATGTGATCAGATTAGGTCCACCTAGATATTCCTCCTTTTGTCATATGAAGTAGCAGAATCATGAAATGATATCTTACAATATTCACTATCTCTACCCACACTTAAAGAGAAGTGGGTTATGCTAGGGCAAGGAACATTGGGGACTGTTCTCAGAATCCTTCCTACCACACATCTCATGTGTGAAAACATGTATATTTGACCATATGCCCTCAAACAGAGGAAAAAGAGACACTCAAAGAGAATTTGTTTTCAATTTTCATGTTGATAGAACAATACTACATAGTATATCTGATTGTTTAAAATTTATGGGATGAATAAATTTAGTTAATGTCTACAATCCTACTTGAACATAACTTTCTGAAAATACATAAAAATGAATAAATGACTAGAGTTGTTTTCTTTTCTTCCTTTCTATGATGAGAGCTCCTGAAAACCCCAAATCTCCTCCAAAAAGAAGAGAGTAGGAATAAAATTACACCTTTAGGTATTTCTTTCATTATGATGTCAGTGTCAACTAGTATAAAAATAGTATGGGCAAGGTTCTACTCATTATTTTAATCCAGGAACTTAACAATTCCTGGTAACCCCCCCCCAACACACACACACACAAAGCCCAACAAACAAACAAAAACTAAGGCAAATTATAGTGTAAACCAGGTACATTTTTTCTCTGATGCTCCGTTAGTTCTAGCAGATTGAAATAATATATGTAACATGCTTTCTAAAAAAATACCTGTTGCTACCTGCCATCTTTTACCCATATGCACTGAACTATTTTTTATATTTGGTTGATTTTCTACTGGGACACCGGTTTCTATAGAATGTTTCTGCTTCCTCTCCTTTTCCATCAGAAAATGCTGGTTGAAGTTCCTGCATCTGTTTTATCACACCTGAGTTTACTTGAGTTATGACTAAGAATATCTCTCCAAAGCTGTTCACATATGTTGTATTTTATAAATCTTCAGTTCCAGAAAACTGCAACTGTTTTCACCCCCTGGACTATAACATTTTTTTATTAACTCTCTTACAATACTTGAAAACACTTTTGGGATAGTATCAGCCTTGGATTTATCTTTGATTTTTATTATTATAAAATAATACATATTTATTTAAAGATTATTACATTTTTAAACACTTAGTTTGTCTCTGTATAATACAAACTCTTTTTTGTATAGTATATGCTCAATTAATTCCAGTGAGTTCATTTATCATTTATTTCTTCATTCTATGTTTATTCATTCTACAAAGATTAACTAAATTATCAATGGAACATTAAGAAAACTTCTTATCTATTTTAAACATTTTCAAGGTAATTTGACATCATACTAAAATATTCTTTAGAAATTTACTATAAATTATAATGTTTACTAAAAATTTGTATGTCAGGCTGTTTTATTTTTATTTTTTCCCCAAGGAAAGTTTAATTTTATTAAATAGAACTGTCATGCAATGAGAGCACAATGTACTTACTGACAACTCAACAGCAAAATTGTCTAATGCTCTTCTGTATGACATATTATTATAGTTTTACAAGTTATAG
Organism: Leucopleurus acutus; assembly: GCF_964270905.1. Classification (NCBI taxonomy): domain Eukaryota; kingdom Metazoa; phylum Chordata; class Mammalia; order Artiodactyla; family Delphinidae; genus Leucopleurus; species Leucopleurus acutus. The sequence continues at coordinate 57,660,165 of NC_139160.1, forward strand.
TAATGGGTAACAGTCAGTGAGTAATTACTATGTGCCTAGCAATCTGCTAATTATTTTGCATAAGTTATCTCTAAACTTTGTTACATTTCTGCAAAGTAGGCATTATTGTTCCTAATTCATACCTGGGAAAAATGAAGCTCAGAGAAGTTAAGGAACTTGCCCAAAGTCAAAGATAGTAAGTGACAGAATCCACTGATTTCAAAGTCTGCTTTTTACACAATGTTACTTTGCTAGGGCTTTTGTGAAGTAGCTGAGTGCTCTATCTCTGCAAGCAGAATGTCCTGGGTTTATTCATGGCTCTATCAGTCTGTGGCCAATGTATTTGGGCAAATAAATTACATCATGCTGCTTTAAACTCTGTATGTCAGTAGCATATAATAGTAACATCCTTAGAAATCCTGGGTTCTAGTCCTAGTTAGCTTCTTTGTAGCTAATTAACACTAAGTAAGTAACTTATTCTAAAATGCAGTTTCATAATCAATTAAAAATAATTTTATAAAATGCTACGTAATGTAAGCTGTAATGATGACGATATAATGACAACACCTTCCATTCTGCAATACCTGCGTGATCTGGAATTGATCAGCTCCATTCTTAGGAGAGCATTCTAACAAGAAACAAAATTTTTCCTGGAGTAATATACCTTGATAAAGCTTCAAATGATACAATCATTGAATACTCACAAATTCTGAACATCTGAGTTATTTTCTTTTTATATTGTTCTGCAAGCCTATTCATGTGAGGAAAATTGATGGCAATAAGATTCCAAAGCAACCTGTGTATGAGGAACTGAAGAAACCAGTTGTGCAACAGATGGTCATAAGAAATCCTTTGAGAGCATGTTTGAAGCACAATTTGAATCAATATGATAGAGTTGTCAATATCAGAGAAGCCCAGACTTAACGTGCCTGTGCAGCAAAGTGTGAAGGGGTGTCTCAGTCAGAACAAAATGCTCTTAGGAGGCAAAGAGGCAGAACTATAAACAACAAACTGTGCAAGTGGCAGCCAGTCATTAAGGCTGAGATAGTTTATACATATAATCAATGTTGTGGAAATTTCAGTTTATTCATTAAGGTATTTGACTCACTAGACCATGTTTTTACATTGGGTGCAGTTTGATGCCATCAAAGAAAATATGTATCCTTCATTCACTGTTTCAAAAAGGAGAAATTTTTAAGTCATTGGATATATGCCTGTTATCCCTCTGAATTCTTCGTATGCAGGGGGAATATTATGTTTGTATTGTTTTAATACTTAACACGTGTAAAATTCCTTACAGTTACTGTATGACTAAAAAGCAATATGAAATATTTATGAAATTTATTTTCTCATTCAATAATATTTTTTGAGCAACTATCATTTACCAGACTATGGAGATAAAATAGTAAACAGGACACATACAGCATGTTCTCTATTGTTTTAATAGGATGACAGGAAAAAAGACAGACAATTACACTGATGTGTGACTAATTCTGTGTCAAAGTAAATCATAATATAGAACAAATACTGGAGGAATCTGATCCAGTCTACACAGTGTCTGGGTACTTTACCAGAAAACATCTCTCTTCCACCTTAGCTAGAAATCTCCCAAACTAGCATTGTTCCTTAGTTCATTGTTTCTCAAACTGTAGTAATAGCTTCCTTTAAAAAGAAATAAATCATTTCATGGGAGCTGAGCATTGTTATTTTTATTATAATATTATTTAAATATGCCCAATCATAAAACTTAGAACAAAGTTCTTGGGGTTTCAGTTCGTCTGCTACGTTAAAGTGTACTGTATAATGAATCATAAAGCAACACAAATCAAATGACTGGAATGGAAATGTTTGCCTAATGGTAAATTGCTACAATGTAGATTTTTGAATATGACCTGATATACTGCTAAATGATTTCTAACACAAAGTTCCTTTCATAACTTAAAAAAAATAAAAAATCTAAAAACAACAGCTCTTCGCCAGGGTCTGCCTCAGCAAAGTCAACACACAGAAAACTGTGTTGGAAAATCAGTACACATTCAAGAACCAACAAACATTTGAATAAGGTTACTATCTTAAATGAGATATAAGGAATACAAGAAGACAGAATTACACAGAGGAAAAGAAAAAAGAGTATACTTAGAACTTTAAAGTAAGTGTTTCTTTTCATTTCTCAGAGATATAAGTGAAGGATCTGTGTCCATTAAGCAGAGATCATCACACAGTAATAAGCTATTGGAGATTCTGGAACTTAAAACTGTGATTGTTGAAATTAAAAATGAAAATAAAAACAAAAGTTCAGAATGTGGAAATAATTCCAGACTAAACAAAACTGAAGAGAAAATTACTATGGTGCAATATTGAGCTACAAAATTATCAGAGAAAACAGAACCAAAAAATAAAGCACTGGATATACACTCATATGTGCTCACACCTACAAGTACACACTTACCACACAGAATTGTTAAAAATTCTAAAGTAAAACCCAGTGGTTCTTAACAGTGTCTCGGAATGGAGCTAGAATAGGAGATTGTCCAGCCTTGTATGCAATGTTCTCCTTATTAAAGGAAAATGCATTCCTATGTGGTTTACGGATATAAAAGGTATTTAATTTTAAAAGGCATGAAATAATGGGCTTATTTGGAAATAGAGGAGCAAAAAATAATATAATAATACTTACCTGGTATATATTTTAGTAACCAAGGCACTTAAATAATGTTAGTTGGAAGTCAAATTTAAAATGAAACATTAATGTAGTCAATTATTCCTGTCTGATTTAACCAAACAGAGAAGAGTGAAAAGAGAAAGAAAGGAAAGGAGGAAGGAATTTTCTACTTAAGCTGCTCCAACAACTTACTACTAAAGTTACCCAGCTTCCTTAGTAAAAAGAGTCCCAAAAGTGGCATCATTTTTAAATGCGTTTCAATAACAAGAAAATAATGCAGTGAACCAATTTCTGAAATGATTAACTGCCACCAGTTAAAATACAATTTTGTTCTTGATAATAATGACATAACTGCACATTAATTATAAATGTCTACAAATAGCTTAACAAATGCACTTAGAAACCTAAACAGCATTTGTAATATAACTGAAATTCAGCTTTAGAACATAAACATTACATGTGCCTTGGTCTCTTTTTGAGAGGCTTGATGCCAGTTAAATGGATGGATTATGTGAGAAGTACTGTATAATCATAGTAAGTCATCAAGTGCTTTCTTATTAATATAAAACCTAGAACCTTTAATATTTGTAATCTATATAATAATACTTTACTGTATAAACAAAATAAATCCATATTTTTGGCATATTTCCCTGAAGACATAATTAAAAAGGAAAAAATGCAGTGAAATTACAGATTGGATTAACTTGCTTCTGCAAAAGAAATATTGTTTAGTATAAAAATTATTTTTCCCAAAATAAAACTAAGAAAGTAAAGAGGTCTTATATCCAGAAATGTATTGAATTCACTTAGAAAACAGTCCAAATTCAAATACATGCATGCATTTATTGAGATTGGATGATTTTAAAAATTTTAATCTTTCAGATGGGACAATCCTGATTTATTTTTAATAAAAAATTTATTTTCTTACACATATAATATTGTATAAATAGTATTATACAAAAGTATAACGGCATTGTAAAAACTATAATTTAAGTTGCTCTTTGATTATATAGAATTATAACTTTTCCATATGGCTTTACTTATTGAAATCTCATAAGTACTCAACATTTAAGTCATTTTTCCAATTGAAGATGATGAAGAAAAGGCAAAGGAGGAAAAGAAACAGTAACATAAAAAATGAGGCCAGAGGGCTCCTGAGGTCAGCAAGAAATATGATGGAATGAAAACAGTTTTACTCTCATGCTTATGACAAGAACAAAGCTGGAGAAACAGCAAATTAATGACTTTTCTTGAACTCATCAGAAAACTGACTTTTCAGGGCAAACAACTAACCTGAAGTGGACAGAGAGATAGTCATCTGTCTTGAGAAACAGGATCCCATATTTAGACACCTGTCTTGAGAAACAGGATCCTGTATTTTCTTACCCAGGACAAAAGCTTCCAAATGCCACCTAAATAGGAAAGAAGATTCAGTTAATTAAAAAAAAAAGTTCAAGGCCAAGTGTAAGATAGAGTAAAAGTGAGAAGCCCCTTCAGATTTCAGACATGGGAGGAGGGTTGCACCTTCTTACAGAGTTTCCCTCCAAGATCTCCATGATGAACTCACAAGGAAGATCTGGGAGAACCTCAGAAATCTTTGCTGTGGTGCTGGCTGAGGAAGAAGAACAGCCATTATACAAACTCCACTCAGCCCTACTTCTCTTATTTCTCCTAAAGAACAAGTCTTCATCTACCAAACATTTAAGGAAGAAATAACACCTGTTGTACAAAATCTCCTCTAGAAAATACAAGGGGAGGGAAAGGTGCCCAGCTCATTTATGAGACCAGCATTACCCTAACGCCAAAACCAGACAAAAACTTTATAAGGTATTGTAAGAAGAGTACAAACCAAACTCTACAGTGGGTAAACCTGGCAGATACCACCTTAATCCAAGGATCAAGGTTAACAGGAACAAGTCCTTGATGCCATGTTGATGTCATGTATCCGTTGGTATGATGCAATTGAAGAACACTTTCTCTCTGTGATATTCTTCCCTCAAATCCATAATCCCAATATAATTATGAGAAAACATCAGAAAAAAACTAGTTTTGGTTCTACAAAATTCTTGACCAATACTCTTCAAAAATATGAAGGTTAGTTAAAAAAAAAAAAGGAAAGATGTAAAACCTGTCACAAATTTGCCAGGAGACCTGATGACTAAATGAAATATTTTAACAAGCATTAGAAATTTTAATGTCTGTACTATACTTTACTAGCATCACACCTTTGTTATGTCTTAATTTTGATATATGTGCCATGGTTATATGAAATGTTAACATTAGGAGGAGCTTGGTGAGAGGTATACAGTAAAACTATCTGTATTATCTTTGCAACTCTATAATCTAAATCTAAAATTATTCAAAATAAAAAAATAAAAATATGAAAAATGAGTATACTCATCAAAATTAAAAACAAACAACTGTAAGACTTCTACATCACAAAGGCGGGTAATAAATTATTACTAGAATTAAAACCCTGACATATGGGAGCTTGTGTCGGTTCAGTACCTCACATAGCAGTCCCTGAGATAAACTTAGGCGTTCAGAAAAGTTATTGTCCTTAATGTCTGCAAGAAAAAAAGGGAAAGGAAGCCAGAATACACGGGGGAAAACTTCAGAATGCATTGAGGATCTGCAACCCATTAAATGAAAGATGGGTGGGAACAGGATAGGCAGGTAGAGCCTGAGATTGGTATGCAGATCTGACAGTTTGCCAGCATGATGAGAAGTTCTGAAATAGCTACTGCCTAATAAAGGAGCCGTGCATGGGACAAAAATGACCAGCACTGGTAGCCTTGCTATGTTCACTCATTGGCTGGGACTGGGCAAAAAATGTGTGGTCTCAGCTCAAATGCTGGGACAGAAATTAAAGATGCTACAATTATAGACTGTCAGCTACCCGCTATCTTCAGTGCTGAATGCAAGTTCTTTTCTGAAGGGAGATCTGAGCAGGGCAACTGAAGAATAGTCAGTGTAGAACTAGATGATGACAGCTTGGAGTAATAATCACATAGCTTCACACAAATATTCATATGGAGATAATATAGATATATGAAAAATAATTTTACTTCACTTTAGTTTGCCCTTAACATTTGATAATGTTTAATAATTTTCTTCCAAATGCTTATGAATGGTATGAATAAAATACTTTGCTAAATAAAATATATAATACAATAGTATAAAATTTTGTGAAAAAGTGGAAATAAAATCTTACTTCACTGAAACAAGGAAAAGAATAATATTAAATTGCTAATGTTAAAAAAGTTGCATGTCATGATGGGTATTTTATGGGATTCATCATATGCATTTAAATTAATTGTGTAACCATTTTATATAGTATCCCAAATATACAATGTGCTGAAAATCATATTATTTTCAAGTTTTGGAGCTTACATGGAAAAACTATAATAATTTGAAAATGTACAAAATATCATTTCATTCTTCAAAATACATTCAAAGTTTGCAGGAGCAAAAAACATGGATTATTTCTGGCATATAGTTGGGTAATTTGAGTGGAAGGAAATGCTGGTAATGAATCAAAATGTGCTATCTCTGAAAAAAAATCAACTTATTCTATTCCATAAAAGCTTTCATAACTTGTTACTCTTGGCAAATACGTTTATTTGATTAGAGTATACAATTCCACCTAAATAAAAAGGAAAATGCCATAAACTGAATTCTCTTACCATTACTAGTTTGCTCACAGATTCCACATATTGTATTTGGACATTATCTATCTATCTATCTATACATCTTCACCAGAAGACTGCATGTATTTTTTCCAAACTGAAAAATATTGACTTCTAAATGTTGGACTGAATATTGGGGATTAATTTTTTTTCTAATCAGATTCACGCTGGTGTGAAGAGAATCAGTACATGTGCTTATATGGAGAGTTATATCCTATTCTTTTCTTAAATTCTTTGTATATTTACTTATATAATTTGATGTAATGGGAAACAATTAAATTAGTATGGGTACATTTTAAATATCCCAGGTAACTTAGAGTAAAAACCAATGCCGAAACAACCTTAAAACAACATTAGAGCCAGAAGGGTACACAAGTAAGTTGCAAGTGATTGGATAAAACTTTTTCTGAATGAATGAAACTTTACTTCTACTGGAATCGACTAGAAATAATTTTAACTATTCCAAATTTTCAAATTTTCCATATTCCAAATTACTATTTTTTAAACTTTGTTCAACATATCATAAAAGAAATTAAATATAATATATTTTGTCTTAAATTAATAAATAATGAAATGATATTGAACTTTTAAAATATGTAAATACAAAATACAAAATTAAGGATAGAAAATTAGTTTAAAAACTGTTTGTGGCCAGCTAGGAACAATCAGGTGATTGACAACTCAAAAAAACATCTTAGCATTACTAACTTTAAGACAGTTTATAAGGAAAATCATGATTCTGTATTGAGGTCCAAATTACAGGCAGAGTCAATCAGTATATGCTGGGGATTTTTCCCTACTGGATTTTAGAGTAAAAACTTAAAAGCATTCTTGATACCAAAAATTAGCATTCATTATTTATCTGTTAAATTGGTGTGCTCTTCTAAACTTAAAAGTAAAGGCTTTCTTGATGAAAAGAAATAAGGTACTGTGAATGAATGTTCACAAATATAACAAGCTGTCAAGATTCACACAGAGGCAAGTAAAGCTATAAATGATAATAATGATAAAGAAGAGAAAGTATAATTGCATGTCTGAGGCTAATAAAATATGACAAACCATAAGAAATCCTGGCACATAGAAAGACATAGAAGTCAAACAAGACTGTCTGATGAAAATAATGTTTATTTCCTCCTCTTATTTGGTACATTCACTATTTTGCAAACTTATTAAATATACCAAGTTTAGGGCATAAAACTCCAAGTTCAGTCGATATTCCGTGTGGTACAAATTTTGGACTGTGTTATGTTAAAAGTAGAATATAAAATTTAAACAAGATTGATTTACATAGTGGCAAATTGAATCAAACCAATTAGCTAAAATAAGGAATTCTGTTATTTGAAAGAATCTGCTTATTGATATAGATAAATATGCTGCTATTAGGATATAACTGAATATATTTGAATACATTAACATTTCTCCTTGGAAATTCCATCTAACATTCTTGCCAAAATAGGTTGTGGTTTTATTTTGAAAGAACACAAGGCTGAGATTTTGTCTCTGACATATTTATGTATCATTGTTTTTTAAGGGAAAGAATATGAAATGTACTACAGTCACTTAAGGTAATTTCAAGCAATATTGTCTTCTGCATTAAGAAAAACATAGTTTATTTTACTTCTAGGTATTACTGACTACAGAAAAAGCCAAATTGCATTTTATCCCATTATATTTTGAGGTCTTTGATGGTACATTTTGGTATTATTATTTTTGTATTCATCATACAAAAACTTGGTGTATTGTTTTTCTGTTTTTTAGTTCAATTAACACCAAGTTCTTAATGGCAAACATGTATCATGGTCAACTGATATCTCATGTTGTGTCATTTAATATTTATAGGATCTGAGTCCTATATAAGTCACTATTTCTCAAAAGAACAGTTATTTGCTGAATAAAGTAAAAGTTTACATCAAAAGCCAAGAACCTTCTTCTATGATATTCTGCCCAAGAAAAGCTAAAGTTACCTTATATTATTCCAATCTGCCACAAATGCTTCAGGTATATTAACTTAAGTGATCCATATGCATCAAACAGAATAGCTTATTCTGCCACCAATTAAAATTAAACACTGGATTATGGTAGCTATTTTGTATGATTGAGAAAATGCCCAAGCTATTTGGATATAACCATTGCCTCCAAAATTCAAGACTACTTTAAAACCACTGTCCAACAATAATTGGTTGCATTGTAGTAAGTTAGTGAAATCTATTTTTGCAAGAACAAGAGGATTTTCTGATTATAAAGATCAAGTTGATGGGGTGCCTTCAAGATGGCAGAGGAGTAAGAAGTGGAGATCACCTTCCTCCGCACAAATATATCAAAACTACATCTACATGTGGAACAACTCCTAAAGAACACATACTGAATGCTGGCAGAAGACCTCAGACTTCCCAAAAGACACCCTCAGGCGACCTACACACAGAGGCAGGGCGAAATCCAAAGCTGAACCCCAGGAGCTGTGCAAACAAAGAAGAGAAAGGGAAATTTCTCCCAGTAGCCTCAGGAGCAGCAGATTAAATCTCCACAATCAACTTGATGTACACTGCAGCTGTGGAATATATGAATAGACAACGAATCATTCCAAAATTGAGGCAGTGGACTTTGGGAGAAACTGTAGACTTGGGGTTAGCTTTCTGCATTGAATTTGTTTCTGGTTTTATGTTTATCTTAGTTTAGTATTTAGAGCTTATTATCATTCTTAGATTTGTTTATTTATTTGGTTGCTCTCTTTTATTATTTTTATATATATATACATATTTTTTCTATTTTTTCCTTTTTCTCTTTTTGTGAGTGTGTATGCTTCGTTGTGTCATTTGTCTGTATAGCTTTGCTTTTGCCATTTTCCCTAGGGTTCTGACTGTCCGTTTTTTGTTTTATGTTTTTTTTTAGTTTTTAGTATAGATTTTAGTGCTTGTTATCATTGGAGGATTTGTTTTTTGGTTTGGTTGTTCTCTTCTTTCTTTTTCTTTTTTACTTTTTAACTTTTTTATTTTTAATAATTTTTTCTATTTTAATAACTATTTTATTTTTCATTCTTTCTTTCCTTCCTTTTTTTCTCCCTTTTCTTCTGAGCTGTGTGGCTGACAGGGTCTTGGTGCTGTGGCCGGGTGTCAGGACTGAGCCTCTGAGGTGGGAGAGCCGATTTCAGGACAATGGTCCACCAGAGTCCTCCGGTTCCACATAATATCAAATGGCGAAAGCTCCCCCAGAGCTCTCCATCTCAGTGCTAAGACCCAGGTCCACTCAACGAGCAGCAAGCTGCAGTGCTGGACACCCTATGCCAAACAACTAGCAAGACAGAAATACAAACCCACCCATTAGCAGAAGGTCTGCCTAAAATCATAAGGCTGGGCTTCCCTGGTGGTGCAGTGGTTGAGAGTCCGCCTGCTGATGCAGGGGACACGGGTTCATGCCCTGGTCCGGGAAGTTCCCACATGCCGTGGAGCGGCTAGGCCTGTGAACCATGGCCACTGAGCCTGCACGTCCGGAGCCTGTGCTCCACAACAGGAGAGGCCACAACAGTGAGAGGCCCGCGTACCGCAAAAAAAAAAAAAAAAAAATCATAATAAGGTCACAGACACCCCAAAACACCACTGGACACGGTCCTGTCCACCAGAAAGACAAGATCCAGCATCATCCACTAGAACACAGGCACTAGTGCCCTCCATCAGAAAGCCTACACAAGCCACCGAAGCAACCTTACCCACTGGGGACAGACACAAAAATGATGGGAACTATGAACCTGCAGCCTGAAAAAAAGAGACCCCAAACACAGTAAGTTAAGCAAAATGAGAAAACAGAGAAATAAGCAGTAGATGAAGGAGCAAGATAAAAACCCACAAGACCAAACTAGTGAAGAGGAAATAGGCAGTCTACCTGAAAAAGAATTCAGAGTAATTATAGTAAATGTGATCCAAAATCTTGGAAATAGAATGGAGAAAATATAAGAAATGTTTAACAAGGAACTAGAAGAACTAAAGAGCAAACAAACAATGATGATCAACACGAGATATGAGATTAAAAATTCTCTAGAAGGAATCAATAGCAGAATAACTGAGGAAGAAAAATGGATAAGTGACCTGGAAGATAAAATAGTGGAAATAACTAACACAGAGCAGAATAAAGGAAACAGAATGAAAAGAATAAAAGACAGTCTCAGAGACCTCTGGGACAACATTAAATGCACCAACATTTGAATTATAGGGGTCCCAGAAGAAGAAGAGAAAAAAAAAGGGACTGAGAAAATATTTGAAGAGATTATAGTTGAAAACTTCCCTAATATGGGTAAGAAAATAGTCAATCAAGTCCAGGAAGCTCAAAGAGTCCCATACAGGATAAATCCAAGGAGAAACAGGCCAAGACACATATCAATCACACTATTAAAAATTAAATACAAAGAAAAAATATTAAAAGCAGGAAGGGAAAAGCAACAATTAACACACAAGGGAGTCCCCATAAGTTTAACAGCTGATCTTTCAGCAGAAACTCTGTAAGCCAGAAGGGAGTAGCAGGACATATTTAAAGTGATGAAAGGGAAAAACCTACAACCAAGATTACTCTACCCAGCAAGGATCGCATTCAGATTCGGTGGAGAAATTAAAATCTTTACAGACAAGCAAAACCTAAGAGAATTCAGCACCACGAAACCAGCTCTACAACAAATGCTAAAGGAATTTCTCTAGGCAGGAAACAAAAGAGAAGGAAAAGAATTACAATAACAAACCCAAAACAATTAAGAAAATGGTAATAGGAATATACATGTTGAAAACTACCTTAAATGTAAATGGTTAAATGCTCCAACCAAACAGAACATATATGGATATCAAAGATGTCTATATACATAATAGTTATTTTTCAGATTCTCCATAGAAAATATTTTCAAAGTTATGAATGTCATTAATATAAAATTTGTTTAAAGCTTCTGGTAATTAAATACTTAATTGTCCCTATATGAGTGAGTTTGTATGACAGAAAGATGTTTAAGTTACTTGGATTATAATCAGAGAGCTATTGAATAAATTCCTGATTCCTTTGAGAACATACTGGAATGCACAAGTTGATTTACCTAATTTTTTCACCATATTTGAAATCTTCATGTTCATTCAAAAGCTTTAGATTATTAACTCTCCAAGTAAGTATAATATATATATTAAAATTCATATACAAATATGCTTCTGCAAAACCTTCAATGTACTATTTGCCCCTGTCTGCTAGTAGTTTTAGCATACACTGTCCAGAAGAAAGATTTTCATTTAAATAGTCCAGTAGGAAAACTTATATAAACTTTCCAGATCTGCAAAAGAAAGCCTTTGATAGTAGAGGTGATTTAAATTAGTGCTGATTTAGAACCCTTTTTAGAATATTTGCCTGTCAGCTTAGTGCTTGACATGGAGCTAATTAGAGCTTTTTTGCCCACAAAAGATGATTGTTAAGTCCAGCAACAATACACATGGAATGATTAAAGAGCCTCAGAAGCAGAAATAGAAAGGCAATTTTTATTAGAGTGTATTTTCTTTTCTGTTTTTGACCTCATAGATTAGATTTTTGAAAGAATAATACCTCTTATTCAAAATACTGGATAGGGCAAAATGACTGGGTTGACTTCTCAAGCAAGGATAATAAGGAATTGTGTATTTCTCTGTTAAAGATGATATATTTTATAAAGCATATTCATTTAAACAAAATCATACATACTCATATTTTACTGTTAATTTATCACTGAAATTTTAAGGGGAATGAAATGATAACCACTTACTCTCTTTTTTTTACCACCTTGGATTTTTTAACTGAGATGAAATTCACATAACATACCATGAACCAACTTAAAGTGGACAATTCAGTGGCATGTAGCACATTCACAGTGTTATACAATCACCATGTATCTCTAGTTTCAAAACTTTTTTATTACTCCAGAAGAATATCCAGGACCCATTAAGTAATCTCCATTGAGAATTTCTACATCCTAAGCTGAAGCAGCTATCTCTTTTGCATCAATATTTGCAAGAAATGGAGAATACCATTTGTCAAGATGAGCTCGTTTTGTTTGTTTGCTAGTTTGATTTTTAGTTTTTTGGGGGTCTTTTTGTTTGTCTGTTTGTTTTTGGTCCAGAATAAAGTACAAAGATATTCCTGGAGCTAAGGAAGAGCTTTGGCTTTTGACAATGGGGAATCCATAAATTTCTCATCTGTCTTGTGCTGCTTCTTTCTCTGCGCAGAAAGTGTTTAGTCATATGCAAAGGTTTTTTTCCCCTTGAATTAAACATCCTTGAGGTTTTTGGAATTTTTATACTACTAAAGTTAATTTCAGTTAAGGAGAAATTCCAAATTATGTTAGTTATGTTTAGAGGAACTAGGTTGAGATAAAGAGACGTATCTAATAGAAGGGTAATAGCCACCCTTCTTATTCCCATTTTTGTGCCAGTTTGAAGAACTTTTTTTTCAGTGGGGGGGCAATCCTGGATTTAGTTGCTATGTATTATGTCACTTCCAAATAGCCTTCCTGGAATACACAGCAGATTGAAGCTGTCAGTTTCTCCCTGTAAAATAGGTTCCCACTTGCTATGCACATGCTTTCCTCTTTTTGTACTTTTTGACTTCATTTTCCCTTTCTTAAGCTTAGCCCTCGAATGAGTATTCTTGGCTTTGAACTTCTACTGAGTATACAGCACCTCCATTTCTTATATATTATTTTATAAGATGGGGAATGGTATCTTTTAATAACTGAATGTTTTCAATTTTAGTTTAATCAAAATATGAATAACTTTTAAAGTTGGTGCTTTTCTTTGTTTTATGAAGATATTTATTTGAATGCAGTTGTTTAAAACAATACATTTCTAAAATATTTGTCTACTAATTGAGAGGCATTAGGAATGCTCATTAAAGAAGTGGATTTATGATTCATTTTCTCTCAAGATGGGCAGACTACATAACCTTTATTGGCCTCAGTTGACCCATTCGCAAGGCAGATATAACAATAGAATCAACTTATGAATTAATTGTGGATCTCTAGTAGTTTAATGCATGTAAAATGCTTAGAACAATGACTGGCACAGTATGTTCTCTCTATTTTTACTAAAGTGATTCAACTTATTTGTCCTAACTGGGATGACCAACTGATTTTTTTAATGGCAGTTATTTGCTTTGTGCATCTATTATATGTATTTAATTAATGCCTACCTTTAAAAGTTTATGTATATATTACTTATACTTAACATCAATGTGTATCTTTATCTACCAAGATGCTTATGGTTTTATTCTTATAACACTCATACTTAATTTGCAAATAAAATTCAATAGTTTCATTTAATAACTATGGTGCCAGGCTATAGTTTCTTTTTCCTTCCTCTCCCTTATTATACATCTATTTAATGTAAGAAAATAGTTATTTTCTTATATTAGACTATAAGATACTTTATCATGATTAGATTATCAATAAAAATATTCCTAGATTCATTGACTACTCCTATTTTTTCTCAATGCAATCTACGTTGGCATGTCTGTTTGAATGTTGGCAGACTTTATTGAACTGTGGTGAAAGTCTCAGCCTCTAAAGGCAAAGTGAATGGCTTAAAAACTATATTACATCCTGTGTTCCTGTGTCCTACATAGCTATTTAATTTCTTAAACTTTGTTATCCTCATTTGGAAATTAGTAATACTATTTTGTCCATAGAATTCTTGTAAGAAATGAAATACATATTATATGCAAAAGACAGAACAGTGCTTGGTAAAATATACATAGTAAGTGCTGAATATAATTATTATATAGTTCCAATATGATTTTCATGGAGCTTATCAATTATATAAGTATTTCTCTCAAATATATGTTGTATCTTTGAAATTTTTAACATCCAGCAAGTTTTGATTTTGCTGATTCATGAGCGATGGTGGTATACTGTACTTTTTCCTACTATAGATAGCCTATTACTGAGTAAAAAGAATTTGATACAACCTTTTAAAAAATAGTCTTCCCTTTTCTAGCTTATAATGTATAAGAAAAAAATATAATGCCTGTTTGGTTATGTTTCCATTGGTATTGACCTGTTCTTGAAATCTGGAATGTTTTTTGGTTTTCATGGATTTATAATTGGTATTCAGAAAAGTTAGCAACACATACCTAGGTGTATGTCTTTATATAATATTTCATTTTATGCTTATGCTCAAACTATTTCTTTTCCACTCTTTTCATCAGGGACTCCTTTATTTTGTAATTAGTTTCTGGACTCAAACACTCCTTTGCATATTTGTCATGGTAAGAGTTACTTCTTTCATTTGATGCTTTACATCATTATTAATTTGTTCCTGCATATTTTAATTCCTACCTTTATAATATTTCAACTGGAACTCCCTTTAAGCTATCGTATATTAAAAAAATCAATTATTTATAACCACATTGACATATACATTGGAAATCTTGATCAGAAAGTCAGAATTCAACATTCAATAAATTTCAAAAAATATTCCTATTTGAGGTATAAATCTAACGAAGGGATTGCCATAGCTAAATAACTACTAAGTACTCTGCTAACTTTGAAAATCTTTAAATATATTCCTATTTTCTATTTTTTTCCAATTTTACTGTGTAATATTTCATGACAAGGATCATTGCTTCTGATGCATGTTTAATTCACTTATATTTTATCAGTACCAGGAACATGAGAAATGTAATCTATGCCATTTAAACTATTTTATATTATACATATTTATATACATATGTTTATAAATATCATATACATATGCACATATATATTATATGTATGTAACATACATACGGAAGCAGGAGTGTTCAGCATAAAGCAAAAGTCTGTTACTTCTTTGATAAACAATGATCACAGCATAAGATTGTTTTGTGAGATACATTCTGCAGATTTGCTTCGTGACATGTAATAAAATGTTGACTGTGAGCCAAAATAAGAATACATGATATATTTTTAAACGACTTGATTAGATTTGAGATAACACCTTGATTCCCAATAATCTAGCAGTTAGAGCAATACATAGTGACTTATGTTCTATGAAATTTTGTTATAATCCAGAACACAGCTATATATTCTAACATTTTATTTCAGTTATCATTAAGCATATGTAATATGACATTAACTGTTGCATCTTACCAATGTGATATTTTTGTAAATACTTTTGAAAAAAGAAGTATTCTTCACTGAATAATTATTTCCGTTTTATTTTTATCTTATTCCATAGTGTTTTTATTATAATATTTTATGATCTAATTAAATTAAAACCAATTGAATGACTGACAGGAAAAAATGAATTTTTATAAGTGATAGGGCATGACAGTTTTTCCATTAAAATATATTTTCAGAAGAAGAAGCACTATTGAAAAGATGTATTAAAGTTTATATGTATTAATTTATTCATCAGTGCAGATCATGTACTATACTTCTTGATTCCAGATGGCAATGTTAATGGAGTCATTATTTTATCAAACCCAACATCTATCCATTCTATAAATACTTATTGACTAACTTCTGTGAATGAAGACCTGGGCTTACATATTAGAAAACACAAACCTTAAGTTACTGAAAACCTAGTTGCATGTTGAAAAATACTCAGGGATGGTGGGGAAGTTGAAGAAAATAGGAAAAGAGGAAAAGGCAAATTAATGTGAGTGTGGCTATAATGTGTCTTTGGAAGAACATGGTACCTAAGCCACTTTTTATATAGTCAGCTAAGTCTTAAACATTGACCAGTCTATAAACAAGGAGGAAGTACAGATAAGTGGATTGTGTATACGTGTGCATGTGTGTACATGTGTTGTCGTTTTCACTGTTGTTCCTCTGGGTTTCTTTTAATTATTTGAACAAAGTACTTGGTACACTTGCAATCATTTTATCAGTAAATGATATAATTTACAGAAGGTGAGTATAATTCAGAAAAGGGGGTAAAGGGGTTTCTTCATTCTGTGATGAATGTTAAGATACAAAATTTGTTGATGTAAAAAGATAGCTGATTACGGTTGGAACAAGAAATTCAGTTTTACTGGACTCATTGGTACTACCAACTTATGAATTGCAAATGAATGCAAATTTTACTCTCATTCAGTATTTCTGTTTTAAATACTCCCATATATTTTTATGAGTTACAGTTTTATATTGGCTTGTTAAACATTTTTCTAAATTTTTCCTATTGCTAATCAAATTTATGAAAATATATGGCTCTTGCTAAGCCAATTCATCAGCGAATTAAGATTAATAGCAAAGGAGAGTGATGACAGTGGGTCCTATTTCAAGAAATATTTCATTTAATGTTGTTATTCTTGGCAGGCATGTACACTTAGCATAAACGATAGAGACTATTTTTAGTTTATAGCCTATTTTCATTTTGTCAGAAAATGATCTCAGGCATGAGCAGGAAATTATTTCCAATTCTGCCATCCCCTCTCTCCTCACCTCAAATTCAAAACTGAGTGTTAAACTTAACCATAGTCTTGTGCTTTGATTTTGGTTTATTTTTAAATTTTGATTTTATATTTTCAATTATTCTCAGACCTGTTTGACTATATTAACTGATTCATAGAATTGTTTTCTGATATGTAGTATATGTTGAACTCCAAGGGTGGTGATGAATAAGTTGGTGATGAAAAATATCATATTGATTGTATAACATAATTATTTTCCTAAATACAGTCTGTTATTTCTTGCCAAATATACAAGATTGGTAAAGTAGGGATAATATTGTGAATTTTAATTTTCATTATTCTTTGATTATCCCTCCATAAAAATGTGTCCCTTCATCAGATCATTTATTTCACTATTTTTTTCTTTTATTAATCATAGAAAATGTATTTGCTAGCTCATTTACACTCAATAAACAATGATGTTGATGGCCAACAGTATACAAATGTGAGATTCCAGGCAAGTTTTATGCTTTAGCCTCTAAAAAGCACATAAAATTGCTTTCTCCTGATATCACTGTAAAAATAAAAATAGAAGTAGCAAGCATATATAGAAAACTCACTCTTTTCTCAGTCTCTTTTGAAAATACTTTTCAAATATTCACTTATTAAATTTTCATAAATATTATGAAGTAAATAATACAGTAATATCTACTTTAAATGTGGCAAAATTGGAAGATAAAGGTTAAGTATGTTACCTAAAGCCACATAGTTAACAGCAGAATTGAAAGTTGAACCTTGAAAATTTGGCCAAAGAATTTGGGCTAGCGAGCGCTAAGCTATTTACCTCCATGATGGTCACAATAACGATTGCCTCCTAGTGACAATATTATGTAGTTTTCTCCTACTCTGCACCAGGGCTGACTGTCCCTGCATGACCAGTGAAATATTGAGTTTAGGTCATTCAAGTGTTACAACTTCCAGTTTGGTTGCTTGAATCTCTTGCTCTGATGTTTGCTAGTTTCCATGCTGAGACGACACTTAATTAGCCCCATAAAGAGGTCCACATATAGAAGTAAGGCTCCTAGACAACCACCAGCACCAACTTCCCATGTAGATAAGTTACTTTTGTATGACTTCTGTGGAAATTAATTCTACAAATGTATGTATGATGTAAGAAGACTGAAGTCCAGTTGATACCTACTACAATCTTGTGGTGACCCCCTAGCCAGAACCTCCCAATCAACCAACACTGAAACTCCATACCCACAGAGACTGTATAAGACAATACATGATTCTTGGTGTTTTAAGCCAACTCATTTTGAGATTTGTTTTGTAACACTAAATACATAGTATACTTACACTCGCTTCTTCTGAACTTTTCTTCTAAAACTCATTAAAATAAGTCAAATAATAATTATGTTTCTATTGATACAATAAGTGTGAGAGGCTTGGAGACAAGGCTTTGTACAATTTCATTCCCTCCCAATGACACGTTTCATTCTAGTTAGCAATGTGTGAATAATTAGAACTTCTGAATAATTAGAACTCTGTGGATTTTAATTTGAAAATCTCATTTTAACCATTTTATTTAACCAGCTTTAATGAGTTGTAAAATAGAACAAGAATAAATCATACCAGATGAACAATATTGCATTAGCTTCACAGAAGTTACACAAAATATGATGGCTACCTATGATTTTTAAGAGGTTTAAAATGTAAATGCAAATTCAAGTATTGTATAGAAAATCCAAAATAAATTACAACGAATATTACTAGAAAATAAAATTTTATATATACTGCGTTTAACTTATATATACTGCATTTAGTAAGAGAAAAGAATTTTGCCATACTTGGACAATTTCTACCAAGTGTTTTTTCTTTACTGTGATAAAATATTTATAATAAAAATATTACATAATTACTTAAGTGGAAAAATATGATAAGTAATGGATAAAAATGCTATTGAAGTAGGACAGAAAGAAAGATATTTTTGGAGCAATCAGGCTGCTCTACACAAAGTATACTTAATTAGGAAGATCTCTTAATTGGGATTGTCCCATCTTATCAAATCGAGCCTAGTAACAGGCATCTGTAAAGACAGGTGTTTAATTGGGATAGTAATTCTAGATAATTGGGGTGCCTGCAGGTGATCAAGAGTAGCCTAAATCAATCTGATTTCCAGATATTATGTCTTTGTAGGTATCTCCTGCTGTGCCTGTTTATTTGCTCTCTAAGAATGACCTCTGCACTGTTAAGAGAACAAATGTCTTTTTAGCACTAACTGCTGCAATTTTTGATTCCCGTCCCAGTTCTTAATCACATTATAATTCTTAAATATTCTTTCTTCTGTAAAATAACTACATTTTATATAGGATAACTTTAATATTACTTAATGTTTCCAATTGAATAGTAAAGCAAATAATTAGCACATTAAAACCGATGAAATCAAACATCACAAATCAAATATGCTCTAGCACACTAAACTATAAGAAATAATAATTATCACCTCTGAATGTAATAATTTATCATATGTAAATAAATTACTTCGCTTGAAAACCTTTTTCATTTTGTTCTTAAAGAACTACTTAGAACTTGTCTGAATTTGAAAATATATATTTTATTATATTTAATTATATGATTCAAATGAAATTATCACAGCAATGCAACATGTAGCATTGCATTTTGTTCAGACATAATATAGAAGCATGCAAACTCATAGGATGAGACAGAATTTTCTGTACATGAACTTCTACTTAGAGAAAATTTATTTCTTTACATCTTAGATTCTTTGGAATATATTTTTCAGTAAAAGTAATGTTAATATATATGCTTTTTCTTTTAAATTAAGAGATACATTTTACAACTAAACTTGAAACTTTTTAAGACTCATAGTAAAGTTATACTGATTTATGGTACACAAAAATTCTGTACAATTAAAGTTCTAGGAATCTTTGCAGATAAATCTTTATTAGACTCTGTTTAAGGTAGAAATTTTAATAAATTTTCAAAGGAAAATTTTAGATAACCCATTTTCCTAAGCAAGAATCATAATTAAAATATAATAATACCTTCAGTAGCAGGCCAGGTTACCCAGCACCAAGTCCTCCTGTCTGCAGACCCCAGTACTAGGTCACCTGCCAGCAGACCTAGGAAACAGGTCTGTCCATAATCTCTAGCCAGGCCTACTGGTGAAAGACTTTTCCTGCTGAAGTCAGTCTGTAAAGACTAGAAATGTGAATACTTCATGAAACACACAGACACCAGTGCAAGACTGCAAGGATTATAAAGAATCAGGGAAACATGAAACTACTGAAGAAACAAAATAGAGCTCCAGTAACCGATCCTAAAGAAATGGAGATCTAATAATTGCCTGTCAAAGGTTTAATATAATCATATTAAAGAAGCTCAGTGAGGTACAAGAGAACACATGTGGACATGTAAACATAATCTGGAAAACAACACATAGATAAGATGAGAGAACCAAACAGAAATTCTGGAGCTGAAGAATACAACGACTGAACTAAAAAAATTTGATAGAAGCTTTAACAGCAGACTTTATAAGGCAGAATAATCAGTGAACTCAAATACAGGTCATCTGAAATTATCCAGTCAGAGGAACAAAAAGATAAAAGAATGAAAAAGAGTGAAGGACATCTACAGAACTATGGGTAACCATTGAATGGACCAATATATTCATTTTGGTAGTCCCAGAAGGGGAGGAGAAAGGAACAGAAACCTTATTTAAAGAAAAATGGTGGAAAACTTCACAAATCAAAGGAGGGAAATGGACAACCAGATTCATGAAAGCCAAAGTAATCAAAATATGGTAAATCAAATGAAATCTACATCAAGATACATTATAATCAAATTGGTTATTTGAAAAGATAAGTAAAATTGATAAAGCATTAGCTAGACTAAGAAAAGCAAAAAGAAGACCCAAAAAATAACGAAAAAGAAATGGAAGAAGAGATATAACAGCTGATGTAACTGGAAATTTAAAAATTGTAAAAAAAATTATTATAAACAATTATATGCCAACAAATTGGACAACCTGGAATGAATTAAGAAATTCCTAGAAACATACAACCTGCCAACACTGTTTGAAGAAGAAATAGAAGGCTGGAACAGACCAATAATGAATAAAGAGATTGAATTAGTTATCCAATACCTCCCCACAGAGAAAAGCCCAGGACGAGATGGCCTCACAAGTCAATTCTAACAAACATTTAAAGAATAATTAATACCAGTTCTTCTTAAACTTTTCTAAAAAAACAGAAGAAACACTTCTAAATTTTTAGGAGGCTAGCATCACTCTGATACCAAAACTACCCTAAGACACCAAAATTACAAATCAATATCACTGATGAACATGGATGAAAAATTGTCAACAAAATATTAGCAAAATGGAAATGAATTCAACAGCACATTAAATGGAGCATAGACCATGGCCAGGTGTCATCTCTGGGATGCAATGATGGTTCTACACATGCAAATAAAACAGTGTGATATACTACATTAATGTACTTAAGAATAAAAATCACACAATCATCTCAGTAGATACAGAAAAAGGAGCCATTGATCTTTTTGCTATTTTTAAATAAGAATTTATTGATTAGATAAATTCAATATCCTTTCATAATAAAATTCTTAACAAAGTAGGTATAGAAGGAATGTACCTCAACATAATAAAGACCATATATGACAAGCTAACATCATACTCAAAGGTGATAAAAAGCTGAAAGCTCTTTGTCTAAGATCAGGAATAAGACAAGGATGCCCACTCTCATGATTTCTATTCAACATAATACTGAAAGTGCTAATACAGCAATTAGGCAAGAAAAATGACTAAAAGTCACCCACTTCAGTAAGGAAGAAGAACAATTATCTCTGTTTGTGGATGGTATAAGATTATAAGTAGAAAATCCTACAGGTTCCAAACAAACACGCACAACACACACACACACACTATATATGTTATAGCTAATAAGCAAATTCAGTAAAATTGCAGGTTACTATATTAATATACAAAAATTAGTTGCATTTTTATATACTAACAAAAACTATCCTTAAAAAATTAAAAAGAAAAAATCCATTCACAATTGGATAAAATACTGAGGAATAACCAAGGAGGTGAAAAACTTGTACACTGAACAGTGTAAAACACTGATGAAGGAAATTAAAACAAATACTAATAAATGGAAGACCATCCCATGTTCATATATTGACAGAATTAATATTGTTGCAGTGTCCATACTATGCAAATCTATGTATAGATTCAATGCAATCTCTAGCAAAATCTCAATGATAGTTTTTACAGAAATAGAAAAAAATAATAAAATTCATATGGAACTACAAGAAACCCAGAATATCAAAATGCAGTTTTGAGCAAGAAGAACAAAGCTGGAAGTGTCACATTTTTTTATGTGGAAATATATTACAAATTTACAGTAATTAAAAAAATAGTATGGTGCTAGCATAAGAACAAATATGTTGACCAATGGAACAAAATATAGAGGTAGGAAAAAAACCACATATATCAACTGATCCTTGGCAAGGATTCCAAGAGTACATAATAGGGAAAGGATAGTCTCTTTAATAAATGATATTAATAAACTGAATACCCATATGTAAAAGAATGAAATTAAATCCTTATCTTACACAATACATAAAAATTAACTCAAAAGGGATTAAAGACTTAAATGTGAGACTTCAAACCATAAAAATACTCAAAGTATAGGGGAAAAGCTTCTTGACATGGCCTAGGCTATGATTTCTTGGATATGATACCAAAAGCACAGGCAACAAAGACAAAAATAGGCAAGTAAGATTACACAAACCAAAAAGATTCTGAATAGCAAAAGAAACAATCAACAAATTTAAAAGGCAACCTACAGAATGGGAGAAAATATTTGAAATCCATATATCTGATAAGAGGTTAATATCCAAAATATATAAGGAACTCCTACAACTCAATAGGAAAAAAAATGGGCACAGCAACTGAATAAGCATTTCTCCAATGAAGACATACAAATGGCCAACAGGTCTATGAAAAGGTGCTTAATGTTAATAATTATCAGGGAAAAATAAATTAAAACCACAATGAGATACCACTTCATGCATGTTAGAATGACTATTATCAAAAAATCAAAAGATAACATACAATGGCAAGGATGTGAAGAAAAGATATCCTTGGACATTGTTCATGGAGATGCAACTTGGTATAGCCATGACAGAAAAATGTATGGCATTTCCTCAAAAATTAAAAAGAGAACTATTATATTATCCAGTAATCCCATTTCTAAATATATATCTGAAGAAAACAAAATCATTACCTTGAAGAAATATCTGCACAGAAATATCTGTACAATGAAATATCTGTTCATTGCTGCATTATATACAATAGCCAAGGCATGGAAGAAACCTAACGTCTATCTTTGAATTAATGGATAAAAAGTATATACATAAAATGGAATATTACTGTCTTAAAAAAAGAAGGAAATCCTGCCATTTACAATGACATGGATGAACCTGGAGGGCATTATGCTAAGTGAAACAAGCCAGACACAGAAGGGCAAATACTATACATGGTACCACTTACATAAGGAATCTAAAATAGTCAAACTCATAGAAGCAAAAAGTGGAATTGTGGTAGCTAGGAGCTGGAGAAAAAGAGAAATCGGTGAGGTATTAGTCAAAGGATACAAAGTTTTGGCTGAAGATGAATTGGTCCTAAAAACCAACTTCCAGCATAGTACAGTAAAAATACTGTACTATATACTTAAAAATTTGCCAAGAGGTAGATCTTATGTTATGTGTTATTGTCACACACACACACAATGTAATAAAGAGAGTTGAAGAAAACTTTTGGAGGTGATAGATATGTTTATGGCATAGATTATGGTGATAGTTTCACTGTTATTAAAGACAAAATTATATATATATACACACAAATGTATACATATATATGCACATATATATACGTATATACACATGTTTATATATACATGTATATATGGTAAAATTTAGCCTTATCAGATTCATTTGTGTTACCTATTGATGGATGTGTCATCCCCTTCAGAGTGAATTACTTAAACTCTAGCCCAAATGTTGAATACTTTATAAATATTTTTGACTGTCATTGTAATGGGCATGTAAAAAAAGAAGGAAAAAAATTAGGAAGGATAAAAAGATGGAAAAAGTGGGAAAGTAAGAAGTATTAAATCATATTGCTGATGTTTGAAGTGGTAAGATATTTATTACAAATCATTAGAAATTATTTGACATGTAAATAAGGACTTTAAGATTATTACATTAGATTATTAAAAAACTGAATATTAAATGTTAAATTGAAAAATATTGTTTCAAGAATTTAATATATAGAAATATATATCAAACAGGAAAAAATAGTAAACATACAACAAAGATAGGAAGGAAGGTAGGGAAGAAATGAACAATGGAAGGAAGAAAAAAATATAGAATGATGGATGGGTATACACAATATTGAATGACATACTACAATTTTGTCTTAATAAAGTTGCATATAAGGAATATGTGCATATTTATTTAAACAAAGTATGTGTTTAGAACAAATGATATCTTCCATGAGGTCTTCTCATCACTGTTGACCGGATGACTATTAGAAATAACTGTCAGTACTTCTTTATCAATCTCAAAAATACCAGCAGAAGAAATAAAGTTTCAGAATGAATGTTAGTAACCTGGAGAAGTTGTGAAGAAAGAGGGAAGAAGAGGTGAGGGAGGGGAGAAGAGGTAGGGGGAGAGAAAGAGAGAGAGAGAATGAATGGGAATGAGAGTAGTTTCTGGTCAGCTGCAACTGTTACACCAGGCCAGTGCATGCACCAGATATTTGAATGAAGAAGGGATCTTGTGTATCAGACTGAATTGTACTTTCAGGTGGCTTTTGACTGTAAGTGTATGAGAGATCCTGAGAGGGAACTGTCCAGCTGTAAGTAGTCAATGATTTAAGCACTATGTTCTGTGGCAATTTTTTTCTTTCACGTTAGACACCCAGAACAAGAGAAGGGATGCCTGAGAAGGGATGCCTGAGTTAGGAAAACTGTAATAGTGGAATCAGTCAGCAAATATTTGTAATTTTCTTTAGTAATGATCAGTAACCAGGGACAAAGAAAGCAGAAAGTATGATATACTCTTCCCATTAGATATACAAAAGGAAAAACACTAAGAAAAATGTTTCAAAAGGAAATTTTAAAGTGGCTAATATACTAAACCTTTTCAGTGAAAGCCATTAATTTTGTTACTCAATGTAACAGGCAAGTGAAAAGTACATTAATTATATAAAATATTTGTAGTATATAAAATAATTCTGAATTGAAAATAAGGCTAGATAATTTTTAAATTATGCAATGTAAACACTGTAATGTAAACATTTTTACATGTTAAATGAATTGCTCAAAATTTAAAATATTTGCATGTATTTCAGATGATATACACATTTTATGGCTAATATCACAAATACTACAGATTTATATATTTCTAATACCCAGTTTAAGAAGATAATTGGGAATCAAAATATTTTACTTATAATTAAAGAATAATATAACTTCAAATCAAATATTTGGGCTTTAGAAATAAAGCACTGAGGTTCATTTTTATATATTTTGAATTTTAAAAGTTAGATTAAAATAGTTAACACTGAATGTTTTAATACTTATTTAGTTTTTACAATGTTTGAACAATGTTCAAATAGAATACTTAAGTGATATAATGTTTTTAAAGTAATATAATATTTTTGAATCACAGTGAAAATCTGTGTGGAAATAAAATAGTCAACATTATAAAATATTCTTATTAAGTGGATTTTTACTATTGTAAAAAGCCTTTTTATTGACAGCTTTCAGGATATTTTAAGTCTTTGAAATCTTGAAAATAGATTTAGCATTTCAACATACATATTCATATCTGTTTTAATAATCTACTATTTGGGTATTAGTGACTCACTTTCATGCCTTAATCAACTTTATTGGACTGAATCATGTGACTTGCAACATGTCAAATCTTATTCTCACTTTCCTCAAAAAAAAAAAAGTAGCAGCTGCTAAGGATGCATTAATAATTCCCTGGGTAGGAGTTTAACAATCATATATGCAAAATCTGTTTTACTATGTTTGTGCATACTGGCTTGAAAAACTCCTTGAAACTTGAATTTTTCTGTTGACACCGAGTTACATGCACATAAAAATGATTACATACAAGAGTAGTAATTTTGATTTAGAAAGTACCTCCTAACCTTTAGAAGAAAGCCTGATATATCGTTTTACATCCCAGTAAACACTTCATTCTAATGCTCTGTATAACCATTGCATTTAATAATGGCAAAGGCATTAAAATGTTATGAATTAATGTATGGATTGCTGAATTAGAAGAAATAGTCTTATTGTTTTTTTTCATCAAATTTCTACATTACCATGAAGTCAAATGTCTTGATCTGTATAATGCTAATTCTTAACACAGAATTTCCTTAATATCTATTAGATGTATAAGTTATTCTTATTTAATGCTTACAATAAACATATTACATACTACTGGTACCAGGATAATCCCCACCAGCCCTTCCCTCTCTCATTTTTGCTCATACTTTTCCAAGATAAAATGTGCAAACATTGATCTTTCCTTTGCAAGTGATAACTCTGATTAGCCACACTACTTTCACAATGCCATTGGAGTCAGGAAATCTGCTTCTCCAAATTAGACAGCAAAATGAAAATTTTTATAAAGAATCTTAAGATATCTTCCTATTACGTCTAATTCTACAAAACTCCCATTATCATTAAAATACACATAAGCAAAAGGCAAGAAGAGGTAGATTCAAATATTCTTGCTAGGGCTTCCCTGGTGGCGCAGTGGTTGAGAGTCCGTCTGCCGATTCAGGGGACATGGGTTCGTGCCCCGGTCGGGGAAAATCCCACATGCCGCGGAGCGGCTGGGCCCGTGAGCCATGGCCGCTGAGCCTGCGCGTCCGGAGCCTGTGCTCAGCAACGGGAGAGGCCACAACAGTGAGAGGCCTGCGTACCGCAAAAAAACACAAATATTCTTGCTAATCGGAGTTCAAATTATTTTGAATATTAAACATACTTATAATTCATATTTGACTTCTGTAAGTTCAGGATGCAGAAATACAGATGTTATTTCTCACCAGTTCTAGGAATTAGTTTGAAAACTATAAAAAAGTAAAATCAGCATTCTTTTTTATTTTTACTTTTTTTTTTTTTTTTTTTTTTTTGCGGAACGCGGACCTCTCACTGCTGTGGCCTCTCCCCTTGCGGAGCACGGGCTTCGAACGCGCAGGCTCAGTGGCCATGGCTCACGGGCCCAGCCGCTCGGCAGCATGTGGGATCTTCCCGGACCGGGGCACAAACCCGCGTCCCCTGCATCGGCAGGTGGACTCTCAACCACTACGCCACCAGGGAAGCCCTATTTTTACTTTTTAAACTCCCCTGTGTTCCTGTCACTGCAGTTTAAAAAAAAAAAAAAAAAAAGAAGTCATGTTGCTGAGCAACATTTATGTTAAACACGTACTTTGGATACTTAAAAAGACTAAAAACTACATAAACTGACGCAAAAAAACAAAATGCATGAGACTAGAAAAAGCACGAGACTAGTTTATGAGGTAGCAAATAGCAAGTAATGGTTATACAAGGGATATTTATGTAAATAGCAAGTTATATTTTGTACAAGACTCTGCATGTTGCAAACTTTAATTGAAGTAGTCTTTATAATTATTCATTTGAGAAAGAAAACAAGGAGTAAAAGAAGTGTAACTTTTCATACATTACACAATTCTAATCAGTGACAAAGGAGGGAAACACAAAGTGAATTTTATGATGTATACATTCACATGCTTCTTTTAACTAAACTTAGAAATAATTCATTGTTAAAATAATGCTGATAATGCTTATTACACACTATTAATCACTTTCATTTTAAGTTATAAAGTGTATAAGGCATGGGCCAAACGAAATATTTGGAATATGTATTGATTCTAGAGGGCAGTTGTAGAAGTTATTACGTACAGTCCCTGACTTACAATTTTTCAGCTTTAAGATAGTGCAAAAGCAATATGCATTCAGAAGAAAACATACTTTGAATTTTGATCTTATACTGGGCTAGAGATATGTAATACGATAGCCTCTTGTGATACTGGGCAGCGACAGCTTGTCTCAGCTCCCACTCAACCACGGGATAAGGAGGGTAAACAATCAATACACTTACGATATTCTGTACTCTTAAAACCATTCTGTTTTTCACTTTAAGTACAGTATTCAATAAATCCCGTGAACTATTCAACATTTTATTATAAAATACATTTTGTGTTAGATGATTTTGCCCAGCCACAGGCTAATGTAAGCATTCTGAGTACGTTTAAAGGGGGCTAGGCTTAGCTATGATGTTCGGTAGGGTGGTGTATTAAATGTATTTTCGACTTAATGATATTTTCAACTAACAATGAGTTTATTGAGATGTAACCCCATCATAAATTGAGGAGATGTGTATTCACTCAATCAACAACATACACTGAACACAGATTATATGGTCTGCTTTTGTGAATTTAATGTTAATGAAGACATGAACTGGTTTTAGAATGTTAAATTTCAGAGGCAGAGATAATTAAGTAGTTGAGTATGTTATACGCAAACAACAATGGGCGAGAATAATTCCCATTTGAATAAGTGTAATTATGCTACTGGAAGGTAGAGGAAGAAGAAATTATTGTCCTTGATTGGGGGCATTAGAGATGGCTTGAATATAGAACAGGGAGATCAGCTCGGTGCTTTGTGACCACCTAGAGGGGTAGGATAGGGAGGGTGGGAGGGAGACGCATGAGGGAGGGGATATGGGGATATATGTATATGTATGGCTGATTCACTTTGTTATAAAGCAGAAACTAACACACCATTGTAAAGCAATTATACTCCAATAAAGATGTTAAAAAAAAAAGAGATGGCTTTATAAACTTGGCTTTATTTGAACTTTAATGAAGTCTGCAGTTATGCTTTTTTTGTTTGTTTTTTTTTAATTTGTGCAAGAGGGATATTCTACAACTGCCTTTATTATATTATTTCATTTGAATACAGTTTACTTATTTCAATAGATATATATGTATAAGTCCACAGATATTTATTAATGCATAAATTATTCTCCCAATATGCACTGAAAACCAAAACTGGCCTGCAAAAACTGGCCTTCAAATATCTATGTATTTAAATAACGAATGAACAATTATATTTTCCGATATGAAAAACAGGCCATTTTTGCCAGTCAAAGCAAAATTATTGCACATGACCCGAGTGCTTGAATTATTTCACTTACTTTAGTTTGAAAACTGGCCCTTGTATACAGAAGGCTAAGAGAGACTAAAGAAAGAGGCAGACCACTCCATATTGGTAGCTGGCAGTTTTAATAAGCAAGGGAACTTACATGCAAGACTTGTCTTGGGAGGCCACAAGAGGAGTAGATTTCTGTGTCCACCTGCCAGAATCCTAAAAGTTTATACAGAGGCCTTAAATGGGTTCAGTCACGTACTCAATCCACATGGTCTCAGTAACACAATGCTCTTTCCAGGCTATGTCCTTGGAACAACTCCTACTGTGGAATTGGTAGGCAGAGTGTACATTCCAAAGACAGGGGAGGAGCCTCTGATTGCCTGGGTCCATCTCACAGGTGAACTCGCAGTCACATCCTCTTGACAACCTCCTCCAACTTACCATGTCTCTTTCATAATATATGGGCATACATTCACAAAGCACACACATACATATTTTTTTCTTTTAAAGATAACACCTTCACAATTTCCTCTGTAGTTTACTTTTCAGAGCAAAATTAATCACTGCTTAAATAACATGTGGTATGTTTTCCAAAAGTAATTATTTTATCAATGTTTATTTTCAAGCTTCATAGTAAGAATTATATGAGTTTCCTAGGGTGGCTTTAAAAAATTATAATGAATATTGTGGCATAAAACAACAGGAACTTATTGTCTCACCTGGAGGCTAGAATTCAGAAATCTAGTTGTCCGTATGGTCATGCTCTCTCTGGAGATTCTAGTGGAGGATACTTTCTTGCCTTTTCCAGGCTTCTGGTGGTTGCTAGCAATCCTTGGTGTTCTTTGCTTGGTAACTGCAACTCAGCTCAAACCACTACAGTTGTCAAAAATG
Organism: Leucopleurus acutus; assembly: GCF_964270905.1. Lineage (NCBI taxonomy): Eukaryota > Metazoa > Chordata > Mammalia > Artiodactyla > Delphinidae > Leucopleurus > Leucopleurus acutus. The sequence goes on from NC_139160.1 coordinate 57,690,044, forward strand.
ATATGAATACACGTGATAAAAAGTTATAATTAAAGTCATGTAAAAGAGCCAAAATCTCTGTAAAAATTTTACATATCATGGTAGTTTCTTCCAATATGTGTATATCTATATTGTTCTAACTGTTATCTTCTATTGAAAATTATTTTTCTTAAGTACCAAATGTCATGGTAAATATAAAGTTGTGTTCAGTTGTATTACCTTTCTTCCATTGGATTTTATTTTTTATGCTTTTAGCCTCTCTGGGTTGCTGTTTGGATGAATTTTTTCTGTACATATTGGGTATTTCTGTGATACTATATTTATATGTAAAATATAATCTCTTAAAATATGCTATTTGGAAATTGAATTTTTTGGTAATTCTTTTAATAATATTCTATATATGAGATTAATACTTGACTTTGTAAAACCCACAAAATGATCACAAAGGGAACTCAGTGATCATAAAAATAACATACTTTTCTGGTGATCTAAAAAAAAAAGCTATAGCAACACCATGGCATATTTTTGGTGTCACAGTTTATTTCACATGAAAGCTGTTACCAGCAACCTAAAAGGAAAGTTAAGGAACAGTAAGGGCCTAAAATCACAGATTTTTGAGGATAGGGATTTTAGTGAAAAGAGATAGATCATCTCTTGACTGAGCATTTTGTTGCAAACTGAGCAATCCACAAAATGAAATAAATCAAAACTCTAATGCAACTGGGTTGTTCAACCCTACTCATGATTGCATCATAGAAATGATTCTCTCTTTAGCCCCTGAAATTTATTATTTTATATTATAAATTATAGATAAGTGGATTAGTTTTGTCATCAAGTCTCAATTCTATAAAGAGAAAAGGCAAAACATGTTTCTCCCATCAAAAGGTCTTACAAATGTGTCAGAGGAAGGTTTCAAAACAAACTCCTTTCTCTCTGAATGTACTGTAACAACACTGGTAAAGCAAAGGACAAACATGCTTCTGTAAAATAAGATGTTTTATTTCCTATCTATTTATTTTTTGATAACAACAATCACTCTTCCCAGTGTATTTATGAATTGCACACACCCTTGTTGCACCAGAAATTCATTGCATCCATCTTCACTCTTTACCACTCTCTCCAAATTAAACCTAAAACCATTGATGCTGTGAAGTCACTTATAGATTATAATTGAAGCAGTGCTCTAAATGTCTGCATGTGCAAAACACCACCAATGTGCTTGAACTTGTATTTGGAGAGCAGTTCTCCTATATTTAAAACATCTTATTTTGGAAAAAACATATGCTGAGCATATTTCCCCAACTTTTATCCTTTGTTAAACATCTCTGCTGACTCTGCCTACCAATTTTCCATCTCTCCTTTTAAGGACAATGACTTCCCTTTCTGTTCCAACCAGAAATTTTTAATAGTAGCTTTCCATTATATTACTAGGGACTTCTGTCTATAGTTGATCATCCCTGGAATAAACAATAAAGCCATTCCATCTACGAACTACTCAAGTCTATGTTCAAATCAGATGGAAATAGCTTGTCTGAAAAAAGTAAAACTAACACAGGAAGAAAAGTGAAATTGAAAGGTAGACTATTCGTAACATTCAATTGCTGGTGCCAGATGTTTCAGAAGCCCAGACACATATTACAAACTCGTAACTAAATAAACTTTACCATATATTTTACTCCTTGTCTAAGCTATTTTAGGATGAATTTCTTGTACTTCTTTCATTTTCTTACTAAGTTACCTCTATTTTTCTTACAAGAAAGGTAGAGAAATTTATCAGGAAAAGAACAAAATCAGGTCAACAAAATCATTATTAATAGTATTCTCTATTGGAGCAAGGGGTTAATGTATTCTTAAAATAGTGCTTAGATTAACATGTATCAGATGACAAACATAATGAGAGGAATTTGAAAGTAATTAATTTTATTAGAAGTAATTTTCTGACTGTTACAACCTCTTTCCAAAAGCATATCAATGATTAAACCAATATTCCTTAATTCATAGTGTAAACATTTTGATGGGTTGGAGGATTTTAACATTATAAATATGAAAATAAATTACAAATTATTGGTTATTTATAAACAATTTGTTTTCCTTAAGTATATATTAATGTTTTTAACCAAAAGACTTTTAGAGAAAAATCAATGACTTAAGAACATTTTATAATATGCCTACATTTTTATTTACTTCATTAATCAGTACATAAAGTAATTATTTAATGCTTATTTTGGAGGAAAGCCAGGGAAATCAATACACTGGTGTCTCTCTCCCCACCTCTTCTAATGCTCCCCAGTGACTTTCCATTGCTTGACAACAAGTGAAGTCAAAAGGTATGGGAATAAATCTATATGTGCCATAGAAATCATTCTTCCCAGGAAGAGAGTAGGAATGAGACAAGAGTAGATATGGAAAGTCAAATGGAAAATATTTGGTAAAAGCACTCTTTTTCCTTTATCATCACTTCTGTTTTTAGTTCAGGTAAATATAATGTGCTCCCAATGAGAAGAATTCACATAGATCCAGCATCATACATCTTCTCATTAACATGTGGATAACAAACAAGTGTGGATAACAAACAAACACTTACTCCAGTGTAAAGCCTAGCATATTAGCCATCACTGTGTTCTTTCTAGGGTTGCAAACATAAATAAGTAACTAAATAAATGAATGAATAAATAGATAAGGGGATGCGGATCATTAACAGTGGTGTAAAACATAAATGTCACATACCCCTCTTAAAGCTTGTCACAACTCTATGCTGGTAATCTCCCCTGACTTCTACCATCCATGTTCTATTCTCCTGCCCTTCATCAGCACATCAGTTATAAGGGGAAAAAGCCAGTCACTTATTGCTTCAGGATCTGAGGGCTTACTAATGGTATCTTGATCATATCTCCCTAGTTTTCATTTCCCTGAATTACTGTCGTACTTAAAAGAAAAACCCGAGAAAATTTCAAATTCCAAATATAGTCCTCCCTGTTCCAATTGTATCTCAGCAAAACAACATCGGTAAAAGGGATTAATCGTTCCATCTACAATAGCCACCCCGCTAGCTGCTTGATATCTCAGCTGCACGCTAAACCCGGGATATTCATGAACTAGTCTTGACTTCTAGCTCATCAGAGCTCTAGTGATGTTTCTTAGTGGAAGCATTTGTCCTAAAATATCCAAATTCATTGAGCCTAAAGTATTGGCTATGAAAGGTAAAAATATTTTCCATGGATTATTTGGCAATGAATAAGGAATTTTGTCAGCCAAGGACTTGAAGTGCTAACAGAAACACTATAAACAAAGAAGGCAGTCCAAGACAATCAACCTGCCACTAATAAGGGAAATGATTATCCTTGAGATGGTGTCATATCAACAGCACAGGACTCATCTTTGTTGTTGATAGGTTGAACATACAGCTGTGACAAAAGCCCAGCTTGCTTTGTTGAGGGAAAAAGAAGTTTTATGAGTTCATGCCTTTCACTATGGCTATTTTTTGTCTGGGCCCAGTGATCAAGAATGGGGTGGCTAGGGAAGAAGTTTTTTTACCCACAAGGGAGGTAATTTTGCCTGCCTATTTAGTACCTATGCTGACATGGATGAAAAATTTTGTTCATTTACTTTAAATTGATTTTTTTAACATCTTTATCGGAGTATAATTGCTTTACAGTGGTGTGTTAGTTTCTGCTTTATAACAAAGTGAATCAGCTATATTTCGTGACCACTCTGACAGTCTCTTCCCCAAAACTTCTTGTAAAAAGTATTGAAGCTTTGTCCTTTTTAGGTCTCTGACAAGCCAGCTAACCCACGAACCAGACCCCGTAATCCCAGGTAGATCCTAAACTCAGATCATTTCTCCTATCACACAAAGTAGAGAATCAGAGAAGCAAGTCAAATATTTGCTAGCTGGGCAATTTCTCTTTAAGGCTCACTTCAGGAACATTATTGAGATGCGTGTTAGTTCAGTGGCTACTCACTAAAGACTTCTAACCAGGATACTCATTTGATCTATCTTGGGACCAGGATCATGAATTTTCTTCCTACTCTCCATATTTGTAGGGCCCTGCCCCTGAGGTGAAAGATTTTGATTAAGGGAAAGGTGGAGAATCAGTGGGAGAAACTAGTAAGGGACTCGATGCCAAGCTCAGAATCCTACTCAGGTGTCCTATTTCCAGGCCATTTCTAGTATTAGTAGCTGCATTGCTTAGGGTGCCAACAAAAAATAGATTGAATACTTGAAAAAAAAGGAAAGTTGAGCAGAGTTTATTTAAAATAAGTAGTGTACAAAAGTGTGGGTATAGGTATTTCAGAGATAGGACTGTAACCCCAGAGGTTAGTAGCTTGAGAGCTGTTATGACCTTTAGGCCCTGAAATGACAAGGGGAGGGAAATTTTGTGAAGTACCAGAGCAACTTATTTGGACTACTTGAGAAGAGCTGTGAGTTACAGCTCAATTGACACAAACATCTCAAATGTCCTTGCAGAGAGGGACCTGCTAGGTCCTGCTTTTATTCTTCCACTACCTTCTAAATCCCTGCTAGGCCTCTCCACTATCAAGGAAAAGCACAGCGAACAGGAGATCACTGATTTGGTTTTATAAAGGCTGTCTTAAGTGTCAATAATTTAAATATATATAGATATATCTACATACACAGAAACTTAGACAAACATGCATAAAATACCACACATACACACCATTAAAAACTTCATTTTATAGGGCTAATCCCCAAAATGAGCTTGATAGTAAATTGTAATAAGTTTTAGTTCTAAGAAAACTTTTCAAATATCTCATTCACAACTTCTAAGAATCAAAACTTTTAGAGTAACAATGTTCTTTTGTCCCCCAAATTATATTTCAATTCTTCTACTCTTATCATGTTCTAAATAAATAGTTAATAGTGAATAAACTGAATAGACTTGAATCAATTATGCCAAAAATAAAATTACAAAGTGTTTATATTTAGTGTCTATATTTTTTTACTTTTTCTCGTCTTTAGAATTATGCATCTATCACTGTACACAATTGATTGTATACAATGACTATCAGTGCAGCTACACAATGATTTTATTATTGCAGTGTTTTAGATATATATATTGAATCAATGAGCTCTTATTATAGTTTTAGTAATTCCAACCAGTTATCAGGAAGAGTATTACTAACTGAAACGCCTCCCCACCCCCATCAAAATGTAAGTTTGAAAATAGAATTATTACAGCTAAAGTCACGTGTGTGTATGTGTGTAGCTCTGTGTATGTGTGTGTGTGTGTGTGTGTGTGTGTGTGTGTGTGTGTAGGGGTGAATATTAACCACATATTTATGTTTGTTTTGAATTTCCTATATAGGAACATGTGATATCTCTCATAGGTTCAGACTTCATTATGTTATTCACTCAGACTTCATTATGTTATTCACTCAATTATCTTTCAGTTTTTCACATTGTTCTTAGGTATACATTTTGAATGATGGATTATAGTTTTTCTAGGTGCGGTAATTGCATATTTCCATTATATTTTTATTGAAAAAACATGGATATTTTGTATTATTCTGTATTATTCTGCACATATTACTCCATATAGTTATTCAATGTGAATTTAAATAATTTTATTTAAATTTAAATAATCTTATAAAGTGATTTTGTCACATGAATTTTTTTCAATATACTTATTGAGTAATATAATGATTGAATAATAAATACATATTATGACATTGAATTTTATATTCAGAAATTTACCCTTCTGCTTCATAGAATATAAGGCTTTTAAAGCATTATTAGATTTGCGTGTAGTAATGTCAGTGTAAGATATTTTGTGCTATTTTTTTCTAGGTTATCCTTTTAATCCTAGAAAATTCTTTTCTTAAAATACGTACGTAGTGTGAAGTTATTTGTCATCTTCTATTTTCTGTGATTATCTGAACCTTGATTTTCTGGAATTACTGAATCATCTGATATTGACACATTTCTGGTAATTTTATAAAATTTCCTTTTTTCTATATTTATTCTTATACTCACTTCTCTATTCAAAACTTTTTTCCCCTGGAAATCATCACCTCAACAATTTTATTTAATTAATTTGCCATGTAATTTTCTTTAGTTCATTTTTATAAATTTTGGTAATTATTTTCCTATCCATGCTTATATTATCACTAGACAATTGAGATTGAATCTAATGCTCTTAAAATTTTGAAGTCCAATTCAGAAAATATATTTTAATAAGACTTTTTAGACCATACATTCGTGACACTATGGACAAAGAATGTTGCCTGCCATTCCAGTAAACAACGAATGTTACCGGCCATCAAGCCATCAGCCACTAGAGCTGCCTCAGACAGGTGTGCCCTGAAGGGAATTCAGGGTGGAGAAAACAGGATACTAGCTCTAGAGAGTTTAAGATGCATACCTAAGGAATAATTTCAATAAACCCAGACCCTTGCATCTTCCCAGACATAGAAAACCACTAAAATGTCTGCTTTCTGTGATTAGCAGTATTTTTTGACGTTCCACTACATGCTTATTTTTTCTTTTTTTCAGCAAAAATTCCTATATAACCTGGCTTCTCCTTTACTTTTTTGGAATGGTTCCTCCAAAGAGCTACCTGAGAGGCTGTCTCCCAGGTTATAGTCCTCAGTAAGGTCCCCAGATGAAATATAATTCACAACTTTTAGGTTGTGTGTTTTTCTTCAGTCAATAACAATATATTTTAGAGTATATTTCCTACTTGGAAGAGGGAATAGATAAGGCCATTGGAGAATTATTAGAGCCGAGTAGTTTTCTGTTCTGTACTACACTGAATTGCCCATGCCCTTAAAATTTGTAATTAATTAAAATTCATTTTGCACATTGTTTATTTTATAGTAAACATGTTAAACAGAAGACTAAAATAAGTATAAACTTTGTTATTAATCCAAATTCCATCTTAACAATTACAACACCAGATATTTGTTCTGAGTACGAGAGATATTTTCAAGAGACAACAAAGGGTCTTAAAATACACTATATTTCTCTTTTAGACCTACCAGTCATATTTTTAAAGATATTCTCCTTTCATGTTTGTTCATTGACATGTAAAGCCCTTAATGAAAATATTTACAATTTCAATACAATTATATTTTTAACTTACTTTATAAAACATGTCTAGCAACTAAATTCATTTTTAACACGAGAGCACAGATCCTGTCTACTGCATGTAACGAGTACTTTTCTGTATGAATATATGTATGAATTTGCCACTACTCAAGACTGAAATTTTTCTTTTGAATTATTGCTGGAAACTAGGAAACTATGTAAGAATTAAGAAATAAATGTGTTTGTTTTATTCATTTCCACATAAACTATGTGGTAATGTGCTCTTTCCAATGTGCTTATTTCCTACCTTATCTCTCACTTTTTAGTTCCATCTATATATATGCTTTTATTTTTAATGCAAATGTATAGTTACACAGGTAATAATGAGAAAAATGAGAAATAACATAGAAGTTATAAAAAGTGTTATTGAGAAGAATTAATAGTTTTTCACAATAGGTAGGTTTTAATGTTATACAAAAATAAAAATTAGTTCAGAGTATTTTTATTTTACCATTCTTAGGCTTTATATTTTAAAACTATTTCTGGAAGAAAAATATTAACTATCTCCTTTGCATAGGATCTGTAACATTTTATCAATAACCATATAAATCATGCCAGCATTTTCCAAATTGTCCACCATGGGGTACTAGTCCTCTTAAAAGATCTGTGAGCTAATATTTATATTAAGAAATAGACATTTGTAGCACAGGGAAATCAGCTCGGTGCTTTGTGACCACCTAGAGGGGTGGGATAGGGAAGGTGGGAGGGAGACACAAGAGGGAGGAGATATGGGGATATATGTATATGTATAGCTGATTCACTTTGTTATAAAGCAGAAACTAACACACCATTGTAAAGCAATTATACTCCAATAAAGATGTTAAATAAATAAGAAAGAAAGAAAAAAAAAGAAATAGACATTTAGTCTGTAATAATTGCTTGCTTGAAATTGAATCTATACAAGGTATGCAATGACCAAGACAGCCTTAATGTTCCCCTCAGCTTAACTAAAGACAGTGTTCTTCCTGACTCTAGGCTCTTGACATCCCTTTTCTTACAGCATTTACTTCAGAAAACTTGTAATTTACCATTGTCCCTTTGGGTTTAAATCTTCTCTCAGCCTCTTGCCAGTTTTACACCCCAGGAATATCTTTCACAAGAATCTTGAAGCCCTCTCTTTGAATAAAGACAGGGCTCCTATTTCCCAGTCTCTGTGAGAAAACAAGGAGCCTAAATTGATTAGCCAATTACCAAAGACAGAAAGTCTTAACACACTGACAAACCCCTCCCTCCCTCCCTTGATGTCATTCATTACTTTTTCACTGTTCACCTCTGTTCTTCAAATCTTTCAGTGGTCCTTTTGTTTCAGAGGAGCGCAGTTCAGTCTCTCCCTCCTACTGCACTAGTTTGACCCCCACTGCAATAGATCTGAATACGATTGTCTTTGTCTGTTTATCTGGTCCACTACAATTTTTACTTGACATTAATATGATATTTGGAAAGAACTATAAAAAGTGCATCTGTTTAAAGTCATATTTCTCAAAATATAGCTTTGTTCAACTCAAGCTCTGTGAAGTATAATTTACAAAATGCAGATCAATGTAAAAATAAATTACATCTAATATGTAACTATATCACTAAATATTGAGCATTCTCTATGGGTAAAACCAAATTTATAGTATTGGAGTGATGCAAAACTAAACGTGATGCTGTATCTACCACAAATTATTGCACATGCTGGAAATGGAGATAAATATCTATATTGAAAATTATGAAGCAAGCCATAAAAATATGCCTTCTAAAAATTATGAAACATGTCCCAAATGAAATATTCTAATCATACTCCAGGAAAAAATCTGCAGAGGTTCTGGAAACACCATTTTGTCCCCTTATCCCCTCAGGTAATATGTCTTTGTCAAAGCTGAATGTACAAGAGCAATTTCCACACTGCTAAGTAGATATTCTGGAAAAGAGGTATCTTGTGAACACATGGAAGCACAATGACAGAATATTGTTCTTGCAAAACCCATGTTCCCAATTCTTTGCATCACCTGACAAAAATGGATGCATAAAAATTTTTTAGTAACTGACGATTCTGAAGACAGAATTGGGAAAGGTCTGGCCAAAGTAGGCAATGAGTTACTGATGCTAATGGAGATAAAGGGCATTGTCAGCTTAGAAGGAAATGCATCGTGTTCACTTTCAGATCTGTACAACCATGGGACACATTATCTCCCTAGCTTTCCCCCAAAAGAATGTCTACCAAGCTTCATTTATTATTTCCTGTTTACGAAGCTGGTAGAAAGAGCATCTGATCACTGCGTGAAGACTTCAGTTGTCCTTTTTAGTTGTTTTTTCCCTGATCTGAGCCGCCTTATCTCTACCAACTTTACTTGGATTCATTATTGGATTTGAGTTAGGTACTCCCTTTTTTCCAAGGACAGGGATAGTTTTCTGCTTAAGTCTGAGTGTTCAAAGTATACTATGGCTTGGGAACTCCTAACCTAGAACCATCCACTATCACAGAAATCGATGAAATACAAAAAGAATATTAGGCACATCTATAGTTTCTCATTCTGAAAAGAGAATTTATTTAAAAAAAAATACCCTTGGGCCTGAGGCAAAGGCTTCCTTCCCTCAATAATTATCAAACTGAGATGAATCAAGATGGTGCTTTTGTTGTTTTATTTTTTATTATTGTTTTTGGTAGAGGTAGGAGGAAGTTTACATAGCAAGGATATGGGAAACAGATTTAAGGGTAAAACTGATAAAATAAAATTTAGGAATTTTTCTTTAAACCAGACTGTCAACGTTGGTTGTGTCTAAGAATTCCTCAGTGACCTTTGTGTTGCTGCCCATTTTTAGAAGCCTGTTTTTGATCTTCCCATTCCCTTCCCCTATCTGCCATGTTCCCAAGTTGTCTCTTCAAGGCAGCCTAATTTACAAGCTTGCCTTTGAAATGTGAGAGAACACTGAACCAGCCTTTGGGACTTAAGTTCTCAAACCACCATTATAACAACTATCTTTATCTCCAAATAAAGTTATCCACTCCTGCCCCTACCCTGTGTGTGTGTGCACACGTGTGCATGTGTGTGTGTGTGTCTATAACTTCAGGAAACAGTAAAAGAATAGTAAAATATATCTTTGAAAATGGAGGAAAGACCTAATGAAGTTAAGAACATTTCCTTTCAAAGAAACACTCTTAACCCCTACTGTCTTTTGCAAAGTTTGCATGAATTTAATTGTAAAAACAAGCAAGGACAGTATATGTAAAAGGAGAATAGAAAATGAAAAAATTACACTATAGATATTTTTGTAAAAATGCTAAACATGTCTCAAAGCAAGCAAACCAAGTATTGTATTAAATTAAAATTCATCATGAAAAATTAATTCCAAATATTCATACATATTTTGACTTACATTTTCTATGAGATTATTCAACACTTTAAAATCTTCATTTAGCTTGTACATATTTAGTGTTGATTATATTCTAGGTATTGAAATGAGTTGAAAATTAATAGATTAACAGAGATTAACAAATTGCAGATAAAATAAATGATCATGTAAATATATATAAGAATGGTATTAAAAGACAATTAACACTTGTTCATGAAAAAACTCAGCAAACAAGAATAGAAAATAATTACACATTTCATTAAATGCAACTACCCCAATGGATAGCAATAATCAGAATAATCAATCAAAGTAGTTATATCTATGAAATCTTCAATATATTAAGTTTAATATAAAGTAATTTCATTGAGCAAATGGTAAATTATTTAAAATTAACCAAAATAAGGAAAATAAATATGTCATGGACCTAAAGAAATAAGAATATCATATAATGTTTCTACAGAAAATAAATACATATACAAAACGATGTAATATAATTGAGACCTGTTGGGCTGCACCCCACAGGCCTACAAGGCCTGTGCTTGCCCAGCTTCAAGACTGAAGAAAGAGCCCAGAGTCAGCAACAGAGACATCAATTGTTTAATGGATTGAGGAGCTTACATGTCTGAAGCAAGGTCCTGGAATGACACCTCACCATGTGCGGCAGTCAGTGGGCAGGACATGGTGGCAATCTTTGCTCCCCAGGGGAAGGGTAGATTGCTGGTTATACGGGGATTTACAGCAGGTTGGCTCATTAGTTACCAGGGAAACAAGCAGAGAGACACTCCCCTTACCACCCCTTTGATAAGCTATCCACACTGGGGCCCCGGGGCAAGTCTGTAGGAAGGTCAGTCATCTGAGTAGGGTGTAGGTGAAGCAAGCACTGGTTGGGCAGGGGATGTATAGAGAGCAAGATAACAACCATCCTGAGTGGCGTTTCCATACAAGACCAGGAAGAGACAAATTCTCATGAACTTTATTTTACAAAGCGAAGAGAAGAGACCCCAGCTCACAGAGTCTAACAGCTTATGATGAGAACTTTAATTCTAATTTAAGAGAAATTTAATTTTACAAACAAGAAGCAATAGCAAGTTGACTTTTGAAAGGAAAGAGGCTGAATTTGATCTAGAAAAACCATTCAGGCCACTTAAACATTCATCTGTTCTATAAAGCTCTATAATTTCTGATAACAGCATGTTTTATTATCTGTAGATCTTGAAGATATTACATTTGAAATACTCAGTGTTTTTATTATGTTTCATTCTTCCCCTTTATATAATCAGAAATTTCATTTTAGTTTTTACTATCTATTCAAAACTAGATAAGGTCCACTGACCGATAATGCTAAACTACCACAACAATCAGATAAAACAAACAACATAAATCAGTACATTAGAGAGCTGATTACATATTTTTGTTTGTTAAATATATGACTCCAGGGATCTAAGCATAATGACTTGATGCATTAGTCATCTGAGGTGCCATGAGTTACAAAACAAAAATTTCCAGAGTTCATTTTTTTTTAACATCTTTATTGGAGTAAAATTTCTGCTATACGTATACATATATACCCATATCCCCACACTCTGGTGTCCCCCTCCCACCCTCCCTATCCCACCCCTCTAGGTGGACACAAAGCACTGAGCTGATCTCCCTCTGCTATACGGCTGCTTCCCACTAGCTATCTATTTTACATTTGGTAGTGTATATATGTCAATGCCACACTCTCACTTCGTCCCAGCTTACACAACCCCCTCCCCGTCTCCTCAAGTCCATTCTCTACATCTGTGTCTTTCGTTCTGTCCTGCCCCTAGGTTCATCAGCCTTTTTTTTTTTTTTTTTTTTTTTTCAGATTCCATATATATGTGTTAGCATACGGTATTTGTTTTTCTCTTTCTGACTTACTTCACTCTGTATGACAGACTCTAGGTCTATACACCTCACTACAAATAACTCAATTTCATTTCTTTTTAGGGCTAATATTCCACTGTATGTATGTGCCACATTTTCTTTATCCACTCATCTGTCAATGGACACTTAGGTTGCTTCCATGTCCTGGATATTGTAAATAGAGCTGCAATGAATATTGTGGTACATGTCTCTTTTTGAATTATGGTTTTCTCAGGGTATATGCCCAATAGTGGGATTGCTGGGTTGTATGGTAGTTCTATTTTTAGTTTTGTAAGGAACCTCCATACTGTTCTCCATAGTGGCTGTATCAATTTACATTCCCACCAACAGTTCAAGAGGGTTCCCTTTTTTCCACACCCTCTCCAGCATTTATTGTTTGTAGATTTTTTGATGATGGCCATTCTGACTGGAGTGAGGTGATACTTCGTTGTAGTTTTGATTTGCATTTCTCTAATGATTAGTGATGTTGCACCTCCTTTCATGTGTTTGTTGGCAATCTGTACATCTTCTTTGGAGAAATGTCTATTTAGGTCTTCTGCCCATTTTTGGATTGGGTTGTTTGATTTTTTGATATTGAGCTGCATGAGCTGCTTATATATTTTGGAGATTAATCCTTTGTCAGTTGGTTCATTTGCAAATATTTTCTCCCATTCTGAGGGTTGTCTTTTGGTCTTGTTTATGGTTTCCTTTGCTGTGCAAATCTTTTAAGTTTCATTTGTTTATTTTTGTTTTTATTTCCATTTCTCTAGGAGGTGGGTCAAAAAGGATCTTTCTGTGATTTATGTCCTAGAGTGTTCTGCCTATGTTTTCCTCTAAGAGTTTTATAGTATCTGGCCTTCCATTTTGGTCTTTAATCCATTTTGAGTTTATTTTTGTACACGGTGTTACGGGGTGTTCTAATTTCATTCTTTTACATGTAGCTGTCCAGTTTTCCCAGCACCACTTACTGAAGAGGCTGTCTTTTCTCCATTGTATATTCTTGCCTCTTTATCAAAGATAGGGTGACCATATGTGTGTGGGTTTATCTCTGGGCTTTCTAGCCTGTTCCATTGATCTATATTTCTGTTTTTGTGTCAGTACTGTACTGTCTTGATTACTGTAGCTTTGTAGTATAGCCTGAAGTCAGGGAGCCTGATTCCTCCAGCTCCATTTTTCTTTCTCAAGATTACTTTGGCTATTTGGGGTGTTTCCATACAAGTTGTAAACTTTTTTGTTCTAGTTATGTTAAAAATGCCATTGGTAGTTTGATAGGGATTGCATTGTATCTGTAGATTGTTTTGGGTAGTATAGTCATTTTCACAATATTGATTCTTCCATTCCAAGAACATGGTATATCTCTCCATCTGTTTGTATTGTCTTTAATTTCTTTCATCAGTGTCTTATAGTTTTCTGCATACAGGTCTTTTGTCTTCTTAGGTAGGTTTATTCCTAGGTATTTTATTCTTTTTGTTGCAGTGATAAATGGGAGTGTTTCCTTAATTTCTCTTTCAGATTTTTCATTTTAGTGTATAGGAAAGCAAGAGATTTCTGTTCATCAATTTTGTATTCTGCTACTTTACCAAATTCATTGATTAGCTCTAGTAGTTTTCTGCTAGCATCTTTAGGATTCTCCATGTATAGTATCATGTCATCTGCAAACAGTGACAGTTTTACTCCTTCTTTTCTGATTTGGATTCCTTTTATTTCTTTTTCTTCTCTGATTGTGGTGGCTAAAACTTCCAAAACTATGTTGAGTAATAGTGGTGAGAGTGGCAACCTTGTCTTTTTCCTGATCTTAGTGGAAATGGTTTCAGTTTTTCTCAGTTTTTCACTGAGAACGATGTTGGCTTTGGGTTTGCATATATGGCCTTTATTATGTTGAGGAAAGTTCCCTCTATGCCTACTTTCTGCAGGGTTTTTATCATAAATGGGTGTTGAATTTTGTTGAAAGCTTTTTCTGCATCTATTGAGATTATCATATGGTTTTTACCCTTCAATTTGTTAACATGGTGTATCACACTGATTGATTTGTGTATATTGAAGAATCCTTGCATTCCAGGGATAAACCCCATTTGATCATAGTGTATGATCCTTTTAATGTGCTGTTGAATTCTGTTTGCTAGTATTTTGTTAAGGATTTTTTGCATGTATGTTCATCAGTGATATTGGCCTGTAGTTTTCTTTCTTTGTGACATCCTTGTCTGGTTTTGGTATCAGGGTGATGGTGGCCTCGTAGAATGTGTTTGGGTGTGTTCCTCCTTTGCTATATTTTGGAAGAGTTTGATCCAGGGTTCATTTTATAAGCCTCAATAGTTTGGGAAGTCCTGTCATATTTTTATGGTTTTAACATTTATCACAATATACAATTATAATTATTTATTTATTCAGGCAGAGTAGAACCTTAGAAGAAATACAACAGCTGTGACCTGTATAATTAAGAAAAGAAGGGTGTTTTGAATAAATAGACATGAGAGTTTCATTTGCCCCAGTATCCACAGAGTATTCTTTAATCCATAAACAACTGAGAATATGCAAATTTTTAAATTGCTACCCAGAAAGAATAACAAAGACTAAGAACACATTAAAATCTAAAATAGATGAGTATAGTTAAATTTAAATATATTATATTATAATAATATATAATATTAATAACATATTTCATGTATAATTTATAAGGTACATTTTCTTGTTATCTTTTTACAAGGCAGTGGAAAATGTAAATTCATATCAGATGAATATGACATGCAAAGCTATAGGGATAAAACGTTGAATCTCAATTTCTCTAAATCTCTCTCTCTCTCATCACTCCCTTTCCTTTCATCCTTCCCTCACTCTCTCTGTTGATTTGATAGTTTTAGTAAGATTTCTAGTTGACGTTGAGATTTTAATACTTACAGAAACTAGTGCATTTATTTGGAGGAATAATCTGATAACTAGATTGGAAAAGAGAGTAAAGATTTTAAATGTATGATCAAGCCAGCAAGAATTATTAGTAAATCCTTCTAATGAGTATACACTTGTAGCAAACAACAGCAACAAACAAGAAGACATGTTGGATTTCTTTTAAGAGAGAGGAGGAAGTACAAGGAGAGAGATTTCGGGGAAAAAAGTGAGAGAATGAGCTCCAGAAACATGACAGAAACCCCACATTTGGTGTGTTGTTATCCTCTCCTCATGTCTCTAAAAGCTTATGTGAATTTTAGTTACACATGAATAGTTGTGCAAATCAATATGCAATTTTGTATGTCAGTTTGTGAGGGTGTGTGTGTATGCTTGGCATTACTTCCATTTTAAATGTTTGCTGGATTTCAGCTGTAAAGCCATGGGGTCTGGTGGTTAACTGGAAATATTTAACTACAAATTCAGTTTCTTAAAAATTGTAGGTCTATTCAGATTGCCTATGACTTTTGGGAGAACTTGGGTGACTTATTTTTTTCCAAGAAATTTGCCCATTTTAGCTAAGTTATTGAATTTCTTTGTACACATTTGTTAATATTACTTTTATAGTCTGTAGTATTAATAGTAGTTTTCCCTCATTCAGTCCTAATATTGGTAAAGTGTCTTTTGTTCTTCATAAGTCTGGCTAGAGTGCATAAAATTCATGAACTTTCTCTATAGCAGCTTTTTGATTCACTGATTTTTTTTGTATTAGTTTTTTAAAAAATATTCTATTCCATTTATGTTCTTATTTTAATTATTTCTTTGTTTCTATGGATTTAATTTGATCTTCTCATGTTTCTTAAGGTGGGAGCCTATATTATTGGCTTTAGATAGTTTTTCTTTTCTAATATAGGATTTTGCACTATAAGTTTCCTCTAAGCACTGTTTTAGGTGCATCACACAAATATTCATATGTGTTTGTCATTTTTATACAGTTAAAACTTTGTTCTATTTTTCATTTATTGTAATTTCCTTTATTTCTTTTTTGACCCATATATTATTTATAAGTATGTTATATTGTTTTAAATATTTGAGGATTTTCCATATACCTTCTGGTTATTGATTTCTAATTTAATTTCACTGTCGTTAAAAATAAACTATTATGATTTGAAACATTTTGTAATTATTGGTATTTGATTAATGTCCAGAATATAGTATATCTGAGTAAATATTTTGTATAACTTTAAAAAGAATGCTTATTCTTCTGTTCTTGATTGGAGACATATTAATGTCAATTAGAACAATTTGGTTGATAGCATGGTGCATGTCTCCATTCCTACTGACTTTCTCCTGAATATTGAGAGAGGGGTTTTTAAATCTTTGATTGTAATTGTTGATTTAGGTACTTTCACTTCTACCATGTGTTGCTTAATGAAATGTAAATCTGGAAGTATATTTCATGTTCATCAACTGGAATTATATTGTTAAAATATCCATAGTACTCAAAGTAATCAAAAGATTTAAGGCAATCCTTATCAAAATTCTAATGGCATTTTTCATAGAAATAGAACAAATAACCTTAAAATCATAAAAGACCCTGAATAACCAAACCAACCTGAAGAAAGAAGAACAAAGCTGGAGCCATCACGGTCCCTGATTTCAAACTGTATTACAAAGCTATAGTTATCAAAATAGTATGGTATTAGCAGAAAAATAAAAACATAGATAATGGTACAGAATAGAGAGCCCAGAAATAAACCCATGAATATATGGTCAATTATTTATGACAAAGGAGCCAAGACTATACAATAGAGAAAGGACAGCCTC
Organism: Leucopleurus acutus; assembly: GCF_964270905.1. Lineage (NCBI taxonomy): Eukaryota > Metazoa > Chordata > Mammalia > Artiodactyla > Delphinidae > Leucopleurus > Leucopleurus acutus. The sequence continues at coordinate 57,707,061 of NC_139160.1, forward strand.
TTCAATAAACAGTGTTGGAAAAACTGAATAGCCACATTACCCATAGGTGTAAATAATGCTAAAACTAATGTATAGAAAATGGATAGGTAAAGGGTATAATCAGTTTTTATTTTAAATATTTGAAGGAATTAAGGGGACAAAATGATAAGTTAGTTAAACCTATGAGAAAGACCAGATCCAAATGTACACTATGAGAGTTCTTTGAACAGAGACTGGAATGTTCTATGCTAGAAGGATTAAATTTGAAAGAGCAGATGGTTTACCAGTTTATAGAGACATTTATTTTTACCAAAACAAAAGTAAATAGTTAAAAACTAGAACAAAGTACTTGAATTCTCAACAATACTGAATGTATTAAATTTTGGAAAGTTTGGGTGAAAGTCTCTACTGTTATACTTTAAAGCATCCTTTAGATTAGTGGCTGATAATAATCAGATTATCCTTACTCAAAAATATAAGAATCAAAATGAATACATTGACGATATGAACAGACGTAATTTTTTCAATATATTACAAAAATGGTAGTCTTCTATTTAATTTAATTCTGGGAAAGATTCTAGATGCACTTGCTATAGCATTTTTTTTCTTGCTATGCTGAGCTCTGTGTCAAAGACATATGCACTGTGACTTGTGTTCTCCATATGTGTAAAACTGAGACTCAATTTTAAAATGCCAAATGAGGAAGTGTGAATGTCATAATTTATTCTGTAAATCACAGTGTACCACCTTGTCAGCATTAGTAAATTAGTACCTTAATCATAACAAAACAAGCTTCCTCAACAGTGCTAAATGAATGAAGTGCCAGCCCATTGCATGGGATACTCAATTTAGAAGAGTAATAAACTTTAAAATTGTCCATTGTAGCAACTGCATGCAATCTTAAATAACATTATTCTGTTCTTTTAAGTGCTTATAAGTGAAAATGACTCTTGAGATGCTTGAGAGTCAAGTGTTCAAAGGCAGTGTAGTTGTCATGTTTGGGAGACTGGGCACTAGAGTCCAATCAGTGGTTTTAACCAGCTCTACTTTATACAAACTATTTCATTTTGGAGAAGTAAAATGATAATTACTAGGCTTTGCTTTTCTCATTTATATAATAAAGGAAATTATATATACCTTAGAATTTAGTGTAGTGAGTGTTAAATGTAAAAACAAATAAACATTTTAACAAATTTTTGGATTATCTGAATCCCAGTTTCAAGTCCTTTATATAAAGAGCTCAAAGTCTTTACATTCATTCTTCTAAGAAGAAAAGGCTGAACACGCTGAAAATCAATGAATTTCTTAGACGCATGAGAGAATTGAGGTAACAGGGTAAACTCACATCCCCAGATCAGGAAAATAGGCACATCTAGAAAGTCACAGCTTAGATCTATTTACCTGGAGAGGAATCCTTTGGAACCATAGACTGGGAGGAACCTTTAAATGGTGATTTGGACAAAATGCTGCAGGGTAGTTGTGGGATAAGTTGAGAATGAGAAACCCCTGAAGGCTGCAGTCTTACGAGGGCCCCCAGACTTTTGTGGGTTTTACCTCCTGTTCTCCACGAGGTTCACTCAGCAAAGGGCCCATAAAAATTTCATTATGTCTCTAAGGGGGATTGAGGAGAGAGTAATCCTTGTGAAATACTACCAGAACATTCTCCATAAAGTGACGGACTCTCCAGCTAAACACACTCTACCTGAATATTATTTGACTTGAAGGTAGGATATTCTGTCACACTAGGGCCCTCTAGCTTTTGTGTACCACCTGAAAAGGAAACCAAATGTTAACACTGAAGGTCACAACTGAAAGGCTAAAGCTCAGTGAATAATGGAGATTTCATCATAAGAGTATAGAGTGATTTTCTTCCTCCCACCTTACCGCCTCATCAATAAGACTCAAATATAACAGTGAATTACAGTGAAAGAGGTGTAAGAAGATACAGGAATAACTAAGGAAGCCCTAAGTCAACAGAAGAGAGAAAAAGAGTGGGGGAGTTTGAGGCCTTGGGCATCTATCTCTACAGCAAATATTAAACACAGTCCGGCTCTGAGCTAAATGAACATAAAATCTTCTACTAAACGTCTATTTACCTGGACTCCTCTTATCTAATGTGTTATTCTAGCTTTCAACAAAAATTTAAGGTATTGTAAAAGGGAGGACAAAATAAGAGCTTGAAGAGACAAAGTATGGATTAGAACCAGACTCTGATATGACACAGGGGATGGAATTATAAGACAGAAAATTTAAAATAACTATAATTAATATGTTAAAGTCCCTAACAGAAAAAAATATATACAATAAGTGGATAATGTAAAGCAAAGAGATAGAAATCTGTAAGAAAGAATCAAAAGGAAATGCTAGAAAGGAAATGCAAAATGACTGAGACAGAAATGAAGAATGTCTTTGTAGGTAGACGTTTGTAATTAGATCTGCAAAGGAAAAAGCAGTTTGGAGATTCATCTATAAAAACTTTTCAAATTGAAATGCAAAAGGAAAAAAAAGAATGGGAAAAATATCTAAGAACTGTGGAAAAGATTTGAAGTGTCCAACATACATGTAATGGGAAGACTAGGACAAGGAGGAAGTGTCCAAGAAATATTTAAAGGAATAATTGCTGAGAAGCCCATAATTAATGGCAGTCATAAAACTATAGATTAAGAAGCCAATAAAACCCCAAGAATAAATGTTAAGAAACCTAAATCTAGGCATATTATATTCAAAATGCAGAAAAACAAAGATAAAGAGCAAATTTTGAACGAAGCCAGAGGTGAAGAAAATACCTTGTCTATATGAAAATAAGCATAAGAATTACAGTGAATTTCTCATGGGAAACAATGCAAGCAAGAAGAGAGGGGAGTGAAATATATGTGTGATATATTATATCCAGTGAAATAGTTCAAAAGTGAAAGAGAAACTAAGACTTTTTCAGTCAAACACAAACCCAGTGAATTCATTACCATCTAACCTGTCATGGTGGGAAAAAAAAAATGGGACAGCCATATTGGAAGTCAGTTTTATAGTTTCTTATATAGCTACCTATAGTCTTACCATATGATCCAACTGTTGTGTTATGTCTTCGTAAAAGCCTATTTGGGGATGTTTAAATCCACTTTAGTCATAAGTGCCAAAAATTGGAAGCAACCAAGATACCCTACAATAGGTGAATGGATAAACACATTGTAGTATATCCATACTATGAATATTATTCAACAATAAAAATAACCTATCAAACCACAAAAAGACATAAAGCATTCTTAAGTGCATGTTGCTCATTGAAAGAAACAAGTCTGAAAAGAATTCAAGACTATAGTATAATTCCAATTATATGACATTCTGGAAAAGGCATAACTATAGTGATGTTAAAAAGATGAGTGTTTGCAGGGTTACGGGGTGAGTGGGTGAGGGTTGAATAGGTGAAACACAGCAGATGTTTTAATTCTGCCAGTAGTTCTATTCTACATGATACTGTTAACGGTGGCTCATGACACTGCACATTTGTCAAAAGCCCTTGACCTTTACAGCACAGAATGGAGCCTGGTGTATGAAATTAGGAGGTTGGGGGATCTCAGGAATGAATGAAAACTAGAAAATAACCTATATTACAAATTTAAGAAATAGCCTCACTGAAGGGGGTAGGGAAAATGTACTGATGTCAGTAACTTTGAATATGAGTGGAGACTAAGATTAAAAACAGAAGAATTGTATGTAACTACTGTAACCTAGTTGATACAGATGTTTTCTACAGGGGTATAAGGTAATAATTTTGATACCACCATACATGCACACTGGAAATGAAGGATTTTGTAAATGGATGACAGTTGGTAGGAGCCAGGTTTCTCACTGTTGGTGTCAAGGAGTGGAGGCCAGAATAATCCATGTAATCATGAATTAAAGTTTGATACATTTTATACACCACATGCTTATTCCAGCACTGTGCCATCTGAGAGTCTAAGAAGCAAACTCAATAGCAAGGAGCATACACAGTACCCAGATTTTAGGTTTTAATGCCATTCCCCTTTCAGCCAACCGAAAGGGGCCATAGAACAGAGGCCACACTGAAGTGACAAGGTTAATAAGTATTGGATTCTATCCCAAAGTTTAAAATATACACCAAAGTAGAAAATAAAAACCACGGTATCACTCATATTAATATATCAGATGCATGTCTCACATTCCACTAGTGATTTTTTTTCCTTTATTTTAAATAAATGTGTATTTGTGAGGAAAAAGTTAATACAATTAAGATTAACCCTAACAAAGGTGAAATAGAACTATGAAGACTGGAAAGTAAAAGAAATAATCAAATAGCTTCATATTTTCTAAGTAATAAGACCATTTAAAAATAATTTGATATCAATAAGCTTTTGAAATAAAATTTATTCTCACAATTTTCTTCATATTATATGTAATACACTTGCTGAAATGGAGTCCTCAAAGCTGCTATAAACAAATTATGTTAATTTTAAACATTCTTCCAGGTGTTATAAGACATTAAATAGTTATATCAAATTAACAATTGTTATGAATTTTTCTGATAGTATAATTGAAAGCATTAGAGAATTAGAAGAATTTTATTTTTTTTTACAAGTGGACAAAGAAGAGAATACATGGTTAACTTATTAATTCTGTGTAGTACTTTAAGCATTTAGCTTTAAGCATTTAGAAAGATTTTATCTGAATAAAATGCATATATAAATTTCAACTTTGTTTTCAAAAGCTGTGGCATTCTTATTTGATAAGATTAAAATGCTGAAAGAAAAGTTACTACAAAGTAATATCTTTGAAGAAACATAAGAAAATACTACGCTTTGGAAAATTTTTCCTTGCTGAATACCTACTCCACTACGACAGCTAGATCTTGCTGAAAATTGTAAAAAAAATTGAAAGCTCGAAAACACTTAAGTTTCCAAGCAACAGATTGTCACAAAGAAAATACAATTTACACTTGTCTAGGATTTAAGAGCTGAAGTAGTATCAAATATTTATATCTGAGAAAACACCACAATAAGACCACAAATGCTATCTGTAAATATTTTAGAGTATAGAAATTGTAGCATCCAGCAAATATCCACTCCTATTCCCACCTTTTGTTTTGTTTTTCTTGAGGATATGTTGAAATGTTAGATAGTATTTTTTTAATTTATTAATTGAAGTATAGTTGATTTACAATATTGTGTTAATTTCTGCTGCACAGCAAAGTGCTTTAGTTATACATATATACGTACATATGTGTGTATATATATATATATATATACACATACATTCTTTTTTACTATGATTTATCACAAGATATTGAATATAGTTCCCTGTGCTATACAGTAGGACTTGTTATTTATCTATTCTATATATAATAGTTTGCATCTTTTAATCTCAAATTCCCAATCCATCTCTCTCCCACCTCCCTCCCCCTTCGCAACCACAAGTCTGTTCTCTACATCTGTGAGTCTCTACATCTGTTTGTTTCATGGATAAGTTCATTTGTGTCACATTTTAGATTTCACATATAAATGATATCATATGGTATTTGTTTTTCTCTTTCTGACTTACCTCAGTATGATAATCTCTAGGTCCATCCATGTTGCTGCAAATGGAATTATTTCATTCTTATTTATGGCTGAGTAGTATTCCATTGTATATATGTTGAGTTTTCATTTTATCTTCATCATTTTCAAGTTTAAATGTAGTAAAGGAAGAGATTAATCATGATGAAATGAGACTAGGAAAAAGAGAAATAATTACGTATTAGATTTAAGTCATTGGTTCTCACGATAATATAGATTCTAGTTTCTGTGTAAAGTTGGTGCAGATTTAAACTACGAAACAAAATAAATGCTTGAATACTATAGGAGATTGAGTTTGTGCTTTACTTGAGCAATTTGAAATATCTGATCAGTGTGGTTTCATTACCAACAAGGCATATGCATTGTACTATTAAAAATAACTATTCAATAAAATATTCAAAGTGGTGAAGCAGGCTTAACTTCACTAAAAAGGACAGTATGAAATGTATAAAAATGTTTGGAATAACCTCTTTCAGTGTTATTCTCCTTTTACCTTCTTGCTAAATTTAACATCCCAAATCCTCTAAATATCCACACCAGGTTATGCTGTTAAATAAATAAGCTGGACTGATTTCTAGAATATGTTTCTGTACAGTCAGATATGAGATTTCTTTGATAATAGTTAATATCACAAGTAATTTTCAGTGAATTCTCAGAAATAATACAAATTTTTGCTTTTCCTTTCTCTTTCCACTTCATATACCATAGCAATACCAAAAGTAGGAAAAGAAGAGAGGAGAAAGATTTATAGTGAGTATTTGGAAACACGTTATAATTATTGCCAGATCTTAATGTGTAAACAGTAAATAGGAGAACATTGAGAAATGTTCACAGTACTAGATCAAGATGGTGGGGAGAGTAAACACCTCTACCAGCTCTTTAACTTAGAATTGATTATAATATCAAACAGCAAACTAAATTAACCCATCAATCCAGGAATATAACCATTTAAACAAGAGTGTCAGAGAGGCTAAAATGTTAGGAATTCATAAAACATATTTTAAAACCAGACCAAATTTACATAAACTAAAACAAGATTTGAGAGAATAACGATGTCTCAGAAGAGTTTTATAGGCGGGAGCCCAGATAAGTCACTCAAAAACCTAAATAAGGATGACTTAAGAAGGAGCAACTATTTGAACATACAACCCCTGTTGTTCTTGATAGTATGAATCGAGCTCAGGGTTTTCCCCATCAACTGTATAGTTTTTAAAAATGTGATCTAATCATTCAATGGAAAGCTATAGAGCAATGAATATGAACAAACAGCAACTCCAAATAAACAAAAAGATGTTATCTCCATACATTCTACTAAAAAAAATAATATAGGAAACATTACTTGCCATATAACTTCATCTATAACAAACACAAATATGCATTTATTTAAGAAAACTACATGCAAAATATTCATAGGAGCAATAGTGTTAATAACTCTAAACTGTAAAAATGCTAATGCACCCCAGACAGATTTTTAGAATATCTGTTAACCCAATCCAGTTCTCAGAAATGTTTGTGGAAAATGGAAGAGCCAGTCCAATACTTATGTGAAAATGCAAAGAAACATTGTTAGCCATAAATATTACCAAGTTGAAGAATAATTTAGAATATTTTATACCAACATATTATTTCAGGGGAAAAAAAGCTTAGTTATGATATAGAAATTAAGACTGTGATATTGTACAAAGATTGGCAAATTAACCAGTGGAAATGTTGCAAGGATAAAAGAACTCTTCAAGTTGGCCCTGGAAAATGGCGAGGAAATAAAAAACTATCAAATAAATTGTGTTGGGTCAACTGGGTTATCAATATCAGGAAAAAGGGCAACATGACTACTGTCATCCATAAACAAAATTAATTCCAGGTAAATTGTAGATCAAATGTTTAAGGTAAAACAATAAAAACTCTGGAAGTTCATATAGGAAAATAACTTCCTCATCTTGTTATTTGGTGATATTGCCTAAATCAGTCATATTTATAGTAACTATAAAAAATAATGCCTGTTCATTAACAGATGCCATTAAGATAGTGACAATGCAACCTATAATGTGGCTGAGATAGTTTCAACATATGTGAATAACTATTAATAGCAAAGGGCTTATATTAAGAAAATATAAGGTAATCCTAAAATAATAAAAATACAAACTTGTAGAAAAATGAAAATGATCTTGAAGCGGTACTAAAATTTAAAATATTAACTCAAAGTGGTTTGTAGACCTAAATGTAACTGCTGAAACTACAAAATTCTTAGAAGAAAATTTAGGAGGAAATCTTTGTAAACTTGATTTGGCAAAGCCTTACTAATTTTGACTCTAAAGCACATGGTACAGGTGAAGAAAAGATAAGGTGGACTTCAATAATTTTTGTTAAAGGTTTTTGCTTTAAAGGATATTATCAAGGAAGTAAAAAAGACAACTAACAATAAGAGAAAATAGTTTTAAATTATGTATTAAGCAACTTTTATGTTGACTATATGAAGAACTCCTAGAACTGAATAATAAAAAGACAACCAATAGTTAATAATGGGCAAAGTATCTGAATTGATATTTCTACAAAGAAGATACACAAGTCAGTAAGCATATGAAAAGATATTCAACATCTTTGGCTGTGAGAGAAATGCATATCAAAGTTACGACATATTAAAAAAAATCACGACATATCACACCAACTAGAATAGCTGTAAGTAAACATAGATAATAACAAGTATTGGCAAAGATGTGGAGAAACTGGAACTCAGGTTTGTGAGAATATAAAAGATTGTGAGGTTGTGAGAATACACAGGTTGTGAGAATATAAAATGATATGTCAGCTTTGAAACCATTCTGGAATTTCTCCAAAATGTTTAAGCGTAGCATTACCATTAGCTCAACATTCCGCTTCTAGGTATATACCCAACAAAATGAAAATAGACATCCACATAAAAATCATAGAATAAAGTTTATGACAGTACTATTCCTAAGTCAAAAAGTGGAAATAACACAAATGTTCGTCAAGTGATAAATGTATAAATGTATTATATCCATACAATGGGATCCTTTTTAGGGAATAATATACTGATATATACTATAATATGAATAAACCTTGGAAACACTATGCTAAGTGAAAGAAGCCTTTCACAATAAAGCATGTAGTGTATTATTCTATTTGTATGAAATTTCCAGAATAGACAAATCTATAGAGACAGAAAGTAGGTTAGTGCTTTCCTAGTCCTGTGAGTGTTGCTGGAAAATGCGACTGCTAATAGGTATGGGGTTTCTTTTTGAGGTGATAAGTGTTCTAAAATTGATTGTGGTGATAATTGCACAACTCTGTTTATACTAAAAAACCTGGAATGGTATGATATGTGAATTATATCTCACTAAAGCTTGTGACAAATGTTCCAGTATTGTAAGAATGAATGAAATATAACAAACAGAATCCAAACCACCTTAAGAAAATTAAACATAAATGAAAGTAATTTCAGAAATCCAAGGTTGATTAATAACTGTAAGTCCATAATTAATATGCATTAGGCATCTACTCCTCCAGGCCAGGAGGGGAAGGCCTCTAGATCCATTACAATTTGGAATGTAAAACAGTGGCTCCATGGGACATACATATGCAAATCTCTCATGCACGAGGTCTGTATTTAACTTCCAAAGCTTGTTTATCATTTAAATATCCTTAAGTTACCAGCAGTCTGTGCTTAGGAAGTCCTGACTGTACAGAAACAAAAATGTTAATGAAACTTTGTCTCCTGACAACTCACACACACACACACACTCACAGATAACATAAAATAAAGCAGATATATGGAGAAAAATATGCCATTACACACATATAAGGGTACCTAAATTAAAAACAAAAAGAAGCAAATGGTGGGAGTAGAAAATTATGTAGAACATTGGAAACTCTTATACACTACTAGAATGATTTTTTGGCCCAAAATCATTGCAAAAATTGTAATATTGTATATTAATTTGAAAATATGCAAGGTGTACACAATTTCACTTTTGGGTATATACTTAAATAGATGGATGAACTGGAGCATCTAGAAACTTATCAAAGAATGTTCTTAGCATTTCGGTCATAATAGATAGTAACTGGAACAGAAATCCGAATGTCCATTAAGTACAAAATGTACATATAATCGTGATATATTTACACACTAGAGTAGGAAAGAACAATGACATTGAATGTGCTTCATTCACACGAGACAACGCTGAATTATTCTCACAAGCAAGATATGTCTTATAAAAGGCCAGACAGAACACAATTAATCCTAAATAACTATATTCACATGAAACTTAAATTAGGAAAAGTTAATATTTGGGGTTAAATTCAGGGTAGTGGTTAACTCTGGTAAAGGGGCAGGGGTAGTGATTCAGAAAACACATGAGGGCGCTCCTGAGTGGTAGCATAATTCTGTTTATTGGGCAGTTTGAAGGTACATGGCTATGATTAATTTTGATGTTTTATTGAGCTTTATATTTAAGATTTGTTCATATATATGAAAAATATAAAAAGTATATAACACAGGTAAGTAAAAAGTTTAAAATGAAAAGGTCACCATAGAGGATTAGTACTGCCTATATCAGTAGCTAGTTTCAAAAGGAATGGTGGAGAGGTGCTTATTAAAGAGGGGTTAAATTTTGTGTTTTTGTGATGATTTGCAATCCTATCATAATTTATGATTACTAACATAGCTAGAAATAAATTTCTTAAACTCATAGCTTTAATGCCAATAAAACGTAATGTTTGTTTACAAAAAATCCCACATAAACATAACAAATAACAATAAAATTAACATTACTTTAGTGTGACAGATGTTTTGTTTAAATTAATCACATCCCAAAAGTAAAATATTTTTCTATTGGTGACTTTCAATTGCAAATTATAGATCCAAAGAAAAGTTCTGTTTTCCTAAATGGTAAAATATTTCATCCTGACAACAGTAGCAGACGCTTTTAATAGTGATCAGTTCACATTCCAGCTTAATTCTGCCGAACATATATGTTTCCAAACATAAGCACTATATTCTTTTCTTTCTTTTTCTTTTTTTTTTTTTTTTTGCCACACCTTGCAGTCTGTGGGATCTTAGCTCCAGGAGACCAGGGATTCAACCGGGGCCCTCGGCAGTGAGACGGTGGAGTCCTAACCACTGGACCACCCTGGAATTCCCAGCACTATATTCTTATACCTTTCTTATTACTCACTAACAAATCAAACAATTCATAGTAGAGGCGGACACATCACAAGTCACAACTTCAACATGTTTGTCTTTTAGATATTTAAATATGTTTGTATAGGGGTTTTTTCTTGACCAGAATTTAAAAATATGTATATCAAAAAGAAACTTAAAAACTTATCAGTATCCAGTGGTTATTGGAAAATATCAATCTAAAACAAGGAAATGAAGGGTTGGTTTAGTCTTATAATACTAAGCTGACTGGACAATTATTTGGGACCTCATAGGAACTTAAAGTTCCTAGTACTGGGACCCCCTGCTGAAAAGGACTTCTCCCATTGCTGAGGGGTTCCAGCCTAGTTCATGTCAATGCCCTCATTCCGGAAAACATTGGCCATGCACACCCTGCACTTCTGAGTTCAACAGTCATCCTGGCTCAGGAATTGCTCTTTCAAGATTTTCACAATCAACCTTCATTTGTAATAGACAAAAATAAATATACAATAATTCTCTATAAACAATGAATAGACAAGTTTGCTATAACATTATGGATTCTCAGGTCCTCTGGGGTAAGAGTTGATTTAGCAGATTGTTGTAAATTTTTCTTTGCAATTCTTCTTCTGTAATTAATTAACATCAATTCTATTTCAGATTTTTGTTTGTATATCTGTTTTCAGCTAGAACTTTAAGACTTGGAGTGTATGATTTCAAAAGGGGCTGCTATAAGGTCTCTGTGGACAAGAATTACAAATAAGAACTACTAAGCAGCAAAATTATACACATGGGAACTCCTTTTAGATATTTCCCCCTCCTTATAATGCCATTTTAAGCTATTTCCCAATCCTACTAATTGATCATATCTGGTCTTCTCTGAGTTCTCTTAGCTATTATTTTTTAAAGCTTATGCATTTACCACTAAATAGTGTTATAAACATATGAAAGATATTCCTTTTTTCTTATTTTTTTCTAACTGCTACTCCTTGTTTGAAATTTCTTTACCTTAATCTTTCTTATCATCATTTCCCTCATACATTTCTCCTGTGCTTTGAACATAACATGCCTTGATTAAAATTTTTCTTTCTCTTTTTTTTTCCTTTTATACAGCCTCTTTTGCTCTCAGAGTAAGAGAAGAAATATATTGTGCCAAAGAATGTAATAGCTCACTGGAGAAAATACTATTTACTTACAGTGTCAACAAGCAAACAAATAAACAAAATAATGAATACATTTCAAATGCCTTCAGAAAAATTATTCTTCTCTAGCATTGATAGGTTATGAAAATGCTATTTTTAGCCTCTGTTTCTGAAATATAAATGTTCCTGACTGTCAACAATTTGTGACAATGTCAGTGTTTTAGTTTGCTACATTTTCAATAACACAGACAGTGTAGCTTAATCAACAGGAATATCTTCTCACAGTTCTGGAGTCTGGATGTCCAAGCAAACCATCAGCAAGTTTGATTTCTCCTGAGATCTCTCTCTTTGGCTTGCAGATGACTGCTTTTTACTTCCTCATATAGTCTTGTCTCTATTCATGCACACGTGTGTCTTGGTCTCTTTCACAAGGATACCAGCTATATTTAATTAAGGTCCACCAGTATGACCTCATTTTACCTTAATTACCTCTTCAAAGGCCATATCTCCAAGTACTGTCACAATCTGAGGAACTACTAGTTAGGACTACAACTCAGGAATTTTGGTGGTATACAATTCAGTCCATAATGGACAGCTGCTTAAACATAGCATAATTACTAAGCTAGTGCTTGTTGTATATTCATATTTATAGAACTGAAGATTAACATATCTTCATGAAAGCAACAATTTAGCAAGATAATCAAAAGAAGTAATATCACCTGTCTGCCTCTCAATGACTAACACATTGTGCATTCTAATTTCCTCAACCTCTGTAAGTCATTCACTGATTATTTTTTTAATTTAATTTAATTTATTTCTTCTTTATACAGCAGGTTCTTATTAGTTATTTATTTTATACATATTAGTGTATACATGTCAATCCCAATCTCCCAATTCATCACAACCACCACGACCTCACCCTCCGCTTTCCCCCCTTGGTGTCGATACATTTGTTCTCTACATCTGTGTCTCTATTTCTGCCCTGCAAACCAGTTCATCTGTACCATTTTTCTAGATTCCACATATATGCATTAATATATGATATTTGTTTTTCTCTTTCTGATTTACTTCACTCTGTATGACAGTCACTAGGTCTACCCACATCTCTACAAATGAACCAATTTCGTTCCTTTTTATGGCTGAGTAATATTCCATTGTATGTATGTACCACATCTTCTCTATCCATTCATCTGTCGATGGGCATTTAGGTTGCTTCCATGACCTGGCCATTGTAAATAGTGCTGCAGTGAACATTGGGGTTCATGTGTCTTTTTGAATTATGGTTTTCTCTGGGTATATGCCTAGTAGTGGGATTGCTGGGTAATATGGTAGTTCTATTTTTAGATTTTTAAGGAACCGCCATACTGTTCTCCACAGTGGCTGTATCAATTTACATTCCCACCAGCAGTGTAAGAGGGTTCCCTTTTCTCCACACCCTCTCCAGCATTTGTTGTTTGTAGATTTTTCTCAATTTTCATATTTAGCTGAGATGTATTGACTTGTTGGAAACATTTTTTTTCTTTTGTCAATTATCCTCCCTTTCTACATCTCCACTGTTGCAGTTCCAAGCACATAATTTCTTTCTCATTGACATTAGCCCACTATTTTTCGCCTTCTGTCCAAGTGTTCTCCACACATGGATTGAACTTATAGGAAGAGAAAGTCATGTTATATGGTTATATGGCATTGATCTTAAAAATAAATTTCAACTCTTTTCATGACAAACATTTTCTCAAACCTCACTTTGCAATGCCTTCATGCTAACTTCATACACTCTTTCTCTTCTCACAGTCCTTAAACAGGCTAAGTTCCCTGGAACAAAGGATTTTGCATATTTTCTATAGTTTTATAAAACAGAAAACAGCAAACTTTAAGACACCATTATTTACAAAACAAACTATTCTTTATTAGAGTAGACATCTGACTTTTCTAAATATTTTACTCACCCTGAAACAAAACAACACATACATCTATTACCTGATAACATGTTTTTTTAGTTAAAATCTCAGTGTCCCTGAGATTAAAGCTTTTACCTACCACTACAAATATTCATCTTTGAGTAAATAGTTACTATATATGAAATATTTTCCCCCTAGATGGTTAGATTTACTGACCCTAGATGATGGATGAACATTTATGTACTGCCTTGATTGACCAGTGATTTTTCCCAGACTGAAGTTAAATAACCTTGGCTTCTTCCCCTGATGCCAACCACCAATGTCATTAGGAATGTGAATGATTGGGTAGTTTATGAGGTCTACACAACGTTTCTTCTTTTATGGCTCAACATTCTATAACTGTAATTTATTGTTTGTATTTAAATTTCACCACACTTCTAGATAACTTTTATAAATTATCAGTGAGTTAGTTTTCCAGCAGTTATTCCTTGAGGAGTCTCCTGCTCTGTACTTGATTGTCATGTCAGCACGCCACACTGAAAGACCTGTGTATGCTTTGGAAAGGTTAAAAAAAAAAAATCTTCTTGTACTGAATTTCTCCTGAAAGTTCAGGGGCTCCTCAGATGATAACTAATCTGTCCACTAGCACATGAAGATTATTATAAGACTTACTAACGCTTCAATATACAATAGGATGATGAGCCACTTCATCTTTATAGTCTTCTGCATTGTAACTCACTTGTTCAGAAAATCATGTTTCACTCTCATAAAATATTTTCAAACTTTGTTTTTTTTCTGAATCATATTTCTTTTCATCTTTTTTGTCAATAAATAAACTTTATTGATAACTATGTCCACATTTCCCATAGGAAAAATGCATTTAAAAATTTTTATATCTAACTTTTTTGTCTCTCTAATAAAATATGTTATATTTTTATTGGCCTCAAAAATTTCTGAACTTGTACTTTGAATTCACAATATTATTTAAAATCATTTTTAAGTTGTTTTTTAAAAATCACTTTTATAAAACCACATTTTTATCTTCTAATTAGTGAAATATTGTTCCACGTTTACTAAATTGTACTCTTGAAGAGCCAATAATACATCATAATTATTGTGATTTTTCCTCACATTTAAAAATCAAATCACTGAATATTTCAAAATTAAGTAATCTAAGTAAATGTATATATCATAACCAAACACTGGATTTTTCTATAAACTATTTTCTTGGTTTTTCAGAAGCATACAGTAAACTTAGAATATGTGGATAAGCAAATTTATTTCCAAATCTCACAGGAAGAACAATTTACCAAAAACTAATTTTAGAGATGATAGCTGAAATTTCTTTCTTTGCTTTTTATCTTTATTTGGAGAATGAAGATTTGGAGTGAATTTGTGGGTGATGACAAAGAGCATGGATGCTCTACCATGAACACAGGGGTGTAGTACTGAATAAATAAATTAAAGTAAGCAATGCAATACTAATAAACTCATGACTGGTAATAATGCTACAATATAAAATTGGCAACTACTTACTCCCATTGATATTTATAACCAATCATAATTTAACAGATGTTATTTGGTCCAGGAAGAATCCTTTTGAAATCTTCTAGCTTTACATGAAAGGCAAGTGACTACACTTTTAATAATAATGATTATGATGATGATGATGATGATGATGATGATGATGTGATACGTTTTATTTAGCACTTACTGTGTGCCAGTCATAATTCTAAGCATTTATCATGAATTAGAACATCTAGTCTTCACAATATCCTTTGAGTTTGGATATTACCCTCTTTTTAGAAATGAAGAAACTGAGGTATACAATTTAGTTAACTTGTCAGATCAAACTTTGAGGTATTGGCAGATCCTGATTCACACACAGGCCATCTTATTCTACTGGCAGTCTTCCATGTGTCTTAAAAAGGTTCTCTCAGTATTCACGTTGAATGTGTTGGGAAATATGATCTCATGTGGCAGTCTTTTGAGCCCAGCTTGTTCAACATAAAATGAGCCTTGGATCTGGAGCTTCCTTACAAAGAGATAAAGAGCTAACACAGCCTGTCAGGCTATTGTCTTGTGTGGGGATATCTTTCTGTTTCAAGCTCACTGTATGCTCCTTTGTTCTGCTTAAGGTTATATGTCAATGGCCCTCAGGCAGGTCCCCAGATTTTGGTATTTCAGACTCCTACTGTGGCTCGAGAGGGATGTATGCAGGCAAATAAGCAATTGCCCTGTGCCAGCTGCCAGGAGAGACCCTCTGGCCATGGGAGACGGATGCCCACTATCGAAGCTGATCTTGCTATGTCTCTACTCTATGTGAGCAAAGCATGGTTCCATCCAGTGCTTGACTGTGTTGTGTTTACCTCGGTGACTCCTATACCAAGATGCAATGGGCAGAAGTTTTTGGAGTCCACCCCTGGGATTAGTAAATGTGCACAGGGTTTTGCTTCCCTAAGGTTACTGACTGGTGCATGGTACTCTGTTCGACAGAATGCACGGCTGGCCTTTGGGAGGAGGTAAGTAGTTCTGTATAATGATCTTAAAGACTACTGGAAGCAAAGATGTCTAAAATTTGAATGCTTCCATTTGGATGTTCAACATTAATAATAGCACCTCTGTACCAAGCTTGTCACAAGTCAGGTACACTAAAATAGAACAAAATTCTGAAGAAGAATTTACCTTGAAGGATAAGGAAGTCTCGTCTGGTAATTCAGTGTGAACTTTAGGGCACAAACACATTAGTATAGCTCTAATTCTCCAAAAGTATGAGACGATTCAATGAAAGTTTGAAGTTTTTACTTTTAAACAAATGGCTGAAATTGTGAATGCAAATTACAGAGTCTACTGCTACACATTTAAACATGAAACATATTTGATTGAACTTGACATTACTTGAGAAGAGTCTCCCTCTCCAAAGAACTATTGTGACTTATGCAGGAAAATATGACAACGGGACTAGAAAAGAAGCTTAGAAGAATACAGTAGACAACCCCAGGCCAGTTTTTTCGTGAAACACTGAGCCAACACGATAATCATGGTGTCCCTGAACCATGCCTCTTGTAGGAGTAATTAGAGCCTCTGATTCTATTTTCATGAAACACTTGAATTCATAATGGATCCCACTGGAATAAGTAAGCAACTGGAACTTAGAGAACACTCTTATCCATAATGAGCATGTAATACAAATGAGCTATAAACCTCTGTCTTTTTAATCCACTGAGATTTTAGTCTTTACTTAGAGCATTGAACTTCTGGGTCAATTAATTTTGCATGAACTGCAGGCATCACAAACTCAGCATGACCCAAACTAACCCTACTTCCCCCCTGTTTGTGCTATTTCAAAGAATTTTACCACCATCGAGTTGGTTGAGCAATTCAGAAACCTAAACATCATTTTTGACTCTCCATTTACCCACTCTAATATCCAATTATTCACTAAATTCTATGATACTAATATTTTCACTTCTTTCTATCTTCACTGACATTACACAGCTTTTATCATTGTTTTGTTGTTGTTTTTTACACACAACTCCACCTTTTTCTCCAAATTACAAGAAGAATAGTCTTCGGTAGCACAAGTTCATTCAGGTCAATTTCCTGATATAAATTTCAATGACTCCACATTATTCTCTTATTTTATTTTACACAGTGTATAAGGCCTGTCAAGATGTCTCTCTTTTTTCACCATCACTTTTCCCCTTTCCCCATTGCTTACACACAGTCTATACTTTAGCCACACGGATCAGCTTGTCTCCTTAAGCACTCATCAATCTGTCTTTCTCAATCCTAAACCGTTCAGTCTCTCATAGACTAGGCCTCCATCCCAGGGCCTTTGAAGCCCACAGTTTTATCTTCTGCATGTTGTTACTTTTCTTTATTGTAACTGTCTAATGTAGTTTAAATCTCTGAAGAGCATCTTTGTCTGCTTGTCTAGTTCATCATTTTGGCCTGAACATTAAACACAGAGGCAGACTTTGGATAGCAACATGTTTATGGTAAATAAACCAGCTAACTTTAATTACTGAGCCAAATCTAAAGAGTTCTATTCAAATTTTGATTATCTACAAAATGGTGGTTTTTGTGTGGTTTACTTTAAAGAGCCATCACTGTATCTTTCTGATTCTATAGTGTGAGAATTCTTGCTTATGTGTTTTTCTTTGGCGCCTGGGTTTGCTAAGTAGCATGAAGCATTGTTTCTGCTTTTATGGGAATGAGAGGGGAACATTAGACATCCTCTGAAAGAAGTTGTTACTTTCTGATCAGAATACATGTTGGAACTATGTTCCCTGCTTTTTTATTGTCATGGTATTTCAATGTACCCTTCCTGGGAACAACAGTTAATGACCAATACTGTTTAAGAACTCAATGCCTTGTATTCTATACACTCTGTCTGAATTTAACTAAGATACATGCAGTCTTTATTATTATTAAAAGACAAAACATAACCTGATTTCCCAAATATGGTTACATTTTATTACAAAGTTCAGAAGATTTGGACAGACAGATATAGCTAATCTTATTACTTTGCTTCTGATTATTACTGTATCTAACATTAAATTATTGATTTAAACTCATTTTTCAGGGGAAAAATCATCTGATTTCTGCAAAATATATTGTGCATGAGGTAAAGAAAAACATTGATTTATGTATTAAAGACACATGTCTTCTGTATTTAAATATAGGACAGACATTTAGCTACTTTTCTAACATTTTTATCAAGCCCACAGAGATTGAGTAATGGAAACACAAAATAAATGTGTTATCTTACTGAAATTAAGTCTATTTTAAAGGGGCTATAAAATTATAAATTTGACTCCGTTGCTTTCAGGAATTATTTTCAGAATATTAAAAAAGAAAAACAAACAAACAAACAAAATCTTCCTTGAGTTAAAGGACCCAGAAGGATTAGATCCCTCTGACTTGATGAGATCATCTCTTTCTCGTTTTAAGTCCCCGGCTGGTACGCTTTGAATAGGATGGTCTCCACTAAGCCGGTGCTTACTTTCAGCTACCCTGCTTCCACAGTGGGCAGAAAGCGCTTGATCCATGCTGGCCCTCCTATTAGTAGGATCATCTTGCAGGGAAAGTGCACTAAGCCTCACTTCAAATCATGTTTTAAGATGCTTGTCATGTCATCCCAGCCCTCCATCTAATAAACACCTCATTGCTTCGAGCTTAGCTTATGTGCACAGGCATTTCTGCCGGGCTTTGTTTTGTTCCGTTATAAAGAGATTGCAAAAATCACCACTCTCTTTTTCATTCAGCTGGAAAAAGAAATTCTTGGTAAGGTCACTTCTATTAAATTAAAAGAAGAGGCAAATAAAAACTTCAATCTTCTATTTGTCTTGCCTCCACACTTTCTCTTTGCGTGGTCTCAAGGCGTTGTGTTATAAACACCAAAGGCAATGGATACAAGAAACATGAGTGTCGTGACTAGGAATGCAGAAGTAAAATAAAAGTTCAAAATAATCGATTCATATATATTATTAATTTAATGCACTGGTAATAAAAATAAGATATGAAGAATAAGAATACAGGAAAGTGAATAAGAATAGTGACTTCTAAATAACATAAAAATCAAGAGGACAGCAGTGAATTTTATACATTTTTTTAACCATTTCTATGTAAACACAAAGATCTTTAAACACTGTTTTATGTAACTGCATATGTACTTCTGAAAGACAAACATGGCTGTTATACACAAGTGGAATAACTGTATCATTTTAGATGACTGAACGAGTGACTGACAAAAATAAGCTATTTTCTATTTTAAAAATTAATTCATTGTGTCTGATTTTTATAACATTTTGATAAGTGATGCAGATAGGATGAAATATGTGAGTTCCCAGGTAAAATACAGGATATTCAGTCAAATTTGAATTTCAAATAAACAAAAAATATTATTTTTATTGAGGTAAAATTCACAGAACACAAAATTAACCATTTTAAAATGTACTTTTCTATGACATTTAGTACATTATGATGTTCTGCAACTACCACCTAAATCAAGTTCTAAACATTTTCATCACTTTACAAGATAATCTCATGCCTATTAAGCAACCCCTTCCCACTCGTCCCTCCTTACAGACCCTGGCAACCATCAATTTGCTTTCCATCTGGATGGATGTATTGATATCTATTCTTGGTATGTCATATAAATGGAATTACATAACCTGAGATCTTTTGTGTTTGGATCTTTTCACTTAACATAATGTGATTCATCCACTATGTAGCATGTATCTGTACTTCATGTCTTATTGTGGCTAAAAAATATTCTATTGTTTAAATATACCATAATTTGTTTATTCACACATCTATTGATGAAAATTTGTACCATTTCCACCTTTTGGCAGTTGTGAATAGTTTTGCTATGAACATGTGTGCACATGCACTTAACTGAGTACTTAATTTCAGCTGTTGTTGGTATTATACCTAAGAGTGGAATTATAGGGTCAAATGTTCATTGTATGTTTAATTTTTTGATTAAGTGAAAAACTGTTTTCCACAAGAGTTGTGCCATTTTACATTCCCACAAACATTATATGTGTGTTCAAATTCTTCCACGTCTTTGCCAACACTTGATATTTTTCTTTTTATTGTGGTTTTTGTTTAATATAGCCAACCTAATGGGTTTGAAGCTGTAACTCATTGTAGTTGTGATCTGTATTTCCCTAATGATGAATCATGTTGAGCATCTTTTCATACTCTTGTTCTCTATTTGTATTTGTATATCTTCTTTGGAGAAGTGGCATTTAAGTCTTTGCTTATTTTTTAATTGAATTACTTGTCTTTTTGTTGCTGAATTTTAATTGAGTTCTACAGATTCTGGATATCAGACATATGACCTGCAAATATTTTCTCCTATTCTGTAGGTTATTTTGCACTTCCTTGATAATGTCCTTTGATGCTCACAAGTTTTTTAATTTTGATGATGTCTAATTTATTTTTTCTTCTGTTGCTTATGGTTTTAGTGTCATTATCTAAGAAGTCATTGCAAAATTCAATTTCATGAAGATTTGTTCCCATGTTTTTTTCTAAGAAGTTTATATTTTAGCCCTTATATTTAGATGGATGATCCCTTTTGATTTGTTTCTATCTATGTGTCGTACAAAGTAGGGAGAGATCCAACTTCATTCTTTTGCATGTGGGTATCCAGTTGTTCCAGCACCAATTGCTGAAAGGACTATTTGCTGCATTGAAGTATCTTTACACCCTTATCAAAAATCGCTTGACCATAGATATTTTGGTATATTTCTGGACTCTCCATTTTGTTCCATTGGTTAATGTCTATCATATGTCATTACTACCATGGTGATGCCAAACAAACATGTCTATTGGCCCAGCAGGTAGTAAGAACTTCCCTTACAGGTGAATATTAAGGACTCTGGGAAGATTAATTCGAAGGAAGGAATTTAGGTACTAACTCAAAAATCTAGGCCAGAGTTGGCTCCATCTGGTCTAAGGAGTAGCAATAGGAATGCAGAGATTTTGGAAATATAACATCATAAAATCATAAAATGAGTAGGAATTTCAGAATTATTAAAGGAAAATTTCTTTTTCCATTATACAACAAATAACTATTGCCCAAATGCTTTCTACTGTTATGTCTAACATATTAAATTACTCAATAAATGCTAATTCTATTATTGTCCACAGTCAAGCTGGATTTTTGAAAAATCTGCATATTCACACAGAACTCAGACTAGGCAAAATGTACATAATTACTATCTTTTGACCTCATTTTTTCCCTTAAGTCATCAACTTATTTTGGTAAACTGGCTTTTATATCTACCTATATAATTACCTTTATCAATATGATTATATTTTGCTTTAACTCCTCTTTTTTTAATATGATTTAAGAAAAAAATGAATAGAACATGATTATAACCTTATGTTATTGGGCATATAAGATATAAAACTATGATTTGTGGTAATAACATAAAGGGATGCTATAAGGTTAAGGGTTAATTTTAACCCCCAGGTAAATTACTGAATTCATTTTCTAACAAAAAAATGATGTGAGACAGTTAAAATATTGTACCAGAGAAATATAAAGTGAATATCCACAGATAATCAGAATGTACAAAAAATTTCATAGGCCAATTAAAAGATAAACTAGCACTGAATAGAGTTATAGTTTTAAAAATAATTCATGTTTTTATTTATATGATTTTTTTTCTTTGAAATGTATGCACTCTGGGAAGGGAAGAGTGCTATATAAACAAACTCAAAATTTTAAGTCATTTCATAGTTTTAGGGCTGCTTTTTTTTCCCCAAAATACACTCATAAAAATAATAGGAACTCATTGATTGCTGAAATCAAAAGCTAAATTATATGATAATTTCACTAAACTGTCATGTTCAGAGAGTATTATATTATTATTAAGACATTAGATTTTCATTAAAGGTTAAGAAATTGAATGTTTTAGAAAGAGGCTTGCGTTAAGTGAATTATGTAAATTAATAGGTAAATTAGCTTGCATTGAAGAAATATGCTAATTTTTAACCTTCCGACTTAGTCTTAGGAAATTGCTAAATGCTGAACATGTCTAAACATTTCAATTTGAGTGCATTATTAAAAATGTAATGATAGATTTTCTTACTCAGTTTGTACTTAACAACTGACAGGGTTATTTTATGTTAACTGTAAGTAAGCTCACTAAAGCTTTCTTTGATAAACAATCCCTCTGCAGTTACTACTTTATTAAAGCCAAATAAAAAATTACACTGATACTTGAAGCACTTCCATATGCTAATATTTTATATATTATCCATGGAAGCTGGAACTTACATTCACTCTTCTACTTTTCTCTCATTTTTATTGCCTATTATATCTAGAAAGCATATGTCTTTCTAGATATGATACAGAATGATACAGAATCATTTATATTTTAACTTACCAGGTGGTTTATTACCTCCATTAAATTGTGACATTTTCAACACAGGCTAGAAGCTCACAGGGAAGGAATTACCAGGGGTAACATCTAACCCCAGAAACATGTTGTCAGATGTGTTAGTATGTGACTGCCTTCTGAATTGTTAGTTATAACTTTTTACAGCAAGTAAAA
The DNA here is from genome assembly GCF_964270905.1 of Leucopleurus acutus. Classification (NCBI taxonomy): domain Eukaryota; kingdom Metazoa; phylum Chordata; class Mammalia; order Artiodactyla; family Delphinidae; genus Leucopleurus; species Leucopleurus acutus. The sequence continues at coordinate 57,729,876 of NC_139160.1, forward strand.
TATTATTTCGATTCTTGAAGATGATATTTATTTATAAATAAGCTATGTAAAAATATTCTGTCAAAGCAACTAAACCATAATAAATTCCATTATATATTTTACAAAGTATAATTTATCAAAACATTTATATCCTTGACATAGCCAATAAGAACTTTTATGATTTTTAAAAGAAAAGATCAAAGTGTATATTTGCATAGATTAATTTCAGGGCAGAGTTGTTATATATTTTCCAGACAGAAAAAAATAATGATATATAACTTGTTAAAGTAAAGCATATTAAAGTATTCAAACTTGCATGGCATTAATGACAAATATCAATTAAAATTAATTGATTTTCAACCTATAATTTTTCCATATTATTTCATTGGTTGATAAATTTTAATCATCATGGATCCGTTATTGAATACAATGGGAAAGTTCTGTTATAATTGATTGACTTATATTTTACTATTTACATTCAGTTCATGGTATGTTAATTCCTTTAAGGGGGAACTGTAATTTCCTGAGTTAATAATCAGTCAGATAATTCAGACCTTCCATTTCAAAATGGTAGACTCTCTTTTTAACCTGAGAATATATTAAAATCAAAATAGGGGAGTATACAATAGTGTAAATTAGTAATAATAAAAGGTATAGGAGGAGAGAGAAAATTGTCTAAAAATTCTTCTTAAAGTAGAAACTGGAAAAATTAAAAAATAATATAATATGGAAAGGGGGAACAAAGAAAAACTTTCCAGTGGACAAACACAAATAAAACATTAGGTAATCTCGAGTTCAACATCAACAGTGATGTCATGCTGATATCATGTACCCTTCATATAATATGATGAGAATGGCATTTTATCTCTGAGGTCTTCCTCTTAAAACCATACCCCAGCTTAATCATATGAAGGCCATCAGTCAAATCCCAATTGAGGGACATTCTACAAATACCTGACAAATATCCTTCAAAACTGTTAATGTTATCAAAAACAAGGAAAGTTTGAGAAACTATCACAACCAAGAGAGGCTAAGAAGTTATGACAACAAAATGTATTGTGGTATCCTGTATTAGATCCTAGAAGAGAAAAAAAAGGATACTAGGTACAACTAAAAAAATAATAATCATGTTTCAATATTGGTCCATTAATTGTACAAATATACCATAATAAGGTAAGATGTTAATAAGAGGTGAAACTGAGGGTGTGCTATCTGGAAACTATCTGTACTACCTTGTCTTTTTTGTAAATCTGAAGTTAGTATAAGAAGTAAATTTTATTTAAAAAAATTATTTGTAAAACACATGAGTCACATAAACACAACCAACTTGACAATAGAGTTTCCATCAGTCACACTAAGTGTTAGAAATTAGAAGAAAATTTTAGAAGGACATTATTTTCAAATTATAAAGGAATATACCAATAAGTCATCCCTATCTTATATTTTTGTACCCCCATTCACCCTTAAGATGAATTTATATTAGGATACGTTCGAGCCACATAATGGAGAAAAATTGAACAGAATTTTTCTGAAAAATCAAAAGACTACTTAGAAATGTATTCTAACCACGAATTGCAGTGAAAGGAATTCCCAGAATGATACTTTTGCAGCAAACCCATAAATTAGCCTTAACTGGTTGAACAAGAGGATAGGAGGGCTTTGAAAAGGGTAATCACCAAATAAGACATTTACATGCAATAGACAGGATCACTCAAAAATGGTTACATCCAAAGACCTGGTGACTGCATATTTGTCAATAAAATCAAATTAAATTTTGTAAAATTAAATACTAGGAACTAAAAAAATATTAGTACCCAAATTTATGGTCTCATGATCAAAACTGAATTATGTCACTATTTTCAATATTGATGAGTTATTGTTAACATTTTTCTGTTAGTAAACAGTTATGGAATTGGGCATTGGGAGATGGAATTGTATTATGTATATTCTACTTTCTGTAGTAAAACATTCACAAAAATAACGTAAGCCACATTTATTTTCATATATTGGCATCAACCTTCATGCAAAACAGTAGTGAGTACTGTGACAATACTATAAAAGCATAACAAAAAATTACAAAACCCCAAACCATATAATCTTTCACCTATTTATATTATTTTCTATTTATAGTTATAATTTTGATTAACTCCATAGCACACATGGTTGAGGATTCCTAAAATAATCATTTTTTCTGAAATATTTTAATTTGAAGGTAAAGATACATATGCACAAGTCTGTAGGGGAAATCTTAAAATTCATTTTGTATCACCATTTTATTATAAAGAAATCCATACCTCAATTCCTATAAAATTTGTTTTTCTGTACTATATTCCCAACATACTTTCTTAGTAGGCTAAACATTTCTGTATATAAAGATAAAGGGGCCCTGTTCTGATGTTGTTTTATATCTCAGGTTTTAAAAATGATGCTATCAATGCATAGGGAATAAAACACAAATCTTGCTATGTATTAGCAGTCATTTCTAGGTATACCAGATCTGGCAGGGCCAAAAAGCTGGCAGTGGATTTATGGGGGGAATCATAGCAACGGATGAAAACTAGTTATGAGACTTAGGTCACATCAGTCTTCTGGAGATTTCCAGTGTGTAGAGTTAAATTCAAAATACATGTTTATGAGTGACCACCTGTGCTGGAGTCTGTAACTGTTAATGGTATAGATACAAAAAGATGCTCAGACCCTTTCTTCAAAATCAGATGGTTTAGTAGAGGAGATAGACATGTAAAATATTCTTATAGTCCACTGTGGTGGGTGCAACTGTTCTATAGATTTTAGCTGGGGTCGATGACAATTGAGATTTAGATATGAGTTAAATTAACCCTATTCATGTTCTGCTCAAAGTTTCTCCAAATACCAAAGTTCTCAGCTTCTCAAGATCATCTCTGGCTCCTGCTTTCTCCCCTAGCTGAATGTATATCCACCAAATCCACAACTTTGTCTTTTATTTCTGATCTGGCAGAGAGTAAAAGTTGGATCTCAGCCCCTTTTATTTAAGTAACTGACAAATGTCCCCCAAATAAAGACACCAACAAAGACAAAATCAATTACCATCCCCTGCATCCTTAAGTTTACTTCTGGGGTGAGACACAGGGGTATTAGACAGCCACAGAGCAAATTATTTAATTTTGAATTTTAGATATCCCAGTTCTCAAAAGTACTATAGCCAGCTTGCCACGGTGCTGAGCCAATCCAATACTCTGCTTTTTTCTCTTCTCAAAGTCACTTCTAAATTCCTCTTCCCTTCTAAAGCACTACTGCCTGTTTCTTCAGAGTATTACTTCGTATCCATGATCCTTTTATTTCGATTGATTTATAAAAGTATTTTCTTAAATAAATATTCCTTCCTTATAAGAATTTCCCTTAAAAGCATTACAGAAATTTTTCATATAGCTGCAAGTTACTATAAATTAATAAATAATACATTAATACATAAACACAAATTTTAATGATAAAACAATAATATTAGCATATATAGCACTATTAAAAATATGCCAGACCTAGAGGCAAGATGGGAATAAAGACACAGACCTACTAGAGAATGGACTTGAGGATATGGGGAGGGGGAAGGGTAAGCTGGGACACAGGAGAGAGTGGCATGGACATATATACACTACCAAATGTAAAATCAATAGCTAGTAGGAAGCAGCCACATAGCACAGGGATATCAGCTCCATGCTTTGTGACCACCTAGAGGGGTGGCATAGGGAGGGTGGGAGGGAGGGAGACACAAGAGGGAGGAGATATGGGGATATATGTATATGTATAACTGATTCACTTTGTTATAAATCAGAAACTAATGCACCATTGTAAAGCAATTATACTCCAATAAAGATGTTAAAAAATAAACAAATAAATAAATAGGCTTAAAAATTTAAATAAATAAATAAAGCTTTCAGCCTGTACACACACACACACACGCACACGCACACGCACACACACACACACACACAATGCCAGACAATTATAGAAGCACACCAAATGAATTATATATATATCAGGATGTAGATATTGCTATGATATTTCCACTTTATACATGATATTCTTAATCCATTAAAATTAGAGAATTTTGCAAATGCTCCTCCAGCTCAGCAAAACTTTAAGGTGCATGGTGTTCTTCTAAAAGTGGCACATACAGCTTTAATTTTGAAATATATTGGTAGTGGTCAAAGTTACAGAGTGAAGGTAGAAATTTGTGAAGGAAAAAGGAATTTTAAGTACAAAGACGATGAAATATGAAAAAGTATGGTTAGTATGGTGAAGCACAAGGATCTCAAAGTGCTACACTGTTACTTGCAGTGGTAAATGGTGGTGAGGAGTATAGTGAGGAGTATAGTTCAGAAAAACAGTCAAAGCCCAGAGCACAATAGACTTAGAAGGTAACTGATGATATTGAAATCTATCTTGTAAACTTCTCAGGCTAAGCAAGGGATTAGAATAGAATATAGAGTATAGAATATAAAATATTCTTATGAAACAAAACTACTAGTTAAGTGTAGAAAAATTAGTAGGAAAGCAAGACTTCATTTAAACAATACCATGAAAGAAGAGTATGAGAGACTATTATGATAGTTTAAGTGAATGATGGCAAAGTCCAGAACATGGGTAACAATGATGTTGGAGACTGGTAGATTCAGAGATTTAATTTGTCCTTTGTCTGCTAACAATCAATTCAGCCTATGCTAAAAAGCAATACCTTCACTATTATAGGGAAAACAAAACAAAAAAGCAGAACAAAACAAAACAGCAAAACTACTTTTCAGTGGATGCTGACAAAGGAAAATGTAGGAAAGTCAATAGGAGAGCATGGTAACCAATTTATAAGCTGTAACTTTAGTCCATGTGAGACATAATAGTGCCTGGCAATACAGTGGTAGCTGAGGAAATGATGGGAAATATATAGTGTTTGATTATATTTTAAAGCTAGAGCCAAAAGGAAGATAGGTTGTAAGTGAGTTATTAAAAACAAGAGTTAAGACTGCCAAGCTTTTGGAACAAAGGAACTGAGTAATATACAGGGATGAGAGGAACAGCCGAAGCGAGCAAGAGTCGTTGTGAGTTTGGATTGGAACAAGATCAGTTTGGGACATAAGTTTGAGACACATATGATAATTAAGAGAAGATTTCAAGAATACAGTTTTAGGTAGGAGGCTGGAATTCAGTTGAAGGAGTTGCTGGATGGATAAAAACTTTGTTATATAATATAATTAAAGCCATATGACTATAATTTAATATAGAGTTAAAGCCAAATGACTGGAAGATAGAAATGGTATGGTAGCTGGGGATGAATGTTGGCCAGTAAGAGTTTCTGTGTGTGTTTGCATACATACACATTGATGGAAATCATTGAAAAGAGAAGGAAAGTGATAATGTAAATGCTATTAAAGTATGTATTTTCCACAGAACTAATGTCCTAGTGATTATTTACTTATCAAGTCCATATATACATATAAATGTTCTATGTTATCGGTGGTATTGCAATACATAAATATTTACAATATTTTCTAAGTTAAAGGAATTCCACATTCCAAAACAGCATGTACAAGGACATTTGAACCATTTTACATTTTATTATTGGATATTGCAGGTGTTAATTTGGATTTTGAAATATCGAATATACAGAAATTTCATATTTTATTTCTATGGAAATCAGAATTGCAAGTAATATAATGGCTTAAATGGCTTCATTTAAACCATGAAAATGTTAAAATACTTGTTTGTGGTTTCAGAGAATGTTGTTATTGACAAATGAGAATGTGAAATTCATGTTTACAATATTTTTGTGCAAAGTTCTTTGCACTTAGTTTTTCTCATTTGTAATTGTTGTTTCTCAGACAAGAATTTGAATCAGACTTATACATAATCAGCAAACATGTCATTTTTAATTGACTCAAATTTTCAATAAAATCTGAGTCCATATTCTGCATAGTTTCTTGAACAGCTCTAGCAATATTTTCTCATAGACTTTTTTGTAATACCACGTCATAAACAAACTTTTAAGATTCAAATAAGAAATGTATTTAATAAAATTGAAATGCCACTAACAGAAACCTATATTCATATTCATATAGAAATTATTTCAGAATTTGTGTTGTTGACATTTAGAACACTAATATGTAGAATTGCCATGAAATTGTTATTTTTCTAGAGCAGCGATTCATCTCTAGGGTATCATTGCCCCCCACAGAAGCACAGGTGCCACTTGACATGTCATAAACTCGTATAGAGTCAAAATAAAATTAAAAACCCTGTAAATAATGACTATGGGGCTTCCCTGGTGGTGCAGTGGTTGAGAGTCCGCCTGCCGATTCAGGGGACACAGGTTCGTGCCCCGGTCCGGGAAGATCCCACATGCCACGGAGCGGCTGGGCCCGTGAGCCATGGCCGCTGAGCCTGTGCGTCCGGAACCTGTGCTCCGCAACGGGAGAGGCCACAACAGTGAGAGGCCCGCGTACCACAAAAAAATAAATAAATAAATAAAATAAAATAATGACTATGAACTAGACATATTAATAGAGGAGACTTTCAAATTTAATTTGGGCATAAATCAAACTACATATAATATTATCTGAAATACTAACTCAACAAGCAAATTCCAGCACTATTAGTGATGCTATTTTAAAGATTAGCATATTTATATTATTTTAGGGGAAAGTTATTTTGAAAGATTGAGAAAGTTATTGAAAATTGTATAGACTGTGCTTTTTATATAAGTTTCCTCAATCCAGTAGCTCATTTTAGCTACAATCTGACATTTTTTCTTAATAGTTTGAACTAGTTCAAAGAAGCAGTAAATATTGATGAAAGGTTGAAATATAGAAGTGCGGAGATTTAGGAATAATGTTTTAGAAACTGATATGATGTGGACAGACTGTCTAGCCTGGGCTCAAACAGAGTGCACATCTGAATGTCACAGTTTCTCATGGTGAGTTTTGATTAATTAATCTTAATTTAGGGCTTAGAGGTCTCTGAATACTTAATACTGTACCTGATTCAGGAGCACTGAAACCTAATAAACTATCATCAACCAGGATGTGATTTGATAGGTATTTGAGGCCTGTCATTCATTTTCAATTTGTGCTCACCTTACAAATGCAATAGAGATACAGCAAGTTTAACATTTACTCCAAAACAGGATTGAGATAAAAGTGCATTAAAGTTCAGAGTCGATTTAGTACTTGGCTGATGAAAGAGTTAATGAAAAATTATTTTGAATGACACAAATTAAACACAGTACTGAATAATTTCTTTTTATTTTAATTAATCCTTACTTTTAATCCAGTCTAGTTTATAAAAGTAAATACTTATGTAATACTTAGCAAGTGTCGTGCATTATTCTAAGTATGTTATATATTATATTTTCTCATTTAATGAGAAATATGAGCTGCACAATAGGTACCTTTACTATCCTGAGTTTACAGATGAAGAAAATGGAAAAGAGATGTTACATAAATTGCTGTATGTTACACGGATAGGAAGTGGTGAGGCTGAAGTTCAACTCCAAGCAGTCTGTTTCTAGAAGATCATGATGTGAATGTGAATGTGCACACACACACACACATTTTATATATAACGTATAGCAACCATTTGAGTTAATTTTCTTCCCTTTCCTAACCTGTCAGTGCTTAGTTCAAAATTAATTTCTTCCAGAGAAATAATTTTCAGTACTTGCCACCATTTAAAACACTCTGAAGCACTGTGCATTTGATGTTTTGTACTTTATGATTTATTTGGATGAAGTATATGTAAGTATACACAATAAGGTTTCAACCAGTGCTTTATACCTACAGAAGAATGGGACTGTACAATTTCTTTTTCTAGAGCATTTAAAATAAACTGTAAAATCAACTCATATTTTCATATAGAAGAATCTCAATATTTTATATAGAGCTGCATGAATGTATTTTAGAGCTTTATTAATTTTGCTCAGTGATTTGCTTGTATTTTGGCATACTTCATCAAAATTGTTTTCTAACACAGAGTTTCTTAGACTTGTATAATGACCTTTTTAAAATTACAGTACTTTGCAGGATATGCACTGCAGCTATAAATTAAATATATATTTGGATTAAAATAAATAATAAGATATCACAAAGTTAATTATTATAAGAATTGGTAAATGTATTTAAATATGTATTTTTTTATTTAATACTTGAGAAAAATCTTACAACCAAATTCTTTTAATTTATTAAAGTAAAATCCTCACAATAAAGCTCAATACTTTAATATTTCATCATAAAATATGACATATATAGACGAATATTTTTCATGGAACCAATTTTTGTTCATTATCACTGATCTACTTAATATTCTAAAGGCTGAGAAGGTGCAAGTATCATCATATCAGTTTTAGCATAAATTATTTTCCAAAGCTCAACTGTCATCCCAGCATAAAATAAAAAGCCAATTTAAACATGCACCCTGAGGTCATTTCCTCTTTTGCATGAATTGTGTACTTTTAATTTTTATGTTCCAAGAAATGTCATCATGAGCAGTTATCTCCAACATTGTTTTAGAAATAAAAGATGCACGTTTTTAATGTACAAGCTAATACAATTTTTATGTATGAGTAAAGAATTAATACTTTTCTTGAATTCAGGTACATTTTATCCATTGATCCATGGAGAAAAACTGTGAAATAAATAAATGTTTTGATATGAGGGGTAATTTAGAGAGAGCTTTTATTGGAAGGGTAAAAAAAAGTGTATATCCCTGATTTAAAAGTAGAGATGGATTTATGAAATCCTAATTTGGAAAAATTATATAGGTCACCAGAAAACAATTTAAAACAGAAGTAGAATTATGGAACATTTTGCATTTACTTGTTCATTACATTGAGGTAATCCAGAGCAAACACCTAATTAGTAAGACTCTAAGTCACATCCACAGCTTTCCTGGTTGCCATGGCAATGGTGATCTATCCTATATTAATGGAATTATAATGAACATCAAAATGAAGTAAATTATAATTAAAATGAAGATTAATTAGTTATCTTGATCTTGGGGGATAGTCTGGGGATGCCCTTGAAAGAGTTTATGATGAAGAACAAAAATGAGGTCATGATGTAAGACATGCAGGTAATGTTTACAAGTTTAATGTGTGATTGCATGCTCAAGAGAGGCTGAGGCTTACGGTAACATATGAATTTGTTTCTACTTCTGACTTTGTTTGAAGACACTGTAGAGCCACGTACTGGCAGCACCTTGGACTTGATCTTTACTTTGATGCCATTTCTTTGTTTGAAAGTCTTTTGCTACAAGGAAATGAAGATTAAAACTAGGTTATATTTTTAAAACCAGCAATCTCTGCTTTTGTATTTGCTCTAACAGTTTTTTCAGAAACTGAACTAATACCTATTCAGTTATTCTTTCTCATATTTTATCATCGGTAGCTAGAAGCCAGTGGATAATTTTACACCCAGCCTGAAATCTTCCATGCTAGGGATAAGAGTTCATGAGATCCTCTTTCTACTTTTTTTTTTTTTTTTTTTTTTGCGGTACGCGGGCCTCTCACTGCTGTGGCCTCTCCCGTTGCGGAGCACAGGCTCCGGACGCGCAGGCTCAGCGGCCATGGCTCACAGGCCCCGCCGCTCCGCGGCATGTGGGATCCTCCCAGACCAGGGCACGAACCCGTGTCCCCTGCACCGGCAGGCGGACCCTCAATCACTGCGCCACCAGGGAAGCCCCTCTTTCTACTTTTTATGTTACTACAGCAGCAACAGTGTTGCCAAATTTCTACTACTACATAAATATGTTCTTGTTTTCTCCAGACTACAAAAACATCCACCCCATTCTTCTTCAAGCTCTCAACAATAGCCTTATTGAGACCTCCAATTTCCATAACACTCTCTTCCAAACTCTTTTAGTTTCTTCCTGCCACCATTACAAAACAATGCTACATGTTTTAAGTGTTTTTATACCACCACAATTCCATTATTAAACTATGCTCCAATTATTTATTGTGGCATAACAAACTAATCTCAAATTTAATGGTTTAAAAATTTATTGTTGACACCTGATTTTATATGTCAGGAATTTGGGAAAAGCTTAGTTGGGCAAATATTTTGATCCACACGGTATCAACTGAGTCACTTGATAATGTTCAGGAAATGACCATGCTGATATAGAGGGTTAAATATGGCCTAATTTCCCTGTCTTTTTCCTGGGTTGTGATGACTGATAAAGCCAGGAGTTGGTGGCATTGGTATATCTCAATGTGGCCTTTCCACATAACAAGCTTGGGCTTCCAAGGCAGGTTTGGGGTTGGTGGGTGGGGGACATCCAGTGTGGGAGTTAGTCAGAGGGTCACCACTACAGCATGAAATGTACCAAAAGGGCAGAGAGGGAGAAAAATTCAAATACCTGGTTTCACCCTCCTCCCCATTTTGATTTTTTCTGTTATCTTTGGTCCAACCTAAGAAGAAGCCACACAGGAAGAATGGCAAGTTAATGTAGTCTGCATGGGGAAAAAGAGCAAAGAGTTGATGTAGAGGGTCAAACAGAAAAAAATTAGAACAATCCCCCAGTTTTGCTCTTCAGCAGCTATTCATTCACTTTCTTTACTTTAAGAAAATCTATTCCATTACCATGGAGATGAAAAATTACTATCATGAACCATATCATTGGGCAGATGTTGATTCAATTGACACCTCCAGTTCTAAAGTTTGTGGTGCTGGCAAAAGTGTTTTGAGCAGGCACATGTTTATCTAGGTTATGTAAATATCTCTTGAAGGACACATTGCAGCCTCTTCTATGAAAAAGGAGTACAATATAACGTACCCCAGTGTGGCTAGGGATTCCACATTGACCTCTGCTGTGGATGGACTCAAAGGTAAAGGTAGCAAGATTTTTCTAGCTTAGCACCAACCCATGTTGTTTGAGAATTTTTGCTTCTCATTACCACAATTTTGTAAAGAAAGTCACTATGCATAAAAGTAATACTTACCCAGTAGTTACAGCTATAGTTCTCTTAAACTCCTCAGCCACAGGAAAAAATAAAAAGGTTACTCAAATTGTTGAACTGAAAGCTTAAAAATGAGGTCATAACGAGCTGGGGTGAATGATTCTGATAAATAAGATAAATTTGAGTTTGCTGCTATGCTGTGGTTGCAGATAAGACTATGGCTATTACATTTTGTTGAGTTCATTCACTTTCCAGTTGTGCTACTGTAGCCATATTGTATTTGTGACTATTGAACAACTTGGGTAATCAAATGAAGGTGACATTCACAAGAAACTGTGTCTTATTTGCGTTTATTGAGAGACATTTTTGCAGAGAATGTCCTCTAATGTACATTTCTATGGAAAAAATATCTTCATACTTTGCATTTATTCTAAGAAGTATATCCAAATGACTCCTCTTCAGATCTCCTAGTCATCAATCTTTTAATCTTGACTTCCTAAGACCCTATCTAGCCAGTCAACGCATTACAAATGTCCATGAGTCACTACCCAAGATCTGTGTGTCTGGCCACCTTTTCTTCTTAACAAAGTGGAAATCATATATTTTGCTCAAAGTTCTGAAGTTTTCTTTTCAACACTTTTTTTCAAAACCAATCCTGCATGTGGCTGTTTTTCAGCAGCCATCAGCTTCGAGATGATACCAGCTTCAGATTCAGACTCAGCTGCAAACCGACTTACATTTTTTTTCTCTTCTGTTCATAGTCATAATGGACACCCCATGAGGTCATACCAGTGTTGTGAGGGAGATGCGGAAGAACAGCAGAGGTAGGTATTATGGTAGTCTGTGTCACCTGTTCATGGAATTTATTTGCATCTTTTAAAACCTGTTTGGATCCAGTTTGTATACACCATTTCTATTTAAAGATGGAATGCTGCTGGGCATGCATCAGATAATACTCGGTTTATGCATGGTAGAATGGTAGCTAAGTTCAAAGAGACTTCTTGTTCCATGGCCAGGAATAATGATTCCTAAAATAGTTACTTATACATCTTGAGAAGATTCTAGTCAACAGTATGAGACCTGAATAATCATTAAAGGCACAGGAAAATTACATTACATGTATATATTGTTTTCACATCTAAACTCTGTCTACTGCAGTCATATGGCTACCAGTTGGATTCGTTAAACCCACACTTATGTTCCTGTGTAGAATTTATTAAGAGCTTCCTGTAACTTTTAAAAACCAAGAAAACCAAGGAACAAAAGAAATATTGTCCCTGTTTTATATATGGTTTTGTGTAACATGATAGCTTCAACTTAAAGTCAACCTCTCAAAGGCTCCATGGTGTTTATTAGCTCACTTAGTGGTAGAACTCAAGTCAGGGATGAAAAGAAAAAGAAAAAAAAGTCACAGTTGATAAAACTTTGACCAACTATAAAGATAGATGATAGATAGATAGATAGATGTCTATGTCTCTATCTACACACAGAAGATGCACTTATATATTTATTTTACATGAAGCAAAGGTATCCCATGCATAATTTTCTGGCTAGGTGATCAGAGATTTCAAAGGAATCCTTCAACAAAAGATGACAGGGATGTCAAAGGAAAGGGTATTTGGATCGAAATTAGAAAATTCCTTGGGCCACTTCCTACATACTTATGCCTCTTAATACATGTTAGTGAAAGATGACTGCCAAGATATCAATGCAAGAATTTACATGAAAGAAATATTGCTCTTTCAACTGAAAGTTTGAATTATTTTACTTGGCAAAGAATCTTGTGCTGCTGCAATGCTGCTCAAAGGAGCACACATGATATGTGGTGGAGGGGGGGAAGTCATTTATATCACTACTGCTTTGTCATCATACAATGAACATTATTTATTAAAGATTATATTTTTATTAATTATTATTATTTTGTACTTTTCTATTTTGTTTATTTAGTCTTTTATGAATTTTCCCTAGATCATATTTATCATAGCACTCTAAAGAAATTTTTTCAAAATTGTTTCTACAACTGAAATTCTGAATGCTTTCTTGATTTTGATCTTTCCAAATTTTCAGTTGATGTTCTAACTCCCTTATTTCTATGATTCACCCATGATCATTTTCATAAGTGTTTGCTTTGTTTTGTTGTGCTTTTGCTTTAATTATTTGTTTTGGCATTAGTTAGAGAGACCTGTATCTGTTAGAAGAAAATGACTCTGAAGGATAGAATCTGTGCATTATCATAAATCTCATTTGGAACACCTTTATAATTTGTTTTAAATAGTCAGCCAGGAATAAGAATTGGGGTGGGACTGAGCTTTACTGAACAGAAAAAATATTCTTAGATTTCTCCTTTTAGCAACAGAAACATATGATGTGGTCTTTCAGAACTCAATAGTGTTTATGGTAGAATCTAGAGATTTGCCTATTTTGAAACGGCTTGTGGGGTATAGTTTACATAACACTTTTAAATAACTTGCAAAATAAGCACTCTTACCAATAAAACTGAGCCATTTCTCGAGTTCTTGTATTTTTTTAGAAAAATGTGGATATTTCAGTATTATTATTGATCACCATGAGGGAAAAAGTGCTCACTCACTATGTTGTTATATTTTTCATTCATACAATAAATATTTGTTGAGTACCTTCAGTGTGCCATTTGCATTGCTCTAAGTGAAATATGCAGTGAGAATATAAACATATTTCTTCCTTTATAGAATTTATTGGCCTAATTTTTAAGTGAGTTAAATATTATTTCCTAACATATATAATATTAATATAATATTAATATATTCATTTTTCCAAAAACTTAATGGTGTTTCACATTCTTATGTTTTTAAGAAATATCATTCAAATTTCTAGAGTTTTGCTTATTACTTATAAGAATCTTCCCATTTAACATTGCTAATTGCTAAGAGCTAAACTGATAATTCTGTAGCAATTTTCCTTTCAAAATATTCCTTAGTATGTATTCTCAGACTTACTAGTATATTATGGTAATAGGTTATAATCATATACCTCTTTTAAAAATATTTTAAGATATTATGAAAAATGCATTTCCTTTCAATTCAACATATAACTTGATGAGCTCTAGTAGTTTTCCGGTAGCGTCTTTAGGGTTTTCTATGTATAGTATCATGTCATCTGCAAACAGTGACAGTTTTACTTCTTCTTTTCCAATTTGGATTCCTTTTATTTCTTTTTCTTCTCTGATTGCTGTGGCTAGAACTTCCAAAACTATGTTGAAAACAAGTGACAAGAATGGGTATCCTTGTTGCACTCCTGATCTTAGTGGAAATGCTTTCAGGTTTTCACCATTGAGTATGATGTTAGCTTTGGGTTTGTCGTATACGGCCTTTATTATGTTGAGGTATGTTCCCTCTATGCCCACTTTCTGGAGAGTTTCTATCATAAATATGTGATGAATTTTATCAAATTTTATCTGCATCTATTGAGATGATCATATGGTTTTTATTCTTCAGCTTGTTTTATCTGCATCTATTGAGATGATCATATGGTTTTTATTCTTCAGCTTGTTAATGTGTATTACACTTATTGATTTGCAGATATTAAAAAATCCTTGCATCCCTAGGAGAAATCACACTTGATCATGTTGTGTGATCTTTTTTTTTTTGTAACATCTTTATTGGAGTATAATTGCTTTACAATGGTGTGTTAGTTTCTGCTTTATAACAAAGTGAATCAGCTATACATATACATATATCCCCATATCTCCTCCCTCTTGCATCTCACTCCCACCCTCCCTATCCCACCCCTCTAGGAGGTCACAAAGCACTGAGCTGATCTCCCTGTACTATGCGGCTGCTTCCCACTAGCTATCTATTTTACTTTTGGTAGTATATATAAGTCCATGTCACTCTCTCACTTTGTCTCAGCTTCCCCTTCCTCTTCCCCCTCCCCGTGTCCTCAAGTCCGTATACCCTGAAAAAACCATAATTCAAAAAGAGACATGTACCACAATGTTGTATCATCTTTTTAATGTATTGTTGGATTTGGTTCGATATTATTTTGCTGAAGATTTTTGCATCTATGTTCATCAGTGATATTGGCCTGTAGTTTTCTTTTTTTGTGGTATATTTGTCTGGTTTTGGTATTAGGGTGAATGGTGTCTCATAGAATGAGTTTGGAAGTATTCCTTCCTCTGTAATTTTTGGAATAGTTTCAGAAGGACAGGTGTTAACTCTTCTCTAAATGTTTGATAGAATTCTCCTATGAAGCCATCTGGTACTGGACTTTTGTTTGTTGGGAGTTTTTAAATCATAGATTCAATTTCAGTATTCATAATTGGTCTGTTCACATTTTCCATTTCTTCCTGGTTCAGTCTTGGGAGACTGTTCCTTTCTAAGAATTTGTTTATTTCCCCTAGGTTGTCCTTTTATTGGCATATAGATGTGGGATTAAAAAATTAATACACAGAAATCAGTTACATCTCTATACACTAACAACAAAATATCAGAAGGAGAACTTAAGGAAAGGATATAATTTACCATTGCATAAAAAAGTATAAAATACTTAGGAATAAACCTACCTAATGAGGCAAAAGACCTGCACTCGGAAAATTATAAGATGCTGATGAAAGAAATTGAAGATGACACAAACAGATGGAAAGATGTACTGTGCTCTTGGATTGGAAGAATCAATATTGTTAAAATGACCAAGGCAATCTACAGAGTCAATGCAATCCCAATGCAATTCAATTCAATGCAATGCACATTACCAATGGCATTTTTCACAGAACTAAGCAAAAAATTTTTAAATTTATATGAAAACACCAAAGACCCTGCATATCCAAAGCAATCTTCAGAAAGAAAGCAGAGCTGGAGGAATCAAGACCCCTGACTTCAGACTATACTACAAAGCTACAATAATCAAAACAGTATGGTACTGACAAAAAAACAGACATATAGATAATGGAACAGGATAGAAGGTCCAGCAATAAACCCATGCACCTGTGGTCAATTAATCTATGACAAAGGAGACAGGAATATCTAATTGAGAAAAGACAGTCTGTTCAATAAGTGGTGCTAGCAAAATTGGACAGCTACATGTAAAAGAATGAAATTAGAACATAACATTGTATACAAAAATAAACTCAAAATGGATTAAAGACCTAAATGTAAGAATAGATACTATAAAACTCTTAGAAGAAAACACAGGCTGAACACTCTTTGACATAAATCACAGCAATATCTTTGGATCCATCTCCTAGAGTAATGGAAATAAAAACAAAATCAAACAAATGGGACCTAATTAAACTCAACATCTACCATGTCTTTTTAAAAGGTCAATTAAAATATTTTCCTATATGAATGTTTCCCATTAGCAAATATTGAATCACTAGTAAAATATTTTAACCCTACAAGGGTTCTCTAACTTGGATGATGTCTTGAAAATAAAGGTTAAAAAATGAAAATATTATGTTGTAATATGGAACTTGCACTCTAGATTATAACCAACTTTTATTATAAAATTCATATTTATTTATTTATTTATTTATTCAATAATGCTTGAAGCAACTATATTAAAAGTATCAGTATCTTATGGATTATACAGTGAACATAGACTATCTGATATTGTCCTGTCCAAAGTTTAATAAAATTGTATTCATTCTCTTAACACATATAATTTGACCTCTTACCATATCCTCAGTTGTAAATTAAAATATTTATGACTCAGTTATTCAATAACTTATACTCTGTGAAATTTCATTACCTTAGGTTACTCTGAAATTAATCTATTTCCAATGAGAAAGACATTATGGATATTTATTAGGAGCTGAGTGTTCAGAGCTAAATTTCCTACATTTGAGTCTTAGCTCTACTACTTACTATTTATTTGACTTTGGAAAATTACTTATCTATTGTTTCTTCAGTTTACTCAATTGTGAAATGAGGATAGTAATAGTACCTACACCACAGGGTAATTGTGAAAGTTAAAAATGATAAAAGTAATTAATGCAATATTTGGCACACCTCAAACAATATGTAAACGTTAGTTGTTGCTGTTAATTATTATCAGTTTCTGGTTGTTTTAGTGTGTATGAATTTAAAAATGCATAAACCATAAAAAGTATCAAAGATTAAAATATTGGAAGTACATAAAATAGTATTTATATGTATCTTAAAACTGTTCAATACATTTGGAAAAAAAGTCACAGTATTTTGATAGATGATATAAGGAAGTGTCCTCTACACAAGTAGTATATTTTGTAATAATACTAACTCATTGAGCAAAATAACCAGTGGCAATTAGAGTGATTAAAAATTAAAATAATGCCTCTCACTTCATCTGCTCATCTTAAGATAATACTCAGTGATCTACCACACATATATATTCATTGTTATGCAAGACAGGAGAACAGGGGTTTTGCAGGAAAAAAAATTCTAGTGAAAATCTAATATAAATTAATCTAAAAGGTAAGTAAGTTTGTGATAAACAGAAAGGACATTTCAGATAGAGCTACTGGTAGGATCAGAAATATAGATGTTGGGAAAACTAAAGCACAATAACGAACCAGGATTCAGTTGCTACACAGCTCTGTCTTTTTACATCACATGCTCCTTTTAATGATGAAATAATTCCCTTTCTTTAACATAGGCAAGTTAACCTTGTGTCCACACAGCCTATGCCAAATAGGATATTTGCATTCTATGTGAAATAAAAGGCACTCTTTCTGAGCAGAAATTTATTTACTTAACAAAATATTCATATATAGAAGATATTCTGGTAGACTCTAAGACTAAAATGCTACATACGATAAAGGCAGTACTTACACAGGATTTTCTGGGGAAAAGGCGGGAAAACCAGTTCTAGGTGAATAAAATGGCAAGTGTGAAAGCTCCAAGGCATAGGAATGGAGAAAGGGGACAGAAAACATTTCAGGGTGATACTTCGAGTGTATGTAAGTAGTCTTGGCAGGGGTGGGTTGGGGCTGAAGTTAAGTTGAAAGATGTAAAACAATGATGTTGAGAAACATCAGGTGAATATAGGTGATATATTGTAGAAGAAAATAAACCTACCAAAACTTTTAGCTTAAGCATTTATTGAAATTTTGCAATGTGAGAATAGCTGGAAATGTGTCCTACAGGGAACAAGGAGCTTAAAGATTTAAAAAGGTTCAACTGGGGAAGGCAGTCAAATTTCGATTAGTATTAAGAATTGGTCACTAATCAAATTTTCAGAGATATAGAAAAACTTAAGTTGCATTTATCATGAGACAGGAAGTGAGAGCAGCAATACTAAAGTCACAGTTGAGCACCCATCAGTTGGATAATTTGGATTTAGCAAGGGGATGGGGAGGAATAGTTGGGGCTACAGTCTTGCAATGATCAGTGGAAAATTTTTAGTTGGTCAATACCTATTACAATACAAATTTGAATATTCAGATGTTCAATAAAGAGCTTTGGAAATGATGTGAAGACTCAGCTTCTTAACAAGGAAACTGGAGAGCAGTGGAAGAGTTTATGACACATTTGCAACAAGATCAAATGTATATGTCTAAAGAAAAATAATATTGCAAGAAATGTAGCTAGAAAATTTTTTAGATTAAGCCAGCTGGGTACAGGGATATCAGTTAAGAACCTATTGTAGTAATCCACTGAGAAATACTGATTGTCTGAATTTGGGAAGTGGCACATGAACAGAAATGGATAGAGATGAGACAGAACTAGGAGGTCAGTTGAATGATAATTTGTAAATAAAGGAGCGTGGGATGCAAGCAACAGGAAGGAGTCAAGGAATTTTTCCAAGTTTCAAGATTAAATGGTGGGTTGAATAGTGGAATACGAAATTGTTTTAATGTGGATAAGGGCACTGCAATTGGGTGGACGGAGTCTTGAACAAGTTTGTAGCCCAGGGTAAATTGTGTTGAACATACTGAAACTGAAGCAACTGAAGATAGAGAAGTAGAGATGAACAATAGGAAGGTGGATACAGGTTAGAAATCAAGGTTTGTGCACCTGGTTTTGAAACCATTAGCATTACTAGGATAGCACAGGCACTTAGGGGTAGACTCCAGAATCTGACTGGCTAGGTTTGCTTCTTGGTGCTATAGTTTACACAATGTTTTATCTTTGTGCTTCAAGGTACTCTATTTATGAAATTTGATGTATGTACATCATGGAAGTTGGCAAAAGCAACAAATGAGGGCTTTTTTTTTGAAAGCCTATTTTTTTTTTTTTTGCGGTACGCGGGCCTCTCACTGCTGTGGCCTCTCCCGTTGCGGAGCACAGGCTCCGGACGCGCAAGCTCAGCGGCCATGGCTCATGGGCCCAGCCGCTCCGCGGCATGTGGGATCTTCCCGGACCGGGGCAAGAACCCGCGTCCCCTGCATCGGCAGTCAGACTCTCAACCACTGCACCACCAGGGAAGCCCTTGAAAGCCTATTTTTAAACATTTACTCTTTGTGGATAATGATTTCAGGGCTTTCTCTGCCTGGTCTCTTTGTTGTTTTTCTTTTTTCGGCATGTCTTCATCAATGCAGGGCTTGAAATTCTTAATTACTGACCATCTTGAATTAGAACCCTGCATTTACTCAGTAAACGCTAAGTTACACTCTCATGAGGCGAGTATTTTTCTGTGTATAATCTGGGGGAAACTGGAGAGAAAGTGAGACTGGAATGAATGAAATTATCAAGAAAGAATGACTATAGGGTAAAAGCAAGAAAGTCTGGGGCGAAACCCCGAGAAAAAATAAAAAGGAAGAAAAACAGAAAGTGGAAATAACCAAAGAATGCAATTTTTTAAAAGAAAATGTAATACCATGTTTGTGCACCTGTCTCAGTGGGTGGTATTGTCATGGTGGATGAGTGTCAGCCCCTGAGCAAGACTGTACTGTTCAATGTGCTCAAGGTCACCAAGGCTGCAGGCACCAAAGAGCCACTCCAGAAATTCTGAGACTGGACACCTGCCCATTTCTCCAAACAAAATAATTTTCCCAGTCTAAATAAATATTTTTAAAGACATTAAAACTCATAAGGCAATTATGGACTCCCCTTTATGTTGCTTGGGGACCTATATCAGAAGTCAAGTTCTCATTCTACACAGTTTGCCAAGATCATTCAAGTGATTTCATGTTGCCCTATTTGTTTAGCTACTAATAAAGAGAATAGAAAAAACCCCCACAGGTTTTCTTGCCTTTTCCTCAATGAAACACAAGCAACTACATATGTAGGAATAATATTATCTTTCTAATATGCAAATGGTTTATGCTTTCTAATTAAAAATGTTATACATGATGATCACAAACAATCCAATAGAAATCACAAGACAGAAATTCCTCATATTCCACCACTTAGAAATAACAATGGTTTATTTTGGCAAATATTTTAACAAAATTATATATGTAAGCAAAAACACATTCTCACTTGAGAATGATAAAATCATTCTATGCACGCTGGTTGCGTATTGCAGTTCTCACTGAACACCTGGCACACGTTTCTCTGTGAATCCATTCTTGATTATCACAAAAATGGATATAAAACGGTACTTAGCCTAAAAAACCTTTCAAGTAGCAAGTAATCAGTAAAGAATCATTACCATTATTATTAGAATTTCAATGTCTATTCTGTATTCCATTTATGAATTTACCATAATTTATGTAACTTGACCATTCTAATCAAATATTATTTTGTACAGTAGTTAAAGGTATTGGACTTTCAAATCAGCCTAATGTGATCATATATTTAATCTCTCTGACCCTCAGTGTTTTCATCATAAAATGTGGATAATTATACAACTAATATTACAGTGTCCTGAGGAAAAATAAATGAAACAACGCAAAAATGTGTCTATTATAGGAAATAGTATGTAGTTACTACTAAGCAATTTAAGTTTTATTATTACATTTTAATTATTTTTAATTCATACTCATGTTTCATTGCATATCTAATGCACAAAATTGCTTGTTTTTTTCTAATTATCTGATTGTAACTAGTCTGCTTTTATTTTGCTCTACTCAATGACTTGGGAAAAATCCCAAAGAAAGATAAGAGATGTACTGATATTTGGACAATAGTCTGTGGTGGGATAATAGTGCAATAATAATAAATATTTATTTTTTTAAAAACTACATATGTCATTCTCCCTGTCAAAGTTTTAAGCACATCACATTGTATACCTTCAAAATACCTTGCTGGGGAAAATATAACTCTCTATATCTTGCAAAAGAGTAAGGTCAAAATGCAGTTTGTTTAAGAATTGAAGACTTGAACTTAAGTTCAAGTTTAGCTCCTCTACATCCTTAGAAACACTTGATATGGTCAATCATTTTAATTTAAGCATTCACATAAGTATGCAGTATCATCTCAATGGGATTTTAATTTGCATTTTCCTAATAATGAATAATAATCAATTTCTTTTCATGTGTTCATTAACATCTTTGCAAAGAACCTATTCAAATATTTTTCCATTTTAGTTTTAATTGGTCATTTGTATTCTGATTATTTAGTTTTAAGATTTATTTCTATATTTTGATTACAAATAATTTATAAGAATTTTTTTTGTTTTTGCAAATAAAGGACACTTTTATCTCTCCCTTTCCAATCTGGGTGTCTTTATTTTTCTTGCCTTATTGAACTGGCTGGAAGTTCCAAGACAATATTGAATAGATGTAGTATGATTTGACATGTTGTCTCTTTCCTGATATTAAATTAAAAGATTCAAAATTTCAACATTAAGTGTGAGTTTTGGATACCCTTTATGAAGTTGAAGAAGTTTCCTTTTAACCCTAATTTACTGAGAATTTTTATCAGAAATAAATTTTGGATTTTTTAAAATGCCTTTTAATATCTATTCTAAAAATCATATATGTTTCTTTTTAAAGTAGATGATATGACAGATTAAACTGACTGATTTTGAGTGTTAAAGTAAACCTATATTTCTGGGTTAACTGGTCATAATATAAAATAATTTTTAAATACATTGTTTAACAATTTCTACTTGTTAAAATTTTGTTTAGTTGTTTTGCATCATAAGATATATTGGTCTGTGGTGTTCCTATTCTGCCTTCTTGATCCCACCCTCTTTGGTATAGTTTTCGTCATGCTTCTTATATTAAAATTGTATTAAACAACTTTAATATGTAGTTTTATACTTCTCATCAAATGTGGAAAAATCTGACCCATGATTTTTTTCACATATTTTACTGTAATCCATCATCTCTTTTCTTTCGGGGATTCAAATTGCAGTTACATTAGACTTCTTAAATTTATCTTACAGCTCAATATACTTCTTCCTTTTTTTAATTCTTCACTCTGCTTCATTTATAATGGTTTCTCTTTTTTTACTTCAAATTTACTAATCTTTCCTACTCTGATGTCTAATCTGCTGTTAATCTCACCTAGTGTTTATTTCCTACATTGTAGTTTTCACATCTGGATGTATAAGTTTTAAAAATATTTTCATGCCTCTACTTAGTTTTTGAACATATGAAATGCAATTATGATAACTGCCCTATGTCCATTTCTTCTAATTGAAACATCTATGTCAATTCTCTGTCAGTTTCCATCAGTTAAATTTTCTTGCTAGTATGGTTTATATTTTCCTGCTTCCTATCATACCTGAACAACTTTGTGTTCTTATAAATGTTCTTGAGCTTTGTTCTGTGCAGTTTAGTTACTTGCAGAAATTGTATCTTTTGGCATCTTGTTTTTATGATTGATTAGGCAGTAATGGAACCACATGCAGACTAGAGTTAAACTCAGTATTGAGTCAACATCTCCTCTATACTCATCACAATATCCCATGAATCTTTAGACTATCTAGTGACCAGTGGAAACATGCACTATTCCTGGCCATGTATAAGCACTGGGCACTCTTACCCCTAATCTTTTCAACATGTCTAATTCAGAGGTCTCTGTTAATTTTCATACATATATGCACTTTTCCGTACACTGCTGAATACTCAGAAGAGCCCACTGAAGAACTCCAGAGTCCTCCATGTGCCGTTCTTTCACCTGAAGTTCTCTCTGTATTGTAAACTGCAGTCACTTTGGTCTTCCAGGAGTCTCAGACCTTTCTCCTAAACTCAGTCACTGTGTCTAATTCCTTCCAGGTTTTTTGTTTATTCACCATGATCTTCGAGCCTTATCAGGGCACTATTCTGGGACAGTAATAAAGCTCACCTCATTTTTTTCTTTTCTTTCCCTGCAAGATCACTTTCATTTATCAGTTAATCTTTAGTATCTTGAAAAACTTTATTCATATATTTTTTGCCTATTGTTTTGGTGCTTCTATGGGGAGGATAAATCCTGTCTCTGATATTTCACTTTGGCCCAAACCTAAGTATTGTGTTTCTAGTCATTTACTGGATCTCTATGGAAGAAAAGCAAAGGATGATCATCTAGGTCAACACACTCACAAGATATTTCCCTTATTTAATTTTAACATTTGTAATAACTTTATATCACATATTATTTTGTGCTCTATGTATTAAAAAATAATCAGCAGTTTCTGTCCTTTATTTTTAGAAGATCAACATAGCAATTTTCAATACTACCTTTTGAGGATTCTCAAGGTATGCACATAACAACATAAGAGAGCGTAATTGGCATTCAATACAGGTTTAATTGGGAACTTGGCAGGTTAAATTGGGAACTTGGCAGATATTCAGCGAATGCTACCTAGAAGAATTGATTACAGAATTACATTTGAATTGATGATTTGGAGTTTTCAATGGAAGAAGACATAGCATGAGAGCATTTCAGACATAGGTAATATAAAAAAATGTGCAAAGGTGTGAATAGAATATAATGTATTTACAAAGTCTCAAACAGACTATTTCTCGATTATGAAGTAGAGTTCTAGAATGTTAATTCAGCATTGAAAATGAGGCTGAGGTAGCAGACTGTTGCCAGTCATCAAAAAAGTGCCTGTATAATAGCCAACATACCTAACCATGATCTACTGATGAGAGTAGGATAAAAAAACTGAAAAATAAAATCTTTGAGAAGCCATATGGAGACTCCAACAAACATTAGAAAAAATAATTTTTAGAATCAATCATATGGTGATGACATTTTTGACTAATATCATTGTCATCATGGGAATATTATAGCAAAAGACAGACAATAGGTTGATTATAAGATCTGGGTTTTTAAAGGGTATACAAATGATGAAGCAGTGTCAAGGGTTTTGTGGATGATGCTTTGAAACCATGAAATGATCAGTCATGAATTTCGGGGTTGGCAAAGAATGAAAATAATATTGGATTGTAGTGGGTACAACTAGAAAAAAATAGGAAGTTGTTTTCTAAAAATGGGATAGAAGAATGTAAGATTCTGGAAGTTCTGTTCTAATACTATTAGAATGACATTAAATGAGATAAAAAATATTAACCAGTTTCCCTCCTTATGACAGTTTGTTCTAGAAAATAGTTCAGTAGTTTAATAGAAAATAGTTTAATCCATTAACAATGCTATGGCTATTTGTGGGAGGTATCAATGGAATAAAGCATGATTTCTATAACACTTTAATGCCTAAAATAAACCTTTATGTTCTGGCGTCCTTCAATCCTCTAGCCCTATGTGTGATCACCCTCCACTCCAAAATGCATAGAAATTGTCCATTCCTCCTTGGTGCCAAGCGCTGTCTAATCTCTGAGTCTTATAGTACATAATGGTGTGTATTGGGACACTCCTTGCAATCACCCTTTTTTGGGGGGTGGGTGCTGCTAAACCCTGCTATCCTTAAGGTTTCAGCTCTAATGGTACATTTTCTAAGAAGTCTTGTTTGCACCTTCCTCTGCTGCCCTCTCAATGAGGTTAGTGTACCTCTTTGTATAACCAGAAAACGCCTATACTTACACAGTTTGATGTGATATTGCCAAATTTCCTATTTCCGTCTGTATTCAAAACCAATATTTAGAGTAACCTTCAGCATTCCCTCTGAGAATCACCAATATAAGTATTAATAAGCTGTGCACAGATCCTCAGTGAACAGTCATTGTTCATGACCTCATTGAGGAATCTTTTTTTCCCAAGGAGAAACTCTTCTGTTTAATATCTTTATTTTTGCTTTCAAATATTCCTTAAAATGCACAGAGAATCACCAAAGATTACATATTCTGCACCCCAGAGTCCTTGAACATAACCTTTCTCTAATGTACCTGTGTCATTTGTGTTTGCTCTGCTACCAGTAGCTTAGGGAAAAAATTATACTTTCACTGGCACAGTGGCAAATATTATTTCTACATTTTTGCCGGTGTCTGGGATTGGAGACTTATAACGTTCCTTAAACATCTCTGTCCAACACTGCTGCCTGAAGGTGTCTCTTATATGCTCACAGCCACCATTGTTAGTACCAACATTCGGGACCCAGTATTTTTGTATTTTTATTTCTCTTTTAGTTCTGGCTCTTATTCCCTGTGGTTATATTTACTGCAGAGCATACATCTTTACTGCTGGCAGCTGCTGCAGCACGTTGCTACATTAATGCCTACAGAACTGCCGCCGGTGCCAATGCAGAAATGTGCAGAAGCTGTTCCCCGTGCCTTTGTGTCTTTGTGGTGTGATGCCATCCACAATGGTTTAATTCATCCTCCAGCAGTGATCCTAGGATTCCAAGGATTCACAGAAACTCTTTAGTGAAACACATCTTTCAGGTTTTCACTTGCTGTTATCTCTCCCAGGAATTCTGCTCCAACTCTATAGGAATTAGAACGGGGAATTAAATTTATCCATTTGTGCAGTCAACAAACATACTTTTATCCAGTTTCTATTAAGTGCCAGGTGCACAGCTAAGCAGTGAGAACACAGTGAAGATATTGTTTCCTGCCAAATCAAATGGGCAGTCTAGGGGAAGAGACAAATACTCAAGGGTTTTTTTTCCCTTTTTATGCCAATTAATTAAAGAACATTATCATATGCCAGGCATTCAAATGGAGTAATAAATAAACTTGACCAGGTCCTTGCCTCTTGGAAGTAAAATTCCTCTACTCTTGAAGAGAGTTGTTAAACATAAACTCAAGCAGTGACAGCTGTTATGAAGAAAAACAAAACGGAACACTATATTATACATAGTGAATTAAAGAGGAGAGTCTTTTAGATAGAATATCCTCACTACCAATATGACATATAAGCAGAGATCTGATAAGGATAGTAAAAATAGACCAGTCAGAAGGACAATAGACAATTACAGTAAAACGTGCAAGGCCATTGTTATGATTGTTTTAAATAGTTTCTACCTAAATTTAATTTTGATTGTTGTCACAATTTACTAAGGCATGGCATTGTTTCCATGTTTAACATTTTTTTAAATTAAAATTAAATTAATTTAAATTTTTCCCTCTACAGCTAAAACTATATCACAACTAACTTGGTCAGCAAAAAAAAAAAAAAAAAAAAAAGTGAATTTAATCATGCAGTTTTTCAATTTAAAACCCCCAGTTGGTTACTAGTTACTAAACATGGATTTCATGCAATCTCTTCTTTTCAAAAGTCATTAATTCTTTGATCGAAGTCATAGGCATAGGAAGCTAAATATGCACATTGATTAATCATCAACTAACCAGGGTGATTCCGTCAATGAAGTTTCAGATAATCATTCTGGCCATTTGTAAAAGGTAATTAGATTCTTTTAATGCCAAATAAAAAGTTCAGATCTAGATCTTTATGAATAGTTTATGCTGAGAAACTGGTGATGGTTACGTTTCCTTGTCATTCTAAAGGGTTACTACGTGGGAGACAGATTGACACAGATTTGTTATGGCTCTTATTTTTTCATGTACATATCTTAGATAGATAAATAGAGAGAGAGAGCGTGCAATTTCTCATACTGAAAGGTAAGATGGTATTCCCTAGTTTATATAGAATCAAGGAAACTTTTACTCGTTTTGTTAGTGTAATATATAGGATCCCTGAGTGTACAAAGTTAATACAAAGTTTTCTTTAACCCACACAACTTATATATATAAATTATATATATACACACATCTATCCAGATTACTTTTTCTTAGAAAACAGCATTACATGTGATCTTTGTCCTAGTATTAAAGGTATTTTTTGCTTCCCAAACATTAAATACTTGAGTCACTAGTTAAAATTAAGAAACACATCTATAAATTTGGAGCCACCTATATTTTTAATTTGTAAGATAACCAATATTATTAGCAATGGTTGTGGTATCCCCCTGTTTCCTCATATTTAACAACAGTGTGTGTTTGAAAAACCCACCCAAACATTGTGCTGTGTACCTAAAAGTTTGAAATGCCATTTCTAGGACAATGAGTTCTAGACATATTTATGGTCTTTTCAGGTAGATACAAAATGTGAGAAAATAGCTGCAATCTGCCTCAGAGGTGTTAGCTGAAAAAAAATCACATCAGAGTATAAATCCTCACTGAATTTCAAGTAGCATAATCCTGTAGTTAATTTCCAATGCCTGTTTTATTTTAAAATCACTGATGTGTTTGTCATTTATTGCTATACTATGGCAATAAATTATTCCCAATCATGGCAGCTTAAAAAAAATTTTATTATCTGACAATTTCTGTTGTCAGGAGTCTGGATGTCACTTATCTGAGTCCTCTGGCCCAGGGTTGTTCACAATGCTGCAAAATCATGTTGTTGGCTGGAGTTGCAATCATCTCAATGTGGATCTGCTGTTCCATGAGGAAGGGATAACCCCTATTACTTTGTTTCCCTTTGTCTTCTTTCTGTATAGCTCCTGACAAGGCATTGTAGCAGAAGTGAGTGGCTTCTAGCCAAAGACTGAAATGGGAGAAATCTATTTACCAGAAAATGTCTATGAGATCACAGAGATAAATAAGACCTGGAAAGTAACCCCAGTAATAGTTTATAAACTCTTGTGCACAACTCAGACTTTGCATACATGGATCTGATTCTAAGTAGCATGCCTAAGACTGTAAGCTGAGCAAACATATTCATTGGGGTCTCCGATCGACCCCTGAGCAGTGCACACACAGGGAAGAATGAAAATGCACAGTGAATCTTTTTATTATTGAATTATAAGTATTCTATACATATAGAATATATATAACATATATATGAATATATTTCTTATATGTTATATTATTCATATATGTGTTCATATTCATATATTCATATATATGCAACATATATATATATTCTGGTTATAATTCTTCATCCGATACAAGATTTGCAAATATTTTCCTCCATTCTGTGAGTTGTCTTTCTTAATGGTGTCCTTTGAAGCACAGGTTTTAAACTTTGGAGAAGTCTATTTTTTCTTTTGACACTTGTGCTTTTGTTGTCATATCAGAAGACGTTACCTAATTCAAGTTCACAAAATTAACTCCTGTATTTTCTTTTAAGAACTTTGTAGTTTCAGCTCTTACAGTTAGATCTATGTTTCGTTTTGAGTTAATTTTGATGAGGAGTCCATCTTCATTCATACTTTCATGTGTGGATAGGCAATTTGTTGAAAAGACTATGATTTCCTCTTTCAACTGTTTTGGCACCTCGGTAAAAAAATCATTTGACCATAAATGCAAAGGTATATTTCTGGAATCTCAGTTCTATTCTGTTGATCAAGGTGTCTATCTTTATATCTGCACTGTAATGTTTAATAGTGTGAGTTTTAGTAACTCTTGAAATTGGGATTATGAGTCCTCTAACTTAGTTCATTTTCAAGATCATGTTGGCTGGGTATCTTATGTTGATTTTTCTGAACTATGTAAATAATTTAAATATTCTGAAAAATAAACTTAAAAATACAAAAGAAAAAGCAAAGTTGAAAATAAAGTGAAAAAAATGAGCCTAAATATAAGTCAGACTGACCACATAGATAAGTAAGTAATGAACATGCTGTATATTCTTACCATACGTTTTTAGTTTTAGATTCTAAGAAAAATAGTGTGTAAAGATATAATTGACATCCTTCAGATTTTTTATATTTTGTAGTTAATGTTGCTATTTAAATTATTTTATGAATTTTATATGACTATATTGAGTATGTAAGTTAAATTAGGAACCAAAATATATTTAAGGTAAAACAATAAAAATATAAAGTTTTTTTAAATAGAAGTATGGTTGACTTACAATGTTATGTTAGTTTCTGGTGTACAGCAAAGTGTTTCAGTTATATATATACATATATATGCATATATATATTCTTTTTCATTACAGTTTATTACAGGATATTGAATGTAGTTCCCTATGCTATACAGCAGGACATTGTTTATCAATAAAAATATAAAGTTTTAAAGAATGTTTTAAGAGAATAAATTTGATTTGGAAAATCAAAATTTAATCATCAACCTTAAAAATGTATTTTCTAAGTTTTACCACTGAAAGAACCTAGAAGAAATGACACTCAGAAGCAATGAACCACCTTCTACCCAGATCTTGTTCTGAATAATGGAACAGAGACTTAGGAGATTTGGAGAAGAACTATGTGATTGGAGGACATTTTATGTCAGAGATCGAGGATAACACAATATATAATAGGTTTTTCGATCTGACACCAAAACAAATTTTAAGGTGTCCCACTACTCAAATGCTGAAGAATATACACACAAAACTAAACATTGATTAGTCACTGGAATATTCAAAAGAGAAAAATATTTCCACCATTCTAGGTACCATTACTCCAGCTTCTTTTGAGAAATAGATGAAGTAAAGATTTAACCCAACTTTAAAAAAAAACACAGAAAACTGTTGTTCATTCTCATTTAATGACATTCTTATTATGAGGTTGTCAAGTAATAGAGAAAAAATATATAGTACCATAAAAATCACCATTTTGCTACCTCTAATGAAATAATAGATTCAGGTAAGGATCATCAATAAATGTTAACATCGGTTGAAAGGTGACACTTTATTATTCCATATATTACTTTCTAACTGAAAAGGGGAGATGTTTTTAAGGGAGAAAGCTGGCAGTCATCACTTTAACTAAAGGTTTAAAATTAACATCACTAAAAGTTAGACTGTCTATAATATGTGCTGCTTAATGGAATGTGATATTATGTACCCAAATCACTATGAAGAATTCTTGCTAAAAATATTTAACCTGAGTCTAATTAAGGTTTAGACTATCCTTCTCTTTGGACAAAATTAAGTAATACCACAAAAAATTAGGTCAATCCAGAATGTTTAACTTCTATAAGGAAACTTGTCTGATTTCTTAAAGAAATAAAGTCATGGAAAAAAACAGTAAAAAAAAAAAAAAAAAAAAAAAGCAGCCAGTACTGTTCTACTTTTAAAAATAAATAGAAAGCCATAATAACCATATACAATGGAAAAATCTGGATCCTGAACCCTCTTTTGGAAAAAAAAGGATTCATTGTAAAAGCCAAATGCAGAAACTCAAGGTTAATAAATCATATTAGAAAACTGTTTATTTCCTTTGGTATGAAAATTATAGGGGTGTTGATGCAGAACAGGATTCACCTAACTACTATGGCCTTGAGCAAAGGGCAGGTATGCTTTCTTCTTATTATAAAAATCTGTGTTTCCTAAACTTAGAGTTCTCCTGTAACTCAACCCACTGCATGTGCAAGTGTCATCTAGGTACATCTGCCTTGCTTCCATGGGATCTGGGGACAAGGAGAAGGGATACCTATACACTGATGCTCATGCTGGTCGCTATGCCATTAACAATAAAGTCCTTCTGTGACCCAGAAGTATTGTGTCTTCTATCAAATTCCATGAAACTGCAGCAAGCTAACTTGTTGACTCACAATCAGGTAAAACCTCAGACCTTTCACAAACTTGACAGTCAACTAATCATATATTTCTTAAAAAACTTTTGTTTGAAGAAAACAAAAGTTTTGTTTAAGAAAAAACTTTTGCTTAAAAAGAAGAATTGGAAATTCTTATATGAGTTTTCTGTGTTGCTACTCCAAATTGAGGAATCTGATAGGTCTAATTTACCACTCTATTCAAACACATTGTGTTAAGATGATTCCTTAGTAAACAAAAAGGACCCTCACAGGGATCAATAAGAATGCTTACTGTATAGCACAGGGAATTATATTCAATATCTTGTAATGACCTATAATGGAACACAATATGAAAAAAAGAATAACAATCACTTTGTTGTATACCTGAAAATAACACAGTATTGCAAATCAACTATACTTCAATAAAAAAAAATGGGAAAAACTTAAAATTTAAATTAAAAAGAAGTAAAAAGCAACCAAAAAAGAATGCAACTAGGGGAGAAAAGATGAATGGCAGCAGTACTAAACCTAGGCATGTTAAAAAGGAATAAAAGTAGAAGAAATAACCTGAAATTTTTATGTTAAAAGGTTTTGAAAGTCCAGGAAATTATTTTTGCTGCTTTTATTTTTTTCCTTTACAGTTAAGAAGGTATTTGCATGTTTATTTCAAAGAGAGAAGGAAAAGGAGTTGGGGAATTAAATATATTTTTCTGATCATTCATTTGGCTACAACGTTAAGGACAATAGTATTCAATAATAATAAAGGTGACCATTTTTTCTTGTTTCTGACTTTAATTTGAATACATACTGTATGTCAGCCTTAAGTGAGATATTAGCTATAAGACTGAGAAATAATTTCTGCACATGATAAATGCATTTCTACTTATCCTTGTTTTCAATAATGAATCAAAAATTTCGTTAAAATTATTCTTTTAATTTGCCAAAATGCAATGTAATCATGTTTCTTTTGGTTGGTTGATGTATGACATCGAAAAAATATTTAATATCAAAACTGTTCCTTAATTTAAACAATTTTATTACTTGTGGCATAGTAATCTTTAAATATATTGCTAAATTTGATTGTTAATGTTTAATGTAGAATATTTGCAACTTAAAATGATGCATTTGCATTAAAATGATGCATTTTCAGTTTTTTCTTATTATGGTTTTGATTTCAGGGTTAACAGATTAAAAAATGAATTGCTATATCTTTTATCTTTTCTCTGCTTTGTAACAATGAAAATGAAAGAAAATTATATATTTTTGAATGTTTGAGCAAGAAAGTTTTTTTTTTTTTGGTATGCGGGCCTCTCACTGCTGCGGCCTCTCCCGTTGCGGAGCACAGGCTCCGGACGCGCAGGCTCAGCGGCCATGGCTCACGGGCCCAGCCGCTCCGCGGCATGTGGGATCCTCCCGGACCGGGGCACGAACCCGCATCCCCTGCAGTGGCAGGCGGACTCTAAACCACTGCGCCACCAGGGAAGCCCAGAAAGTTATTTTGGGGTGAATCATTTCAATGATCTGTTTTGTCCTCTTCATAAATTAAATTATTATTTGTCAAAAAAGTCATCAGACTCATTGAGGTTTTACACTTTTTCCATAGAATCACATATATTAGGCCACAATTAGTTTATAAAATTGATATAAAATAAAATACAGATATAAATAATTCATCTCTAAAGTAGATGAAAACTGCAAAAAATTGCCTCTTCATTTCACTTTATATAAATGATATTTTAGAAAATAAAATTAATCACTCTTGAGATTATGACCACTTTGTATACCACACATGAATAAAAGGGCGTTTTAGAATTATGGAATACTAAAAAAAGTACATTGACAAAAACATTCAAATATTTATTATTAGAAAATCAAAATATGTATCTACATATATAAATACCTTGCTTTGGGTATGTTAATCTATTTTATCTAGGCTAAGCTTTTACATCAATAATTTAGAACATGTTTCTCATTTAATCCTTCCAAAAGCATGTTAATTTTTAGACATATTTACCCACATTGTTAAAGGCAAATTTCCCATTTTCTCCTTAGAAGTAAAAATAGTCTTGTGTATTTTTATTCATTTAAAAATGTCATAAAATTTTTTCAGATTTCATATTTATTTAAAACATTTTAATATACATATTACATAGACCTACAGGAAAATTTTGTCTTGATATTTATTAGACAACTACTTAACAATAAATCTTATTACTTATAATAGGTCAGCAGTATATATTTTTGGACTTTCTTAAAATATATTTGTATTTTCAGCAAAAATAAATATTTCCCAAGATTTTCATTATTAATACATACTAATACTTTTCTAATTGTGTTAGACCTGCCAGAAAAAAATTTTGAACAGGAGACAGTCTTTTCTTGCTTCTGTTTCCACTAACCTTGGATAACAGCTTTTCAAAACATTGATGTATTACCTGCATGCATTGTTGAAAAATGCATGAATTTAAGTGTAAAGAGATTAGTGAATATTTACATAGCACTAATCTAATTTTTTTATATAAATGTTCCATCTTATATATATTTTTTAAGGGGAACGAAGGTTTATTTCTATGAACACTTAAGGTTAAGAGGGTGTATTTAAATGGTAATTTGTATCAAAAGACTTCAGTGTCCTGCATCTTATAATTCTTAAATCATAATGTTATACCCATTTTACATGTGGTATAATCAAGGCATAGAGAATTAATATAACTTGCCATTGTAATGCAGATTTTGTATATATGTATGTATTTGTATATGTGTATATATGTACTTATGTACATGCGTTTGTGTGTGTATAAGCACATATATAGTCATATATATGTTCACACACACACACAAATAATTACATAGCCTCTAGTCTTTGTTGATTTGAAGTGTAGCATTGAAAGAAGATCCTGACTGGAATAGTTTCATCAATAATGAGAGATGAGAAAGACAAACTATATTGAATTATTTGAGGAGTATAAAAAGAGGAGAACAAAACCAAAACATGAATTATTTTTTTACTTAGAAAGAATACTGCCTTAGAAAAATATTATCAAAATATTTACATCAATGATGTGATTCCTTCAATGTGTTTCAAGAATAATATACTTTGGTTAATTATGTTTTATTTAAAAAATTCCACTGGTCTTCTTTACAAAGTTTTATTATGAATATTTATATTTATAAGTAAAGAATTATATAGAAGGCAATAATTTAATGACAATCTCATTAAACAACAAAAACAAAACGTATCATTTGTTTACATAAATACAACCAAAAGTCTGTTTCAAATGATCTGCTCATCAGATGAGTTCAAGAGATACCCCTTTGTTCAAGAACAAGAAAATTAAGCCTGCTTTTGCAACATTACTTCATATTCTTCAGGAAATGTAATTAATGTAATAAAAAGTGAAAATAAATACAAAAAGGGAGACTGTTTCACCGTTATTTCTATATGTTACTATTGGCTGATAAACAATACAGGAAAATAAGAAAATAAAACATTACAACAAATGCTGGGATTATTAATTGGTGCAATGCTTATGCAGAGTCATGTAGCAATAGATATCAAAAATTCAAATGCAAGTTACTTTTACCTCAGCAGTTCCAATTTTAGATATATATACCTATATTAGAGTCTATATTATATGGATAGAAAGTTATTTAAATAATCCAAGTATGAAATAATGAAAATCATAACTAAAAAAATATGCAATGTATATGAAGGATTTAATATATTTATAAAATATTTAGAAAGTGAAATCCAAAGAACCTCTTGTCTGCTTTAATGTGAATAGTGAGTAGGAAATGTAACCTTTGATTTCTTCTGGGTTTTTTTTCCTATGGTGACTTGTAAGGGACAATACTAATGGTAGAATATAGAATATATACAGCAGGACCTATTTGTCACATATTGAGATGAGTTTAGATTTGGACTAGTTTACTGTGTACTGCCTAGGACATAGGCAAATATTCAGGGCATAGTCAAGGAAAATATTGTAAAACGAATAAACTCTTAAACAATGTTGAAAGTTAGAGATCAGGGTGAAGATTTATTCAAAGGATATAGATTTTGTCCTCAGCATTATATAAATGGTTGTGTAAGACATGACTATGAATGAGGGCACCTATCTGCATAGCTTTGCCGTTTTCTGCAGTAATGTTGATCAGCCAGGGTCTAGGAGTTGAGAAATCAAATATTTATATGTGTGATTTATGGCTACAACTTGACTTAACATAGCATCCAAATCCTAAGGGCACAGTTCTTTTTTTATACATCAAACATATATTTCACCAAACTAGGTTGGTGACTTTTCTGTGCATTAGCATGTATTCTGCTTAAATTAATGCACACACACACACACACACACACACACACAAACACACACACACAAACACAGAATATGCTATATAATCATGTCCTCTATACAGTACAATGATTTTGAAATGACCCTGGTATTTCATTATTTCTAGAGTGATGTCACTTTTAACAGTGTAAATCTCCCTTGTATTTAAGTATAAAAATCACTTGTGGTTAAAAATTATTTCCATGTTGAGAAAGCAGAATAGTAGGCTCTTATATTCCACCAAATGCTTACTGGGGTTGACAGTAGTAGACATATCATAAAATGGTCTCTTCTGACTATTTGGCTCATTCTATACTTTGATACTGGAAATATATTTCCGCTTTCTAAAACTCGTATTAGCCTTTAGAAGCATGCGGTTAATTTGGATATTGCTTGATTGATAATATTTTACTACCCTCAGTGGTTTCCAATTTTACCCAACATATAAAAAGCAGGAGAAAACTATGTAAAGCATTATGCAGAATCATGTATGGCAGGAATAATTCAAACATCTGAGACCAGATTGGTAATTTAAATATGTGAAGTGGCAAGTATAATACTATTGTGAGCTTTGGTCACTTTTCTAGAAAAAAATGGAACCCCACTTGGAAGCATCAAAATCCATTTTGCTTGAGATAGAAAGAGATGAGAAGATAGACAGAGAGAGAGAGAAACACAGAGACAGAGAAACAGAGACAAATGGAGAAAGAAGAGAAGCAGAGACAATCCTGTCCAAAAGAACATGATCATAATTAAAATTTGCCCTGAATTTTGTTGACTCTTCTAATATAAATAAATAAATTAAAAGATATGAAAGAATATCCAAGTATGATAATTGTTTATTGAGAAATTCATTTTTGTTAAAAATCATTGGAAGTTCCAGTTCTTGTCTCCACTTGTTAGGAGCTTGAAAGTTGCCGCTGCATCCTAATAACAAGTAAAAAGCTGAACAGACTGAAAAATGAACAATTCTTCTAGGATCTATAAGAGACATGGACAATCCATGGCCCCTGAGATAGGTGACATAGGCAAATACAGGGAGATAACAGCTTAGCAAAGAAGAGATTCATGAGTGTAAATGACCATGGGCAACAGTGCTGGAGAGGAAAGTAAAAACTGTAATGGATGAATTGCTGGAGTCACAATGTGGACAAACATGAAAGTTAAAAGCTCAGAACCCAGTCAGAGGGGGGGATTCCCACACTTTTGTGAGTCATGTCTAGGAGCTTGACCAGGTTGCAAGAGCAAATATTGGAGAAAAATCCTCACATGCTTCTAGCAGGGAGAGGGGTAAAGGAATTATCCAGAGGACTCTGTTCTTAATAAGGCCTGCACTCAGGAGAAATTAGTTAACCTGACCTTAACCTGCTGGGGTGTTATCAGAGCAAAACTGTCCAGGGAGAAGGGTAATATCCAACTCCAGTGCTCTCTAGCCATTGTATCCCACCTAAGGGAGAAAGAAAACACTGCTCTGTGTATTCATCCCTCCCTCTAACTTAACCTCTGGCAACCACTAATTTTTTAATCATATCTCTTTTCTCAGCATATTGGTTATACTTATTTATTGTTTTTATGTGTTACCCTAGAGTTTTCAATATACATTTACAGCTAATCTAAATCCACTTTCCAATAACACTATGCCACTTCACGAGTAATGTTAAGTACTTTATAATAACAAAATAAACCAAATTCCTCCTTCCCATCCCTTTTATCATTGTTATTATTTATTTCACTTATATACAAGCATACACACACACACAAATCTCTGGGATGGGTAAAACTTGAGGTGGTTTATTGGCATGATTTTAGGATTGCAGACAGTAGAAATTGTGGCTACATAATTCCTGTTTATAATGAACAGGAAATGGCACATCTGTCTTTCCATGACTCTCTTTAAAGAATATGAATCTCTTCCTTTCCTATCCCTTTCCCTCTATCTCTTCCTTCCTCTCTTTTATTCTTTAAACTTTTTTTCATGCTTCTATATCAAAACAAATTTTGTTCAGTTTTGACCTTGATGGGAGGAAGGAGTTTCCATTGAGAAGATTAAACTATATATCTCTTGAGTTTATATTTTAAAGATTTGAACCTATGCATTTTTTCATTGAAAAGAAGGATCTCAGATTTGCAGGACAATAAAGATATGTGTTCTTGGTGAGAGAGGGATAAGTAAATCTACTAATATATATTTTAAAATTCTTATAGAAATGGAATTACTATGGAATTATTAACACAAAGGATTTTATTTTTATATCACAAAAATTTTTGAACTATAAAATTCAACTTTGGGGTATAAAATCTACACAAGGTAGATTGGAAAATTGATCCACTGTGCAGTTCTTCTAAGTCTGGGATACAGGAGAAAGGAGGGTGTTGCTGAGTATCAGTAACATTTTGCATGAGATGCCTCAGGTTTTCCCAGCTCTCAGCTACTCATTGTGTCCCAGCCAACACAACAAATAATTCTGTAGAAACCTAAGCAGTCCCTCCACTGAGGGTTAAAGCCTGGCTTTTCCCAATTCTTCCAGATTTAAACAATACATTAAGGTTTCTTTCCGAGTAGCCAATGAAAGATCAAGTGACCACTACCAGAACTACAGAGAAGTTAATTCCCTACAGGATACATTTTGCTGATTGTGGATAAGAGATGGGAGAGTGCTGCAGGTAAATTCCCGCTCTGTTTCATCCTTTGATAGACTGTTTCTATACCACCTACCCAGATATGTCCTCCACGCTGATTGGCTGGCTATGTATCTTTTCTAGCAGTGGGCAATGTATCTCTTCCCATTCTTTTCTGCATGTCCTTTTTCCTCACTCTCTTTGTGCACCTCCCAATACAACATTAGCCTTAACTTTCACTTCACGTTATGTATTTTTAGCAAACCCTAGGCTAAGAAATTCTAAATAAAAGTAAAGTTTAGATATCAACCGTGAGTCTAGGGATGGGTATAATAAAAAGGAAAAAAAATATGAGAAACATGATAGAATTGGAGAGAATGAAGCATGCAAAGAATTAAAGATATCTTGAAAGTTTAACACAGGTGTGCTTATAACTGAGTGTTAGAAATGTCGAAATTTGGAATTTTGTCGATAGTGTAAGTGTAAAAATTATGTAGATGTATTGATAATGCAGAAGAAAGTCTATGGTCTCTCTAGACTCATTGGTACCACAATAGATGGGGTCTGTTAGCATAGGCAATTTTTTTTAGTATGATTTTAGTTGTTTACTAAGCTAGATTTGTGCAAGAGAAGCAAAAGGCTCAATTATGAACTGGTATTCAATTGATCCTAAGTGTTGAAGAGAATATTTTATGGAATTTAAAATTTTCAAGTCAGTTTATTTACAATAGACATAAGGTTACCAATGGAACACAGTGGGAATTGCATGCAACAAATCTTTAAGTGTGAGCAGATTGGAAAGAGAATCCTGAATATGATTTGATTTCTGTTTGAGCACAAAAGGTTGCAGGGGAAAGTGGCATAAGTGGAAGGTAATTACCTAAAATTACAATTTTTCCACAATAGTTTTGTTGTTGTTCATTTAGAATAGGCTGAGATCCCAAGCAGTATCTGGAATGGTTTCAGGGATGCGGGCTGCCTGAGACTAGGGAAGGTTATGGTTGGTCGTGGCTGAACAAGGCTGACTCCATCTTCTGTGTTTTGGTGAATGCCTTGCTTAGGGATAGGTTCCCAGAAAGTTTGTGTCAAAACATGAACCAGAAAAGAAAGAGAATGAGCCAAGATAAACTGATATAGATATGTAGGCTGATTCCTGAAACTCTGCTATTATATTCATGGTTACGCAATTTTGCCCTCAGTGTAGGCTCTTATATAACATTTTTATTCTGTGGACTGCATAGTAGTTTGTTAAAGGAATCATCTCTTTAGGAATAGTTAGTGATATGGAGGTTGGTACTTTAAAACTTTAAATAACCTCTTTCAGACTTTAATTCATAATATGTAACCTCAACAACCATGAGATAATGTTTCCTTTTTTTTTTCTTTTCTAAGTCAGCTCATATTCACTTTGAGCAAACTTACGGCATTGATTATTCCTTCATTTCTCTTAAAGATAAGTCCCTCAGCATTAACTAAATCACCATCATTTTGTCCATTATCATTTTTACTTTTTTCATTTGTTTGCATTTCATGAACATTCTCTTTAGTCTCATTGGTAACATTTCCACCGTTTTCAGGTTTCCTATCTGCCATCCTATCTGATTCATCATTCAGCTTGCTCCTGTGTTATCAGGGAACACATTATTAGTTCTATTGTTCTGTTTCTCCTGGCTGACATATTTAACAGGATCAGATAAAATTTTATTTTCTTTCATACAAGATGAAACCTCACTGTGCTCTTTGCTGGTAATGACTTCCTTGCTATATCATTTCATTTATTAGGATTGTATTCAGTGTTCTGAGGAGGGGCAATTTGACTTATTATCAACCAGAGTTTTGTTTTTGATCTCCTAAATGCCTATGATTAAAATCCATGAGTGCTTCCCTAGGTAATTCAATATTATATTAATATTAAAGCTTAATAGAGTATCATTTTATTTTCCTACTTTCCTAATTTATAGTGTTGGTGCAAGCTGTGGCTTTGTTTAGAGTGGTTATAAGTTGTTGTGACAAAGCAAGTCTTATGTTTATAATTGACTCAATAATTTAGCTTATGGTATTGGGGAGACCACAATATTGTAGTTCACTTATTTCGTATTTACCATATTTGTTGTAGATATACACAAATGCATGTCATGGTTCAAAAAAACATTAAGATCACACAGATGTACTTATTTATTAAATACATATTCACTGATAACTTTTTATGTAGCATGCATTGTATTCAGCGCAGAAGACTTAAAGACAAAGACGAGTAGTCTCTCTCCTCAAGCAGTTTATAATGTAATGGGAAGGCAGCTCAGGTAAATGGCAATGCAGAGGTGCACTAAGATTTTCAATGAAAATAAGAAAGAGTCAATTTGAAATTGTCAATTTTGTGGTGCTTTGAGGGACATATATGTAGATGGATTCAAGCAAGAGTTGCATATAGTTTTTTAGAAATCCACATAGGTGTCTGAGCCAGAAGTAAAGACCTGGAATTTATAACTCTCGCTATGATAGCTATTTAAGGAGAGGGAATTAGATCCCTTGGTAGAATATGGGAGACATAGCGTTTAACCTGTTTCGACTTTGTTTTAATGTTAAAGGATAAAGAGTAAAAGGATAACTTGGGGCACAAAAATGTACATGGAGAACATAGAACCTTCTATTTGTAATATGCTCTGTAACAGAAATTAAAGAGGGATCTTAACAGAGAGAGTACTTATTTGTTTTTCTTTTTAAGATGTTTTTCTTTTCAAGAGTTTATTTAATTGATGCTGTCAAAGGTCTGTCATAAAGAAGGAGATGAGGTTAAACGTATAAGAGATGGACAGGGGCTTCCCTCGTGGCGCAGTGGTTGAGAGTCTGCCTGCCGATGCAGGGGACACGGGTTCGTGCCCCGGTCCGGGAAGATCCCACATGCCGCGGAGCGGCTAGGCCCGTGAGCCATGGCCCCTGAGCAACGGGAGAGGCCACAACAGTGAGAGGCCCGTGTACCGCAGGAAAAAAAAAAAAGAAGAGAGAGATGGACAAAACTAAATTTAGTGTTGAATTAGCAAATGGAATGATTTACCATATATTTATATTAATTGACTTGACTCTAGAAGTATTTATGTGTTGATTGGTCTAATAAGGAAACCATTATATAAACTCTTTAAACAGCACTCTTATTCATTAAGAGGTATTTAATAACAAGAGCTAATATAAATCTAACCGTGTTCTCTTTATTTCCCTAAGGGAATGTAACCTAATTGAGACTGAAGGAGGCATTTTACTTAACTGTATTTTCTCCATTATTTCCATACTATCTTGAACATTAAATGTGAACAAAATTTGTTGATTGTTATGAATTTTTGACTGACATGTAAAAATTGGACTTTTTATCTACTCTTAAAAATAAGGATCAAAACAGTTTTTTGTTGTTTTTTTTTTACCGTATCATGGGTACGTGAGTGTGTGTGCAAATAAAAGTGTTAGAGCAGAGAAAGCACATGAATTTCTAGGTGAAGGGGAGGTGCCATTTTGTGTGCCGTACTCAAAACCCATCCATTTCTTAAGAAAGGCATATGGTCCTTAATATCATCCCAGAGGTACTGTGGTTCATAAGTATCTGCTGTGCCACATCACTTGTATATAATCAAATGGTATCTTACTAAGTATTTATATGAGCTATTGGATATAGGTCAATAATTCTCACAAGTAAGGAGACACACACAAATATCGGAATGCATATCTACTGAATTGTAGGGGAAACACAAGTGAAACAGTTGAAGAAAACAAGAACCTGTGTTTATTTTCTTTTTTAGTTAAATTTGACAAATTAGAATGCATTACTGAATTATTCAAGCAATCAATTGTTGAGTGGGTAATCCATTTCATTTAGAATTGTATGATAAAAAAGCAATGTGATGGGTTATTGCAATTCAATGTAGGGTTTTATTTTCGATATGCCAGACTAGGAATATTCCTTTGTTTTCTATACCTCCCATGATGGGATAAGAGTATAGAAATAGATAAAGGAATAAATAGGTAATAAACAAGAAGAAGTTCATAAACAAATAAAGATTTTGGAGTATTTCTGAGAAAGAGAGAGAGAGAGACTAGCATTGGGGTATGTATGA
The DNA here is from genome assembly GCF_964270905.1 of Leucopleurus acutus. Lineage (NCBI taxonomy): Eukaryota > Metazoa > Chordata > Mammalia > Artiodactyla > Delphinidae > Leucopleurus > Leucopleurus acutus. The sequence goes on from NC_139160.1 coordinate 57,771,483, forward strand.
AACAGAAATAAGCATCAAAGTCAGGGCAAAGAATATGGTTCAGTGTTGCCCAATAAAAGGAAAGAGAAGTCAACCCAAGAGGAATCCAGAGAGATTTTCTGGACTTAGAGTCGGAAGCAGGAGAGAGTTGTAATGAATCTCATGTTAAAACCAAAAGAATCAACTCAGAGCCTGTATTAAAAAGCATTCTTCATACAGAGAATAGGGAGCCTGCATCATTCCCAGACAATCTAATGCTGATGTGAATGCCTGTAAATAAGCCCTCCATATATTAGCCTTTCTGGTGTCATTAGTATATGTCCATAAACCAACAGTATCCAAATCTCCTCATCTGAAAGTGAGTTTTGCCAGTTATTTTCCAAAAGTGATGGCTAAAAAGCTCACAGCAGTTTTATTCACAGTGGTGATCTAACCTGTAAAAAATCTACTTACTCAGCAGGAAAGAAAAAAATTCCATCTACACCATCCCTGGGTTTAATATATGAATTGAGGAAAATTAAATATCCTCATGCTTAAAGGCAAATCCTAACCATGACAGATAACAACTAAACAAAAACAAACGAAGAAACAATAGAAAACTGAACCAAGGGAAACAAAGATAATTTAGAAAAATAAAATATTCACAATAAGCTAAATTTAAATTCAATCGAGTATCCAAATATTCCAATATTTTGGGGAAATGCATTCCTTAAGAATAAGATGCCATGGAAAAATTAAGTCAAAAGAGAAACCTCAAAAACTAAAATTTGAATTTATATTTTAAAGAAAAATAAATGGGCTATAAATGATATATTCAAAAACATTCCCTCGAGACATAAAGAAAAATATTAAAAGAAAGCCTGTGAAATTAAGACGGACATATACTTTTGGAAATGCACAATCTTAAGTGTCAATTTGGGATACTTCCAATTGCACATAGTAGGAAACCTAACAAATTGTATTAAAACTGTGCTTGCTCCTGTATCTGAAGCATCTAGAGATGAGATTAGCAATGGAAGTTCCTTGAAAAGAGCTCAGCTTCTTTCTCTGTCATTGTCTTAGCTTTGCTCTCCTCCATGTGTGACCTTTATCCTCTGGTTAACTTCTCCGGCTGCAGCAGCAGTTCCTCATGTCACATCTACATGCCACGCTATCCATATAAGTAAGTATCTTTCCAAGTAGCTTCAGCACAACAGGAAGAAAGCTGCTTTTCCGGAAGCCGTAGTCACGGCCATCTTTATGACCCTGCATCCACATTTCAGAGAAGGGCATGGTGACAGCCCTTCTTGCCTTAGCCTGGGAGCTCAGAGTGTGTTCTGGCTGATGATTTAGTGGAAGTGAGCCTTCTTCCCACTTCAAAAACCGAGAATGTCCTGGTGCAGAGGTTGCAAAACCATGGGGGTCATCCATCTGCTGTTGGTTGAAGCTATGAACAATGGGAAAGTGTGGCTGACAGCTCCATCCCAGGATGGGGCAAGAGCCATGGACCAGTATCAGGCATGAGGCAGGACAGGCAGTTGGTGTGTTGCAGGAGTACAGTGTCAGGGTATCTGTAGTGTCTGCACTCACCTTGCAAGTATCCTAAGTGTCCAATGCCAGAGGGAATATGACATTAAATAGCAGATAAAAAACATGACAAGTCATGAGAGAGACCTAAAAAGAAAGGGAAACTTGTTATATTTTGGTACCTTTAATGGCACTTCTTCTCTTTAGTTTTTGAAAAAGAGACCTTGCATTTTTATTTTGCCATAAGCTATGAAAATTAGGTATATGGTCCTGGGCACAGCATATATTTCCTTGCAACACATCAGCCTAAATTGTGCCATACACCCAATCCTGAATCAAATAGAACGGGAAGGAGAATTACATGCGCATTTGTAAGCAGAAATAAAGATGAGGTAAGAATAATGACCCTGCATTTCATGGTTATATGGTAGAGTTTTGATAACCTCAATAAGAGAAGATTCAGTGCCAAGCGAATTTCCCCAAAAACATAGGCCATAAAAGATCTATAAAGAGAGGAGAGAAAATGAGTGAGAATCAGCTATGAAAGAAATAATAGAAGAAAATTTACTTGCAATCTTAGTTGACATGAAAGACCTCATTTTAAGATGAACAGAATAAGTGAAAAAATACTCATATCTATACACGTTTATAGAATTTTAAAGCACAAAAGATAAAAAGTAAATCCTTAAACTAAAAGAAAGAGAGGAAAGAAATATTTCCTGATAATGAGAATAAAAACAGCAACTGGGAACAATGGACTTCACAGATGCTAGAATCTTGCTATCAAATATTTGAGAAAAAAGGTGTTTGGGGGCCACATCTAAATTCTGTTTTCAGCCAAATTATCAGTCAACTGTAAAGTCATAAACTATATTTTCATACATAAAAGAGAAGGAAGATTTTCTTCCGATGAACATTGTTTATGCTCTAGCCAAGTGGTTGTGGTGTGCCGTTGCAGGGGGGAGGAGGTCAAGACAGAAGACATGTGGCCCAGGAGACAATGACTCTAAGTATAGAGAGTTGGACAAATACTTGCAGTAGCCTAGTGGGTGTCTCCTCCAAATCATGCAGAGGCATTCAATAGGGAGATTCTAAGAAATAAGGGATCTAGATAAAACATTAAGTAGATTGAAAACTGAGAAAAAGGTGGTGATAAAGACACAAAAATGAACAATATAATAAGAAATCAGAAACTCTAGTAAAAATATTTATGTATAAATGTTACAGTTTAAATAGAAAGCAAAACAAAAGATGGGGTGGAGAGATAAAAATTGAAGAGTTACAATAAAATCAAAATGTTTGTTTTTGAAACTAACAATAGTAATATTTGAGTGTCTATGGAGTGATAATAATAGTACATAGAGATGAAAATACAATATTTAAATTGCTTGGAAGATCATTAAGCGTAATTTTCTAGTAACAATGAGAAGATTATATTACTTCATAATCTTAATCTAGGGACATAGAATTAAAAAAAATTTTGAAGGCAGAACATAAAAACTCTTAACATCCCTGAAAATGCTAATTTAAAAGTATTGTTGATAGGAACTGGGCAGATTGGGAGCAAAAATTACTCTCAGGATAAGCCTGAGATTTTGTTAACAGTTGATTGAAATAGATATAAAATTTTATGTCGATTTTAAAGTTGCAAGTATGTTTTATAGGAAGGAGTAAATGCAAATTTTCTTACATTGACAAATGGAAAAATGGATTAAACATATTAAATAAACATAGACAAATTTTAAGAATTTGCCTTTGAGGAGATGGACTTGAAACAGGCAAAGAGAGTTTTGCAGAGATAATGTTATTTGTCTACCAAACATTCATTTTCATCCTGTGAGCGCAAAAAGATAATAATCAAGTCTTTATGCCTCCATTTGGAAACATGTAACTAGTTCCCATCAATGGAATGTGAACAGAGGGAAGTAGCCCTCCTACCCATAAACAGGTCATTTAATTTTTTTTTTCACATTTTCTCCTACCTATAGCAAGAATCACTTAAAGGAGGTTCTACCACAGCAGTTCTACTAGGAACATCCACACCAGTCTTTGAAAGAGCAACAGACCACATTTCTGCACATTTAAGCTGCAGAAATTTGGGGATTTTATTTTATACCAGCTAGATATAATTGTACTGAGTAATTCAAAATACAAGGAGACTGTTTCACGATAAACCCTTCTAAGTGCAAATGATATGCTATCATGGGTATGTATCACTCTGAAGAAAATTGTTTTTAAAATGTCAATGAAAGCAAAAGTAAAAAGTCTTTGCTCTTGTTTTACTGAAGGTTAAAGCTGCATGCAGTGCAATTTTCTGAATATCATTATATGCATCATGCCAGGTTTCAGAAAGCACTATGTTGAAAGCCTATGATTTCAATTTCCTTGAAAATTATAAAATCTATATTTTCCTAAGAAAATGAAAACACTAACTTGAAAAGATATATGCACCACCATGTTCATCTGCAGCATTATTTATAGTGGCCAAGATACGATGTAACCTGTTTCCATCAGTGGATGAATGAACAAAGCAAATATGGTATACATACACAGTGGAATATTATTCAGCCATAAAATAGGTGGAAACCTTACCACTTGTGACAACATGGATGGACCCTGGGGGCATTATGCAAAGTGAAATAAGTCAGATGGAGAAACACAAATACCATATAATCTCACTTATATGTGGAATCTAAAAACAAAAACAAAAACAAAAACAACTCAGATACAGAGACCAAACTGGTGGTGGTCAGAGAGAGGAGTTAGTCAAAAAGTACAGACTTCCAGTTTTAAAATAAATAAGTCCTGGAAAGGTAATGTACAGCATTGGTGACGATAGTTAGTAATAGTGTATTGTATATTTGAGAGTTGATAGGAGAGTAGATCTTAAAAGTCATCATCACAAGAAAAAAATTGTAACTATGTGTGGTAATGGATGTTAATTATACTTACTGTGGTGATCATTTCTCAAAATATATAAATATCAAATCATTATGTTGTACACCTGAAACTAACATAATGTTATATATGAATTATATCTCAGTTATATCTCAATACCAAAATAAAATAAATAAAAGTAAATAAAGGTATATATGTCTATTTAAACTTAACCAAAATGTTATAAAATGATTAATTAAAAAATACATGTACACACAAGTGAGGATTTTCATAAGAAATAAGATAAGGTCATGTATTTGGCAAAAAATCATTAAATAAAAGGGACTAAATAATCAGAACAGATCTCAAACAATCAGAAAGCAAAAATGAAGAACATTGTACAGGAACTCACTGAAGAATCACAAGCAAAAATATACATGGAATAATTTAAATCTGATGGATTATAGTAATACCACAAAACTGTTTTATTAATGCAGGAGACTGTGAAAGAAATGTTTTTTGAGTTTATATTTAGAAAACCATTAGATGATTCCTAATTTGTCTGCAGTGCACTCTGGCATATTAATAAGACTGTTCATTCATGCAACATACTAGCTTCACACTACCCCCATTATAATTTAAACTTTTAAAAAATAGAGGCGGTACCCTGGACTATATGTTTACAAGGTATAAAAGAGTATATCAGTCAGATTTTCCTGCGTAATAAACTAATACAAACCTATGGCTTAAAGTAAAATCATTTTATTTAGCCTATAATTCAGTGGCTCAGCTGTGTGATTCTTTTAAGCCAGCTCAGCTCATCTCTGCTGGGTTCTCTCATGCCTCCATTGACAGCTGATGAGTCACCTGGCTGCTAAATGTTCCAGGATGGCCTCACTCAAATGTTCAGCACTTGGTGGCCTGATGAATATGGGGGGATATGCTGTGACAACACATTTCTGCTCTACATGGTTACTTGTCACCCAGTAGGTTAGCCTGAGCTTCTTTCTGTGATATCCCATGGTAGTCTCAGGATTCCAAATGGCAGCAAGAAAGCACGTGTTCATGTGCAAACGCTTTTCAAGCCTGGGTTTCACTTCATTTATAATGTCTCATGGCCAAAACAAGCCTCATCACCAAGTCAGAATCAAAGAGCAGAGAGAAAGACTATACCTCTTATTGGGGGGATCCTCAATATCATAGTGCAATAGCATGGTTGCAACAAGGGGGGAAATTTGTGGCCATTTTACAATGTAACAGAAATGGCAACTTTCAAAAAACTAAATGTCAGAGTTTAAATATACATTGTATATATATTTCTCTTTATGTATGTATTTTGTAACGCATGCACTATTATATACACAAAGCATATGCTGCATGAACATATTCTTCAGGGCTATATTTATTTAGTGGTTTTTTTTTTTTTTTTTTTTTGCGTTATGCGGGCCTCTCACTGTTGTGGCCTCTCCCGTTGCGGAGCACAGGCTCCGGACGCGCAGGCTCCGTGGCCATGGCTCACGGGCTTAGCCGCTCCGTGGTATGTGGGATCTCCCCGGACCGGGGCACGAACCCGTGTCCCCTGCATTGGCAGGCGGACTCTCAACCACTGCGCCACCAGGGAAGCCCTATTTATTTAGTTTTTAGCAGTAATTTATAATACTATAGAGTCTTCTCTTTTAGATTGCCTTCATGGAATTTCACTTAGTGCCTAGAAGTCTTACCATAGTCAGGCTTGGAGAAGTCATATTGAATTCTCTATTTCAGGAAAGCCTGTGAAGTTGTGGAGCTAGGTTTTTAACACGGGACAGAGAAAGAAAAGTTAAAAATGAATTGCAAAGGTATTTTTTAGATTTTGCTGGGCAAGCTCTGGCTAGATCTGGAATTTCAGTTTATTCTAGGGTAATAAACATGTAGGCATTCCTTTACTGATATAGGATTACAAGTACTTTCCTGTGTCACCATGTTTTCCTCTGTACCACCACTACTTTCATAACAAAATGAATTCGATTTTCCATAGTACAAGACTTCAGTACTTTTGTACTACTGAGAAATTGTCTAAGAAAAATGTAATAAGTAGTTGAGAATTTTATAGTAGCCCCAAGAATCTCTTTCTTCCTATTATAATACTATGACATCCATGTCTTGTAATATGCCTATATGGAGTAAAAAGTATCCTTGTTCTCCTAAATATCTTTGCATAATTATATTTAAATGCCTTAGGCTTTCTGTGTAGATCCGATAGTTCAAATGTGTGGGTACTCTTGCAGGAAGGTCTGTTAAGGTGGGGAACCTTGGACAAAGGGCTAAACCAGTTATTAGTTTACATAATTCCAGCACTTTCAGTGGTATTAATTTGTTTGACTTAAAAGCAAGAGATATTTGCTTAAAATATTTGTGAAGGGCAAAAGCAATCATTAAATTAAATATATCCCATGTTTCTCTTTTTTAAACATCTTTATCGGAGTATAATTGCTTTACAATGGTGTGTTAGTTTCTGCTTTATAACAAAGTGAATCAGCTATATGTATACATTTATCCCCATATCCCCTCCCTCTTGCATCTCCCTCCCACCCTCCCTATCCCATCTCTCTAGGTGGTCACAAAGCACCAAGCTGATCTCCCTGTGCTATGTGGCTGCTTCCCACTAGCTATTTATTTTACAATTGATAGTGCATATATACATGCCACTCTCTCATTTCATCCCAGTTTACCCTTCCCATTCCCCATGTCCTCAAGTGCATTCTCTATGACTATGTCTTTATTCCTGTCCTACCCCTAGGTTTTTCAGAGGCTTTTTTTTTTATTCCATATATATGTGTTAGCATACGGTATTTGTTTTTCTCTTTATGACTTATTTCACTCTGTATGACAGACTCTATGCCCATCCACCTCACGACAAATAACTCAATTTCATTTCCTTTTATGGCTGAGTAATATTCCATTGTATATATGTGCCACATCTTCTTTATCCATTCATCTGTCAGTGGACACTTAGGTTGCTTCTATGTCCAGGCTACTGTAAATAGAGCTGCAATGAACATTGTGGTACTTGACACTTTTTGAATTATGGTTTTCTCAGGGTATATGCCCCGTAGTGGGATTGCTGGGTCATATGGTAGTTCTATTTGTAGTTTAAAAGGAACCTCCACACTGTTCCCCATAGTGGCTGTATCAATTTACATTCCCACCAACAGTTTAAGAGGGTTCCCTTTTCTCCACACACTCTCCAGCATTTATTGTTTGTTGATTTTTTGATGATGGCCATCTGACTGGTGTGAAGTGATACCTCATTGTAGTTACGATTTGCATTTCTCTAATGATTAGTGATGTTGAGCATCCTTTCATGTGGTTTTTGGCCATCTGTATATCTTCTTTGGAGAAATGGCTATTTGGGTCTTCTGCCCATTTTTGGATTGGGTTGTTTGTTTTTTTGTTATTGAGCTGCTTGCATATTTTGGAGATAATCTTTCATCAGTTGCTTCATTTGCAAATATTTTCTCCCATTCTGAGGGTTGTCTTTTGGTCTTGTTTATGGTTTCCTTTGCTGTGCAAAAGCTTTTAAGTTTCATTAGGGCCCATTTGTTTATTTTTGTTTTTATTTCCATTTCTCTAGGAGGTGGGTCAAAAAGAATCTTGCTGTGATTTATGTCATAGAATGTTCTGCCTATGTTTTCCGCCAAGAGTTTTATAGTGTATACCTTCCATTTCGGTCTTTACTCCATTCTGAGTTTATTTTTGTGTATGGTGTTAGGCAGTGCTCTAATTTCATTCTTTTACATGTAGCTGTCCAGTTTTCCCAACACCACTTATTGAAGAGGCTGTCTTTTCTCCATTGTATATTCTTCCATCCTTTATCAAAGATAAGGTGACAATATGTGTGTGGGTTTATCTCTGGGTTTCTATCCTGTTCCATTGATCTATATTCTAGGGTAATAAACTGTTTTTGTGTCAGTACCATACTGTCTTGATTGCTGTAGCTTTGTAGCATAGTCTGGAGTCAAGTAGCCTGATTCCTCCAGCTTCGTTTTTCTTTCTCAGATTGCTTTGGCTATTTGGGGTGCTTCCATACAAATTGTAAAATTTTCTGTTCTAGTTCTGTGAAAAAATGCCATTGGTAGTTTGATAGGGATTGCATTGAATCTGTAGATTGTTTTGGGTGGTATAGTCATTTTCACAGTATTGATTCTTCCAATCCAAGAACATGGTGTATCTCTCCATCTGTTTGTATTGTCTTTAATTTCTTTCATCAGTGTCTTATAGTTTTCTGCATTCAGGTCTTTTGTCTCCTTAGGTAGGTTTATTCCTAGGTATATTATTCTTTTTGTTGCTCTTCTCTATATGTTTGATAGAATTCACCTGTGAAGCCATCTGGTCCTGGGTTTTTGTTTGTTGGAAGATTTCTAACAACAGTTTCAATTTCAGTGCTTGGGATTGGTCTGTTTATATTTTCTATAACTGCCTGGTTCAGTCTTGGAAGGTTGTACATTTCTAAGAATTTGTCCATTTCTTCCACGTTGTCCATTTTATTGGCATAAAGTTGCTTGTAGTAATCTCTCAGGATCCTTTGTATTTCTGTAGTGTCAGTTGTTACTTCTCCTTTTTCATTTCTAACTTTATTGATTTGAGTCTTCTCCCTTTTTTTCTTGATGAGTCTACTAATGGTTTATCAATTTTGTTTATCTTTTCAAAGAACCAGCTTTTAGTTTTATTGTTCTTTGCTATTGTTTCCTTCATTTCTTTTTCATTTATTTCTGATATGATCTTTATGATTTCTTTCCTTCTGCTAACTTTGGGGGTGTTTTTTGTCCTTCTTTCTCTAATTGCTTTAGGTGTAAGGTAGGTTATTTATTTGAGATGTTTCTTTTCTCTTGTGGTAAGATTGTATTGCTATAAACTTCCCTCTTAGAATTGCTTTTGCTGCATCCCATCGTGTTTTCATTGTCATTTGTTTCTAGGTATTTTTTTATTTCCTCTTTGATTTTCAGTGATCTCTTGGTTATTTTGTAGTGTATTGCTTAGTCTCCATGTGTTTGTATTTTTTACAGATTTTTTTTCCTGTAATTGATATCTAGTTTCATAGCGTTGTGGTTGGAAAAGATAATTGATACAACTTCAATTTTTTTAAGTTTACTATGGCTTGATTTGTGACCCAAGATAGGATCTATCCTGGAGAATGTTCCATGAGCGCTTGAAAAGAATGTGTATTCTGTTGGTTTGGATGGAATGTCCTATAAATATCAATTAAGTCCATCTTGTTTAATGTATCATTTAAAGCTTGTGTCTCCCTATTTATTTTCATTTTGGATGATCTGTCCATTTGTGAAAGTGGGGTGTTAAAGTCCCCTAGTATGACTGTGTTACTGTCAGTTTCCCCTTTTATGGCTGTTAGCATTTGCCTTATATATTGAGGTGCTCCTATGTTGGGTGCATAAATATTTACAATTGTTATATCTTCTTCTTGGACTGATCCCTTGATTATTATGTAATGTCCTTCTTTGTCTCTTCTAATAGTCTTTATTTTAAAGACTATTTTGTCTGATATGAGAATTGCTACTCCAGCTTTCTTTTGAATTCCATTTGCATGGAATATCTTTTTCCATCCCCTCACTTTCAGTCCCTAGGTCTGAAGTGGGTGTCTTGTAGACAGCATATATACGGGTTTTGTTTTTGTATCCATTCAGCCAGTCTATGTCTTTTGGTTGGAGCATTTAATCCATTTACATTTAAGGTAGTTATCAATATGTATGTTCCTATTCCCATTTTCTCAATAGTTTTGGGTTTGGTTTTGTAGGTCTTTTCCTTCTCTTGTGTTTCCTGCCTAGAGAATTTCCCGTAGCATTTGTTGTTAAGCTGGTTTGGTGGTGCTGAATTCTCTTAGCTTTTGTTGTCTGTAAAGGTTTTAATTTCTCCATCAAATCTAAATGAGATCCTTGCTGGGTAGAATAATCTTAGTTGTAGGTTTTTCCCTTTCATCACTTTAAATATGTCCTGCCACTCCCTTCTGGTTTGTAGAGTTTCTGCTGAAATATCAGCTGTTAACCTTATGCGGGTTGCCTTGTATGTCATTTGTTGTTTTTCCCTTGCTGCTTTTAATATTTTTTCTTGGTATTTAATTTTTAATAGTGTGATTAATATGTGTCTTGGCCTGTTTCTCTTTGTATTTATCCTGTATGGGACTCTCTATGCTTCCTGCACTTGATTGACTCTTTCCTTTCCCATATTAGGGAAGTTTTCAACTATAATCTCTTCAAATATTTTCTCAGTCCCTTTCTTTTTCTCTTCTTCTTCTGGGACCCCTATAATTTGAATGTTGTTTTGTTTATTGTTGTCCCAGAAGTCTCTGAGACTGTCCTCAATTCTTTTCATTCTTTTTTCTTTATTCTGCTCTGCAGTAGTTATTTCCAGTATTTTATCTTCCAGGCCACTTATCCATTCTTCTGTCTCAGTTATTCTGCTATTCAATCCTTCTAGAGAATTTTTAATTTCATTTATTGTTTTGTTCATCATTGTTTGTTTGCTCTTTAGCTCCTCTACGTCCTTTTAAACACTTCTTTTATTTTCTCCAATCTATTTCCAAGATTTTGGATCAATTTTACAATCATTTCTCTGAATTCTTTTTCAGGTAGACTGCCTATTTCCTCTTCATTGGTTTGGTCTGGTGGTTTTTTACCTTGCTCCTTCATCTGCTGTGTGTTTCTCTGTCTTCTCATTTCGCTTAACTTACTGTGTTTGTTGTCTCCTTTTTGCAGGCTGCAGGTTCGTAGTTCCCCTTGATTTTGGTGTCTGCCCCCAGTGGCTAATGTTGGTTCAGTGGGTTGTTTAGGCTTCCTGATGGAGGGGACTGGTGCCTGTTTTCTGGTGGATTTGGCTGGATCTTGTCTTTCTGGTGGACAGGACTATTTCCAGTGTTTTGGGGTGTCTATGACCTTATTATTATTTTAGGCAGCCTCTCTGCTGATGGGTGGGGTTGTGTTCCTGTCTTGCTAGCTGTTTGACATAGGGTGTCCAGCACTGTAGCTTGCTGGTCGTTGAGTAGATCTGGGTCTTAGCATTAAGATGGAGATCTCTGGGAGAGCTTTTGCTGTTTGATATTACATGGAGCCTGGAGATCTCTGGTGGACCAATGCCCTGAACTTAGCTCTCCCACCTCAGAGGCACAGGTCTGACACCTGGCCGGAGCACCAAGACCCTGTCAGCCACACAGCTGATTAACTAAAGTTTAGGATTCTCTTCAAATTGGCACACACATATAAATGTGATTTGATTTGAGCATCGTTGAATCCCTAGCCATTGAAGCACAAGCTTTTCAAGTCTGCTAGTGTCGGAGTGTCTCCTGCAGAGGTGGGTGGTGGCTGTGGCTCTCTGTGGGGATAAGGACACTGGCAGCAGAAGTTCTGGGAAGTACTCCTTGTCGTGAGCCCTCCCAGAGTCCCATATCCCATATTTTTGGTACGCATGTAACATGGACATGAAACATAGCAGCTTTATTCAAAAAAATTTTTTTGGAAACTTACAAGCAACCAAGATGTCCTTCAGCAGATGAGTGGATAAACAAACTGTGGTGTGTCCAGACAATGCAATATTATTCAGGGATAAAAAGAAATGAACTATCAAGCCAGGAAAACACATAGAGGAAACTTAGATACATATTGCTAAGTGAAAGTAGCTAATCTAAAAAGGCTAAATACTTATGTGATTCCAAGCATATGACATTGTAGAAAGGGAAAAAGACAATAAAAAGATCAGTGGTTTCCAGTAGGTTGATGGTGAGGAAAGAAGGCCTGGTATGTGGAACACAGGGCCTTTGGGGCAATAATATTATTCTCTGTAATACTGTAATGGTGGATATATGTCATTATGCATTTTTCAAAACCTGTAGAGTACACAAAGAGTGATCCTAATATAACTATAAATTTTAGTTAGTCATATGGTATCAATATTGGCTCATGAAATGTAACAAATCTACCACACTGAAGCAAGATGTTAATGATAAGGGAAATTCTGTGTGTGTGTGTGTGTGTGTGTGTGTGTGTGTGTGTGTGTGTGTTGGAGAAAAAGCATACAGTATATGAAAACTCTTTGGACTCTTTGATCAATTTTTTATAAACCTATAACTATTCTAAAAGAGTAGCCTAAGTAAAAATGACCCAAATTTTTATATACTGTAAAATAACACACAAAGAAATGAACACAAAAAAAATTATAGTCAGAGGGTAGAGACTCATATTATAAAGGAAATATAATGGCTCCTATTTGTCTTCAGACTGTGCACAGTCATATTTATTTTGAACTTAATTAGACAAGTATCATTCCTGGTAAAAAGATGAGAACTTAATACTTCCTTCACTTTAGTGCATGATAATATTGCAGCACAGAGATGAAGCCAGCATGTTTGATCAAAACTACTTTTATAGTAACATTGCTAACAGCTCTTCTACCAGCACTTCTACCAGCAGAATAATAATAATAATAGGGTTACTTATGCATCAATCTCCAACTTACTATCACTTACTAATAGAATGTGATTTGAAAAATGTTTCTTTTTATGTATGTGTCTAAAATTTCTCTTTTCAAAATAATGTATAATGATTGCCCAATATTTCAACTATCCGTGAAAAATAGTATGATTTTAAAAGTTAGGGAAAATTCCAAAAGAGATAGTGTTAGCTCATAGGGGATCTAAATGTTAGTGTCTTCAAACCTTTCAAACAATTGTACATACCTTAACTAGGGTTGCTTCAAAATCATAGCTGCATGTAGTAAACGTAAAGAAAAATATATAATATTAGAGGATTTCCCAGTTCTCTCTAAGATATATCATTTAAATAGGATTTCTGTTCTGTAAAATGAATCAAACCATTTACAAATGAGTGCTTTCATAGTTTTATTGATGGATGTGAATGAATTCTTTATCATTGTTGCTGTCATAGCATAGTAGAGAAATCTAAACAGATAGATACAATTTTTGCTAAGAACAAGATCAATTTAACTTTTGGGCAGTTTCTAAATTGTGTTTGTCAGTTGTTAGTGAAATTATGGAGATAGATGATCACTGGTCTTGACCTTTCTTACTCCAAGGCCATGGTGTGAAGGAGCAGTTTGCTGCTGTAAAATTTTTTTACTTTGTTTCAATTTACAGTATCTCCAGGTCATTTCTCAAAGCTCAGAATTAGATAACTGTCCGGAAAGGCTTACAAAACTTCCACCCTTACATTTTAGATGTTATAACTAGCTTCTAGATTTTGGCAAATCTTCTTATTCTTATTGTATCTACTTATAGTTCAAATTGTTTTAATTATACAACTATGTGGACAGATTTTGGGGCATAACTGCACTCAGTCTTTTCACCTGTTACACTTAATCTATTGAACTTACTTCATTATAAATGGATTTCCTTTGTATGCAATATCTAAGTGTATCCTTCTTGAAAAATGATTTAAGCTTACATTTTTAATAGGAAAAAGTATTTCCAGTTGGTTTAGATCCCCAAATAATTAACTTTCTCTTATTTTAAAAATTAGGAATTAATGCAAAAATGAGCGAGTCGCGATCCTGAAACGACTCTAGACACTCCCTGAAACACGTCTGATTTTGAGTGACAGCACAGCTGTGAAATATAACATTTGTATTGTGATATCTATTGTTGAAATAAATCCAATAGGTATGCACTGGCATCACCCAGTCATCTACAGTCACTCAGTCATCCATAGGATAGAAAAATAAACAAACCACTACTCATTTAAAGATTTTATACATGTGGGCTTACATTTTAATTTTGGGAGAGACAAATTATCACCATTCCCTCTCTCTTTCCACACCACACACACAGGCACACATGCACCTTCAAAGAAATGCTATTTTGAAGAGATGTGTTTTATACCTTTCAGTGAACAATCACTTACTATGGAAATGCATGTTATCTGCAATGCCAGAATCTCCAATCTACATTACAAAGACAGAAAAACCGATCTATTTTCCTGAGATCTGAGGGTTATTGCAAAAGAACCCTATTTCTTTTAAAATATTTTCCTTTTTATAGTAATAAAATAATAACCATTTAGTTATTACTTGGATTAAGCTATTCTCTTTCCAGGAACTTTGTATTAAAATTCAGATAACTTCACCTAGTATTCTTATTTATTTCCATCTGTTTTCATTGCCAAGACAGATTTATTATCAGATATTTTAATAATCACCCAGAAATCAGAGTTCATTGTCCTGAAAATATAACAGAAAAATTCATGAATGTAGGAAAGTGCCATGTAGACGTTGCTGCGTAAGAGCCATTGGTGAGTCATGGAAGCCACCATGACTTCCTAAAAGGCTGTTCTAGCAGATGGTAGCTACATAGGGTTGAGGTTTAATTTTTCCTATCTAAAGTTTGGTTTTTATTACTTTATTATTTTTATACTTAAATTTTTCTGTTATAGTTTTATATCATTATATTTTGGCAACACCTTAAGCCCTAAATGCTGCTTATCTTGGGTTTCCAGTATCATAGCAAGTGAAAAAAATGAGAAATTTCCTCCAAAGTGATAGAAGGGAAAATGATAATTTTATTTAGATAGACTCCAAACTCGGAGTACCTGTAATCCTCTTACTCATTGTTAGTTTGAGTTCTTCCTTTTTTATATACTGTGAAAAGCTAATGAGATTTATTTTGCTCTTGCCTATGAGTACTGTAAGCTTGTATGGATGTCCATTTCGCACAAATTCTTTGGTAATAATAATAATAAACAAGAGTTTTAAAGACATCATGTGTGTTTTGGGCTGTTTTGCCCACTAAGCTGTAGACTATTGTAAGACAAATCTATCTTGCTTTGTTATAACCTCTGTCTCTTTGTTTTCTTTAATCAGAAATGCTAACCTCACTATCTAATACATAATAAAAATTCAATTAATATTTCAAATGAATGGGAGGACTTATGAAAAGTTTCAGCCCATGTTTGTTATCTATGGACCTACAACTATTGCAAAGACTGTTTTCTATAATATTTAATTATCAAAGCAATTCTACAGTAAGTTTCCACAGCCTAAGAAACCAAACATCTTACTTCTTCCTCTATAAAAAGCTGACTAAAGAAAACTGAGTTAGTTCAACTTATTTTCCATCATATTTAAACCATTCTACTATGTGCTAAAAAGAAATAATTGTGTTTTACTCTTCCAATTTATCCGCCCAGTTTTTACTTACATGTAAGTTTTCCTTTCTATTTAGATGTTATGTTCTTATTTTTCCCATCTGTGCATAATGGAAAGCAAAACACTGTATGCTTTTCATACTTTTGTTGTGGCTCCGATACACTAAGTATCTGTTAAAAATATTCTAAAACGTAGCAAAGGAAATGGGGACAATATGACAATAGAGAAAGTGGAAAGGTGTATTCTTTGCTTGGAAGCAATTTTTATATATATATCGCAACATTTAAAGACTATAGCTTGTGGCCATTACCCAAACTGAACCCAACGTGTAATGGCATTATGCTGTGTTTACTTTTTGTATCTGGCTTCTTTTGCTCAGCATTAAATGTTCTTCCATGTTGTTGCGTGTAGTAATAGTGCATTTTTTAATTTTCTTTTTTAAAATTTTTCTTTCTGAAATAGTTATATATTCACAAGAAGTTTCAAATAGAGTATAGTCTTCTCTACCTCAGATAATTTTTGAGACTGTTATAAAGATGCCTAAACCAATCAAAGTCATTATAAGACATTATCTTTATTCATGGAATTACATGCAAACATACAAAGGTAATACATTGGAAAATTAAATCCAGAAATAAAGTTTAAAAAATAACATATGACTAAATAGAGTTTACACTGTGGCTCTAAGAATGTGTCAGTATTAGAAAACCTCTTAACACAATTCCAAATTCCAAAGTTAATGGAAAATAACCATATGATTGTGTCAATAAATTCAGGAAAATATTTATAATACTATACAAGTTATAATAAGGTTTTTATAAACTTGAAGTAAAAGAGAACTTAATAAATTTCAAATAAATTTTATTAGCTAAAATCATTAGCAAAGATTATACTTACTAGTGAAAAATTACTGAGGTTACTATTAAAGTGGTGGATTTTTGCTGTCACTGCTGTTATTTTCTGTTGTACTAGAGTTTCAGTTATCTCAATAAACATGGAAATATCACTTAAAAAACGTTACCTGTTTATGGTCAAGGCACTTTATATAATAGGAATAAAAGTAAACTTCCTTTTCTAATCAAGGCAATAAAGCCAGGAAACAGAATTCTTAGAAAATATTGCTAAATATGACTTCATAAAAATGAGAAAAATTAGAGTATAATACCTTACACGAAAATAAATAAACAAGTGGCTAACAGGAAAAATGTTAGTACCTTCTATGCTTAACACCTTTACAAATTCCTTGATAGTATTCAAACGTTCTTACACATCGACCAGCGGTACTGTTTTAAAATTATACATCAATAACTTTACATAAAAATATATCTATGTTAGTTTCACATATAGAACATGGTATTAAATTCTGTCACAATCAAATAAATGTAAATTAAAATAACAATGAGATGGCATTTTTAAATTGTCATTATAGCAAAGCCAAATAATGTATAATACACATTGCCCGAGGGAATATGAGAAAGCCTGGACTCTCATACGCTATTGTTGATACTCTGAATTCCTTCTACAGGCTTTTTTAGGGAGTGGGGGTGAGGAAAATGGCCAATCTTTGGCAATTTAAAAAATACATATATGCTATAAGTCACGAATTACATCTCTAGGAATTTATCTTATACTTGTATTGACAAGGAATGGCAAATAATAAATGGTAGAGTAAATTGCTGCAATACATAATTCCTATCTGGCATGGAATAATGGTCTGAAATTCTGACCCAATTAAACACTTATATCCTACATGTTCCATTGGACCAAATTCAAAAACTCAATTCAACAATATTTTATAACCACATTTCTCTCATTTTTCTATGCAAAATATCATTTGCTAAAGACATACTCTATTTTCCTTATATTTACAGTAGCTTTAGAAATAGAAAAAGTGACCTGAATTGTGTTTTGTCAGATTCTACTTAAACCTTGAACAAAGACAAGGCATTTATGGATAAATTTAACACAAAAATCTCAATTATATAACCCTTTTCAGATTTACCCTCAAAAATGCGCCGCCTCTCACCTCTTACCTTAACTGAAATATATTCATGAGACAAACAAACATCCCTTTGTAACTTCCTGAGTGAAATTTGCCTCATCACCTTTCCTGTATGTTTTGCAAGATCTGTTGGAGACTGGTGGGAACACTCTTTGGAAGTCCCAGGACCTCAAAATATCATTCACTGCAATCCTCTTCCTGGGAGATTCCTCTGTCATACCTGTCTAAGGCATTTGATGATTAATCCCAGCTGTTCTCTTGATCCCAAACCCCTAGTAACAGGAGACTCAGCCAACCATATGTGTCATACATCCAGTCCTCTAGAATTGCCTCCTCACGTTCCTTATCTTCAATGACTTCCCTTTACACTTTACTTCAGTAATTCAGTGCTAGGTCCATTCTGAATGGGCTGTCTTTGCATCTTTCCTCCACAATTTGCCATTTGTTCATATCCCTTCAACACATCAGTTCCCTTACCTGTAATGCTGGAAATGCTCAAATACTAGCATTAAGTTCATAAACTTCTATCGATCATTTCATATGAATAATCGCCAGGATTTTATCTTTGTTTTTCTTTTTTCCTACCGATTCTATACAACTTAAATGACTTTACATTTCACAAAGAATAACATATTAACTTGTTGATTTGGGAATGTGAAACATTCTTTGTCTGCCTCCTGCTTTCCTTTCTTAATTCCTACTATACCACACTCCTTCATTCATCTTATACCATAACCACTTGGAACATTTCCCAAAGCTCTTTCACATGTCTAGTCAATAAACCCTAAAATGCTCACTTTGTTTCTGGAAATCTCAAATCATTTTTCACATACAAGCTGAAGTATATTCTAAACAAAACTTGTACAGATTCATTTTAGTTAATTTGAGAACTTTCCCACTATGCATCCACCATGCATCTGTTGTTTCTGTTTTTAATTTTTAAAACATTTTTCAATAAAGTTTTTATCAATATACAACATACTATGGAAAACTAGAGAATTTATAAGTGCACAGCTTCCTGAATTATTGCACCTATGTAACCACCAATCAGGACAAGAAGTAGATTAATACCTGCACACGTTAAACAGCCATTTTTCTGCTCTTACCTCAAGTCTGTTCCAGTCATCAAAATCAATCAGCTTCTGAAACAACATATCCATTTAAAAAATAGATTAGCTTCCTTCTGCTTCTGAAATTTGCAGCTAAGTTATGATTTTGTTCATTTTTCAAATTCCCATTACCCCTACCAGGAACTTTCCCAGATGTCTTAGAAGAAAGTATTACCAAATAATTCAGGAAAACGTGACATTGTTATACTTGCTTAGTCATCTTGATTTGCATATGTGATATGATCTGTAATTAACTTTAAACCTTTTAGCATCCATCATCAGTAGGGTTTCGCTGGCTTTTGAATCACTCAGGAATTTCTTCCCTTGGGAATGGCAACCGAGGTACTTGCTTACCCCTTCCCAAGGACAGATATAAAAATTTTGCTGTGCAATTACACTAGAAAGTGAACGGACTACTACTAATAGATTTGCTGTATAAGTCCTGGTAGAGCTGCTAAAAGTCCAGAGAGCTGGTGGTTTCTTTAAGCTTACAAATTGTGTTCTCTAAATATTTCCTTTATTGTTTGCTAATAAATGTTTGCAGTTGTGGCAGAATTCAGCTGACATACACTTTCATTATTATCATTACTGTCTATAGCATGATTGTGGGAAGGAGGTATATAGTATTAATTTAAAATATCTATTAATTGTGAACAATGCAATCATTTTAGGTCAGTTCACATCAGCATATCAGGCCAATCTTTGTTTTATAATATACATTGCATATTTGTATACCTTTGCTCCCTTTCCACCCAGACTTGTCCTTATTAACAAGAAGTATTTTTTTTCTTAAAGACCTCTCTTAATTGATCAAAATTACAGAGTTTTTCTTTGTTTTTAATATCAAACTAAGGTTAATCCTGCTTCCAAATAGGGAAAAAACATATGGTCTAATCAATCTGGCACAACTGTTGCTTCTCAGTGACTTGAGTTAGCTGGTTGGTAAACTAGTTCTGCCCTCTGTGACACATTCATTTCCTACTAATGTGATCGCCAGGTTGTTCCAAATCACTCCCTGGGCACTGTGGACATACATAAGCACAGCAGCCCATATGTATTCACATAATCATCCTTATCTTTCTCAAAAGCACTATCATCATCCTTAGCCATATACTCTGCTGAAGCAAGCCCTCCTTCAGCATTGTATTAATTGTGAATCAATCACCCAGAGGTTCTTATTGCTCATGATGTGTTCCTCTTATCTGTATCCTGTCCTCCAAAGACTTCAGCCCATGAGAAGGATCCTGCACATTTGAACCATGGAGTGAAAGGATTGAGAGGGTCAAGCCTTATACTCCCAGGAGGCCACTTGCTCTGCAGTAGATGTTCCTACTCCGGCCCTTGTGACAGCTCTGCAGCAAGGATTTATGAGGACCTCCTTCTGTCAGGACACAATAGGTCCTTTTATACGGCCACCCAGTCCAAATGTGCCTTCTGGCATAATATTTGCATGAATAAAAGAGGAAAATCATATGGCTTTTTAGCAGAACAAAGATATGTCCCAAGGTGACTTTCTCTCTCTAGATACAGAGGACAAAGAAAAGCCAGGCATAAAGTTTAATCTCTTGAAAGCAATAAGACAGAATAGTTTGTGTCTATTCTTTTCTCATTTAAAAGTATCTTGCATATTTGAGTGGTCTTTTCCTTCAAATTAACCTTTTAATAAATTGATGTAAATACTGAAGCACATTTTCTCTAATTTATCTTTTTATCATAGATCCTATCTAAATGATGACAATAATTTACTAAACTTTTTCTATGTATTTATATATATTAAAATTTAAGATTTTTGTAGGTACTGCATTTTCTTGTGAAAAAGTTCATGATGAACAAAATATTTGTTTACATTAGCCATCAACCATGATAGAGAGAAGTATTGGAGACATCACTGAACCCATGAAGTCAGAAGAATCAAATATGCTGCAGAAGCAGCACTATCCACTTCAATGGTGAAAATATTGCATGTGCAGCTACAGAAATAACATTTCCGTATCACTCTGAAGATTTACTTTTTATTTAGGTCAAAAGGTTCTTTTTCTAAATTAATTTTGATCATTTTAATCTAAATTTTCATGTGCACATAGAAAAGTGAATTGGTATTTGTGAATGTATTAGTTCAACTAGCAGAAGAAGATATTTGCAAGCATTTAAAGGCAGACAATTTTATAACAATATCATCTAATGCAGTAAGTTGGAAATCAGGTATCTGCAAAAATGGTTCAAATATATTCATCCAATTTATGAAGTCAAAGTAAAGCTTTTCAAAGTACATTTTGTTGAAGATGGATTATATGACATTTTAAAATATTTTATAAATTCAGTTAAAATTACATCAATGATAAAATTAATTTTTGCAATGATAAAATGCATTCCAAATCTGGTGAGGCAAATGTTATTGTGTAAACAATATTTTAAATTAAATTCTGAAAACTATGGAGCCAAAATGATTTTGCAGGAGGTTGTAGTGAATGTGCAACTAATGATTCTATCCAAAGAAGATGTAATGTTCTGTCAATTACTGATACGCTTAAGTTATTAAAATTTACATACACACATACAAACACACACACACATATACCCATTGCAACTTTTAAAATTTTTAATATGAGAAGGCTGATGCTGTTGCTGAATACACAAAAATACTTCAGCATAACCATATTCACTTTCTCTTTGTTGCTTCTTGTTAATTAGAATTTAAGATATAAAACTTTGAAGAATTAGTGACATGTAATTGTATTCAATGCTTTTATTCACAAATCACTATTATTGTGTTCAAAATTACTAAATGGAATTCCAAAATATTCAAGTCTTGAAATTTTGGTGAATTGCAATTTATGAAAATAAACATGCAAGCAAGAAGCTATTGAAATTCATCACACAAGAGCAAGACAAATATAAATAAATTAAATAATGAAATATTATTTAAATTTAAAATAACATGATTGAACTTTGGAATAGCTGGACATGTGGAAAGAATGTCCAGCTATCTTTTGATAGATCCATATTTTAATTGGATAAATTCATAATCTTTATCTGAATGGAATAAAAATGAGAAAGTCAACAATTTTGTAGCATGTGCACCTTGCAATATATTCAAATATTTATAAATAGTGACTACTTAATTGATAAGTGTTTTCTTGTTAAAAAATGTTTGCCAAAATTAGACTGTATAGAGGAAAATCAAAACCAGAAAACTGTATTTGTGAAAGTATTTTGCCTGCACTATTTACAATTTTCAATTTTAAATGGAATACAAAAAATGTCTGCATTTAACCAAATTTATCTTCAGCTTACCAGGAACCTCAGCATGTTTAGGGAGCATATTATTTCAAAAAAATACTATATTCTACAGAGAAGAGTTAATTGATATTGCCAACCCTTGCAAAAATTTTAACCATAACATGCAATGATATAGAAAGCTCTAGCAATTAATTAAAAATTAAAAATAATTAGGTCAAATTGACAAATCTGTTTTTTAAGGATAATACTCTGATGTTAGAAACAGGCTCAGAAATTTATTGGAGTACTTGAATATGTAGCAACAGATTACTCTTTTACATTATCTTTTAATATTGAGATAAACAGCATACTTTTTATTTTGCTTTTATTTGGGTGCACATATATTATTTTCATTTTATACAAAGAAATTTATTTTTGAGAAAGGATCTTGAGTAGAATTTTCCATAGGTCTACCGACATAATACAATAAATTTGCCAGACAGTAAAAAAATTATCATATTTTATTCATTTTATGACATCCTTTCACTCTAAAGCAACTTCTGGTTTTGAAATTAGATACATGATGACCTCAATCACACTTCTGTCTTATTTACATTGAGTGAGACAGAGAGATCTTTTCCTGTATCCACACAATTGGAGATAATTCTCCAGAGGCAACAGATACTTATCACTTAAAGTCATGCCCTTCTCTGGCCCTTAGAATCTATCCTACTCTATTCTCTTCTGATTCCCCACACCCTCTGGGGAACTCACTCCAAAGTTATTTATTTATTTCTCACAAAGATTTTGTGAATCAGTGTACGTGCATTTCCCCTTATATCCCTTCTCTGCACAGCATGTATGCCCAACATCTACATCCCTGATATATTTTATTTGTGTGTGTGTGTGTTTGTGTGTGTGTGTGTTTGTGTGTGTCTGTGTTTGTGATTCCTTTGGTGGGATGGAGGTTGGGATTTTTGTGACATGACTTACAAATAAAAAACAACATTTCTAAGAGGGAAGTTTATAGCAATACAATCCTACCTTAAGAAACAGGAAACATCTCAAATAAACAACCTAACCTTGCACCTAAAGCAATTAGAGAAAGAAGAACAAAAAAACCCTCAAAGTTAGCAGAAGGAAAGAAATCATAAAGACCAGATCAGAAATAAATGAAAAAGAAATGAAGGAAACAATAGCAAAGATCAATAAAACCAAAAGCTGGTTCTTTGAGAAGATAAACAAAATTGATAAACTATTAGCCAGACTCATGAAGGAAAAAAGGGAGAAGACTCAAATCAATAGAATTAGAAATGAAAAAGGAGAAGTAACAACTGACACTGCAGAAATACAAAGGATCATGAGAGATTACTGCAAGCAACTCTATACCAATAAAATGGACAACCTGGAAGAAATGGACAAATTCTTAGAAATGCACAACTGCTGAGACTAAACCAGGAAGAAATAGAAAATATGAACAGACCAATCACAAGCACTGAAATTGAAACTGTGATTAAGAATCTTCCAACAAACAAAAGCCCAGGACCAGATGGTTTCACAGGCGAATTCTTTCAAACATTTAGAGAAGAGTTAACACCTATTCTTCTCAAACTCTTCCAAAATATAGCAGAGGGAGGAACACTCCCAAACTCATGCTATGAGGCCACCATCACCCTGATACCAAAACTAGACAAGGATGTCACAAAGAAAGAAAACTACAGGCCAATATCACTGATGAACACAGATGCAAAAATCCTCAACAAAATACTAGCAAACAGATTCCAATGGCACATTAAACGGATCATACACCATGATAAAGTGGGGTTTATTCCAGGAATGCAAGGCTTCTTCAATATATGCAAATCAATCAACGTGATACACCGTATTAACAAATTAAAGGAGAAAAACCATATGGTCATCTCAATAGATGCAGAGAAAGCTTTCGATAAAATTCAATGCCCATTTATGATAAAAACCCTGCAGAAAGTAGGCATAGAGGGAACTTTCCTCAACATAATAAAGGCCATATATGACAAACCCACAGCCAACATCATCCTCAATGGTGAAAAACTGAAAGCATTTCCACTAAAATCAGGAACAAGACAAGGTTGCCCACTCTCACCACTCTTATTCAACATAGTTTTGGAAGTTTTAGCCACAGTAATCAGAAAATAAAATAAAATAAAAGGAATCCAAATCAGAAAAGAAGAAGTAAAGCTGTCACTGTTTGCAGATGACATGATACTATACATAGAGAATCCTGGCATTCCTATACACTAATGATGAAAAATCTGAAAGTGAAATCAAGAAAACACTCCCATTTACCATTGCAGCAAAAACAATAAAACATCTAGAAATAAACCTACCTAAGGAGACAAAAGACCTGTATGCAGAAAATTATAAGACACTGATGAAAGGAATTAAATATGATACAAATAGATGGAGAAATATACCATGTCCTTGGATTGGAAGAATCAACATTGTGAAAATGACTCTACTACGTAAAGCAATCTACAGATTCAATGCAATCTCTATCAAACTACCACTGGCATTTTTAACATAACTAGAATAAAAAATTTCACAATTTGTATGGAAACACAAAAGACCCCAAATAACAAAGCAATCTTGAGAACGAAAAGTGGAGCTGGAAGAATCAGGCGCCCTGACTTCAGACTATAATACAAAGCTACAGCAATCAAGACAGTATGGTACTGGCACAAAAACAGAAATATAGATCAATGGAACAGGATAGAAAGCCCAGGGATATACCCACACACATATGGTCACCTCATCTTTGATAAAGGAGGCAAGAATATACAGTGGAGAAAAGACAGCCTCTTCAATAAGTGGTGCTGGGAAAACTGGACAGGTACATGTAAAAGTATGAAATTAGAATACTCCCTAACACCATACACAAAAATAAACTCAAAATGGATTAAAGACCTAAATGTAAGGCCAGACACTATCAAACTCTTAGAGGAAAACATAGCCAGAATGCTCTATGACATAAATCACAACAAGATCCTTTTTGACCTACCTCCTAGAGAAATGGAAATAAAAACAAAAATAAACAAATGGGACCTAATGAAACTTCAAAGCTTTTGCACAGCAAAGGAAACCATAAACAAGACCAAAAGACAACCCTCAGAACGGGAGAAAATATTTGCAAATGAACCAACTGACAAAGGATTAATCTCCAAAATTTACAAGCAGCTCATGCAGCTCAATAACAAAAAAACAAACAACCCAATCCAAAAATGGGCAGAAGACCTAAATAGGCATTTCTCCAAAAAAGATATACAGACTGCCAACAAACACATGGAAGAATGCTCAACATCATTAATCATTAGAGAAATGCAAATTAAAACTACAATCATATATCATCTCATACCAGTCAGAATGGCCATCATCAAAAAATCTAGAAACAATAAATGCTGGAGAAGGTGTGGAGAAAAGGGAACACTCTTGCACTGTTGGTGGGAATGTAAATTGATACAGCCACTATGGAGAACAGTATGGAGGTTCCTTAAAAAACTACAAATAGAACTACCATATGACCCAGCAATCCCACTACTGGGCATATACCCTGAGAAAACCATAATTCTAAATGAGTCATGTACCAAAATGTTCATTGCAGCTCTATTTACAATAGCCAGGACATGGAAACAACCTAAGTGTCCATCAACAGATGAATGGATAAAGATGGGGTACATCTATACAATGGAATATTACTCAGCCATAAAAAGAAACGAAATTGAGTTATTTGTAGTGAGGTGGATGGACCTAGAGTCTGTCATACAGAGTGAAGTCAGAAAGAGAAGAACAAATACCATATGCTAACACATATATATGATAGAAAAAAAAAAGGTCATGAAATACCTAGGGGTAAGATGCGAATAAAGACACAGACGTTCTAGAGCACTGACTTGAGGATATGGGGAGGGGGAAGGGTAAGCTGTGACAAAGTGAGAGAGTGTCATGGACATATATACACTATGAAACGTAAAATAGATACCTAGTGGGAAGCAGCCACATAGCACAGGGGGATCAGCTAGGTGGTTTGTGACCACCTAGAGGGGTGGGATAGGGAGGGTGGGAGGGAGGGAGACACAAGAGGGAAGAGATATGGGAACACATGTATATGTATAACTGATTCACTTTGTTATAAAGCAGAAACTAACACACCATTGTAAAGCAATTATACTCCAATAAAGCTGTTAAAAACAAAACAAAACAAAACAGTGTTGAATAGATAAGACTGTGCTGAAGTCATAGGTTAATGGAGAATCCACACCAGATTTTAAATGAGTTTTTCCTTTGTACACTCTCCTTTGTCCTATCCACAGGGCTACCTTTTCTTTGCTACACTTTCTAGAGTTTTTGGTTCTTCCACTCATTTCTGTGTTTTGCAACTCTTCAAATATCCCTTGATATGTTTTTATTAAAGGCAGTCTCAAAATAAACAGCCAGTATGTAAAATATAAGGAAGAATTTTCATTAATTATAGCTATTTAACCCACAGTAATCACGTGTTAAAAAAGTTAATTTTAAGTAAATCAAATACGATTCTAAAAGGAAGTGGTCATGAAGGAGTAGGGAATTCAAGTTTCAAAGTTTATTGAAAACCTTTTTACAAGTCTGTGGTATAATTTGAAAATTGAGGCAGACTTAATGCAACCTTGATGCCTTGAAACACTGTAAGAGATGGTTGTGATATTTGACTTACTAACAATTGCAATTATAAAGATAATAATTTTCACTATCCATAACTATTTTTAAGAAAAAAATATGACTCATTTCTCTGCAATGGTTTTTGATGTTGTAAGCCTGACAGAACTATTTTAGAGTGGACAACACAAACTGAAATTATTCAAGAAAAGTTATAATACCCACATACCCACTCAGAAACACACAACATTAAAAAGAATTCAAACAGAATATGAACTCACACTTAAAAATTTTATTCTACTCTCAATAAGATACATATTACTTTTTTGGTTTACTCTTGAAGTTTGCCAAATTATGATGTAGGTAAATGAGAACTTTTGTAAGTGATTTCTTTCTTATAAATTCTCTTTCATTACAGTTGTGATATACCTGTGCTGATATAGAATTACAAGAATGAAATGTCAAAAAAATTTTTTTGAGGAACAAAAAGCCTATTTTCCTCTTCCCCTCCTTTAGGATTTCTATTTGACACAGCAATGATTTCAGATATCCTGAGATAAATATTACTGGTATGTATGGACAGAAGACTATTTCCTTCCCAGTTACAAGATATATCAGCTTGATGTGTGGCGGGGAAAGAGACAGGAAGCAATACAGAAAGGTAAGCGCCACAAAAATTAAATCACAGCCATGCAGGAAAAAAAAAAAAAAAGAATCAAGGAAGAGTTATGGGTTTCTCTCTGAATTTCAGGCTGTGGGGTCATTCCTCATTCCCTCCTTCAGCTGGGCAATTACTCACTCCAGGGAGTAAATCCACATGGGGTCAAACCCTGCTGTGTGCAGAAAGAGAATCCCCATAGAGATTCTTTTTTTTTTTTTCCAGAAAGTTCGTACTCTGCTTTTTGACTGAGAGGGAAAAAAACCTAACAGTTATCCCAAGGATATTTTAAAAGAAAAATATTTGAAATAGTTGGCCTATATTGCTTGGAGAAATGTCACTAAAGGGAAAAAAATTAAAAGTGAAACTTCTCCAATCTCTCTTTAAGCACAGAGATTTCACCTTTTTGTTGATTGTTAGAATCACCTAGAATTCCTTTGAGGTTGAGTGTAAAGTTAATCTCTGGATGAAAATAAGAAAAATTCCTGAGAGACAGAACCTAACATCAAAATCTTAACTTTGGACCAAAAATATGCCTATATACACCCAAGACATTAAGAAATGTGGCATCAAAAATTAATGAATCTTGGGCTTCCCTGGTGGCGCAGTGGTTGAGGGTCCGCCTGCGATGCAGGGGACACGGGTTCGTGCCCCGGTCTGGGAGGATCCCACGTGCCGCGGAGCGGCTGGGCCCGTAAGCCATGGCCGCTGAGCCTGCGCGTCCGGAGCCTGTGCTCCGCAACGGGAGAGGCCACAACAGTGAGAGGCCCGCGTACCACAAAAAAAAAAAAAAAAAAAAATTAATGAATCTTTTATAAAAGCATTTATATAATTTCAGGCTATATTCAATTATTTGAAAACATTGCCTATCACACTTTATGGCATGCTACATCTTGTGACTTCTATGATTTTTTTAACTGAAAACTTATTAGAATCAGAATTAATTTTAGAATCTTCCATTTTTCTTTTTCTTGGCTAATTTGAATCTATATCTGTTTACTTTGGTGCATGTACTTAGGTGCATGAATGTTCATCTTACAGTTAAGTATTTTACTACAGGTGCTAAATTGGCACATCATTTGTCCTACTCTCAAAAATGTCTTAGACTATTGAAACTTATAACTGAATTGTCCTTTTCTGACAATCTATCAATTTGAGAGAGTAATACTGATTTTTTGCTCTTTGTGAAATTGTCCAGAACATACTTGTTAGAAACACAAGTAACACAGTATATCTATATACTTTACATGACTTTAACTTGTGCCAGTAATCTGACATATAGTTCACTGAGGAAATCCATTTATTAATTATACAAAGTTATTCATATGGTATTGGATGGCACCTAAGTATTAAATAAAATATAATGCCTTCAAAATTTCATCTGTGCTATATGAAGACATGAAAGTAAGCTCATTTTTCTCTTTCTGTGTTTTTTACTAGTCAGAACATGTAGGTTTGCCCTTTGATACTTAGTTTCACACCTTATCTGTCTGCTGATTATTTTAGAAAGTAGATATTACTTAATGACCCAAGAGAATTTTGCCCCTATGCCTGGAATGTGATTTATTTTTCTCCAAGAGTAATAATTTACCAAAATATGAGCAGGTACTAGGGTCCATCATAATGAATTGATTTTATGGATGTTGAGAGGTGATATTTTGACAGCCAAATAAATTTTCCCATGTGTTGATGGAACATATAAAAATTCAATTTCTTTCTGCTTAGCTATTGATTTTGCTCCAATCTTTTAGGGCCTGGATAATAATTAGTCTTTTATCTATTTCTTGGTAGTTAACAAAGTAAAATTTGTAATTAAAAACCTCTGGCATATCAGGAAATATACACTATCTTTTTATTCTAATTGACTTGTATTCATTTAACTTATTGATTTAACTGTATTTTACTGAGTGACCATATATCAACTATATTTTACTGTATTTTACTGAGTGATACGTCCAAGGCAGGCAATGTGACAAGTATCTATTGTTTGCAGATGACTCTGAAGCATTACTTACCAAAATGGAATTTAAGAACTCATGGGAAGTGAACAAAAAATAGAATGTAATAAACTCCAAAATAAAGATATATAGAAACATCTCAGTCACCTCATGCTGCCATAATGAAATACCATAGACCAGGTGGCTTACACAATAGGAAAGTATTTTCTTACAGGTCTGGAGGGTGGGAAGTCCAAGACAAAGATGCCAGCTGGTTCCATTCCTGGCTTGCAGGTGGCCATATTCTTACTGTGCCCTCACATGGAGGAGAGAGAAAAAGCTCTGTTCTCTCTTCCTCTTCTTATAAGGACACTAATCCCATCATAGGGGCCCCATCTTCACACCTTATTTAAATCTAATTACCTTCCAAAAGCCTCACTTCCAAATATCCTCACATTGGGGGTTAGGGCTTCACCATATGAATTTTGGGGAGATTCCTACATTCAGTCCACAACAAGTTACTGTGGGATCCCAGAAAAAGGAATATCTAATTCTGTTTACCAACTCTTCATACACGTTTTACTTTCATGTCTTCATACAACACAGATAAAATTTTGAAGGCATTCTATTTTATTTAAAACTTAAGTGCCATCCAATACTATATGAATATCCAAAGTCTTTCAAAGAAAAACTAGGATTTCATAAATAGATAACTAAAGAAATTTGAAAACAGATTAATACCAGAGTTATGAAATTTCCATAAAAAATGACACTGAGGGCTCCCTTTCAAGAACTTCCCACCACTCTTACCCATGCATAAATAGTTCTTGATGCCCCAAATTATCATGATTCCTTGAACATTTTACATAGTATCATATATGTTCCATTCGTGCATTTAATTCTTTCTATATGGGTTATTAGGTCATTCTGGGTGTGCCCCAGCCTCCTTCTCATTCCAAAGCATTCAGCTTTTCAAAATTTTTTGGTTTCATGTCCTTAATATATGGAATCTAAGTCGTTTTTAACAGTAAAGAGTTCATTAGTAACTAACTTTAAACTAAAAATATCAGAGATATATTAAAAACAGTTCATAATGAATGGAATTTTGACTGCATGCATTGTGACATGTGTTGCTATTTATCCTAGAGACCAACATAATTAATCACTTACTAGTTAGGAGCTTCATTACTTAGTACATGCATCACTCTCTATTTATGTATTAAAGAATTGCATTAACATTAGTGGTTATCATTTGCTACTAAAAGTAACCCTTGGTCATTAACTGACAAACTAAGTAAAAGCAATAGTACAAAGTAAATTAGTATTTAATTACCAAAAATATTAAATATCAAAATATCCATCACTTCAAAATACATATTGAATGGAACTATCACTTGACTTAAATAAGGAACACAGCTACTATTTTACAGGAAACAGCTAAACTCAGGGAAGTAGTTGTAATCTGTAGCTAAATATTTATGTTATATCTGGATATGGTCCCTTCTTTTTCTCCACTCATATATAGCGGTTTGGACAATCTCCCAAATAGAAAATATTATTATTAAAGCTTACTATGTACCTAGAACTAAGAAGTATTAGCTTTGGTTCAGAACTTAGAACCCAATGAGGATCCTACATTGTGTCGGGTGGAGGGGAGGGGAGATTGGGTGAATCAGTCCCACAGTAAACTTTCAAGTCAATGTTTCTGTTAGTCCTGCTTAGACAATAAATAAACTATGCCTTTTACTTATTGACCTGTACTGTATATTATAATCTTGTTTAAATGCTTGGATATCTACCTCTTCTCTATGTAAATTCATGCACTGTTTGCATGCCTGGTTTTCTGATTCTCCAGAAAATGGATTTACTTTTGCTCTACTATTATCTTCTTTGATTAGACCATCTTTTTTGATATTAGTAAAGTTTCTAGAGTCACTCTGCTTGCATATTTAAATATAGTTTCAAATGTTATTATTTATTGGCCCAACTATTGCTGAAATACAATTTATGTAACATTCATTTTCATTTCAAAATATCCCTTGTCATCTGTGTGTTTGTTTCCTGAATTGTATACTGGATGAAAACTAGTTGAGCTGTTGTTGCATATTGCTCTGCTGACTGGTAACTAATCTTACTAACCATCTCTTCTCCAGTCACTGGCTTCAAACAAATTTTCCGTTCATCTTTAAGTATTATTTTTTTTAATATATTTATTTATTTTTGGCTGCATTGGGTCTTTGTTGCTGCATGCAGGCTTTCTCTAGTTGCGGCGAGCAGGGGCTATTCTTCATTGTGGTGCGCAGACTTCTCATTGTGGTGGCTTCTCTTGTTGCAGAGCACAGGCTCTAGGAACACGGGCTTTGGTAGTTGTAGCATGTAGGCTCAGTAGCTGTGGCTTGTGGGCTCTAGAGAGCAGACTCAGTAGTTGTGACGTACGGGCTTAGTTGCTCCACGGCATGTGGGAACTTCCTGGACCAGGGCTCGAACCCTTGTCCCATGCATTGGCAGGCAGATTCTTAACCACTGCACCACCAGGGAAACCTTCATCTCTAAGTATTAAGAGGAAATATCTGTCTTTTTTTCCTGGTAGACATAATAGATTTCACACAAAAAGAAAATTATGGTGATAAACTTTTTGTTTGATATGGTGTTTGAAGTTACTACTTTTTCAAAGAATCCTAATTTTACATTCCAAGCTATAGGATAAAGGGACAAATACAACTCTACTTAATCAGTTGAATCAGAAGCATATGCTTTCATTTTAGTTAAATGAGAAGAAAGGTTAATCTTCACACTTCTAAATCCTCTCTGATATACTAGGAGTTACATTTACACAATGCAAACACAAACAAGGGGAAATTGGAAAATTTGGTCATAAAGGCTATCAACTTTCAAGATGATTCCAAAAATTGTTTTTGAAAAATAAATATAAAAGTAATCAAATGAATTCTCCATAGCTATTTGTAGTCTTGTATTCTTGTAGTCTGGTACAGCTTATTTGAATAAAATTACTTCTTAGAAAATTAAACTCAATTCAGTATCAAATAAATAGTTTTAATTATTTTATTTCAATTGATTCACTCTAAACATATAAATTCGTTCTAAATCAAAAGAGGTTATGAAATATTGAGTTACTGTTTAACCAAAATGCCTAATAATAAATTATATTTTTATTTGTGGTTATAATTGTTTATAGTTAGATTTCATATTTGATATCTTTCATATATATTTCAAATAGATATATGTATACATATTTTGAATTATAAAAGATATAATATTTGAATGTCTTTTAACATTTTTGAAATATTCAACACTTAAAATTTTATTTACCAATCCTGTTATGTCTGATGTAGTACGTCTTATAATGCCTTATAGCAGGTATTATGTTTTATTTCAAAACATATTAATGAGTTTGGGAAAACAAATGTACATATTTGACTTCCTATGCATTTATTAATATATTTATAAATTTTTGGTATTCACAATTCAAAGTGACAATCAGTTTGACTCAGAATATTTTTCAAAATAGAGTAATAAAGTGATTCATTTTTACTTATTCTCCAAGTCATTAATATGTTCCCTCACAAAAAGTTTAATCTAAAATAATCTTATTAGAGCAGCTACTGATACAGTTATTGAAATATAAATAATTTCCTCCCCAAATCCTCAGTATATTTTTCCTGACAGCTGTACTGAATTAAACAATTAAAGTAAATATCAATTAAGTACAAGGAGCAAAAAAGTGTTTTTCAAATACGTGTGTAATTGCCATGCTAATCCCCAAGGAATCTCTTTATGTCTTGCTCTTTTTCCTCCTTCCAAAGGACTAAATATTCCTATTGTCCCCATTTTATGTTTTAGTTTAAGCTGAAAATTCATTATGTTTCCATGTCTTTATGACTTGATTTTTATTAGAGATCATTATACTACAGAAAAATAATATATCTCAGAAACAATGCAAGCAGGGTCTACTCAGCCTTGATTACATAGCATTGTGCTTTTAAATTAATGTCTGAACACTGAGATCAATTAACATTTTTAAGGAAAATATTTTCTGCACAACAAATTGCATTTAAATTGTCTTGTGGGTAGTTCATTGTCGTAAAGTATAATTTAAAAAAATTCTTATCACTCCTTGGTTATGATGAAATGGAAAGTCTGATAAACATTAACCCCTATAAACAGATAAGAAAATAGGAAATGAAAGTTCTCTCTAAGGTGTTGAAATGTTTTAGGATAGATTTTCATGCCAGATGATAATGTAATGACATAAACTAAGGCAGAATGCTTAAGGGATAATAAAGGGAAAATAATAGTGTCAGTTTGTGCCTTGAGTCTCTGGAACGTCTTGCACAATGGCTACAATAACTTTTTCTCAGACGGTAGTAACTCTAAAACAAAAATCAAACAAAGAGTACTCTTTTCAGATGGATAAGATCAAGTATAACTATATATTTCATCTACTGGATCAGAGAATAAAACTCTGTTGAGAAAATAAAAACAAAATGATTTTAACTACCTATATTTGAGTTCAAATTGAGAAATGACGCTTGGTCCTAGGCTCCATGTACAGATGTTTCAAACAAATTTGGGAAGTTATAAACAACCTCAGGAAATGGACACCTTAGCTTTTCACATCAAACTTATCTTCATATTTGAATCACAAACTGCAGTTCTGATTATAATCATTAAAAATGCTTTTCCTCTGGCCACATGTGTAGATACTGAGAGCAACCCTAAGGATGATGGTAGATGATAGACTCTGTGAAATTATACAAGTTTCAGGCCAGTGACAGTCTAGAGTTGGCTTCCAGTGCAAGCATTTAGAACTCAACCTTAAGGAAAAATAGCATCTCTTTCACCTAAGCTGAAAGTAAATAAAACATCCAAAAATTAAGAAGCAGAACTAAAAAAATAAATGCCCATAAAACGGCAACATATTGTCTAGAACTGACATAGAACACACCATGTTATCATTGGCACCAGAGTTCAGAAAGTGCAGATGTTGTCTGGAACACTGGAGACATTTAAAATGCCAAATTTGGGGAAAAGCTTTTAAAAGCCCATTTATACACTTGTCACGTGTTGATCATATTTATTTATAACATGCATCTGGGCAGTGTCACATTTTGTAACTTCCCTTAACAAACACACAACGTTGTTAGCTCTTCTTGGCCTAATCAAATAGATATATGTTGATCTTTTTAATAGGGGCTTGGTAACTTTTCAACAATACATAAGTATGTGAGTACCGAATTTGATTAAATTGTATTGTTAAATGTGTAAATGAATATATGCCAATATATAATTAAATAGAAATACTGAATACATGTATATTTTAAAAAACTGATCTGAAATCTGAATGATGAAGTTTAATATTTCACCAGAAAAATTGGAATTTTAGAGAAAAATATATTATTGAGGAGTCAGTAGCATACAAGAAATATTTTGCTACAAATATAAAAGCAATTTCATACCACTGTAGATATAAATACTAAAATAGCAGTTATTTTAAATATAATTGTATTTTTTAGTCACATGGATGCTAAAATGGAAAGTTCAGTGGTGACAAAAAGACCTGAGTTAGAATCACAGGTCTGTCATTAACATGCTTCTATAAAACCTGACAATTTAAGTCTCTGTAATTCAGGATTATTATTTTAAATGGTAATGAGAATTCTAACCTCAAACATTTTTTGTGAGCAATTCATGAGTTAATGTAAGAGAAAAGTCCTAGAGGCTGATGAACTTGCCAGAGCATGTGTGTGTTTCCCCTTGCAAATATATAATGCTGCCTTAAATCACTTTTTATCTCATTTTTAAAAAATAAATTTATTTATTTATTTATTTTTGACCGTGTTAGGTGTTTATTGCGGTGCACAGGCTTTCTCTAGCTGCGGCGAGCAGAGGCTACTCTTCATTGCGGTGCGCTGGCTTGTCTTGTTGCAGAGCACGTGCTCTAGGCACACGGGCTTCAGTAGTTGTGGCACACAGCCTCAGTAGTTGTGGCTTGCAGTCTCTAGAGCGCAGGCTCAGTAGTTGTGGCGCACATGCTTAGCTGCTCTGTGACATGTGGGATCTTCCCAGACCAGGGCTCAAACCCATGTCCCCGCACTGGCAGGTGGATTCTTAACCACTGCACCACCAGGGAAGTCCCTAGATCACTTTTTAATAAAATTACTTAATAAACATAATAAACATAAAATTAAATTGAAGAAGTTTAAAATAATCCCATGCATGCATTCATAGTAGAAAATAAATTATTAAAATGAAAATCCAGAAAAATAGTTGCTTTATTTTTACTCTTTATACAACTTCTCCCATATCATTTTGTATGTAGGCATCAGAAAGGACTAATTAAATTATGTATTTCTCCTTAATATTAATTTTCAAATATAACACATAAAGTCAATAAAATATTCACTATGAAATATTATTATATGAAATATAATGCACAAAAATGCACTGTATTTCAATTTTTAAGCATGGTGTTTCTTTGCATCATTTCCCCCTTGAAAGTTGCCACTTAACACTACTGAGACATTGTATCTGTGGAATATATGTCTAATGGGTGCATTTTAGAGAGATATGCATCAAAACCTTAACAGACTAGAGAAATCTTGGCTCTATCAATATTCCAACTGACTTTCTCATAGACATTAATAAGCTGCTTCTGTTATGTATATTGATATGCAAAGAGCCAAAATTTCCATGAGACTTTGAATGAAAATAACAAAGTGGGAGAAACTATCCTACTAGAAACCAATGAATACGTGGGGGTAGTTTAGACCACTTGCATGCGGGGAAGGCAAACCCATAACCAGTGTAAGTGTTTATTTCAGTAAGTACAGAATGCTGCTCCTTCCATAATGGAAGCAGTCCAGTGTAATCAATCTGCTGTCAGGTGGCTGGCCAGTCACCAGGAGATGGGTACCTTATTAGGGGCTGAGTGTTGGTCTTTACTGCTGACAGATTATTCACTCAGCATTTGGCCTTGGTGAGTGGACGTTCATGTTGCTGGGTCCCTGCATAACTTCCATCCCTGCCACCATAGCCAGTTTGTTCATGAACCCATTGGACAACAACAGAGATGGCTGAGGAAAGAGGCTGACAGGTATCCACATAGTAGGGTCACCCTAGCCATTTGATTATTAAAATTCTCTGCTGAGTTCAGCTTTTGGTGAGCATTCACAAAGGACACAAATATCTTCATGGTTTTTTCCCATTCAGAGTCATTGCACATATCTCTTTCCCAAATTTCTTTGTCACCAGTTCTTCAAACATCTTTCTTCCAAGTCCTTTTTCCAGCCAAGCCCATAAATCAACATATATTTTCACATCTGGCCATTTTTCTTTCAAAGCAAACAACTAGAGTAAACCAGGCTCAAATCTTCTCCTCACCTGTCAACTGATCATAGGAATGTTCCCTGAGATACTAAGGATAGGCTGGGAGAGAGCAGATTTTTAATAAAAATGGCAAAGTTGTTATACACGAATTTCTTCAATCATAGCAAGGGTATTCCCTAGCAGTATACAAGAAGAACAAAAACCCTTCAGATGGAACTGAGCAGAGAAGTTTTCATGGGAGGGGAATAAGTTAAGAATGCTAAGAGCTAACTGGGGTATCAACAAACATATTAAAGCAGATAGATTACTGTAAAGAGTCATCCATTAATTTGGATTGAGAAATCAGATGTTAGGCAGGTATACATAAGGCTAACATGAAATAATCAGCTTCAGGTTTCCTAGTATTTCTCAGATTCTCTCACAGAGTAGTGTTTAAAGGAAAATATGTTTTGTGAAAGCCAAATGAGTTTATTTGATAAAGAACTGAGTGGGAATTGGAAGGCAGAAGAAATTCTGGATTAGGTATAGAAGTACAGATAGGAGTCTGGACTCTTGTTCCAAACATGCAAGAGGGCCAGAAATATATTCCACAAGCTGAAGCATTTGGAGAACTTGGGAATTGAGTACACTTTGTCAAAGAAATATAAATTGGGGAATAATCCTGGCAGGGGAGCTGAAATGAACTCCAGAATTCTCAGTTGGCTTTTATTTGTTTTTGCAGAGGGACTAACCAGAAAGTTAATTCCACTTAAGTTACTGAAAGGAGAGTGAACAAGTGTTTACAACAAAATAATGGGATAAAGATTTAATAAAAATCTTTGCAAATTCTTCCTTACTCTTCACCTGATGGTTTATGGCAGGCATTGAGCTGCTGTGTCTTGTGAAACTCACTCTGATCATGAGTTTTAGTACCTTATAATGTATTTTTTTTAAAACATTTATTTCTTGCATTGCTCTATTTAACCAACCCTTAATACTGTCCCGAAAACCGGCTTTTCTTCAGCTTATTTACTCTTTACACGGGCCTCTCACTGTTGTGGCCTCTCCCGTTGCGGAGCACAGGCTCCAGACGCGCAGGCTCAGCGGCCATGACTCACGGGCCCAGCCGCTCCGCGGCATGCGGGATCTTCCCGGATCGGGGCACGAACCCGAGTCCCCTACCTCGGCAGGTGGACTCTCAACCACTGCGCCACCAGGGAAGCCCCTTTATAATGTATTTTTGTTACACATATTATTTGCCTGGAAAGAAAAAGTGGGAAAGCTAAAAGAATCAAAATGATATTTGAAAGAATAAAGGCAATATATCTTGACCATTTACATAGCAGAATATCTCCAAAATTTGAAGAAAAGAGCTCTTCTGACTTCTAGAGAGGAAGAGATGATGATGCCATCATACACTGCTGGCCAGTATTTTAAACACCAAATGAGACCAGGCTAATATCTCGGACAGCAGTAAAGAAAGAACCATTAGACAAGACCCTAGCACCCTGGACACAAGCCTTGATTGCCTTGGTACAAACATGGAGAAACATTTAATGCACATAATACTTTTGGAAATCACCTGACTCCATCAATAGTCACACATCTATCAATAATTGACATTAGAGAACATGTTGGGGCTTTCAGAGTCATTGGCATTAGACTGTGAGCACAGTGAACTGAAACAAGAGAGAAAAAAATTGGTGGCAGCCATATAACAGTGACATGAGTAGGATATTCAAGTTCTAAAATTCAATATTTATGCAGGTATTATATAAAAAGATGAAAAAAACATAAAAATAGAAGAAAATATCTTAGCAATCTTGTTGGTAACCTTTATGTGAAACCATATATATTTATGATTTTTCAACATCATATTTTAATAATTTACAAGTAAGAGTGAGTTGACATTTCTTTTCCATCCTTAATTTAAATGTTTATTTCTTTTATAACACATTAAAAACAAACCGACAAACACACAAACAAAAAACTTTTGACCATTATTTTCTTGGTTTGTCCCCTTTATAACCCTAACTACAAATGACAATCAGATGCTCAGATACTTTCTCCAGACAATGCCACATACCCATTTATTCACAAATAGCTGGATGATTAACTGAAACGTACTACTTCCTTTCCAAAGTTTCATGACCTATAAGTAACATTAAATTGTGTCACCGTCCTTGTTCCCTGGGTTGCTGGTTGCTTAACAGAGTGCTATCAAAGAAGTCATCGCCTCAGGCTCCACTTTTTGCAAAACTGCCTGAGAAAATATGACAGCCTTTACAAATATATCTAACTTCAATTTAATCAGCACGAACAATTTTAATTTGGATAAAATGCTAAAAACTAAGGCATAAGCTACACTGAATACATTTTTTAATTCCTTGAATTTTTAATTTTTTGCCTTTCCTAAGGTATTCTCTTGACATAATGAAAAAATGCTTGACTAATAAGTGGTCTTTTAAAATGCCTTTTGCTTTTAATCAGTATTGTACTAATTATGTTTGTGAGTATATAATTGTCTTTGCTTTCCTGAAAAGGAAAAAGAATCAGTTTTCATGAGACAAAGATTTTGTCCTCAAATGTGAAAAAAGCGATTTCTTTAAATTCCTCAAATTATCATATAGGTTTCTTTGCAGACTATAATTACACAGTGTCCCTATAATTTCTCTCAGTGCAAAGTTAGCTCCTCTTCTGTATGATTATTATATAGCAACAATACAATAGCTTCTCCTCATGTGACTCTATTTTGGCTACGTACCCTGGCCCACATTCGCATAGAAGGCATGAGAAGCCAAGAAGCTGGGAAAAGCAAGGAAATACAAGAATTATTTTTTTAAATTGACAGTTTTCCAAGCCACACGTATTTGTTGCCTGAATTTCCTATAAAAGTACTTGTTACTTTGAATATTTTTCTGAGTTCCTGATAGGAAAAGCTTTTAACATCAAGTCCTTAAAGCAGTTATGGAAAATAGGGAATCATTGACATAAAAACACTTACATTCTTTATCGTTCTCCATTAAATATACTTATATAGTTTTTAAAGAATCATAAAGTCTAAGAAAACGCATTAACTTTCCTGACAAAAACATGAGCTACTTTATCAAAGTAATTTGAAACAATTTTATGTTTCCTGCAAAATTCGCACGGAAATCTAGTCAGTTCTTTTCAGTTCTTTATCATACCAGCAGGTGGCAGAATTAAGGCACAAAATTGCAGAATCCTTGAGAAAGGTAGAAATATCCCTTTTCAATGTCTTGGGATGGCAGTTGTTTTAATTCCTGTGCATGCAGGTGACTGAACTCATTCAGTTGTAGTCCTCAGCAGATGCAGCCCTTTCCTTGAACTAGCTGAGGCTGTACCCTTTGATCACAAATCACTACTTTGCTGCAATAATTTTCAGCCTTTGCCATAAAGCAGATCCAAAGCATATGGTATACATAAATTTGGATCATTTTAATACTAAGTTACACCAGGCATTCTCTGGGAGAATGACTATTCAAGTGAGAAGGAAAAGATGAAATTAATCTTGCCTCAGATTATCAAAGATGTTTTAGTGAATAGTGCATTTCTGCTCTGTTTTAGAACAAAATAAATGATAAATTTATGGATTACGTGCCTTTTGACAAATGATTCAAGGGCTTGGTGTATGTAAGCCTGCTGCTTTTCCACTGAAATTCTCTCATATGTTCCTACGTTTATTACCTCTGTCAACAAATGCACACATCCCTTGGTGTTGAAAATGTTTCTTAACTGGTTTTCCTATATTGAGTGGACTGAGTAATGTCTACATTTTCTTTTACATTTCTAATCTCTGAGTTCCCTTATTAGGTTATTTTTCTTAAAGAGATAATCACCTCTGCATATTTTCTTTTCAATTCTTCCAAATAATGTATAATCAAATTAGAATACAACACAACACACTAAAGTAATCAAGGGATGCTTGTATAAACAGCATATTTATTAATCTCATCTTAATTAAAGATACTGAAATTCTGCATTTTGGTATTATCAACTTCTAAGGTCTTTGTAAATATTTGTCTAAGAATTAAAATGAGATGGTGAATTTAAAATTCCTGGAACATAGTCAATATGTATATATTACATTTTAATATCTTTCCCCCATGTTAAATGTATGTTCAAAACTCTTGTTTTAAGTAAAATTATCTTCTTAAATAAAATATCTTGGGATGAATTCAGCCATAAGTTTCTCATGTTATAAAATAAAAGGAAAACATTTTAAAAGGATCAATTAGAGGGTTGTACACCATGTTACCAACTAAAATATAAGATATAAAAATATATATAAGTAAAGAAAACAGTCTGAAGATTTACCCACCAGATATCTCGAGGCTTGGGCAAATGCAACAAGAGGCCAGTAAACAACAAAACAGCAAAGCTCTAAGATAAGAACATAATAACATATATCGATACTATTTAAGGAGTTCTTATTATGTGTCGCAACACAGCAGATAAGTGATATTTTCCTCAGTTTAATTAAATAGAAGCTCTCAGACATAAAGTAACATATTTATCACCCAATCACAGAAGAAAGAACTGGGACTGAAACCTAAGAGGATACAATCGAAAACTGTTGCTCCTTCCTTGCCATGTCACAGTTCCTGATAATGTATGGCTCTGT
This sequence comes from Leucopleurus acutus, assembly GCF_964270905.1. Taxonomy (NCBI): domain Eukaryota; kingdom Metazoa; phylum Chordata; class Mammalia; order Artiodactyla; family Delphinidae; genus Leucopleurus; species Leucopleurus acutus. Next base: position 57,812,551 of record NC_139160.1, read on the forward strand.
ATTCACACCTGTATTTTATACTCCATTTTGCATCCCTACAATTTCAAACATATAGACTGCTACACTATTTAAATGTCAGGCTGAACTCTTCTCATATGAATTTGTTTAAAAATAATAATGGCATTAGTATGGTTAAATTATAATAGTCCCATTATGATTGGCAAAATAATATAATTAGTGTATGAGAGCCATTGTTCTCGTTTTAGTTTTATGTATTATATTACATAGTTCAATTCTTACAATCCTGTAAGGTAAGCAGTACTATTATCCCCAATTTACAGTCAAAGGTTGTGGGGCACGGAAAAATGTAAGACCTTGACGAAAATCACACAGCCAAAGTGGAACAAAAATTTGAATTTAGGCAATATGAGTCCAGACCCTGTCGTTTGTTCTATAAAAGAAAATCTCAGCAGTGCAGAGGCTATGTTTGTAGGAGTTATTGACAGAGCATCTTTTGTTAGACCTGACACTCTGAAACTGTTCCATAAAGAGTTAGGAAATTTTCATGGAAGAATCTGTAGGTGGTGAGGGCAGGAATAAAGTAGGAATCAGCAGGAAAGAACAGAATGGAGGTCATGGTTGCCCAAGTGTAAAAGAGGAGTTGTGACAAAAGAATGATGTAGATCCCTGCCAAGACAGTGAACTTCATTTTTTCACACTCATTTAACCTTGGAAAATGGCTAGCCCATTTGATTAGGAAGAAAGAAAAGATTCATTGCCAGTCTTAATCATGTGGTAATCTGACAAGGCAAGCTGTGAAATGTGATTTCTGAATCAGCATGTAATTGGTTTTATAAATAATAGGAAAAGACTTGCAGTGGTATAAACTCTATCAGGATGGCCATGCTATATATAGTCCCTGTCATACTCTGTTCTAAAGGCACTTTATGTATAATTTTTCTACTCTGGAATTCATTGAGTAAGATTATTGTTTTTTATGCATCAGAAGTGTGGAGTCTGGAGACTAAAAATAATTTTTAAAACACTCCTTTTTATTTATTCATTTTTTTCTTTCTTTTTTTTTTTTAAATTTTTAATGTCAGACTCTTAAATAACATATTCCTCTAAGGAACATAGAGACCAAAGAAAGTCTTGCTGGAATTTTAGAGTATCCAAATGCCACAAGGATATAAGAATAATACCTCAAGTTGGTATTTATAATAATGTATGATTTTCTTAATTTTTGCTTGAGCTAGCTTGCTAAATTTTCAGGAATTTCAAAGCCATTTACATACCTATGCAGACTTGATTATAAGCCTAACAGATTTCAGCTTAAGTATTTCCAGTTCACTTACATCTAAAATTTTTCATTAGTAAATTAAACATATCAATGTAACAAAGATTTTAAAGTAAGCATGTGTCAATGTAAATGCATTCCTTACAATGATCTTTTCTCATCAAAAAGCCCTGTGAGTATGCAAAAATGATTCAAATTAAGTTGAAAGTAATTGAATCCATTAAACTTTTTGGTCTATCTGGGATGCTCCAATTGAGTATTTTCATCATAGTTTTAAAAACATTTTATATATAGCAGCAAACTTTCCAGGAGAAAATTAAGTATCCAAAGAATGGACTTCTTTATGTGCTAAATCTATGTTTTAACCATTCTCTTTCTATTGGGTTCTGGTAGAATTAGAGAAAACCTGGCAGTAGTGAGGACCAGAGCCTTATAATTAGAGCCTATATGTACTATTATAATCTTTTTTTTTTTTTTTTTTTTTTGCGGTACGCGGGCCTCTCACTGTTGTGGCCTCTCCCATTGCGGAGCACGGGCTCCGGACACGCAGGCTCAGCGGCCATGGCTCACGGGCCCAGCCGCTCCGCGGCATGTGGGATCTTCCCGGACCGGGGCACGAACCCGCGTCCCCTGCATTGGCAGGCGGACTCTCAACCACTGCACCACCAGGGAAGCCCTATTATATTCTTTATAAACACATTTTTAAAGGACAAATATTCATTTATTCTGAAGCTACAGATGTCATTTAAAGAAGATAGAAAAATTTTCCTCCTAGAATGAGATTAAAAGATCAAAAAGATTTTGTTTTCTTTAGTGTGACTAAACCTGTGTAAGAGTAGAACATTTAGAGCCCCAATACACTGATATCAAATGTCTGCTTCAGGTAACTTATTTATCAAAGGGGTTTCTTTATCCCATATAAACCAACAATGCCCTGGTATCCAATGAACAATCCAGGACTGACAATGTAGCTTGATGATGTCATCAACACATTCGTGTATTTTATCTTTCTATTCTGCCTACCTCGCACGGAGGTTACACTACATTCTTCTCATATTCACAAAATAGTCTGGAATCTCCAGCATTGCAAGACACTGCAAACCAGAAGAGTTAAGAAGGGTAAAGAAAGACACAACGTTCATGCTAGCTGACTCTTTACCTTTCAATCAGGACAGAAATCAGGTTGTCTGGAGACCCCACCAGTAGACTTCCACTTACATCTTATTTGTCACGTGAATGTTGCAGCTCCATTCATTGTTTCATGGAAGCCTGGGAAATCATTAATCTGGACTCTTTGCTTCCCCAAAAAACTTGAGATTCTAGTAATAAGGAGTAAGAAAATGATGGATTTTATGAAGGCACTTAGCTGGGTTTGACACAAAATACTTCACACTTATAAGTTAAAGAATATGAACAGAATGAGAAAACAGTAGATGAAACCATAGATACTTGCATGTGATGAAAAAAATCATATATCTTTATATGTTTTGTTATATCATTCAATCTCTCTCTCTCTCTCTCTCTCTCTCTCTCTCTCTCTCTCTCTCTCTCTCTCTCTCCCCACTCCCTGTCTCTCCAGCTGTCTCTCATTTTGATCTCACACTTGGCTTTAACAAGTTTTTTCTTCCTAGTTCTCAAAGATATCAGTCTTGGGGCTTCCCTGGTGGCACAGTGGTTGAGAGTCCGCCTGCCAATGAAGGGGACACGGGTTCGTGCCCCGGTCTGGGAAGATCCCACATGCCACGGAGCGGCTGGGCCAATGAGCCATGGCCGCTGAGCCTGCGCATCCAGAGCCTGTGCTCCACAACGGGAGAGGCCACAACAGCGAGAGTCAAAAAGATATCAGTCTTGACTCAAAGGGGGTGAGGGGAGTTTTGTTTTAGATATAACATAGATAGCATGCAGGCAATAAGTGTTGACGAAGATGTGGAGAAATTGAAACCCTTGCATACTGTTGGTGGGAATTCAAGTTGATACAGCCACTATGGAAAACAGTATGGAGATTTCTCAAAAAAATTAAAAATATAACTATCTTATGACCCAGCAATCCCACTTCTGTGTACTTATCCAAAAGAATTGAATGCTGGATCATACTGAATGTGCTCAACAGCTATTTCAATATTTTTCAGACTCAGAGTCTCTGAAATCATTATTAATTATTCACTCATGAATAAACTAATTCTATCATGCAGTCAATCTGTTATATACTTGTCTTGGGAACACTGAGTTTCTATCGGAGAAAGCATAGTAAGATATTTATCTTTACATCTCTAGAAAAACACAGGGAGACTCACTGGAACTAAAATTTTGTATCAAACCAAAGTGTTATTAGAGTTCATATTCCTTCCCTTGAAAATAGAGACAATATTATTCTACCTATTTAATTGTAGTGGAATATATTATTAAAAATATTTTGAAAATGTTGAATTCTAAGTAAGAATGAGGACAGCAGGGATAAGGAGACAAAGAGGGAAGCAGAGAGAGAAGAGTAGAAGAAAGTGACAAGAAAAGAAAAAAATGTTATTTTATGAAGATCTGATGTTTTAAAATTATGCATGTTCGGATGGTTTAGAATTGTTAACACTAATATTTAATATTCAAATTCATAACTCATATGCACATAAAAGTCATCTTTTGTTATATTCTTGAATGGAGTTCTCCATCTTGCAAACAAGAAAATTCTTTTACTTTGCATTTTTAATATGTACCCCTAAGCTTTTAAACACCTGACACTTTCAACAGAAGAGAGTAAGCATTCATACTTCAACAAGATTTTTCTAAATTTATGTGAATTTAATACCTTATGAATTATGCTGTACCTCTGCATGTTTTGTATAACTTGCTCTTTTGAAGGTCTCATTTATTTATTTTGCATCACAGTTGCTATAGCAACTGATTACTGTACTATTTCGTTTTATGGCTTTTTTGATAAGACTATCTCCAAATTACAGCATGTCTAGAACTTGTGGGCTCATAATTTAACTTTCACTGTGAAGAAACAACATATTAGTCCTATCTTGGCAGATTTATATTGGCTTCCTGTTTCACTAGAATTATCTTCAAGCTATTAATTCTGGAAGATTTTCTTTTCTTTTGGTGATTAAATGAACTAGAATCCCCAAATCTTTCAGGGTTTCCAGAGAAAAATACCACCTCTACAACCTTTACCCTTCTGATGAATGTTTTTGCAAATTATGGTGCTTTCAACTAAAATGTTTGTCTCAAAAGCTTTTGTTGTTGCTGCTGTTATTTTTTTCCATTTACTTTGGAAGCCTAATCTTCATTACACAAAAACTAAGAATTATTGGTCATTTAGTTTTAAAAAAATTTTTCTACTGCTCTTGGTGATACCTGTTTTTTTATATGCATCGTCAAAATGGAAGATTATGCTGAGTGATTATTTTGGTCTGATGGGCTTACTGAATTGCCTTATCGTAACCTCAGTCTAATAAATTGCATTAATGAGATATTATTTTGCAGTGATGTAAGGTAGACCCTTGAACAATGAAAGGGCTGGGCCCCAACCCTCACGCAGTTGAAAATCTGCTTATAACTTTACAGTTGGCCCTCCTTATTCAAGGTTCTACATCAGCAGATTCAGCCAATAGCAGATCATATACTACTGTAGTATTTGTTGAAAAAATCCACCTATAAATAGACCCATGCAATTCAAATCCTTATTGTGTTGTTCAAGTGTCATCTGTATATAATTAGGCTTAATATACAGAAAATATATATTTGAAATCTAAGTTACGTGGAGCTGAGGGAAGTACCAACCTGTTGAGCTCATGAAACACTGTATACATCCTGACATGTCTACAGCAACCACAATAAACCAGGGGTTTGTGCCTTTGTCTAGATATGGTCACATAGACTTACTTTTTATAAGATTACTAACCACATTTTTCTACTCTGTTTGACTGTTGCGGGGTATTCATGGGCTTCATTTACTTTCACTTTGAACCCATTTAGATAAATATTTAGATATCATGATAGACAAATACAGCTCTATTTTAGGATAATGATTTAGTTCAAATTTCAAATAATTCTGGATAAATCCTGAGCAATATAAACCTCTGGTCAGCCTTTTTATCCACTTTCCTCCTTTTTTAAAATTAATTTTCTATATTGAATGGTAAAAAAGAAAAAGAAAGGAGTTGTCTAGCTTTCCTTCAGAGATTGCCAGAAAGAAAATAAGTTGAATAACAAGGCTGGACCTCAGTACTGGCTTGCAAAAAAACAAAAAAAAGAAAAGAGAGAGAAAAAAAAGGATTATCAAATTTACTGAATTTCTATTTGTCTTTCATGTTGGAGAAATTGCAGTTTTCTTCCATGATCATGTTAGTAAAGGTTGCAATATTTTCTCAAGCATCATCTCTGCAAAATGGGTTTAATATTTTGTCAACAAATTTTTCAAGATTCTGTTTATTTTTGATACCAGGCATATACAGTTTAACCCAAGATTTTTGTTATTGTTTATTTCTCCAGGTGAGCAAAGTGTTTTTTTCTTTCTATCTGGGAGAAGTAATATACGTGATTATTCAAAATGGAGGCAGGGCTTAGTGTCAGTTTTCCATCCTCATGTATTATCCTGGTACTTTCTCTATACTGTTTTGTTCTTTTTACTGCTGTCCCAGTTCTGACATGGATCGCTCACTCTGCAGCTGTTCATCTTCTGGATATATTGGACAAAGTGCCCTTGATAGAATGCTGACCCCTCTCAATGGATGTCAGCAGAGAAATTAATATTGGGCAGGGTTTATATCCTTTTGCTGTTCCTTCCCATTTTTCTATACAGAACAGAAGGAAGACTATGTACTTTAGACTTTATCAAAGTTGGGGGAAAATATGAAATTACTATACATATACTAAAAAAGGAATTATATGTTAAATACCATTTCTTTTATGATCTAAATATGTTGAATTATCGAAGTCAAACTATCACTCTCAATACCTCCATTACAAACCTTGTACTTTGTCTTCAGGTTTGCTTGAGAGCTCTCTGAAATTACCTTCTTCTTTTGATCTCAGAAGGCTCCACCCAATGTAGAGACCACTCTCTTCTCAACTTGCTTATGCTTTTTAAATTCTTCATCTCACAGTACATTTCCCTTCATTATTTGTTTTAGAGTTTTCCTCAAAGCCTTTCAAAATAATTCTCAAAGTCTGATAAAACTCATACATTGGTGTACCCCAGGTATGCCCACCATTTAAACTTGTGCAGTTGTATTCAGGTCGTTTTATTCTGTCAGTTGTCCTGAAGATAATAGTGAAAAACACAGATACATAAACACACACAAGCACACAAAATAACCCCAGCCCTGACACAAATCCACCCCCCCACACACATATACACCAGTCTGGTTCCCTCATATGAAAGTCAGAGAACTGATCAAAAACCAGTGAAACATGAGACTTAGAACTGAGACTTTTGGGAGGATTTGGAATATGAAAAGCACCCCAATTCCTAAACTATATTGAGACACCCTTGCCAACCAAACAAGCCCCTCTGGCTCTGTTAGAGGCAGATGTCCCTATGTGACTTGAGGACTTGGAAGGATATAACTTGAGACAACTGCTTTTCAAGGAAAAGAACACTGCTTTCATTTCTCATCTCTACCAACCTTCTTTTTAATGCAAACATTCACAGAGGCCGTATTGTGGTGTAAGACCTATAATAAGGTATACATTTATATATGTCTGCCTTGATATCTAATAAAGTCAGCAGGGCCTCAAATGGCCTAACCACTAATAAATATTTAAGAACAGATAGCTTACTTAACTCCACAGAGAAGTATGGTTAACATTCTTGCAAAATGAAGCAAGATTTTAATAATAAGCATATCTTTAACAGTTTTAATTTTGAATCAATGTGTGCCTGAGAAGTTCTATGAAAGTAATCATTTTTGTCTGAGATAGTATCTAACGAGGTGACAAAAATATCTTACCACATGAGTCCATGCTGATGTAAAGAAGTGACTGAATAAATAAATAAATGGAGGATAAGAGACAAATCTTCCTTGTAAAAATATTACAGATAATTTCTGTATTACTCTGCCTGCACTGAAGAGGAGGATAAACCCCTACTCCTCAAGTGTGAGTTTATATAGTGAATTTCCTCCTAAGAAGACAATATGGAAAGGGGGGAAAACAAGCAATGAGAAAACCTGACAAACACTACCCTAGCCAGGTGATCAAGGTCAAAATCAGCATTCATATTAATACTATTAATCAAGTTAATAGTACACGTCCTTGATATGATGGGATAAAATGGCACTTTACCTCTATGGTTTTCCTCCCTAAAATCCGTAACTCCAGTCTGTCTATGAGGGAAAAAACCCACATAAATTCCAGCTGAGGAGCATTCAACAAAATACCTGACATGTATTCCTCAAACTGCCAAGGTCATTAAAAACAGGGAATATCTGCAAAACTGTCACAGCCAAGAAGAGCCTAAGGTGGTGTGACACCTAAATATCATGCAGTATCCTGGATGGGATCTTGGAACAGAGAAAGGATATAAGGTGATAACTAAGAAAACTTGAATAGAGAGTTTAGTTAATTACAGTCGTTTAACATTGGTTCATCACTTGTAGCAAAGGTACCATACTAATATCAGATGTTAATAATGGGGAAACTGTGTGCAGGGTATAAATGAATTCTGTATTATAATCTCAATTTTTTTTCTGTAAATCTAAAACCGTGCTATAAATATTTAAAAGTGTCAAAAATATCTTACTACATCTTTAAAATCTTTATTGACAGTTTTCAAATTTACCATAAGATAACCTTTATAAAACCTAATACCTCCTATTTTTCAATGGAGCAAAAAATTTACCTATTCAAATTTCAAATCTTCTGTGTTTGTGTGCCAACTAGAAATCACCTTGTGCTGCTTGTGAAAATCCAAATTCTTCACATTATCTGAGTCCAACTCTAGTCTTACTTCCTCTATGAAATTTTCTCTTATTATTTCAAATCTTGTTTCTCACTTCAACTGAGCTTTGAATGAATAGATTCCTGCTTAGTGTACCTGTGTAACTCTTTTTTTTACTGCAGTCTCACACATCTATTACAGCTTTGTGTGTAATGGATGCCCACCTTATGCTTATGAATTGAATTTAATTTTAATATGAGCAAAAAATATGCAATTGTTTTATATAATGAACACCCTTGTTTTGTTCACCTTAGTTTGATTTATGGTTCTCTTGACTTCTCATATGGAATAGAAGTTGTTCAGGGAGATAAGCAATGGATTTTATTTCCAGTGCTATCTCTTTCTCTACATTAGCGCAAAGATGAATTTATAGTAGCCCTTGATTATTAATCATTGGCTGATTACAAAACAAGTAAATAAATATTTAGAAACAGTGAGCATGTTAGATTCAAGATATCATTGTTAGTGTAACTGGGATGAAAGTGATTAGGAGGAATTCCTGGAGAAAAAAGTATAATATTCAGTAAGTTGACATCATGACTGACTATTATCATTTCAACTTTAGGTTAGGTAAGTATGAATTAATATATCTATATTAACTTATGAAGTAAAACAAGTGACTATGTTAATAAAATGCCAAATTCTGCATAAAATCAAAATCATAATTGTAGCCTATCGAGTTTTAAATACCATTCATCTCTAAATGTAATTTGAAGTTGATCTCCATAAGGAAATGAATATTTAGTTTCTAAGTAGCTGTCTTTCCACACTGTAATGTAGAAATTAGTACTGGGGAAGAAACATTTTCCTCTCAGCCACATCCTCAGATCAAAATTTCATACTCCACCCTACTTTGCCTTATTCTTTCTTCTGCTTTCTAGTTGGGTATGCCTAATAAGAATAAAAAATTAATAGAAAAACAAATTGTGAATTGAGAATATTTTTTATTCATTACCCATTGAGTGATAGGTTTTAGCATGATGGACATATGTTTGTATTAAGTTCACTAGCAAAGGGGGGTAAACTACATAAGTGAAATGAGAATTGGCAGAATAAATCTGGGTGGTCAGTTAAGTAAAATAAAAAATAAGGGAATAAGAGGACATTTCAGTGTCCATGTGAACTTAACTCCCACCGACTGAAAGGTTATAATAGTGCAATATTAAGTGATTAATTACATCATCCTAAACCAACAAGTTTTTTAACAACCTTAGTGTTTTCATAGCTAGTGAGGAGCTAAAGGGAGTTACACTAAAGGTTTGTTTTAAATTGTTATAAAAGAAAATCAAAATAAACAAAAATTAGTAGAAGAAAATAATAGCAATAAGAAATAAAATAATGAAATAGAAAAAAATGATATGGAGAGTAGCAAAACAAAATTTAGTTTTTGAAAACCCTTACGTTGATAAATTCTGGGGAGAAGGGTAAAAAAAATAGACAGGAAAAATGAGAAAAGAAAAATTAGGCAAAATCAGAATGAAAAGCAGGCTTAATCACAGATGCTACAGATATTTTAAAAAGATGATTTTATGAAAAAAATATTTACCAAAACCCTTGATGATTTTTTTGAAATGGAAAAAGAATTCCTCAAAAACAGTGCAACTAATACAGGAAGGCATAAAAAGTTTTTTTAAAGTACTGTATCTATGAAATAATTTTAATCTGCCATTAAAAATCATTCCACAAGAAAACTTCATGCCGAGATGACTTCACTGTGAAATAACTAAAAGACAAGTAGCATACTGTTATACAATATTTGCCAGAGAGTTGAATAAGAGAAAATGCTTTCAGGCTCATTAAGTTTGAGAAACATGGTCTTGATAGAAAAGTAAGACAAAAATATAAGGAAGAAAATTACAGCCCAGTGCAACTAAAACTAAACAAATAAAACAAAAAATAAAAAATTAACAAAATATATATATTTTAAAATTATTTATTTATTTATGGCTGTGGTGGGTCTTCATTGCTGCACGCAGGCCCTCTCCAGCTACGGCAAGTGGAGGCCACTCTTTACTGAATATATATTGAGAAGCCAAGTTCCAAGAACAGCCAGGACACTCCAGAAGTAAAAGTTGGTGGGAGAATGTCTGACTGGTATCTTTCTTTATTTATTTTTTATTTATTTATTTTTGTTTTGCAGTACCCGGGCCTCTCACTGTTGTGGCCTCTCCCATTGTGGAGCACAGGCTCCGCACACGCAGGCTCAGCAGCCATGGTTCACGGGCCCAGCCGCTCTGCGGCATGTGGAATCTTCCCGGATCGGGGCATGAACCCGCGTTCCCTGCATCAGCAGGCGGACTCTCAACCACTGCTCCACCAGGGAAGCCCTGGTATCTTTATTTATTATGAAACAATTTAATTAAGACAGGATTGTCTTAGGATAAGATTGGAAATGTAGATCATTGGAACTGAAGAAAGCTAGACAGAACCAGACATGTATGGATATATAAATTATAAGAAATGTGGCATTACCAAACAGTGAGGAAAGGTCAATCTTTTTAATTAAATTTTCTGATTCAATGAGATATCTATATAGGAAAAAAATGAGTATTTACCCCCATTCGTAGCATAAAATATTAAATTTAGTTCAACTGTAGATAGAAATGTAAGAAGCAAAAGGAGAAAATAATTTTTTTCAATGAATACATGTGAGAATTCCTTCATGAACTGATGTAGGAAAAAACTTTAAAAGAGCTTACACAAACTTCTAAACAGAAAATAAATAATTCATTTGAATACATTAGATTAAGAGTTTCTGTTCATCAATAGGAAATAGTAAGAAAATGAGCAGTACACCACAGAGTGAGGGAGATAGTTATAAAATTTATAAGTAACGGCTGTCATATTTATAACACATAAAGAGGGTCAATACATAAATAAGAACAAGACAGCTAACTCAAAAGATAAAAAGTACAAAACCATGAACAAGGAGATCACAAATGATGCTATTCAAATGGCCAATAAACATTTGAAAACATGTTCAAACCCATTATTCATCAAGGGAATGCAAAGTAAAAACTGGGAATATTACACGTACTTATAAGAATAAGTAGATTTAAAAGTGACTGCTGATAAGAGCATAAATTGTTTTAAAAACTTTGGCAGTCCTTGGGACTTCTCTGGTGGCACGGTGGTTAAGAATCTGCCTGCCAATGTAGGCGACACGGGTTCGAGCCCTGCTCCGGGAAGATCCCACATGCCACGGAGCAACTAGGCCTGTGCGCCACAACTACTGCACCTGCACTCTAGAGCCCACAAGCCACAAGGTGCCACAACTAGTGAAGCCCGCGCATGTAGAGCCTGTGCTCCACAACAAAAGAAGCCACCGCAGTGAGAAGCCCTTGCACAGCAAAGAGTAGCCCCCACTCTCTGCAATTAGAGAAAGCCCACGTGCAGCAATGAAGACCCAATGCAGCCATAAATAAATAAAATAATTTTTTAAAAAAACAACAGCAAACCTTGGAAGTCCTTTTGGCAGTCTATACTGAAAATGAACATATGTATAACCTGTCACTCAACAATTTCACTCCCAGGGCAACAAACTACATGTATGTGGATGTCCGTAGCAGAATCACCTGTCATAGAAGAACAACTAGAAACAATGTAGATGCTCAACAGTAAATTAAAAAATAACTTTAGAACTGGATGGTGGAATGTTTATATAATAGAAATGATTTAATTATTGCTACATCAGCACCATGGATGAATCTCTCAAGCATATATAGCTCATACTGAAATATACAGCTTATACTGAATGATTCCATCTATATAAATTTAAATAACAGGCAAGCATGTTTATGGGTTTAGAATTTGGAATAGTAGTTACTTCTGGAGAGCAGGAGTGATTAGCAATTGGGAGAGTTTCTGCAGAGGGCTATTGGGCTGCTGGACAGTTCATGTAACTCATCAAGCTGTACACTTGTGATATGTGTACTTCCTCTACTTATAGACCCCACACCAATAAAACAGCTAATAAACCAAGAAAAAAATGCATCATTTGTCAATACAAAATGACCTCATACTTAAGAGTGCAGATTCTGGATGCACAATGGTTTGCACCCAGGCTCTGCCAGGTACTATATGGATAATCAGGAACAGCTTACTGCCCTCCTTCTTCACCATCTGTAAACTGAGGATAATGTAATTCCTATTTGTTTTGAAGATTAAATGAGCTAATACATGTAAAGCCATGAGGAGTGCCCAGCACATATAAAGCTCTAATTAAATGTAGACTAGTTTTGTTTATTAAGATTCAACTCTAAAATGAAATGATTTATTAAGCTAATCTTTGTAAGGAATCTGAGATTTCTTCTCCTACTGGGTCCATTAGAAAATGGAGGCCGTATAGAAGGGTATTGCTCGTGGCATTAATGGTATTAGAAAATAGAGGCCAGTGAAATGCTTTTCCTGCTCTTATGGACAGGAGGGGGAAAGTGGGATAAACATATAAAGACTGGAGCCACTCTGGTGGCCATATGATTCACCCAATCAAACAAGAGTCCTTGAGAACACCCCAAACAGGTGTTCTGGCTTCATAGACACAATCTATGCAGGACCATAGGTCGCACAGTTGGTTTAACATTCTGCTGTTGGCATGTTGAAATTCTTAATAATTTTTGAACAAGAGGCTCTGAAATTTCATTTAGCACTTGGTCCTGCAAGTTATGTGGGCGGTCCTGCCCAGAAGTGTTCTGTCAAGCGCATAATCTTTGTCATATATACAGATTTGTTTGAAGGGATTTGTATGGGTGGTAAGAGTGTCCAGAGTTAGGAGAGAAAAGAAGTTCCATTTTCTGCCTATTTGGCAATGGCTCACCATCCCATTCGCACTCACCTGTAAAGAATCCTAGCTCTCATGATAGACTATGAATGCTCTTGAATACCTTAGCACTTTGTGGGAGATTGATTCTAATCTCCCTGAGAAAGCTATGGGAGTTCTTTACAAGGAGCTGATGATTAAAGAAGACTGTATTCTGAATACCAATCTAAGGTATTACAAGAACAGGGGGAGGGAACATATCTCTATTTATTTGATTGATACGTTTACTCTTGTGAAAGATTGCTAACAATGTGAAAAGTTCAGTGAGAAACAATGTGAATATTTCTTTCATAATAAATTCCAGATAATAATTGGAACTGACTCTATAACAAGTCTTGCTTCTTTTTAAATGCAATATTTCACCAATTATTTTGACATCATAAGAACACAATGAAAATCTACAAGTTCACAAAGTTAAGGTCTAAGGAATTGCTGATATTTTGAAATAAGACAGAGGAGCTTAAAATCTAAAGGACAACTTCTTAATTTTTCTTTTAAAAACTCTAAAATTTGCTCATGATTGTACAGACTAAATATATTATTGCTTGAATTTTTGCCATTTACGCTGAAAACTCTAATAGGCCTAAATGTAAAATTCATTTATAAGTCAAAATTGTCTTAATACCGACTTAATTTTACCTCTTTTATTCCAACAGGTTTCCCATCCTGTACCTTTACTATAGTTAAGATTTTGAGGACAAATTGTGAATAGACTGATTTACTTAGATAATGGGTAATATTTTGTTGCAAATGTAAAAAACCCAACTGAGCCCAATTTATTATCACATAACACAGGCACATCATATTACCTGCACAACAAAGATTTCTATGATTGTTGAGGATGTGTGCATGTGTCTGTGTGTGCATGTATCCATGTGACATTTGAGGACATTTATAATGCATGTTGAATAGAATTTCTCTGCAAAAATTTTCTTAAGTTTCCCAAGCAGCAAAAGCTAACATGGAATGAAATGAATGTTTTCACATAGAGAAAGGAAATAAACATGAAATTAAACATAATTTAGAGTTATGGTAGTGATGATACCTACTATATCTAGTATCAGCTAAAGTTAAGAAACAAAAGATTATTCTTTGAAATGATAAATAGAATGACTAAGGTAACTAACTTGAAAATACTAACATAGTGAAGGAAAAAGAGCAATATGACCAAGATTTGACTTTAAACAAAATGCCGAAAGCAATGTACTTTATTGGTTCAGTAGAGGTCACAATTATTTCCATTGTCTAACTCTTTTCCCCCTAATTTCTAGATATATTTAGACAAATCTTTATATGAGTTTCTCCAGTTTATTTGAATAAAAATTCCAAACCTGTAGAATAGGTGTGAGTCCACAAAACACTGAAGGCACAACTTTAGACTGATAAGGAAAGCTAAAGGATATATAATTATTCAAAATTTAGAATCTTAATAATACTTATAAAAGACTGGGTAGTTGTATGTAAAACCTGGAAGCAATAATGGGTGGCATTTAGAAAACAGTTATCTAAATTGCTTGCAAATTGCCTGCCCCATATCATTTTTATTCTAGGCAAAAGTTCTTACTCCCATTCCTAAACTCATCTGCCCTTTCCAAGTTCTAAGGCCATTACTGAACTAGAATTTACTTATACAGAAATGATTTGACTAAGGAGACAAAAGACCTGTATGCAGAAAATTATAAGACACTGATGAAAGAAATTAAAGATGATACAAATAGATGGAGAAATATACCATGTCCTTGGATTGGAAGAATCAACATTGTGAAAATGACTCTACTACCGAAAGCAATCTACAGATTCAATGCAATCCCTATGAAACTACCACTGGCATTTTTCACAGAACTAGAACAAAAAAATTCACAATTTGTATGGAAACACAAAAGACCCTGAATAGCCAAAGCGATCTTGAGAACGAAAAATGGAGCTGGAGGAATCAGGCTTCCTGACTTCAGACTATACTACAAAGCTACAGTAATCAAGACAGTATGGTACTGGCACAAAAACAGAAATATAGATCAATGGAACAGGATAGAAAGCCCAGAGATAAACCCACGCACATATGGTCACCTTATCTTTGACAAAGGAGGCAGAAATGTACAGTGGAGAAAGGACAGCCTATTCAATAAGTGGTGCTGGGAAAACTGGACAGCTACATGTAAAAGTATGAGATTAGATCACTCCCTAACACCATACACAAAAATAAGCTCAAAATGGATTAAAGACCTAAATGTAAGGCCAGAAACTATCAAACTCTTAGAGGAAAACATAGGCAGAACACTCTATGACATAAATCACAGCAAGGTCCTTTTTGACCCACCTCCTAGAGAAATGGAAATAAAAACAAAAGTAAACAAATGGGACCTAATGAAACTTCAAAGCTTTTGTGCAGCAAAGGAAACCATAAAGAAGACCAAAAGACAACCCTCAGAATGGGAGAAAATATTTGCAAATGAACCAACTGACAAAGGATTAATCTCCAAAATTTATAAGCAGCTCATGCAGCTCAATAACAAAAAAACAAACAACCCAATCCAAAAATGGGCAGAAGACCTAAATAGACATTTCTCCAAAGAAGATATACAGAGTGCCAACAAACACATGAAAGGATGCTCAACATCACTAATCATTAGAGAAATGCAAATCAAAACTACAATGAGATATCATCTCACACCAGTCAGAATGGCCATCATCAAAAAATCTAGAAACAATAAATGCTGGAGAGGGTGTGGAGAAAAGGGAACCGTCTTGCCTTGTTGGTGGGAATGTAAATTGATACAGCCACTGTGGAGAACAGTATGGAGGTTCCTTAAAAAGCTACAAATAGAACTACCATATGACCCAGCAATCCCACTACTGGGCATATACCCTGAGAAAACCATAATTCAAAAAGAGTCATGTACCAAAATATTCATTGCAGCTCTATTTACAATAGCCCAGAGATGGAAACAACCTAAGTGTCCATCATCGGATGAATGGATAAAGAAGATGTGGCACATATATACAATGGAATATTACTCAGCCATAAAAAGAGACGAAATTGAGCTATTTGTAATGAGGTGGATAGACCTAGAGTCTGTCATACAGAGTGAAGTAAGTCAGAAAGAGAGAGACAAATACCGTATGCTAACACATATATATGGAATTTAAGAAAAAAAAATGTCATGGAAAACCTAGGGGTGAAACAGGAATAAAGACACAGACTTATTAGAGAATGGACTTGAGGCTATGGGGAGGGGGAAGGGTAAACGGTGACAAAGCGATAAAGAGGCATGGACATATATACACTACCAAACATAAGGTAGATAGCTAGTGGGAAGCAGCCGCATAGCACAGGGAGATCAGCTCGGTGCTTTGTGACCGCCTGGAGGGGTGGGATAGGGAGGGTGGGAGGGAGGGAGACGCAAGCGGGAAGAGATATGGGAATATATGTATATATATAACTGATTCATTTTGTTGTGAAGCTGAAACTAACATACCATTGTAAAGCAATTATACTCCAATAAAGATGTTAAAAAAAATGATTTGAGAGCTCTATATCAGTATACAGTGATGCAATATCAAGTTACACATTTTGTAGTATTTTGTTAAGCTAAAATAAATAGCTCTGATATATTCCACAGTCCTATTATTGGATCCACCCTAGTTACTATATCCCATGTTGTACTTTTTTGATTAGCATACATCTGTTTCATTTCCTTTTGCTTACCCACCTGTTTTAACGTTTCACCTCTTGACTGTCCTCCCTTGAGACCTGAGGAGTAGCTGATTAATCTTCTTGGATGTCATCTCTCCACCTCTATGTTTCTGT
The DNA here is from genome assembly GCF_964270905.1 of Leucopleurus acutus. Classification (NCBI taxonomy): domain Eukaryota; kingdom Metazoa; phylum Chordata; class Mammalia; order Artiodactyla; family Delphinidae; genus Leucopleurus; species Leucopleurus acutus. Next base: position 57,829,352 of record NC_139160.1, read on the forward strand.
CGTGTGATCACCCATAGTGTTTGTGGATGGTTCTGCTACCTGCCCTTTCTTGCTGTGCTTTCAGCATGTGACTTGACCTGAACTCCTCCTGATTGAGCTTTACTAATGCTATCCATTCAATTGTAATTGCACATGTAGCTATAACTTTAATACCATGTTTGTTTAGTTTCCTAAGGCTTCTGTAATAAAGTAGCACAAGCTAGGTAGCTTAAAATAAAAGAAAATTGTTGTCTCACAATTCTGGAGGTTAGATGTCTGAAATCAAGGTGTTAGGAGGGCTGGTTCCTTCTGGAAATGTTGAGGGAGAAGCGGTTCCATGACCCTCTCCTAGCTTCTGGAAATTATCAGCAAAACTTGGCGTTCCTTGGCTTATAAATGCATCACTCCAATCTCTGTCTCTGTCATCACATGACATTCTCTCTGTCTATGTCTGTGTGTCTTCTCTTTTTATAAGGATATCAGTCATATTGGATTTATACCACTCTAATCCAGTATGACCTCTTCTTGACCTGATTACATCTACAAAGACCCTATTTGCAAATAAGGTCACATTTACGGGTTTCAACATAGTTTTTGATATATACAAATAGTACCACGACACTATGCTTTAATCATCTAAAAGAACAAAATAACAGCTAAAACATGAGTATTTATTATACATCAGAAAATTCTCTGAACACTTTATACATAACATAAACTATTCCTAACACCAAATCTGGAAAATAGATATTATTATGATAATATCTACATATATTATCTACATATATTATATATATATTATATATATTATATATATTATATTATATATATAATATATTATAATATATTATATATTATATATATATATATCTAGATATATATATATATCTAGATATATATATATATCTAGATATCTATATATCTATATCTATATCTATATCTATATCTATATCTATATCTATATATATATATATATCTATATATATTATATCTATCTATTATATATATATATATATTATATATATCTACATATAATATCTACATATATTACAGGTGGTAAAGCACTACATAAGAATGCTTATTGCTTAACGTCACAGAAATGCTAGTTACACACAGGGCTGCTACCTTAATATCCGCGTCATACAATTCCCAAAATTTATAAATACTATTAGTCTTATGTTTATTACTTATGTTAAATATAGCTAAATATTTTCTAAGTATAAAGTATATCTAAAATTCAAATCTAATATTACATGTTATGTTATTTATATCTGATTTATTTTCTGTAATTATTCCTCCTAAATAACACTATTTTCTTCAGACCAATCCCAATATTAGAGCACATTTTCTATGCTGACTATATAATGACTTGGAAGTCAGAAAATTTTTTTCTGGGAACAAGTAATTTAAAACTGTAAGGAAATGTGACTAAAAAGTTTTGAGCCTGGGAGCAAACCAAATATAGGCAGCTGCATGTTTGTATATGTATGTGATTGTGAAAGTAGGGAAAAGGGTCCCAAACCCAATTAAGAAAGCATAAAATGTAAAACCCAAAGTGAACAGGAAGGTAATATATATCAATTTATGTAGTAGGGACATGGATGGCCAGAAATTCAATCTATCACATATATCAAAAGTGAAGCTTCTTCCAGAATACATAAAAAGTCTGAATGCAACCAACACAAGAGATTACGTTCTTAAAATCCACAGACAGGAAAGGAAATGCTTAAAATCGTATGTCGTGCTGATTTGGAATGAAATTGGATTCCTTCAGTAACTGACCAAGGTACTGTCAAATCCAAATCATCAAACAATGCACTGTGCACTTCAAAAGAGGGATCTCTCAACTAATGAATAAAAATGCCTAATGGCTAATTCCTTTGTCATCATCTAAGGATCAGAGTCACTAGAGAATATTAAGAAAAATATTTTTGAAAAGCCCGCCATTAAGATTATAGCTTACTGTTTCTTCTCAAAAAACCAAGGCAAATGTGAATATAGCTTTCTAGTTCTTAATGCAAAATTTGAAGAGTTTACAACCATCATAAAAGCATCTGTGTTTTCAGTCACACTTCAAATTTTTCCTATTTTTCCTGAAGGATATTACATTACAATAGCTCTTCCTCCTCAACAGCTTTTATCTTAAGAACCAAGATCATGAGTTGGATTAATCTTGTCTGAAAACGGAGTAGATCATACTATCGTTGAAATAGGAAACAGCCTTAGGGGTCCTGCTTTAGTGTCTCTGTTCTAAAGTAAACTGGATAATCATTGTATAATTTTCGCCCTGGAAGAGGGACAGTTGTTTTTGATTATTCTTGTCAGTAGATGTGAAAGATACATGGTTTTAGAAAAAATTTATTTTTAAAAATAAGCATAGAATTAATCGATGCATTTTCTGCCATAATTGGTGTTTTTTGTGGGTTTTTTTTTCTGTTTTTACATACTCTTAGCTTCTCTCATTCTGCAAAAATTTCCTCAGGGTTCATTTTAAAGTTCTTTTTAGGTGAACAAGACAGTCAGGTATACCAGAAAGCCACAGAAATGCTCATGGTTCTCAAGCTCTGAATATATAATCCCTTTGAAATATATGCGACTAACAAGAAGTATAACGAGTAATGTGAACAGAAGATAAAATTCAAACAACAGGGACACAGTCTTGGGAATGCACTGGGACTTATTTGTGCTTTCATCAAATAATTAGATACCTGGCGTGTATCAATTATGGTTTAAAAAAATGAAATACAACTTAGGCTCAAAAAAAGGATATTATATATACATGAGGATAATTTATTAGAACTACTGAAATTTGTTTTTAAAACTGCTTAGATCTGATGACTCTTAAACAAAATTATGTGGAAGGGGAAAATAATTGAAATACTTAGAACTAACACCAACTCAGTGAAAGGTGATTAATCCTGTTTCAGAAGAAAAAAAATAGAATCTCAGAACTGAAGGTCACCTCCAGACATAGCTATGCTTATCTACTTGGAGCAGATTTTTTAAATCCTATATTTAAAGTTATCTGTGATTGATATCTCATACCTTTCTCTAGAAATGTAACCTTCTCTTTAGTCAAATGCCCAATCAATAGCATCTGCTTAGGTCTAAGTTTCTCGAACATTATACTTAAGAGTCACCTGAGAAGCCTGTTAGTAATGCAGATTGCCAAGACTCACTCCCAGAATTCTGCTTGATTTAACAGGTTTGGAGGATGAGGTAAGAGCCATTATAACAACTTCCCAAGTGATTCAGATATAGGAGGCTTGTGGACCATACTTTGGAAAACACTGCATCAGTTAACCAAATTCCTGACTCTGGAATCTAGCCACTCTAAATATCCAAATATCCTTTACTACCTGTATAGGTATAGGCATATTATAAAGACAAGGGAACTTGTGATACTAGTCAGGAGTATATTAAACAGCTCAGATTAACAGAAGTGGTGATTTAGCTTCAGGACAGACTTGCTCTTTGCCCTTATCTTTTGGTTGTAATTTTCCATTTGCTTCATTTCTATGATCAATTCCACTCCTGTGTTATATTTCCAATGTGAATATTAAGTCTCTTACTAACTTACTAAGAAGATCTGGTCTTTCTTGAGCTTTAGGTCTTTCTTTCTTTTTCGAATGCATTTTGACTCTCTTCTAAGGTCAGATTTCTACTTGAACCACTCACCTATTGGCAGATCCTTTTCCATCAATGCTCAGTTGTACAGTACTGACCACCTTTGAACCTCCAAGTCTGCACATTAGCATATGCCAGTGCTCCTTAAGTGTCCCTCTTACAACCTGAAATGATTTCTAGCTGTTAGCGTTACAAAACCCCAGCATCCTATTTATGTAGTAATATATGCACACAGTACCTCTACCATAATTTATTTTAAATTTTTCCTCAAATCACTGTCATGTAAAGTCAGATGACTTCCTCAATATCATACAGTTTGACTTGAGAAACAGTCTTTATTGGGAAAACTTTGGGGTCAATTTCAAATAATAGAAATCACAGGTTCATTCATCATCCCAAAGAGGCATGCATTCAGTGGAAGGGGGTCTCTCTCCATACCATTGTTCTTTTATACAGGGCAGGCAAGAAAGCAACCTGGTCTGTCAGAAGATTAAGAGAATTTCTGGGCACTAAGCATTTAGTTGTTTCTAGGAGTTGTCAAGAAAAATCTAGCTGCCTAGAACTTGAAGAATTTGCGGTGCGTGGGAGGTGAGTGGTAACTCTTCCTGCCACAGAGGAGAAAACCATCAATAGACTGGAGAGAATGCTGCCTGAGTTATTAAGAAAAGGGAGTATCCACTGGTCCTAGTTAGCTTGTTCTCCAGATAAACTAGAGTGACCTACAATGGTCATTTAACACAATTCAGTAAGCATAGGTTTACTTATGTTTATACAGACTATCTTCCAACAACCGTGGTTTCAACCACAATTTCCACCATAATTATATCGAAGGAGAGTTGGAACAAGAAATTTTACTAAGTTATAGTGTTGGTCATATAGTGGACTGTTCATTGCAATTTTTTTTGAATTTTATTTTTTTATATGTCAGGTCCTTATTAGTCATCAATTTTATACACGTCAGTGTATACATGTAAATCCCAATTGCCCAATTCATCACTTCATTGCATTTATTATCTAAATACAAATTAAATAAATATATGGCCACTGTTTTTTTCAAGTAAACATTCAATAAACACAAAACCTTTACAATGTACCAATTAAAACCATCTTGTTTATAACCCTTTTGGAAAACAATAGTGGAATAAACAAAGTATTAAGAGGCAAATTTTGACTTCTAGACTGAGTTCACAGATTATAAACTTCAGATCACCTGACTTTTTAAATTTTTAAGTTATTTTTTTAATAATGTGAGCAAATTGGGTTTTATGTTCTCTAGATCATTTAAAGCATTAAAATTTTATGCCCCTGAGTTTATGTGTTAACATAAACCCCCTAAATTAGCTATAAGACGGTTATTAAATGGTATTTTTCTCCATAGGTTTAGGTACTGTGATATGCCTTCAGTAAAGAAATGTTTCCAACTTCCATATGGTGGGGCTGTTTCTGGTATGTATCTGCTCACAGAGTAATAGCTCTACCCTAATTTTCCTCCCATTAAACAATTATTTTTTTAACATTTAATATATTTATCCATCTAGTCAACTTTATATGAATGATCCTAATATGTTAATGCTTCTTACACATGAGTAATGAAAAATTGTGCATTTTTATTACTAATATGTGAAATAAATATTTTTCCTTCGCATGCATTAAGAAAGGAACATATATATATGTATTACTTTTATATAACTTATCACTGCACAATATAGTGGAAAAGACCTTTGCAGAAAAACAATAGCAATTAGGTCATAATATATAACAGCTACTTTGGGTAGAAATGTTCTAAGAACTTGCCAGCCCGGCATGAGTGTTTCAGTTCCCCAATGAATAGAAGAGTATCACAGCTCAATTCAAAGCTGGCTGCGTCAAGCCCTTCGGACTTGCTTCTCATTCAACAGCTAAGGTTATCTAAACTGGTCTATTCCCATTTGCTGCAACTGATGGGCAGAAAGCGTTTGTTGGCTCTTCCTTCTTCCTTTTTTTTTTTGCAAGGGCCTCTCACTGTTGTGGCCTCTCCCGCTGCGGAGCACAGGCTCCGGACGCGCAGGCTCAGCGGCCATGGCTCACGGGCCCAGCTGCTCCGCGGCATGTGGGATCTTCCCAGACCGGGGCACGAACCCGCGTCCCTAGCATCGGCAGGCGGACTCTCGACCACTGCACCACCAGGGAAGCCCCTTCCTTCTTCCTTTTAATAGCTGCATTCATCAAACATTTATTGCATCTACTATTTACTGGACACTTTGCTAGCCACTGGGGATGAAAAAATCATATAAGACTTTGTCCCTGACTGCAAAGAGCTTGTAACCTCATTTACAGTCTAAATATGACTTCTCAGCCCCATAATGCTACAGTTGCTCTCAATATAAAAAGGGATTGACTACTTTCTATCATCTAATTCATGGTAAGACTATTTTGGGGAAATGTGAGTTCATCTTGGGCTCTAGTGATGGATAATTAGTCACCTTATAGTGCACATTTTCTATGTACCAGGCATTAGGCTAAGTACTTACAAAAATAAAGAATATTTCATTTTGTATTCATAAGTAACTTCTGAGAGACATTTGAATCTTTGTTTGACACTGGTGAAAACTGAGGCTTAGAGAGGAAAAGTCATTTTCCTAAAGCGCGCAATACATGGGCTGCAGATCAGCCCAGGCCACTTTATCCACAGTTCGTGCTCCTCTCGTTCTATTATCTGCCTCGCTCAGGGACAAATCCACTTATGCTGATGAGAGTTAAGCCATCTCTAAAATATTCTAAAAATACTGAATTTTAATCCTGAACTCAATACACACCAGGAAAGGGGATGAGGAATAGTTGCCAGAAGCAGGTTTACTATTGTGATTGATGCCAGGTTAGTATCAGGGCTACTAAGAGCCTTTTTGGAACTTATGGAGTATAGCTGACATTATAATACTTGTTGTCTTACAATCATCCATTATCAGATTTCATGTAATCCCTATATATATGTATAATGTATTTGGAAATGATCTGAAACTAAAGATAACACTGAAACTTGAAAAATCACAATTTCATTCTGGCTTGGACCTGTTCCTCAACTGGACCAAGAAACATACAATTAACATGGCGTTTGTTGTTGTTGTCTCATTTGTGGTTTACATCTTTCGGGGGTTGTTTCATTGTTTTTTGGTCAGAGGCCACTGCAAGAACTATGCTTTGCAGGAATACTTTTCATTCCAAAATCTTGCAAACTTTGGTCTGTGGAAGATTTGTAACTAATTCAAGCTTGATTTTCACTCTCTTCATCAATTTCAGCTAGTTTCTTTTCCTTGGCATTCACAAAATACACCTTGATTTTTTTCTTCTTTATTTATAAGATTCTCTCATTTGGGGGATACAATATATGTTCTACAAACTACTTAATGGCCATCTCAAGATAAAACTGACCTCTGATGTCTTCTTTGATTTATCATGACTCAGACTGAGTTCGTCCCTACTTTTAGTCTATTACCACATTCTCAAAACCTTTTCATTTGCTAAAGTTTTTTCGTATGTGTTTATTTGATCTATAGTAATACATGAATTCTTTTTGATATCTGCTATCTTAAACTGCTTTATTCAGTCAATGAAAATTTGATACATTCTTAAGAAGTACTGTTTGTGAGAATGATTTAAAAATAAATCCAATAGCATTGTTCCACAGAAAACATTGAAGGACCCAAATTTATAGCAAATTCTGTGGCAGTTTTAAAGTTGAGCTGCTATAGTAAACTGGGCATTCTTGATACTTGAACATGGAATGTGTGCACAGGGAAAAGAAATAACATTGTACTTTACAAGCACTGTATTGTAAGTGGAAAATGCAATGTCTTAAATAAAACTGTATTTAAATTGGAAAAAAATAAAATAAAAAATAAATCCAAAATACCCACTTTTATAACTACTGAACATTGTCTCAAATGTTCTATTATTTTTTATTGTTTCAATTTTAATTAGTAAATTCACAGTGTATTTACCTCACCTTACAGTTCACAAACTAAAACATATTTACATCTGTTATTTCAATTACTTTTACCTAAATTTCTGAAAAATAATACAGGCAGATATTTTATTTTTCCAGCATCATAGTTTATAGGAACAAAATTAAAAAATTTTAATTAACTTGTCCAAAAAAATCACATAAACTTTAGGCTGTGAAATTGGCACTGGAAATCAAATCTTCCCATGTCAAGCCTTTGTAATTCATCTTGATGTTTTCCAATTCTCAGGGACATACCATGATTTTTTTTTTTATCAATCAACAAGAATAGATGCAAATGAAAACAATTTTAAATGGTCTTGTCTTAAAAAATTCTTGTTAAACCAATATCACGAAACTGCGTTTTACAGATGTGCATTTGAATCAGTAAAAGTCACATCGATGAATTAAGATGTTGTTTAAACTTTCATCATGGATCACAGACTACTTCAGGACAGGCCAACCACTCCCAAAGCTTGCAAAATAATGCCCTTTAAATGTCAAACCTCTTGGCAGTCTTTTCAACATTCGATCAGTACTGTTTAGAGTAGACATAACCCAGCAGCTCAGCTTTTATAGTAAGCCAACGTACTCATCTAATGGTGAGATGTGAGAAAACTGTTATCCTGCAAAAACTGCCCTTGGATGAGTATGATCAAAAAGCACTGACAATATTTGATCTTAGAGCAACACAAATCATCTACAAAACAAATCTTGCTGCCTTGAGAAGTACATTTACAGATTCTCACCTTCAGTTTCTTTTTCATTTGTATTTATAGGCATAATACCTGAGACATCCTATATCCACAAATGATATTCTAAAGAAAGATTATCTGAACCCCTTTTTCAAGAAATGTCAGAGTGCTGGAAATCTGCAACTCTAATTTTTACAAGTCAGTTATCCTGTAGAATGGCAAGCCCTTGCTTTGTGAAGGCAGGTGGTATATTAGAAAGATGTCAGCACTTGGAGGCAGAAGAAAAATTCTGCCATTTCATTACTGAGATGTGTAAGTGTTCTAGTCTGGTTGAGGAGACCAAAAAAGGAATCAAAGATAACTCCTGTTCTCAAGAAGCTTGGCCTAATTGATGTATTAATGTGAAATGTAAATTTAGAATTATCTACATGTTTGAAAGGTATAGAATAGGTATTATGGAAGTTCAGGTTAGGGAGAGATTTACCACAATATTACAGATTGCAGAAAATTTTGAGAATAACATTATAGTAATTTGGAATATATATATGTATATATATGTGACTTTAGTATATATATGACTTTAACTTGTACAGAAAAAAAGGAGTTCTGGATAAAGTGAACTAAATAAGTAAAGGAAGGGTTGCAAGAAATAACGGGACACAGTTTGCAGGAAGATGTATATCAATTTGGTTGGTAGAGAAGTTACATAAGAAGCAGCCTTAGAAATCAAACAGGGCCAATTATTTCAGACAATAAACTCAACAGAAAATCATGAATGCAAAACTAAAGAATAGTTTACTGTAGAAATAAGGAGCCATTGAAGGTTTTGAACAGAATTAGGATTAATCTTAGGGAAGTCTCATCCTTCGTTGACATATACATTTGTTAACATGAGTTAGAGACTAAAGGTAAGGAATTACCTTTGAGCCACTACAACTTCATTAAAACAGATTAGAATTAAAGTATAAAAGAAGCACCGCAGAGAATTGGTCTCAGAAATGTTCTGGAGGGAGCTTTGACAAGGCATGGCAACAGATGGAATAATCACAACAATTTTAATTTTTTTAAACTTTGATTCATCAAGTATCTGGTGAACTTAATATGAGACAATTTAAGACAAAAACAAATCACAAAGCAAAAAACACTCATTATTAATAAAAATGTTGCCACTCCATGTTTTGCTTTTTATAGGCCACTTTATTAAGTATTGTACATATTTTATCTTACCTATATTCTGAACTATTTATGAAATGAGTTTTACTCATATTTTATAGTGAGGAAGCAAGGACTCAAAGAGAATAAATATTTTGCTCACGTATCAGAAAGTGCATGTGGCAGATTCAAGATTCATTTCTCAGTGTTTCAATCCCAGAAAAACTAAACAATTTTCACTTTGACCCTTGCAAGCCATTCATCCACTATTACTTTTTCCATCTATCTTGTTAAACACAGGACTGACCAATCAATGACTTCTAAACTGTGACACCAGTTTTGATGACTTTTGTCCTATATTAATATCTGAATATCTTTATACCTTCCAAGAACTTGAATAGTGAAAAATTCTCAGTACAAACCTGTACTTGATCTTTGTCAATCTTCCCTATAAATTCTGAAATCTGATCGTGTTCCCCATGGCATTCATTATAGAGCTGTCCACATTGTACCATTTTAATAAAGGTGGAAGCTAGTGGTTTTGAATGGGTTTTCTCCTTCCACATGCAGACATGGAAAAATGTCGATAGTAAAGTATCTTAGAGGAAAACTATTGAGAAGAGACAATAAATATATTGAAGTGCAAAAAGGGAACTGACACAGAGAAGAGGGTAAAGGGTCATGCTTGGGAAACCAACTTGTGGAGATTTTCTCCAGGAAGGAGTATGAAGTTCACTTTTCAGTATCCAAAAAAATATTAGAACTTCGGGCTTGTATTAGGAAAGGACAGACAAATGAGAGGATGCATTCAATCAGATTGTGATGCAGATTAGAGGAGGTTTCAAAGGCAAGGTCAAGTCATTATTGGGCTTGGGGGAGCATCATGGTTATATTTGACCATTCTATTGAGGACAAGAAACTAGAGAATCAAAGAGTGTAATATGACCAAGTTCTTATAAATATTTGATACCTGGAATACTGGCCTTAATGATTCGTTTTACATGACTGTTTTTAATGTCCCTTTATTTATTCCACATTTGTGTAAGTCAAATTAGTCACTTGCATTTCAACAATAATATTTAATTTTTGCCTTTTTTGATATGTTTGCTAATATAATTCACTCCATTTTTTCTATTTTGTTGGCTCTATTAACTTTGAACATCACAGCAATTGAATATATATAATTTGAAACAATTTTATAATAAATGAGGGGTCAAATTTGAAAGAATTGAGAAATTTCATATGAAATGAGAAATACTGTAATATTCTTACATGTGTGTGCATGTGTGTCTGTTCTCCTGTTCACATAATGTATGTGAGTTTCATCCATGAGGTTACGTATATCAATACACTGTTTTTATTGCTGAGTAATATTTCACTGTATGACTATGCAACAATTTGTTTATTCACCCTTCCCCTGATAGACTTTCTTGTTTTTTGTTGTTTTTAGTCTTTGGCTATTACGAATAAAGTTGTTAAAAATGTTCTTGTAAATATCTTTGTGAAATATATATATATATATATATACACGTATTTATAAAAGTTTTAAGATATATAGAAGTTCATATGTATATACGTATATACATATATACACATAAAGTTGGCTCAATAGCTATGAATTGAACTGCTTAATCAAAGATAGTTGTATATTTAACTTTATATTATACTGTAAAACTTGTCCAAAGTGGTTGCATTATTTGAGACACCGTTAGCAATGTGTAAAGTTGAAATCACCTACTTTTTATCAGAATTTTCCATTCCTTAAATTTAGCTTATGGTCATTTCTTGTCTGAATAATTAAAATAGGCTGTCACTAAGTCTCCCACACCTCAATCAAGCTATTCTCTATTCAGCGTCTTCACAGTGAATTCAGATTGATAATGCAAAAATACATAATGTAATACTTTAGTTCTTACTGCACATTTTTAAAGTCCATCAGCCAGCATCTTCTCATCTTTAGCATAATATCCACTTTTTATGAAGAAGATAGCATTGAATGCCATGACTCTGCTTATCATAAACTATATGATCCAGCCATAATTAATTTCTTGTGGCATTTCTATTTTTTTATCTTCTTCCTGTCTCTGACACTCTCTCTCCCTTCCCCGAGCTAGCTATCTCCTTTATATTATGCTGGAAACAGTATAGCCCTCATTTCCAAAGGCTTACAAAACTGACTGAAAGTTTCTCTTTTACAACTGAGACATTTTTACTTATATAGATATTAAAATTGATTTTTGCAATAGTTTAAATTTTCTATTGATTTTTGTCTCCCACATGAGTTTGGCAGCATCTTGAAAGTAAAAACAGTGTCTTATTCACTGTCATGTATGTGAGAAATAGAAATTAAAAAATAAATATTTGCTTTATAATGATGCATGAATAAGTATAGTTATTAATAAACAGTTAAAATTAAATTATGAATCTGAAAAATATCTGATATTTTTCAGGTATGGCTACAATTTAAATTTTGTTGTGAAAAGTATAATTGAAGAGTGATAATAGTTACCACTTAGAGACACCAATGTGACCATTATTTTTATATAGCACATATTTGGAGCTGTATTTTGTTATTTATTGAAGTGAAAATAGAGCCCTAGAAATAAATGTCAGGTAACTCTCTGGAGGTAACTGTTGGATGTAAGATTCAAATCCAGCTGTCTCAATCCAGATGGTATTGTCTCCAATAATATTTTTTGCAATTATTGCATTGAAGGTGGTACTCTTTGCTAAGACAGTCTAAGAAATACTGAGTAGCACATTTTTGGCATTCTTAAATAATGATACCTCAAATATTATCTTCTCTGCCTCTGCCTAGATCTTCTTTATTTTTTATAAATGAACAGGAATAATGATTTTTACAGATGAGTAGGTATATGTTAGCTTAGATGTGTTACTATACAATACATACGTATATATATTCTTATTTATGTATCTACCAGTGTGCAAATATATGTATATGTACATATGTGCATATATTTGCATGTATATGTATTCATATGAGTATCTATTTGTTTATGCCATATATTTATAGAAACATATTTCTAAGGTATATCTGCTAAGTCCTCTTTGAATAAATTCTCTCAAACTAAGCATCTCCCAGGTTCTACATGACCAAGTGAGTTCTCACTGAATACTGGGTATTCACTTTAACACTTCAGTTAAGGCACTGAATCTATAAGGTAAATGGAAGAACATCTTTCTAATATATCAGTTCTGAAGCAGAGCTGCTTGTGCCTGGATTTTGTAGGGAGTTTTATAGATGGTCTCTCTCTCTCTCTCCCTCTCTCTCTCTAATTCAAATGCATGATTTGCCTCTTCATTTGGCATCTTATTAATTCTCCCTTTCTCCCAGGCATATAAGATTCCAATGATTTGTATCACTTAAAAGCAACTTCAGTGGCATGATTTACAAAATGGTCCTTCCACTCACTACCTGCCCTTGCAGCCTCAGCTGGGGATTTCTAAATGAGCCAAGTATATTGAGTCTTATGCTTCTGTCTTAAGTAGTTTTTTCTCACAGGAGACTTTCCAGTCTAATGTTAGGGCACCCTATCAATGTTCAATATTTGTCCAGACCCAAAGCAATAAGAGGTTACTTGGTCCCCAGGAACAATTTTTGGCAGGCTTCCAACAAGTTTTCCTGAAATGAACGTCCATACTTGAATCTCACCTAAGCTTGAGATATGATTGTTATATATTTTAAATTATATTTCCAAACTGGATAGAGTCAGTATATTGAAAAACTATTGATTTTATATACTTAGTTTGAGGAGAGATTTATGAAATTAGCATATTAATTTTAACATATACTTCTATACTTTTGTAAATTATACTTCCTTTTATAATTTTGGTTATTTGTTTTAATTTATATGTTTACCAGTTTGGAAGTCTCTTTGTTTGTTGTGAAGGATGGATCCACTTCCAGCATTTTCCCTTGTACAATTAATTTTATTTTTCCTTTTTTTTACCGACTGTCTTCACACGTTCCACCCTCTATCCTGAAGAACACTAAAGCAATAAATAAAAAACCTAAATTTTTGCTCCTGGAGGAATCTTCTTGTCTCCTCTCTCCCCATCTCTCTAATGGGCTATTAAAACTATCAAATACTTCTCTGAACACAGCTATATGAATCTACATATTGATATGTTATTCAATGTGCTAAGAAAAATTAAATAAAAATGGTTAACTGTCATATTCAGATAAAGCCATTGTACACTAAAATTAAAAAGCATCAAGTTTTTTTTTAAATAACTTTACTTACAAGGGAAAATAATTCAGCTGGTCTCAATTTTCTCAAAAGCAACCTTCAAAATCAGTCCAATTGAGTTACTCCTACTGTATAGTTAGAGAAGGAATGTGTTATCCATGGATTTTACAATCAGTTCAAATTTCCTCAAGTATAAAGCCAATATAAAAATTATTTTAAACATGCAAGAACTCATTTTGTGTTCATGAGAATGACTTGGGAAATTACTAAAGGATGAGCTTTAAGCAACCAAGAAATGACTTGGGAAATTACAGCTAAAGGACAAGCAGTGATAATTGAATATATTTATATGAAAAGTAAATATTAAAACAAATATGAGTATTAGAGCAACAGAAGGATAGCAAATGTTCTGTCTTCTAACCAGGTGGATATGATCAAATTAAAACAAATTAGCTGAGGAAGAACAAAGATGAGAAGTAAAGTGAGTCCATGGATTGTCTCCTTTATAATATTGAAAGTCAAATAGTATCGGTTGGAATACCAAGTACTGAAAAACTAAGAGGAAAAAGAAATGTGCATGTGTGAGCATTTCCTTGCCTTAGATAGATGCACAAGAATGCAATTATAGTACCTACAATTTGGGGAGGAATGGGGCAACTGAGATTAGTATGTAATATTTTTTAAAAATCATGCACCAACATACTACTAAATATTTTATTTTGTATTTAAACTTTATAAGCTTCATAATATATGTCTATTTATAACTATATATATCTTATATATCTATTTCTATAACTGTAGTCCTCATATATATTAGTTATGATAAATATATAATATATCAAATAGATTATACATATAATATATGCATTATAACCATTATATTATGACATTTGACTTGTTTACAGCTTGAGCTATTAATATTTATGCCTCTAAAACATCCCTGTACATGCTTTTTTTTTTCCACCTATGTACAAATTTGTATATATACATAGGAGTGAAATTACTAGGTCAAAGGACATGTCTAGATTTAAATACAAAACAATTTTCTGAAGTAGTTGGATTTGCAAAATATTTTGATAATTGTTTTAAAGTTGTGTTAAATATTTAACTACTCTATTTTATTCAGTTATTTTTGTGATAATATATGTTATATAATTAAAATAGCAAACATTTGTTGACTACCAACTACATGCTAAAGGCAGGTATTATAAAGCCGAATAAAATAAGGTGCCTTCAAGGACATCACAAATTTGTTACAATTAATGGAATTACAATAATATATTCAGGTTGCATGTGGCATTGACATGTTTCATATCTTACTAAAATAGCTCTTCACTGGAAGATTTTAAACAGCAGATGGCTATGTCTACTAAAACTAGGAGTATCAGAATCAATAAAAACTATATTTTTATTTGATCCAGGTACCTACTTTGTAAAAACCATATTGCATCATAATTTTCCACTTGGATTTAAATTCTGGTATCTGTACTCATCACAGGCTTCAGGGAAATCAGCAACAAAATAAAGATATAATAGCTAAGCTATTAACTGAGAGATAGATACAGCGGATAAACAGACAGATATACCACAAACAGAGCAAATAAAAAGCACCAAAAAAACCTCTATCTGAAATTCAAAACTTTATGTTCTATAGCACTGTTTCTTCATTGTCATACTATTTTACCTTGAGAACTATTTATCCAAGCCTTGAAAATGATTTAGGAAATTAATTAGATCCACAGATATTTCATCAGCTTAAAATTTTTTTCATAAGCTTTGATTGGACACATAACCAGTCCCAAGAACTGCCAAATACATGCACGTGTTCAAAGTTATATTACACAGAGACATGTAATCTCACATATTACTACCCCTATATGAGAGAACTACATCCTTCAAATCCTTCATCTATATGGACAATGATTTTTCATATTTTAGTTGACTATCATAAATCAAATTCATCAAAATCGCTTCTTCTTCACTGTCATAGCTCAAGACTCTCTGCCGGCTTGTTTGTACTATCGCGGTGAAGTCCTGATTGATCTGTTCTCTATGGTCTTTACCTCAACTTCATTTCTGCATACCTTCCTTCTCTTATAATCATTCTGAAATATAGGCATATCATATTTTAAGCTCCTAAAACGCTTGAGTAGCTCCAACTTTGTATAAGTATATTTCATACTCCAGTTCTTTATATAGTTTCGAACACTAAGTATGCATAAAAATTATTGGCTAAGGAATGAATGTAATGAAGAAAAGGTAAGCATGGAAGATTGTTACAAATTATATCTTTCAGTTTTTAGTTTTAATATTTCTTATATAACATCCTCTTCTAGTTTCCCACCTTATAGAAAATCTTTTTAATGACTGCCCATCTCTCAGGTAAGTTTTTTCTACATGCCCCAAGTTTTATAGTATCAAAATTGCAAACTTTGTCATCCTTCAGACAACACTGAGTTAGACTATGATTAGGACTAGTGTGTGTGTGTGTGTGTGTGTGTGTGTGTGTGTGTGTGTGTGTGTATACATACATATATTTTTTAAAGGTACTTATAAGTACTACATTATGAAAGAACTAAAATTGAATTAAGGTTGTCATTTATCTTAAAGTCACATACTTTTTATTTTGAATTGACTTATTTATAATGCTATATGCCAATAGTATTTACTAGAATATGAAAAGAGATCAATCATATTTAGTATATTTTGTGTAGGATGCTAAATCTGTCATATTTTATGCTTATTAACTTATTCATTGCATAGATATTAATTGACTACTTATTGTGTGTCAGATATTATCCATGTCAAAGTTTACACTATGGCTGAACAGTTAATTGTCTTACTAAAACAGACATCTTTGCAACTCCAGAAAATGCAAATATAAATATTCTCTGATGTCATGAACTGCAATGATAGGGAACAGTAAAAAAGCAATTTTCATGCCTATAAATTTGGATCATTTTATTTTATTTTTTTGAGTTATAAAGAGATCAAGCAAAAATTCTTTATTATCAACCAACAGAATAATAAAGAATTTTTATTAACTTTTCTCCAGGAGGTATTATTTGTTGCCCTTTTTTTTTTTTTTTTTTGCTTCTTTTTCTAATTTGATTGCTTAGAATGTAGCAGGAGTTTTAGAATTATATCTGAAAATAAGTTAGGAGGAAAGTAAAGAAGAAACTACTCATAGCACAAATTTATGGAGAGGATTATTGATTTAATTAAAATTTTAAATTGTTTTAACAAAATGGTTTATACTTCCCAATATTAAAGGACAGTTATTAGTTTTACAGATTCATAAATAGAAGTTGGGAATTTGTGTTCCAGATTCTAACAACTATATATTGTATGGCCCTCTCTTGAGGCATCTGTACAACACATTATCCTAGGTTTGGAAGAATGAGTTAGGAAAATATCCCTTTGGTATAGTTGATTTTACATTGAAGTTGGATATATTTTATTTATATTTGGTTCTGTATATTTTAATCCTAACGACTGAAGGAATACCAAATTTTATTGTCTAAAGTGAAAAAAAGATCATATTGACTTACATTTTTATTATGACTGAATTATACTGAAAATCCACCTGCTTATAATGTAGATGAATGTTAATAGTTCTAGGAAAATACTGTACACTTTTCTCAATTGCTTTAATACAAATGTTTTAAATAATACTGAGTAATATGATGAATTTCAGCTGTAATTTAAATCATTTAAAAAAGTTTAGAGGGACAATATGCATTATATTCTTATCTTTCATTATTCTCAGTAAAATTGTTTTTATGTGATCATGAGATATCTAAGGAATATACTGACCTCAAGTTGTTATATTTTCTTTTAATTCTCTCTTTTTTTTTTTGGCTGCATTGGGTCTTCGTTTCTGCACACAGGTTTTCTCTAGTTGCTGCGAGAGGGGGGCTACTCTTCCTTGTAGTGTGTGGGCTTCTCATTGCAGTGGTTTCTCTTGTTGTGGAGCTCGGGCTCCAGGTGCAAGGGCTTCAGTAGTTGTGGCACGTGTGCTTAGTTGCTCTGCGGCATGTGGGACCTTCCCGGACCAGGGATCAAACCCATGTCCCCTACATTGTCAGGTAGATTCTTAACCACTGCGCCACCAGGGAAGTCCAAGTTGTTATATTTTCATTATATTGCTATAAAATAGAAATTAAAATATAAGCAAATACCCGTAAACATTATAATAATTATATTTGTGTTATAGCTGAATTGATGTTGTCTTATTTATAGAAACAGCTGAATCTTTGAAACTTTGTGATTTATAGCAATTGAGGTTGATTAATATTAATTTTCTTAAGTTTTAAATAAATGAGATCACATATACATTATAACAGTACTTGATTTATTAAGATAAGTTAATCATGGTAGCAAACGTTTAACATGATAAGACGTTGACTATAGCATATGACTGGGAAAGTTTTAGCTGAGAAAATTCTTTTTTTTTTTTTTTTTTTTTTTTTAATGAGTCAAAGATCAGTTCCACTCTCTGGGGAAATGGAGTAAAATATACCATTTTCTCTAATAATCCCATCAAGTGTTTGTCAATATCACCAACATTATAAGGTTTTTTCATTTGATAAATATGTGAAAATGATCAAGTTTCCGAATCTCAATGATCCTTAATTTCTTAATTAAAACATTCTAATATTCCTGAAATAAAGTAACTTTTTCATAGGGTTGAAATAAGTATTAAAATAAATAATGTAAGTAAACTGCTAATTAAAATTTAATGCATGTGGATTATTCAACAAATATTAGCATTATTAATATTTTTATGGACCATTGTTTTGTTGTATGTGAATTACACTACGCCAGATGAAATACTGAATTAAAGTGAAATATAATAGAGGTTCTAGTTTTAAATTAGCTTAAAATTTATCTGGGAACAAAAATATTAATAAATAGATAAGAATAAGAACACTGACATACATACATATCCACACACAAAAATAGAAATGCTTAGATAATAGGTGGATTGTAACAACCCTAGTAAGCATATAAAGTATTCTAAAGATTATTGTAAATTCTAAATTCACACATTGTTATTCAAAATATTGTTATCAAGGGAATAAATAGGCAAAGCGTGTCATAATTCCCATTGCTAAATGACTGTGTATCTGTAGACAGAAAGAAAGATAAAGAGTCCTTAAATAAGTTTGAAGGAGGTAGAGTTTCTTTCTTTCTTTCTTTTTTGTGTTCAGATCAGATGTGACTCCTTACCTCTGACAGTAGAAAAAGAAGTAACTCTACCTGAGCCATTTAGCAAAACTGCACAACCCAAAAGGACAAATTCGAAGATCGTTTGTGAATGTATTTTCAGATAAAAAATGCATCACGGTCCCCTCATTCTTAATCTCTCTATTGTCTCATTCAAAACCTGAGGAGTGAGACATTTTATTACATTCTGACCTCCTCCATGACTAGAGAGAATGGTGCCGCTTATACAAAGATAATGGCTATTTTATTTTAATGACAATCATTTCTGTATTCAGGTATTCTTAGTATATAAAAAGAAATGCTTATAATTCCACAAAGTGATGATCGTTGTGGCTAGATTTATTTTATTTTATTTTATTTTTGCGGTACGCGGGCCTCTCACTGTTGTGGCCTCTCCCGTTGCGGAGCACAGGCTCTGGATGCGCAGGCTCAGCGGCCATGGCTCACGGGCCCAGCCGCTCCGCGGCATGTGGGATCTTCCCGGACCGGGGCACGAACCCGTGTCCCCTGCATCAGCAGGCGGACTCTCAACCACTGTGCCACCAGGGAAGCCCGTGGCTAGATTTATTGAGCGAAGCTGGGACACATACTAGAACTGAAAAAGGAACAGAATATGTCACAGACACATGGCAAGTGAAGTTGTGACTAAATTCTCGATTTTCATTTTCAAGTTTTGTAGAGCCTGCAGTCTCCCTCTAGGGGTTGGTTCTATTTTTATGGTAGAAATATATCTACGGCTGATCTCCTAGGTGTGATTTTATTAATATTTAAACAGATTTTAACAGTAAGCCAAACTAATTGTTGACAGCATTTTTTTTCATATTTATTTTATCATTCTGGCCCCAAAATATATTTCCTAATATGGTATCAACATAGTATCTCAAATTTATGAAATATTATCCTATGGAAACCATTTTTAACTATAAATATTCAGCCACTGGACCATATTTAGCTACACTTATATCAATCAGCAACCTATCATAAAACAGAAAGCCCACCCACAGTAAGATAATTAACAGATTAAGGAGTCATTTGCAAAAGAGTAGATGGGGTACTGAGGAGCCAGAGGATAGTGCATTCGTTGTTGTTTAGCCACATGGAGCTGTGACAGCCTCCCTGGGGAAGAGGGCACAGGCCCGTTGCTAGAATCCAGAAATACAGAACAGTGTACTTGTGAAGTACAGTGTACTTTAAGTAATGAATTTCACACAGCAATACAGGCAGCCCATAGTGATTTCACAGAGACTAAAGGGAATAAGTGAACGCATCCACACTTCTCCCTTACTTTGATATTCTTCCACGGTGTCTTAGTCTGTTTGGCTGCTCTGACAAAATACACAGACTGGCTGGCTTATAAACAACAAATTTATTTCTCACAGTTTTAGAGGCTAGAGGTCCAAGATCAAGGCATCAACAGATCTGGTGTCTCGTGACAGCTACTTCCTGGTTCATAGATGGCTACTTCTCACTGGGTTCTCACATGGAAGTAGGAGTGAGGGGGCTATTCTACTCTCCTGGCCTAATCACCCAAAGGTCCCATGTCTGAATAACATCACCTTGGGGAATAAGTTTCAACATATGAATTTGGTGGGGGACACAACCATTGTCTATAACGTTCTGGTGTTGGACCCCAGATTCATGTCCCTCTCATAGGCAAAATACATTCATTCGACTGTCATATCTCCCAATGTCTTAACTTGTTCCAGCAGCAACTCAAAGTCTAAAGTCCAAAGTCTAATCTAAATATCATCCAAATCAGATATGGGTGAGACTCAAGGTGTAATTCATCCTGAGGCATACTCTTCTATAGCTGTATAGTGCTTCTAAAACACAATTGTGAAACAGGCATAGGAGACACATTCCTAATGCCAAAGGGAGAAATAGGAATGAAGGAGTGACAGAAAGGAGTGATTCTGATAAATCTAAAACGTAATGGAACAAACAGCGTTAAATCTTCAGGCTCAAAAAATAATCTCTTCGGCTCTCAGGCATTGGAGTCCATGCCTACCATTCTTCCAGTTTTGCTTCTGCTTCTCTTCCCAGTTGGGCCCTCCGACCTGCACTTCTCCAGGGAAGCAGGTAGCTCTTCTGATTTGGACTCTCTGAGCTGTCTCTGCCTTCTCCAGGGCTCTCTGCAGGGGCCCCACCCGCCGAAATCTATGTAAGGGCGGCCTTGCCCCCATGGCTGAGCTCGTGTACTCTGTGTGCCAACAGAGAAAGCACTGAAGACACCGCCAAAGTTTGCTACCTGCTCCCTCTGGAGGGGTGGTCACTGTGCCTGCCCTTCACTGAGACCGGCAAAGCCCAACCTGGGGTAGCTCCAAATGCAGGAAGTGGAGCCTGCCATTTGAGATGGTGCCAGCAGGACCTGCTGAGGTCCCATGCATGCCAGCAGCCCCTCCTTTGAAACCAGTCTGCCCACTGGACGTTGAACTCAGAACCCGTGAAAGGAGGGATAATCCTGTTGATCTCTGAATTGCCTTTAGGATTATTCTTCCATTGCTTTGGACAGTAGTTCCTGCCTTCTGTTGAGATGACTGACTAATCTTCTTATCAAATGATCATTTGGCCCCACCCTTAGTGTTATCTCCCAAACAGACTTTCTCATTCCTTTCTCATTCTTGTATGAGAATTTTCCAAATTTTAAGTTCGGGTTCCTTTTTGACTCACAATTTCATCTTCAAGTCATTTCTCTCATCTCACATTTCATTATAAGCAGTCAGGAAGAACCAGGTCGCTCTCCAACACTTTGCTTAAAGATATCCTTTGCCAAACACTAAATTTCACTTCTTGCAATTTCTACCTTCCACAAAACACCAGGACATGAACACAATTCAGCTAAGTTCATTCCCACTTTATAACAAGGAACACCTTTCCTCCAGTGTCCAAAAACATGTTCCTCATTTCCATCTGAGACCTCATCAGAATGGTCTTTATTGTGCATATTTCTACTGACATCCTGTTTAGGATTGCTTACATGTTCTCTAAGAAGACTAAGGCTTTCACTACAGCTGTCCTCTTCTCTTTCTGGGCCTTTACCAGAATCTCCTTTAAAGGTCTATTTACGGTAAGATAGGTTTTGGCGTGCCCCTCAAAACTTTTCTGGCCTTGTCCTCAACCAGCAGTTCCAAAGTCACAACTACGTTTTTAGATATTTATTACAGCAGCACACTCACTTCTTGGTACCGATTTCTGTCTTAGTCTGCCTGGGCTTCTGTAACAAATGCCATAGAAGTGAGTAGCTTAGAAACAACTGAAATTTATTTCTCACTGTTCTAAAGGTTAAGAAGTTCAAGATCAAGACACCTGATCAGATTCCATGCCTGGTGAGCTCCTGCTTCCTGGCTCATAGACAGCCCTAGAGACAGGCACTCTCTAAGTCTCTTTTATAAGGGCGCTAATCTCATTCTTGATGTCTCTGCACAGGTGGTGGTTGACGTAGCCCATTTAGGTCATCCACTTAATACACAGAAAATGATGAAGAAGATTGGAGTATAGATCACAGTTGCAAAAGGAAAACATCGTGGCACACCATTTTTAATTAAAATTTAAATTATCAGTTCAACGACTATTATCAGTTTGTAGCTATTTATTCAATGTTAACAATAAGCAAGTTATTGGACTTGACTTAAAAAAAGATTAACATAGGTATCCTTACTTTCAATAAATAGGAAATTTTTATAAAAGAAATGTAATGAATATGTGTTATAACAAGACTGATGATGTAAAAATACTATGAGGACTATAAACAGAATGTTAAAGAACTGATGACAGAGTAAATAAATCCCTACATATAAGTAGAAAAACCTTTTAGAACAGGGAGAGAACAAATTGAAATAAGAATTTCTTAATTTTTAAAAGCATTATTTAGGAGTTTGAGAAGAAGGTAATACTTGAAGAAAAGATCGTCATATAATGATACATTTTCTTTTGCTGGTTTACTGAGTTTCTACAAAATTCTACCTATTTTGCTTAATTTACATGCCTCTATAATCTTCTGAGATGCTAGTATTATCTGGAGCCCCAGTGCCACCCAATCTATAGTATTTTGTTATAGCAACCTAAACAGACTAAGACAGTGATATTTTCCCCCATATTAGTGATTCTTTTGTGAGAATAATCCTTCTGTTGACTCAGTCAGTCTTGTATGCCATGCTAGTAAGTTTTCTCCCATTTTCAACAAATGTTACAGAATTAAAACTTGCCAAGTTGTGACTTGTGACTTTTCTGGTTTTATCTGATGCATCCAAATATTTCACAACTTCTGCCAAAGTGGCAATAATGAGAATATAAAAATCCCAAATTTAGATCCAAAGAGTTTGTATTTAACTTACCAGGTAGTGAGGAGATACATAATAGTTTGAAGTCATGGTAGGAGCTGAGCTTTAGAGAGATGATTAAGATGATCATGTACAGGAAAGTTGAATAAGTACAGAATGGAGACTGGTATTGAAAGTCTACATCAGGAAAGATTTGATTATGTAACTGTGAAAGGAACAAAAAAACATACCAATCTGAGTGGATTAAAACAACAAAAATTATTTCTTCATATCACATTTCTATCACAGGTCAGCCAAAAGTCTCTGCTTATCATGGTTATTCAGAGATTCAGGCAGACAGAAGCTGCATCTCAAAACATACTACCATGGTTACAGAGCCAGGGAAGCTAGAATGAAGTGAATGACTCTTAAGGGTCTGCCTAGAAGTGTCACACATCACTTCAACTTATGGTTTATTGGGTACAGAAAGTAAAATGACCCAGTGTAGTTCTTATGGGACAAGAGTAAATCTCCATGTGCAAGAAAAGAAAAATCAAACTTAGAATGAGAAGAATTAATGACTGCCACATAAAAGTAGGAAAGGAAGTTGATTGCATGGATAATGTGAGGAACAGAATTGATTAAGTAGGAATTTTTAAAGTAGAATCTATAAGACAGTTAAATCTGAGACTGTGTTTCCATTGTTTCTTTCGTCTATTTTTAGTAAGGTACCCACATTTCCTCTTTTGCTTCTTAAGGACTTCTAATATCAGCATCTAATACACACTTTCATTAGGGTGCTGTACACCCTCTCACGTGTGAGAGGTATGGAAGCAAACTAATCCAAAAAGTCTTTGAAATTCTAAACCTGACTATCCTAAAAGTTTTCGGTGCAATTTATTCAAAAGAAAGCTATGAATACAAGCTTGCTTTGAGAAAAAGACCACTTTTTTAGGCATCCAAAATGAGATGGGAAACAGGATATAGATTTGAATCTAAAGACAAACATTTCAGAGTCAGCAATCTCAAAGAGAGTTGAATCTCTGATAAACCAAAAGGTTATGTACCCACAGTTTGACATGTCATCAAGTAGTGATCTGGGAATCTCGGCAAAAATAGCAAACAAGTGAATTAATGACCTAAGGTTCTATAATTTTATTTCAAAAAAATAAATAAGGGGGGATTTCTTAAGGTTGAAATTAAACATAAACTCAAATTAGAATACAACAAAAGCAAAATTATGGAAATCACATCTCTTATCCACCTATCTACTTGAGTGTTAGTCAAAATACTCTGACAAGGTAGAGATAAATTTTACTTTTGTATTTTAATTCAATGCTCAGATAGTTGGAGCCACATGTTTAAATGTTTAAAAAAAAAAAAGCTGGCAAGAGGCAAGTATAACAACTTAAATTATAATACAAAATTTAGAAAAAATATTGTCCTTTCATCTAATCAATATTTAAAATCTTATTATACATTTTAAAAGGGGCTGCATAATAACAACAACAAAAGTCATCTGATAATCAGTCCTATCATTTCATGTGTATTTGATAGTTAATTGATTCCACTGAGAACCAATTAGTTAATAGTAGAAATCAGCTTCTATTTATGTCATGCTTTAGATAACGGTAGCTGACCAGATATTAGGTTTGTTAAGTTTTTAAGATATATAGATAAAAAAAATAATAATATGACATGGGATTTCTTTTTAAAGAAAATGTTATCTGAAGCCACTGCTTTAGTGTCTGGGGTAGCTTTTATTGGATAGCCATCCTAAAAATTTTGCATGCACTAAGCCAATGCATGCACTGATTATTTTCATTCTTTTCTACCACAGACTAAATATCATATATATGTATAATAGCATAACCTTATGAATTTATGGTTTCCAAACTCAACTAGAGCAATTTTTCTATCTTAAGTCTACCTCTACTCTTCCTAACTTACCTCCAGGAGAAGCATGCTTAACCTGACAATACCATAAACATAGGAGTAATGTAGATCAGGAGAGATATGAAGTGAGAGGTTTAGAGTACTGTATGTATGTGAAAACCCATAAGTAAGACAGAAAGACAGAATAATGTATTGGAAGATGTCTAGAGTCTGGAACATGCAGAATAGCAGAATTGTTGATGAGTTAGTGGGCAAGTCATGGTAAGTAATTTGATCTTTATTCTATATATATAAAGGAAAGTCATTAGATGACTTTAAGGAGAATTGCAATTCAATCTACACTTTTAAAAATATAATTTTCTCAACTTGGAGAAGAATTAATTGAAGGGGAGGAAGACTACCAAAGACAGTAGGGAAGGAATAAAGTAGACGGATGGGAGAAATATCTGGGAACTAATTGAAACAGCTTGATAACTGACTAGAAGTGGAAAGATAAGGAATAAGATGGCATCAAAGATTAAGCTGAACTTTTTACTTTACACATGTATTTGGATATCATCTGATGAAAGAATGAACCCTGGAATGAATAATTATTGAGCAAAATGTTACTTAATTTTACTTTATAACATGTTTGAATTGCTGGTAGGTGGTTGAAAAGACATTTGTGTTGGACATGTGCATTATGAGCCACAAGCATATATGTGACAGTAAAGCCAAAGATGGTATTTTCTGCTTAGGACGTCCATGTCAACTAGATGTCCTGGAAATGAGCTGTTAGTTATATCAATATTTTCAGAATGGATAGAGGCTGAAATGTCAGCAAAGCAGGATCAATATATATTTGCTAGAAAGATAAGAGGGAAAAACTCAGGAATGTGTAATCAAAGAAACTGAAGTTGCTGGAAATAATGAAGATAGAGGATTGTATGTCCAAATAGCACAAAGCTCAAAGGAGAAGTTCAGTGTACAATATGGTGGAAAAGTCAACTATGTGGACACTGCCTTTCAACCATAAAGACAGAGCATGAAGTAGGGCATGGCAATGTTAAAAAACTGCCAATGGACCAAAAAAAAAAAAAAAAAAAAAGCATCTACTAATAGATCCAGAGAATATTTGAATAAAAGATGAGCTAGTTCTGACTTTGATGTTTTATGTAATCACACCTTTTACAAATAAAAATGTGAAATCTCAAAATCAAATATATAATTTTATTTCTTATAGTTTATAATGTTTGGATAGTTGGTTATCATAACAAAACTATTGACTGGTAACAGATTACATACACTGTGCCTTTAAAAATGCACAATTAAATGCTATTTCCCAGTAAATTATTTATATCAATAAATAGTAACAAAAACAAATTGACAAAATTATCTCAATGTACCTAATGTGATAGATAATTCTTATTGAGTTGATGAATTTCAATTTCCCATTCAATACTTTCCATTAATAAGCATTACTAATGATAATAACTACCTAGATTAAAAATCAAAATCCTTACAGATTATCACAGTCGATATGATGTAACATTTTTCGCATACAAGTTACAATGAAGAGATTTTTCAGTTGGTTTGCAGAGTTCTATATAAGGAATCAAATACTCGAACCTGAATCTTATTTATCTAAATGACTCCCTTCATAATGCCATGCATAATTTGTAGTTTATGTAAAAATCAAATGTAACTATTACAAAATGCTGTATGTGCTAGGATGTCAAACACGCAGACAAATATATACAAAAAAATATATATACACGCACACTATTAATGTATTATTTAACTTTTATAAGAAAACATAACATACAGTATCACATATGTTAATTTGTTAAACTTGTTTTCTTAAATGCAATCATGACAAACATAAAAGTATAAAATTTTTATCTAAGAATGCTCATAAAAGGCTTTTTTAAATACTTAAATAATTTGATTTTGTGATATGCTTTATAATTATAATGTAGACTATTTATTGATGGTAAATGAACCAAAGAAGAAATTTCAATGTTCCAGCTCTTCTTGAGGAATAATGCTAATATGAATGCATGTTTCTGATCAGCTTAAGTGAAGTCAGGAAAAACTTGTAACTTGCAATCTTCATACCAATATCTGCTATTACCTCTTTAGCATTCCAGATCTGATTCCAGTAATGATTATTAAATTATTACTTATTAATTATTTACTTATAAAGCATTTTCTAAAGCTATAGTCGATTTTTTTCCCCAAATATGGTGTAAAAGAGAGCAGGACTGACCTGGTATTGCATACTTCCTCAATTGCTTTGGACTCGAACTAATTCCTACTGGTATCTGGGTAACCAGAATATTTCTTGCTTTGATAATATATAGCTCAATAATTTTCAATGTTGAAAATGAATGTAATTTCTAAACTATACTATCTTTATACATTGCAAGTGCATTATTCGTAACTTATACACTGTGTGGGAGATATTATAATTAAATAGCAAAATTTGCTTAATGATAATTTATATATCTGAAATATAGTAGCATGAAATATAGGAACATTCCTCATTAGCACAATACTTTTAAGACAAAATCTCCCAATCTGTGTTACGTGAGGGACAAGTTATGGGAGATATTAATAAAATCTTCGTGAAAAAAGAGGATTTCACAGACAAACTGGTAAACAATACATATTCTACCCCCTCTTCATGACTTGCAATATTCACCTGCTATTATTAATATCTGTAATAAATCAGCAGACAAAAATATACTTAATATAGTTAAGATGGTATCACCTAAATCAATTTTAGTACAGAATTATTTTGTCACAATGTGACTATGTTTTTTTTGCAGAAGATTATTTTGCAGTCCTACGGGAAGGCACTTTGAAAGATGCTTACTTAAAGCAAATTTTAAAATTTAGAATCTAATTGTGAAGTTCTGTGTGCCAAGTATTGTTCTAAGAACTTTAGAAACACTATCCAGTGTAAGACTTCTAACAAAGCTATGAGAGAAGTATGATTTTAATCTCTACTCTACCGGTGAGAAAACAAGCACAGACAGGTAAAGTAAATTTCCCTTAATCACACAAGTGCAAAGTTCTTAGGATATGGACCTGGAGGTTGTGGATCCAGGGTACAGATTTAATATATTGTGCTGGATTTCATTACCATTTTATCTTTATTTAATTTATTTTGTTTCGTCTCATTTCATTTTACACACTGTAAATACTAGAATTGGTTGTACAAAGTAGATTGAGTGTATCTATCCACACCTGCATCTCTGCTGGGATACCACTGCATCTTGCACAATAGAGATAAATTCCACAGGAAAAAGCCGTTCCAAATAGAGCACGGGTTAAAATTTTAACAACTCTCTTGACAGCCGAGCCATAGCAGATCCCAATGAGAGCTAAAATACATGGTGAGAGAGGTTTGAACTCTGAAGATGACTAGCTTGAGTGGACATATTTACAATTCTGAAAAGAATATCATTTGGACATTTTAGAGTGGGATTGAAAAGTAGCACACAAAACCCAGGTGATTACTGCCGCTATCAGAATGCAACTGTATTAACAGTCCAGGTAATCCCAGAGGCTCTAGTACCTTACTCTTCTTTGTCCTCAAAAAACTGAAACATATACAAAGCGAATAAATGTTCATAGGTGAGGGAGTCATTGATTCTACTATAAATTAGAAGGGTGTTAGATGAGTTTCCATTGAAAAATGCATTGCATAGGTCTTTAAATGAAAATAGTGTTATTCCTCCATCAGTTTGTGATTAGGTTAAAGTGCTAGTCATTGAACCAGTTGGGACAAGAACTGAGGAATTCGCACTACAGATATTCTTGTTATGAAATAAATAGATCAACATTTTCTGAAAAAGTTAAGTTCACCACACTTGGACTCAGGAGACTGACTTACGTTGGATCTTTCAGTTACTAGAGATTTAATATTTTGATATATGATTCTTACATTACTTGATTCCTTTCCCTAAGCGTGTTCAAACGCATAATTTCTAAGGTATTTGAAAAGCCCAAGGTCGTTTTGTAGTCAGATATTAGGAGATGCAGTCTTGTGTTTGCAATCGCGTCTTCTCTACAAATGGTCAGACACCAAAGGAGGTTAAGAGGAAGTTTCCTTGATGTCCTGTGTTGAAACTCAATGTGTTTACACACAAATGTGTTGTAAACAGTAGGGGCTGGGTAGTTGCTCTACAGTCACTTTGAGAATCTCCCATATAAAAAAAAAAATGCTCATTGATTACCTTCTATGTACCAGTATCGTATTAACATTACAAAAACATAAGTGAGCCAGACAAGTCCCAGCTTTCGCTGAAGTTCCACAGTATTTGTGAAATCTGGCTTATAAGATTTCACAGCCAAGAGCTTTCAATGCAAAGATGGGAATAAATACAGGGTACAGGTAGACTAGATGAGACAGCACAGGTTTTGTGAGTCACTAGAAATTTGTTTCCATAAGTAATGACATAGAAACTGAGACAAGAGGGATTCATGATCATTATCTAGGTGAAGAAGGCAAGGTATTACAAGATGAGAAAAACACAAATGCCAAAGACTGGAGGTGAGATGAATGGTGTATTTGGAAATTGCAATTAAAGTTTGACCTGAGTATTGAATTTAAGAATAAGAAATGGTACTGATAAGGCAGAATTTGTTGGCAGGATCCAGGCCATTATAAAATTTCCCAAGCGAAGGCATTAAAGGAGAATGGTTCCTTTAAGGTGTAATAATTTACATCTGAGCAGTGCTGGAAAACAGGAACAGAAACTTGTTCCTGATTTCTAGTGATCCTTCCAAACTACAAGAGGTTGAAATTAAGTTGTTAACATACGATATTACTCCCATTCTCTCTCTTTCTTCCTTCCCCTCAACCATTTGTCCTAGATGTAGAAGACTTTTCATGGACACATCTCTGCTGTTTTTGAATGTTCTTGATGCAAAAATGGATGTGATGATACTAGTCTCGCTAAGTTAATGCTAAATTGCCTCAACTACATGCTCCAGGCGTAGCTGTCTGTCGGGCACACCAAGGAGTCCAGTCTCAGCAGGAATCTCCAGAACCATCAGAGGGTCCTCATGAAAATGGTCTCAGTGCCTTGTTTAGTCCAGAGAATACACCATTGTTTCTTCATTATCACAATGAGACTATTCTAAGGTTCTTCAATCTGTAAGTGTTCTTACTCTCTGCAGTTTCTTTTTCCCATTTACTGGGAAAACAAAAAGATGATTTGAGTCTTGCCTCATTTTTTCGATGTTGTACTTTTTTTTTTTTTTTTTTTTGCGATACGCGGGCCTCTCACTGTTGTGGCCTCTCCCGTTGCGGAGCACAGGCTCCGGACACGCAGGCTCAGCGGCCATGGCTCACGGGCCCAGCCGCTCCGCGGCATGTGGGATCTTCCCGGACTGGGGCACGAACCTGTGTACCCTGCATCGGCAGGCGGACTCTCAACCACTGCGCCACCAGGGAAGCCCTCGATGTTGTACTTTTTAAAGGTTCATTTCAAATAAGACTTTACCAGACAAGGGTACAATTTAGTTTGTCAATATTTTCCTTAGATTGCCCCTTCTAATCTTGCAATTAAAATATTGATAATTTTAATTAAGTATATTTTATAAAATGTGAATAATTCAAGCAGTGAAGCAGCAGAGAGAATGATTGCTTTATAGATCATTTATTCAACTATAATCAGTCATATGAATTAGAATAATCACATGTTAGGGGTAAAATATACAAATTAAGCTGAATTGGGGAAAAGACTGGAAAAAGAGCCTTTTAAATACAGCTGATGAGGTTTATAATGATCAATTAATATTTCAAACCTTATTTGGTAACATAACTGCCATTTGCTAGAGTGTTATTATCAAATCATGATGGCTTTAGGCTATTTCCAAGAATAAATTTCAGCTTCCATGGAAAAAAAATCTTATTACACTGAAAATATTCAAAACAATACATTTATAGTAGCAATTAGACAGGAGTTTCAGAAGCTCCGTGGAAAAGCTGACCTACTTATTTGGGTCAATATGTTTTTTAAGTGTCTCCTTGAAGAGGGTAGTGCTCTAGGAAACTGAATTTACCAACTTTTGGTGTCAAACATTAATATCAATAATTAAAATGTGAAAATTCATTTCCTATAAATTTTCTTTAGAAACTTGCTCAAGCATAAAGAAATGAAAGGGAAAACCTTACTTTGAGATGTCGGTTATAGATTCTATTGAAAATACTACATAGCTTATTAAAATATTCAAAATCTCATTTAAGTTGAAATTATTATATAAAAATGCCTTTTAAAATCACCAGCTCTCCTGGTAATCAGTGTTCAATGGAAGAATGGATAAGCTCAACATTTAAAGAATCTTACAATTTACTGCCAATCTTCAAAATAAAGACTTTTAATTATTTTGGCACACCTCAATTTATTATTCAGTATAGAAAAGAAAATGATCTGTATAATACAATTGCTCCTAGTAACTTTGGATATACATAGAAGGAGTGTGACATATGAGGGGGAGCAGTTGTTAGGCCTTTTAAAGCAAATGATAATTAGGAATCTTAAATTTTTCTTGGGACCCAACAAACTAACTTTACCTCTGTGTTTCTTAGTCGCAAAAATGGAAATGATGATGCTATTTCCCAGGTTTCTGTGAGTTTAAAATGAGAAAACTACGAGCTGTAGAAGCAAACCATCTGATTTCTTTTCAGTGACAATTGGTAAAATGAACATAATGCTATACTGTAGGATAATTTTGAAGATTAAATCAGATAACTCATAAAGTAAATAACAAAGTGTCTGACATAGTGTAAGCACTGAATAAAAGTAGATATTTGTCACAGTAAGAAAGTAATAACTTCCCATTTTGTACTTATTTATAATATCATCTTTATAAAGACAAACATCATGTTAAAATATAACACATGCTATTGATGAAGGGAGAATACATTGTTTGTAATATAGTCTTCAGTTTTATTATATATTTCCTGTGCCAAATCTAAAATAATATTAAACAGTCAACATGCATCTTGCCCTACAATTTGTTTCTTTATATATAATCTTGTCTTTCTCCTGGTCTCTGTCAGAAACTTTAGCAAAGACTGCTTCACTTTTAAAAGAATCTGCTAGGTCAATCCCAGGTCAACATTTAAGAAACCTCTAGTGGTCAACGTGTCTTATATCTCAATTCAAGAAAAAAAAAGACACGTGAAAAAGATGGCCATAAGAGTACTCCCTACTTGCTACTTTGAGAACAGTGTTATTTAAGAAAATGGAAGTGATAACCATTTTGTAATGCATGTAGAGAAGTGTTGCATAAAAAAACATATGTAATAAAGGTGGTTATAAAAGAAAAAAATTGAAATTTATATCTCAGTGCTATTTCAACTATGCTTGAGAACATATCTTTTATTAAATAAATGTTAGGGTTGGAACACAGGGACTAAAGTGAGAGTGTAGGTAGGAACAAAGCTGCTTTTTCTTTCAGTATAAATGAAATATGAGTTTGCCAAGGATGTGGAATAGAAATTTTGGATCTCTTAACTATCTTGAACAAGTTGCATTTAAATTTGATGAGATAATACTTCACCTATAGGAACAAAATATAATTTACCTAGTGTAGCTCATTCCCTCAAAGTTGAAAGGCTTATTAAACGTTGCATTATGTAAAAAGTTTTGAAGTCGGGCTTCCCTGGTGGCACAGTGGTTGAGAGTCCGCCTGCTGATGCAGGGGACACAGGTTCGTGACCCCGTCCGGGAAGATCCCACATGCTGCGGAGCAGCTAGGCCCGTGAGCCATGGTCACTGAGCCTGTGCATCCGGAGCCTGTGCTCCGCAATGGGAGAGGCCACAACAGTGAGAGGCCCGCGTACCGCAAAAAAAAAAAAAAAGTTTTGAAGTCTATTATAAAAAAAATGATGTCTGTTATGTCTTCACTGTTCTAAGACTGATTTTTAATATGGCTCTCTATCCACTAATTTCAAAGTCAGGTCAGAGCTTAATCAGTCTTTTCTTTCTCTTCCCTGGTAGAGGAGCATTTGTAAAACTAGATGAGACTCTGATCTAAATTAACAATTACAATTTCAAAGCGCAAAACCCGGCAATGTAGGTACTGAGTGAAGAATTTGATAAAGCCAATTAGTTTTGAAATTAGTAAAAAAAAAAAAAAGAGAAACTGCAAAGTGAAAAATGGAACATAAAAGGTTAAAAAAGAAGTCTGTCTGAGCTTTTTCACTCAGGGTCAAAGTGACTTTCTAGTGCAGTGATAAACAGGAATTATGAAACAAAATGATGTTAAAATCACATGGAAAAATAAAAAGCATTGTCACATTCTCCCTATCTCTGTGCCTTATTTCATATCTATCAGCCTCAGCACAAATGACAATTATAAGCAAATGTTTTGCTGAATATTTCTTCTTTTGTGAGAAATAAGAAAGTTAGGGAATAAATATAAATAACTGCATTGAAGATAGATGAAAAGATAGATTTTGAGCTAGGCATAAAGTCATATTAAGCTTAATGCCTTCTGAAGAATTTTCAGTGGTATAAGTTATCACACAAAAGGGCCCATATTAATGTAACAATTTTCAGATATACATTTTTAATATCTGAGGAAAAGAGTGGTAAACAATGCAAGCAATACTATTAAATATAATCTTAACTCTTTGGTAGTATTTTAAAATCGTCTGATATTTTATAAAAAATGTTAAAAAGATCTGGTGTCTATTATATTACATCCTTCTGTTAATGAGAAAACCTGGAATACACTATCTGAAATGTACAATTAAATATTCAATTCACTCTAAAAACAATTTTGGGAGAGTAGTAATTGATACAAGCTTGTGAAACTGGGTTAAAATTTTCTGTGTCTCTAATTGTAATTCATATATATTAGTCAGTGGAAACAGCCATTAATAAATCTTCTAAAGTTTAAATCATTCATTTAAAGTTAATTATGCCCTAAAACTTTGCCGGTATATGTTAGGTCTGAGAATAAATAAAGGAAGAAGAGGCCCTGTTTTTAAACAACTCAAAATATTGTGGAAAAGAAAAACAAACAGAAAATAAAAATTCTAAGTAAACCTAGTTACATGAACAAGATAACAGTTCAGCATGGAAAGAAATGCATGATTTCAGTGTACACTGGACTCTGCTGACTAAAATGCAGCTGGGAATCATCAATGTGACTGCTTAGGCTCTGCCTGATCTGGCTCCCAAGTTACATGACCCTTGATTATTCTTCAACCTGTATTATATTGATATTATGTGCACTCACAATATCTTAGCCACACTGTTCTTCTGTCCATTGCCTATTCTGTCCATTGTCTATTCTACAGGCTAGGATTATTCCCCTCACTTGGAACTTTTGCACTTTCTATATTCCTGTATTTATAACTTCTTTACGATTCTTTCCATAGGCAGCTCTTTATTTTTTTCTAGGTCTTGTTGTCGGTATCAACCCCTCAGAAATGCTTTCTCCATCTTGCTATCTGAAGCAACCCCTCTGCCTGTTATTTTGAATAGTTGTACTCTTTCTGTTTTTCTGGAAATTCTTTGTTTCTTTACATGGTTGTCGGTTGTCTTCTCCACTAGAATAGATGCACTATGAAGGCAAGTAACAAAATTTTATTTTTTGTCCTGCTATCCTCAATTCTTAGTGCAGTACCAAGAAGCCCCAGTTTCCTCATTTGTAAAATAGGGATAAGTTATAATATGACTTCATGGGGGTGATTTTTTGAATTAAATAAGAAAATGCATCTAAATATCTAGAAGAGTGACTATAGTGACTGCCAAAAAATATATATTTTTTCACGCGTAAATTTTTGTGCTGATAATCTTCTACATGCTACAAGTGTTTGGCTGCAGAGGGGAATAAATACTGTATTTAAAATACATTCAGTATATAGAGATAACAAAAGTTTCATATTTTATATATAATGGATACCAATGATATAATTTATACACATAATGGACATTATACACATATACAATAACAATCAGTGTCATAAACAACAGATATTACATATCTATCCAAATACTAGATGTAATTCTTTATGATGTGAATAAAGTTTTGTGTTAAATATCATCATGTCAACAATAAAAATGACTAAAATAAACACATAATACTTCTGACTCTCTCTTTATACATATATATTCAATTTAATGGGATGGTCTTGTGAAAAAATAAAATTGGTCTTAAATGTAATTTAAAATTGTAAGTTAAAAAATGCTATTATGAAGCAAATGTAAAGTAAAAAAAAATAATTTGTCTTTTACTAAATTTCCAATTTTAGGAGGACTTCTTTTCTTCTTATTGTCAGAGTTTCTGTAAAAAATTAAATGAGTATAATGATGAGCAATTACAGAATGAGATATCTTTGGAAATCAAATCAGCCTGTATCATTACTACTTTCTTGAAAAACTGATACTGTAATTGTTAGAATAATACCTGAACCTGTGGTGAGCTTATGATCTTACAATTACATGGGGAAGGCAAATGAGAGCAGTTATAAATATTACACCACTGTCTCTCACAAAAAATGAAAAAAATAGTAAATTCGAAGAATAGAAAAATTCTGTTACTTTTTAAAAGAGATTTTTATTAAGAAGAACATAATTTCCATTACTGTACCTTATAATTACCTTAAAAATTGGCAAAATAATCGTTGTAAATGGAAGATAAGTTTAAAATGAAAAAACAGTCCTAGGTTGAAAGGATGCAGCACAAAACAGGGGATTCTTGTGAAGGGAGAGAGTATCAGTGGTGGCTAGGAAGTGGGAGGAAGATTTGAGGAAATACCTTAGATACACATTTTACACCAAAACCCCCCCACAAACAAACAAACAAAAAACCCTCAAGCACACCATTAGACTACAACTGGCCCTGAATAATCTTTTCTGAAACATAATGTTTTAAAATATATTCAAAATGTCACTCTTTCATTTGAACATTAATTAAAGTCATGGCATTTAATTTTCCTAACTTTATAAAAAGTAATGAAATTAATGTGACATTCTGTGTTTTATCTTCTCCCCATCTTCACCCCATCATAGTTCATATGATCACTTTCTCGATAACACTTTCTACTTCTGTTGAATGCTCTCTCAATTAATTAAGTTTTCTTGTTATTTTAAATATTAGTTATCTATGCCTCTTTAGTAATTTTATGCTCCATTTTCTCAATTAGTAGTTATAGCTACAGACAATATGCCATTAAGAGGAGGGTTCATAGGTTATAGATTATGATCTTCTTCTAAATGTGAGCTGACTGTTTAGATGCCATGTCCATAGTAAGAAAGAAAGAGAAACAGATTTATTGTGACCCTTTTCTTGTTTATATCTGCCTTCAGGTTTCTATCAGATTTAATTATGTTAATACAACAAATATTTTCAAATACAAAATGCCTTTGAAGAACAAAGAATAGAAGCAGTTGATAACTTAAAAAGTCAGCCTTGTGTTTACTTTAAAAATATGTCAGATTTATGGGCTGGAAATTTTCTTTTTCAGAATCTTAATTTGTTAATCTGACACTAGCCATATAGTTCAAAATAAGCTTATTTTTCCTTTTAATTTCTATAGAATTATTTTATATTACATTTTAAATTAAAAATTTTTAAGTGGTCATTGTGAGGGACTTAATACTGTACTTTGTAAGAAAAATATCTTTTGTTTAAAATACTGGGCAACTCACTGAATCTGTGGTAAAGTTGAAATATTGTCAAGATCTAGAGATCAGGGATTCTAGGAAACACTCATCGTAAGGAATACACACCAACCATTTTCAAAGTTTACGTTTTGGAGAATATCCTTGAATTGGTCGACTTTTTTTTAATCATAGTTTTTCCCTCTGTTCCAGAAAAGAAGTGTATCTTATTAACTTCTGGCGTATACACAATAGTGTGAAAAGTAATTCTCTACCCAAAAGGAAATTTGAATTTTTAATCAAGAGATAATTTGGGACCAGTAAAAATAATTCATAACCATAATAGCCTCTTTCACTTCCCAACATTCTTTTAAACTATTATCTCTGATATCTCATGAGTAACCCAATCATTTAATCTCTCAGTGGCTACAGCAGGTAGGTTTTTTTTGTTGTTGTTTGTTTTTTAATCATGCAGGTAGTGTAAATAGATTCAGATGAAATTCAGCAGAAAGTAACTTCATATGTTATTGGCGAGGTAACCAAAATACCAGTAAACCTCTACAAAAATTTTCAGATGGTAATTAACAGAATTCCATCCAAAATAACACCAAGGAATTAGTCTGGTGAAGATGTCATTGCCACTAATATAGAACACTGTACCCTGCAGATTTTACCAATTGAATTGAACATGATATTGCTGTGAGCTCCCCTGCTACTGCACCACAAATACTGGATGCTGCTGCAACAGTGCAGATATGACGTCAAATAGACAAGCAGTGAAAGAAAACTAGATAAATTAGATTACAGCAAAATTTAAATCTTTTGTGCTCTAATTGCTACCATCAAAAAATGAAAACATTTGGGAAAAAAAAATCTTCAAATCACGTATCTCACAAGGGACTTTGATCCAGAAACTATAAAGAGCTCTTACAACTCAATAATAAAAATACAACCAATAAAAAGACAAACCAATAAAAACTGGGCAAATGCATATTTATGGAATCTAAAAAAAAAAAAATAAGGTACTGATGAACCTAGTGGCAGGGCAGGAATAAAATATGTAGACAGAGAGAATTGACTTGAGGACATGGGGAGGGGGGGGGAGGGGGAAGCTGGGGTGAAGTGAGAGAAGCATCTACATATATATGCTACCAAACGTAAAATAGATAGCTAGTGGGAAGAAGCCACATAGCACAGGGAGATCATCTCAGTGCTTTGTGACCACCTAGAAGGGTGGGATAGGGAGGGTGGGAGGGAGGCTCAAGAGGGAGGGGATATGGGGACATATGTATGCATATGGCCGATTCACTTTGTTGTACAACAGAAACTAACACAGCATTGTGAAGAAATTATACTCCAGTAAAGATGTGTAAAATAAAATAAAAGTATTTAGAGTTTGAAATTAAAAAATACTGGGCAAAAGATTTAAATATGTTTTCCACAATCAACTTCTCTAACTTTATATTAATTTTTTAATAAATATGCACATCTCTTGCACATTGGATTTCTTGCCACTTTTTTATGTTATTTTATTTTTTTATTTGCTTTTACATCCCCCAGGTCTTTTATTTATTTGCTCCTCCAAGTTAAAATGCAGAGGGAGAACTCCTATCATCCTGTAAAATTTCTACGTGCACTTCAAGACTCCGATCAAATATATTTCACTCATTAACATTCATGAAAATGTCTGTGGTGAAATTAGTCTCACCATTATTTTACCCATGTAGTAGTCTATTTGCATCTTTATATTGTTACTTATTTTTGTGGGTCATGTTTGTGTACGTAACTGCCTCTCTTTTGAAGACAGGAAAAATACCTTGGTTCTCACTTTTTGTGAGCTTTGTATTTCCCAGGAATCTAAACAGGGTCCTATAAATATAGAAGTTCAATAAATTTGAAGAATTGAATTCAGCACACTCATACCCAGTATTATTTAACAAATCAAGATATATTATTTCACACCTATATGTGAGGTAAATGTTAGTTATCACTTGGGAATACCTGGATGTATACTTTGCTTATGAACACTATACACTTTACAATTGTGTTTTGGAACATTCCCCTTTCCTAGGATATGGGCTTTATTAAGATTTATTAATTTTAAAGTTAAAATCTCTTGGGTGAAACAGGGGTATAAAAAGGTATTTTAGGAATAAATTTTAACAGAAGTTAAAATGATTTATATTTTTAAAGAAAGAAATTTCAAAACATTCATTACCAGGCAATTGCATAATATGATGTATTCATAAACTCTTCCATGATTTTAGTTTTAATGAAAACGTACGTAAAGTGTTTAAACATGATTGGTGTATATTTTCAGTATTATTCAATCATTAAATAAGCTGTGAGGAAAACTACTAACTTGAAGGCAGCAAATATATTCCTCCTACTTGTTTAAAAATAATATCTACAAAATATTACATATTTAGCATAGTGATTTTACAATAGTGTTCAGAAAACTCTGAAATATCAGGCAAGGTTCCTGGAAGTTTTCCTCTTGGAAAGTTAATTCAAATCTCCCAGTGCTGTTTCCATCAGAAAAAAACAACTTTTACATACTGGCATTTCATATTTTTTTGTGTGTGAAATACAGTTTCACTGGTAAAATATTATTTGCAAATATTTAGCTTTATTAAATGATTGACATTAATCTCTGATATATGTGAATAAAATATTTGGTTCAAAATTATTTAAAAATTTCAGTACAGTTTATTATTCCAGAATTAGCCACATTATAATTTAACCACCTTTTAGAAAATATTTTGAAATAGTAGTTTTTGGGGATCAATAAGTAAGCTATTATATAGAATACTGAAAATAATTTCCCTTAATTTTAAGGTGGCATATACTAAATCTATGATATTTTATAGTAAAGTGTTAGGAGTTTTAAAGTAAATGGAAAATTATGCCAATTAATGATTCCAGGTGGTAGATATCAGTCATGAGAATTAATAACACAAAAGGCAGTGGTTCACAGACAACACGTTTGGTGATATTTAAGTATAGTTTATAGGCAGAAGAAATGTGCTAATTTAGGAGACCATGGAAGGAACGCTGAGTAATAGACTAGGAGGTATAATTTCAAACTATAGAAAGACTATCAAGGAAGGAAAGATTATCAAAGAATACAGCCTTAACTGATATTAATTTGCAGTGTGACTGAGGAGGCTGAAGACTAAGAAAATATATTTCCACTTGGCAACAAGTATATATCATTGCTTAGTTTTGAGAAACGTTTTCAATAAAATAATGTTGAGGGTCAAATGATAGATGGCTAAGCACTAAGTGCTTGATGACAATAACAGCATATATTTTGTATAAGAAATTTTGTAGTATAAGGAGAATACATTAAAAAAATTAAGTAGGAGTAGATTTGAAAATTAAGTAGGGGTGACTCCGAAATGGAAGATGTAGATTTAGAAAATAATGAAGCACTACGACCTCATACCCACTAGAAGAAATAAAGTGGGAGAGAAGTGAAAACAGATGAGTATGACTGAAAAAAATAATTTGCAAATTCTTGCAAACCATGTCTTCTTTCTCAGATAAGGTAGTTTTATATATTAATTACGTTTATATATTAATTACGTTTTTGTGGAAGATGCTAAAACTAAGTCTTTGATTAGATAAAAAATAAAAAACTATATATTAAAGTAAAATAAGGAAAAGGTTATTTTCAAACCTTTGGATATTTTCAAACTCGGATATTATTTCAAGTACATGCTCTGCAAGTGTTTCCTTTAAGCCAAAATGATCTATTAAGAATATGTAGAGAGTAAGATGAATCACAATTCTTTTAGATGGTTTCTTTCAAACAGGATAATCACCACTAAAGTTCACAGTGAGACATGACAGCTATAAAAGAACTCTAATATTTTCTGATGAGAGTATCACATGCTGGCACCTTATATTGCTGACTAAGATCTAATCGAAAAGTTATAAACTGTAGCACACAGTAGAATAACAATCAATCGATCTTAGGAAAACCTTTTTAGGTAAGATTTTATAAACTTAATTTTTGGGTATTTTCCAAGTTTGTGTGCAGCCTTGGTGTTATATGACTTCATAATATTTCATTATGATACCATTTATGCCCATGTCTAACAAAATGTGTTAATTAAAAATGTTCATTCCCTAGTACTGACATCAGTTTGAATTTTCATATTTTTCCCTTCCTTATTTTGCTATCATAATGATACTAAAAAAAAAAACTATATGTATTTTTGTATTAGTCAAGGTTCTACAGGGAAACAAAATCAATAGGATATATTTCTTTGTTTGCTTGTTTATTGTAGGAATTGGCTCACATGGTTATGAAGCCAAGAAGCCCCTTAATCTCTTGTCTGTAAATTGGAGAATCAGGAAGCCAATGGTGTAATTCAGTCTGAGTCTGAAAATTTGAGAACCAGGAACTGTGATGTCCAGGAGAAGGTGGATGTCCCAGCTCAGGAAGAAAGCAAATTTGCCCTTCAGCTTCTTTCTGTTTGGGCCCACGCTGATGAGAGTGGATCTATTTATTCAGTCTACTGATTCAAAAACTAATCTCTTCCAGAAATATCATCACAGACATACTCCGAAATAGTTTTATTAGTTATTTGGGCCTCTGTTACCCAGTCACGTTAACACAAAATTAGCCATCACACTGAATAGTTTTTTCCTTTCTTTTTTTAATGTTTTGGATTATTTTCTTAAAATAAATTCCTGGGATTGAGATTATCTGTCCAAGATGTGTAAATATTGTGTGACTTAAAAAAGTTAACCTAAACATTTATATGTATTCATCAGTATAGAATCATTATTCCACCTAGAAATCCTTTTGCAGTCAGTACCCAAAGGGTTTAATGAGCTCATCATTTAAACCACATTGTCTACAACAATGATATATATATATATATATATATATATATATATATATATATTTTTTTTTTTTTTTTTTTTTTTTGCGGTACGCGGGCCTCTCACTGTTGTGGCCTCTCCCGTTGCGGAGCACAGGCTCCGGACGCGCAGGCTCAGCGGCCATGGCTCACGGGCCCAGCCGCTCCGCGGCATGTGGGATCTTCCCGGACTGGGGCACGAACCTGTGTCCCCTGCATCAGCAGGCAGACTCTCAACCACTGCGCCACCAGGGAAGCCCAACAATATTTATATGCTAAGATACTGAAATATTTTCAAATGTATACGATTTGGTGTATGTTTTTCAGTGTAATAATTTTTATAAATTGTAAGAAATGCTACCTATGACAAATAAACATAATTTATACTCTAGCCTTCCATGAATGAGTAGAGCTTTATAGAAGAAAAAATGTATTCTTGTCAAGATTTATCTCAAAACGTTATAATTTATATTAAATGTCCTATATACTAAAAAAAACCTTTTTTCTAAATAAATATTTATAAATTCATATTATTTTATTTTCTCTCTTATTCCAGAAATGTAGCTGGATTTAATTTTTGAAGAATTTCAACATAAAATTATTTATTTTGTTCATATTTCCTTATGTTCTAAAGTTGTGATTTTAAAATTTGTGTTCTTATATAGATGATTTTAAGCACATGCATTTAAAAAGATGCAGTAAGAGAAATTACATATTATATTTTTATATTTACTGTAGCGGGGTAGAATATTTTACTGTGATTTTCTTAGATTTTTCTCATAAAATAGACAAACTATGGTTTGAAATTATCATGAACAAGAAGAACTAGTGATAAACCATCTAAAATTACTGGGACCTCTTTGAGTAAGAACAAATATTTTTAATATGAGTATCTTTTTTTTGGAGCCAATCAGTTGATTGTAAATTTATGTCATGTATAATTTGGTCATTTTAAATTTCAATTAGATACATACTTATGATACTTAATTTGAAGTATTATCATGACAATACTCTGAATTTTAATTAGATATTTAGGAGATGGCTTGACTATGAGGATATGTTTTATAATATTTAAATATAAAAGTACTTTTACTAAAAATCATATTTTTATTTATATTTCATTATTTATATAATTT
The DNA here is from genome assembly GCF_964270905.1 of Leucopleurus acutus. NCBI lineage: Eukaryota > Metazoa > Chordata > Mammalia > Artiodactyla > Delphinidae > Leucopleurus > Leucopleurus acutus. Next base: position 57,872,004 of record NC_139160.1, read on the forward strand.
ATCTTTTCATTGAAAGGCAGTTTAAGTCCAACACTTAATGCAATACATCTATTTTAAGGAGAGAATAATCAATTATCTTTCCTATATTTTACAATAAATGTATTTCTTTTATATCTGTGTATGTTAATATATGTGGATCTCCTACCAAGAATGCATTTAGATGCTATATTTTTATATTTTTCCCAGCTCTCTAATGATAGATATCTAGGTCAGTTCCTACTCTGGGAAATAACAAACACCACTGCATTGCACATTCTTATAATGTCTCCTTACAAATGTGTGCGTGTGTTTCTCAAAAAGGTGAATAGTGGGAAAATTGTTGGGTCACAATGTATTACTATATGTCATCGACTATATTTATAGACTATTCATTACATGCTCTCAAGAAGCAGTTATCCCAAATTTTCATTAGTATTTGATATTATTTGACTGAGTTTTTCAAATATCAAGGATCAAGTCTATACCTTTTAAAAATTTACCTTGCATGCTAACTTATAACGTTATAATCTCTTTATAGATTACCTTCATGATATGCCATTCTATGAATAGCTAACTCACATTTACTGCTCATTTTATTCTAATTTATTATGTTATTTATTTTTCAGGAACTTATTGGATAGTGTCAATAGCAATTTTTGTCAGCTTATTTACTGTAAGTATTTCTCTCAATTCATCTGCTCTACCAAGGAGCAGAAACACAAAAGCCAGGATTGGTTTACTTGAATGTTAAAATATGGACACCAGTTTCAAACCATACTCATGCTGCCTCAGTATGAGCTGCCTTCCTTACATAAATATAAGACACAATGTTCAACTTTCTCTTTTCCATTCAAACAAAACATTTTTTTTACTCTTTCATCCAGTATCCATTGACCAAAATCTTTTTATAGTTTCATTTTACGTGAATATATTATATGATATTACTCAGTAATCATTAATCTATTAAAACAACTTTAAAAGGACTATGTTCTTAATCAATGTATATATTATATTTATATAGAATATGAATATAAATAAGATACATTATTTATATCTTCATTATTAATATAATAGATAAAAGAATTTATGCTTACACCACCTATATTCTTAAGATTTTTTATTTTCTTCTCAGACAACCTAAAGTTCACATACTGTTAGCTTTTTGAGAAAGCTTCAGTAAAATTCCTTAATCATGTTAATGTAAAATTAAATTAAATATAAAGCCTTAAGTATAAGGAAGAAATATACAATCAAATTTAAAAATTCAGAACATATATTACTAAAAATCATGGTTAAGTATATCATATATTCCTGAGGTAAAGAGTGACTTTTAACACTAATGACAAAGCCTGTAGAGGCAATATGTAAACACATTCTAAAAAGTAAATTTTAAATACCTAGAATGCTTCCAAATTAAGGCAAGTTTAAATAATGCAACCTAAAATGACTTTTAAAAATAACGTTACATAAACCCATCCCACAAGTCAAACAATGTCAAAATCTTGGTGTATATTCCTTTACGCATATACTCTATGTATATAATAATGCACATTTTATTTTATTAAAAATATTTTAGTTTATCCATCCTGTACTTTAACTTGCTGTTTATTCTCTTTAACATCAAAAAGGATATAACATGCAGAATTAAAATTACATTGCAAACCAGTGAAATATCTGTAACACATCTTATTAAAAGCTATTTAAAAGTAAAAACTTAGGAGATAAAAACAATTTTAAAAATTGCCAAAAGATAGACTGGTTACAATTACTTGAAAAATATATTCAACTTCACTAGTAATAAAATACATGCAACTTAAAATAGAAATTTAATGAACTTTAATTTTTTCAAAAAATAATTATTTAGTTAAAATACTAATTTTTTAATAGAAATTTCTGTACAAGATACTTGTAATTCGCCCATACTATTTTACATGATTTAATTGGTAATATATATCAAAAGTTTTAAATATGTTTCTATCCCTTACTTGGAAGTGGTGACTGGTTAATTAAATTATAATAATATTAAATATCAAGTCATTAATGGCACTGCAAAATTATAATGCCATATTTTAATCGGTAAAACAAGTTTAAAGAACATTCAAGGGGCTTCCCTGTATTTAGAACCATGGTTACATTGTTATGGTTATGCACAGAGAAAAAGAATATGGCTTTATATATTTATATTCTAAACAAGAGGGAAAAGAAATGATTTAGCATTTGAACAACAAATACATAGCAATGTAAGTATAGGCATTTCATAAAGTTTATGTGGAAAAGTCTATATGAGAGAACAGCTAGAAAGGTTTTGAAAAAAGAAAGGTCATATGAAGACCTAACCTTACTAGGAATTGAAATGCCTTTAATATTAGTATGTTTAAGCTGGTGCTACTGAAGGAGTAGCAATCATAGCAATAAAGCAAAGTTGAAAGTACAGAATAACTGTGGGAACTTACTATGCTAAAGATTATATTTCAAACTAACATGGGAGAGTAGATGTTTTAGTAAATTGTTTTGGAAGTAGCTATTTTGAAAAGTAAATAAAGCTAGATATCTACACAAATCCATTATCCCAATAACTTCTTCATCAATGATCTAAACTGAAGACACATTAAAACTACAGAACAATACAGAGACTGTTACATTCATAACACTGTAATGGAAGAAGGTCTTTCAAATAATCAAAGGAATCCCACAAGCTGGAAAGGCTAATGAAATTGGACACACACAATTAAAAAAAAAAGAAAAAAAAACTTTTGTGGAGTGAAAGGGAAAAAAAAGCCTAAACACTCTAAAATTAAATATAGATATCTACACAGAAAATATATAAGCATAATATATATATATTACACGCTTATATGTGCACACACATATATATGCATATAGTCTATGTAAAATTTAACATATGTCTGTTTAAATAATAAATTTATGAATACCTGAGCATATTTTTACAATAATAGGAATTTTTCTTATTACAGTAACAGGGACTATTTCTAGAACAGGAGATAAGAAAATTTCACATCTATACATTTTCACACATAAGCCTACATACATACATATGCACTCAAAGACAGTGAATGAGTTAGAAATACTGTTAAAGCCTTCTTTGATGCAAATGTTCTTTGCATTCTCCACTTCTGGGAAGGTGGTGTGGTCATGTGACTTGCTTTGGCCAGTGAATTATGAGTGGTTATGAGTAGTATATCTGTAGAATAGATTTCTAGACAAACAGTTGTTTTTTTTTTTTTTTGCGGTACGCGGGCCTCTCACTGTTGTGGCCTCTCCCGTTGCGGAGCACAGGCTCCGGACGCGCAGGCTCAGCGGCCATGGCTCACGGGTCTAGCCGCTCCGCCGCATGTGGGATCTTCCCGCACCGGGGCACGAACCCGTGTCCCCTGCATCCCAACCACTGTGCCACCAGGGAAGCCCTAGACAAACAGTTTTGGCATCGAATAATAAATGCAGTTTAAACTTCAATAGATAGTTTTCAAATAAAAGAGACTGCATAGATGTACATTCTGAATCGTGTTATTTGGAGTTCCTTAAAGCAAAAGCATTTATGATCCAGTACATAATTTGCAAAATCATCTTTCCAGTGCAAAAGTGATTGATCTTATTCTAGATAATGACTCCTTACGCTCTGTCCTGGAGGTGAAGTATAACCCCAACTTAACTGCAAGTGATCTGTGACATGAGTTAGACATAACTTTTTTTTTTTTGGTGCAAGTGGGTAGAATTAAACCCCTGAGATACTAGGCATATATGCACTGCAGCATAGTCTAACCTGATCTGATACCCTGGTTAGGTGGTAAGCCTTACTTTAGATAAAACTTCCCTTTTTATTACTTATTAATCTTGGGAAAGTAACAACAATATCTGTCTAACCCTCAGTTTTCTTATACCAAAAGTGTTAAATGCAATTATTTATATAAAAATTGATGTCTTCTTATCTACTTTCAATAGAGAAAATTAGAAGTTGAATGGATCTCTGATTCATCTGCTTAACTAAAGTACTTCCTATGATTTTTTACCTCACCATTTTAGGAAACATTTTTTTTTTCAGCAGTCTTTGACATTTCCCATTGATGAGAATATGAAATTAAGATTGTCTATTATGTCCTAGGATTTTTAAAATTATTTATTTATTTTAACCTTCTTAATAGTTACATAATACTACTTAAGGCTCCTCTTGTGACTATAAATTTTAATTAATATGAAGGCAGGGCAAAAGAATGTCACTATTTATACTTGAAATATTTTCAGTAGGCATTTCTTAAGTTTTCTCATTGAAACCACCTTGAAAAAGAAAAATCTAAATCCTACCAACGTTTAGACTTTAGGAAGTGATATGTTTAGTTTAAAATATGTTTAGTAGAAACAATTGGAGACAATTCTGAATTAATCAATTGGACCTAGCCAAAAACATTTTGATTTCTATTATTGAAAATTTCTTTTTCTCTGAGTTAGATAAACTTAAATCAGGGTTTGTTTCTCTGATTCATCTCAATACAGTACACTTAACAGAGGGTGCTCAGTGGAGATCTGAGATCTGTTCCTGATGAAGTCCAAAGCCTCCATAGGCCTAGAGGGGATGGCTAAATGGGAAAGAAATCACTGTAAGAGTTTTGAGAATTAGCTAGTTGTGGGAATCCTACACAACTTGCTTCATCATATGATACTTGGAGCTCAAAATGGCAGAAGTAATGATTTGGTCGACGAAGGGTTATTAATACCATATCCATGTGTAACACTGAATAAGGATATCAGGATTACCAACGTGTGTTACCTTAGGGTAACAGTTACTTTCTTGCTAGTGGAACTTAATATAGCCCATACATTAAAATAAAAATAAATAAATCTATTAAATATATATATATATAGCCCAAGCATTAAAACTACTCAAAATGAAATATAGCATAGTGTGGAAAATTGTATACAATTCAATTATAAAATTAAAAAAAATAGATCACAATGTTGGGTCCATAGATATTTAAACTTATTCACATTTTGATTTATTAGTGCTGTTATTATTATATAGTAAACACATACTTCATAATTTACTATTTTCTCAAATACGAACCTCCATACTTAACATTTTGAAATTATTTCCGAAAACAACTGCAGAAAGAATGCTGTCCATATACACTAAAATTGAGTCTATGTTAATACATACTTTGAGGAGAGGAGGTTCACATAGAAAATTTTTATTTATTTTTTGCCTTAGTCCAAGTATACCTTTAGGTTATGTGCACTTTGATGGCAAAATAGTTCTTAAATATATAATTCAAGGATAGAATTTCAAAGATGCTAAATGAATGCATGTTAAAAAGTCTTAAAAAATATTTAGTCCAGGTTGAATTTCACCAGGGCTAGATTAATTGTCTTAGTTCTGAATTGATTAATGAATTTGACTTCATTTCTAATGAAAAATATTGTTTAAATATTTGATAGATTTTCCCTAGAATGACTAATGGAATATAAAATATACATTCTTATTAATTCATATAGTTTATTCCTCAAAGAACATTTTAATTCATTTTTTTTGATTAATAACAATGTCCACAAGAAAGGCTAGTCCCCAGCGACATACTGCATCATTACTGACAACTAAAAAAAAAACAAACCCATGAATATTTAATGTTTAATAACAATTTACAAAATTACAGACCATAATAACGAGAAGAGATTGTGGTATTTGAATTCAGTCTCTTGGTACTAATCATGTAGTACAAATAATGACACTGGAAAATGTATTGAAGCAAGATTTTACAGGTGCCTAAATTCTAATAAAACTTTTTAAAAAGATAACTAGATTTCAATAATCTTAAAGTAGTTCAGGAATGTTGTTTTTAAATTACAGAAACTAATTACCATATTCTTACTTCTTGGAACATGATTAGTACTAGAAATGAATGCAAATATTGAAATTGGCCTCAGATGACCTAACCAATAATACAAAATGCAAGGGGCTAATTAGGTTCATTTCATTAAACACAAAATGAGGGTGAAATTCCTCTCTCAAAATTAAAACTGTCACTAGTTTAAAATCCTAATCCTACATTATAGAACCAGTCTTTGACTAAAAGATGTTTATTTAGTTACACTATATGATGAACACTGTATTAGGCCTAGATTTTCTCATTTTCAAATTTCAAAATTTAACTAAAATGTATAGCTTAACTTTTTATCAAAAGTTACATATACACAGTAGAATAAAATCACTTTATCCAATAGTATCAGAAGGTGAGCTTTTACAAATGCTCTAATTTTATATGCAACTGAAATCTTGTTTACTAAGTATAAATGCTTGTTATGATTAATCATTGATGTTAGGTTTCTTACCAACGCCTTGAATTGTTTCCCTGCCCCTTAAAACACAACTTTTCTATTACCTAAGTAGTCTAATACATAATTATAAACATCCATTATTATATGGGACAGTGATGTATGCAAAGGGTGGTTATTAAAGTTGGAAACATAGGAACTTCAACTTCTGATTGAAATGTGAACATAAAAATCACACTTTATATCATGAAAATATTTTTTAAAGATAAAATTAAAATGATATACTTCTATGATGCTAGCAGTGGATATTAGGTAGCCTCACATAGCTGAATTACATAGATGATAAGCCCTTCAGAGGGAAGCAGAAAGCTGTTGTTTTCAATAATGGATGCAAGTACATAACGTGTTCATTATATAGTAGCCAGTTTTACAAGTTTCAAGTAGGTAAATAATTCTTAGGCCCAAACTATTAATCATAAAAGAGAAAAATGATAAATCCAATCTCCCCAAAATAAAAACTTATTTTCATCAGTCTCAATTTTAAAAATGGGAAGAACCAGACAGTGAGAAAATATTTCTAATAGATTTATCCAACAGAGCACTTGTATTAGAATACATAATTACTCTTAAAAATCAATACAAAATAAACAAGCAACCCAACTAAAAATGAGTAAGGACTTAAAAGTCCTTCACACATACATATACACATACACACAATATACAATTAGGCAATAAATACAGAAAGAGAAGAGCACCTTCATCATTCTTCATAGAACTTTGAATTAAATTCCAATGAGATATTACTTAGCCCATAAGAATGAAAAAAACTAAGACGTGTGATAATGCCAAATGTTGGCAAGGAATTGGAACAATTGGAATGCTAAGGCATTCCTGGGGTTGTTGTGAAACAGTAGAACTGCTCTGAGAAACTGTTTAATGTTTTTTAAGGGTAAAATATATCTGCTTGATGATCCAGCAATTCCATTCATAGTTATTTTGTTGGCATCAGAAAAGTATGCCCACAAAACACTCATACATGACAGTTCATAACAGCTATTCATGATGGCCAAAATCTATCAATAGAAACAACCCAAATGTTCAAGAACAGAAGAATGATAAACACAATGTGGTATACTCATTCAGTGAAATATTATTCAGCAGTAAAAACACACTGGTGACACACAAAATGCCACCTATGCATCTCAAAACCATTATGTTGTACTAAAGAAAGCAAACAGAAAAGAGAACATACCCCTTATTACCACATCTATGAACTTAAAAAATGGGTCTAAAAGTAATCATGGTAATAGAAGTCAGAAAGGGATTACTTTGGAGTTTGGCGGGTGGTGATGCAGGATTGACCGAAAAAAGTCACCGAAGGAACTTTCTGAAATAAGAAAAATGTCCTATATCTTGATTGGTGGGTTGGTAACATGGGCATATTCATTTATCAAACTCATCAAAGTGTGTATTTTAAATGGATATAGTCTTGCATATGTAAATTACACCTTAATATAAATGCAAATTATGTTGCAGAATATTGGGACCAGAAAATATTGTCATATCAGTTATAGCACATAGCTATTTAAAATTCATCCCTGGAAGAAATAAATTTACTTGAGTTAAAACAACAATGCTTAAAAGCCAAAATTCTTTCTTTTATTTATCATTTTGATGGTGGCTGAGGGGAGATAGGCTCAAAGAAATGGCAGAGACATGAGAGAGACATGTTCTCCAAAGAGCCTAGGTATTTTGGTGTGGGGATTTCCTAGAGATATTTAATGTTGAGAACACTGTTGTCTGGTGGAGGGCAGATGTGAGGCTTAGGCTCTGAGGCTACTTTCTAGTATCTTTTGATAAACAGATGTCAGAGTATTATTATTGGCAGCAGTATTATTTAGTCATATGTATCTAACTAAACTATCCCTCAACACGTAATTGGGTGTTAATATTTATACTTAGTTATTTTCCGAGCGGGTTTTTATCGATAAGCTGCCTTTATTACAGTTTACTGCTAAGTTCTAAATTCTGTGGAGCCAGAAATATTTTTATCCAGTAAGTAGACTTTAATAGACAGTCTCAAAATTTGTGAAAAAATGAATCACAGATTTAAAAAGAAATAGATCCATGCTTTCAAAAAATTTTTAAATTCCTTGTTAATTTTATGAAGAAAGTGATTAGGTATAATGTTTAGGGGTGCTGAAAATTTATTGATTAATCAAAAGATCTTTGCAATACCTACTATGTAGTAGGACAGTCACTGTGTAAGATGAGAGATGTTTAGCAGAGGACCTCGCTTTTCTGCTCACATCACCCAGTACTCTACATTTATATGCACATCAGTATCACTTCTTTTTTTTTTTTTTCCCTTGGTGTCCAAATGCAATGGATCTAAGGATGAGTTCATAATGGCATTACAGCTCTCTTGTTATTTTGATGTCAGTTTAAAGAGTTTTCTTGGGGAAGAGTTGGAGACAGTAACATGCTTCTTTAAGTCAAATATTTGGGTTTTCAATTTCAAGCACTTTCTTTGGCTACAGGACCCCACTCGTACCAACCTAAGTGCATATACCAAGCAAAGTACTAGGAAGTTAAGCAATCCCTTGGAGGAGTCCTTAGCCAATATCTGATGGATTTATCCTTTGTTTGTGATAAATTTGAGGCGTTAGCCACATTGCCTTCTAAGGTTTCCCAGAAGAATTATAACTCATTTGCTCACATTAGCACCTACTCGAAAGGAAACATCCTTTCTTTCCCTAAATCATTCCTACCAGTAGACTTGAACAGCTGCAGATAGCAAGGGTGATTTAACTGGGGCATGTGCCTGGGGCCTTCATTTTGATAGTCACTTGGTTTCCTGGGTTCTTCTTCATTTGCATCTTTTAGGGACAGGTGTTCAGTTCTGGTGCATGAAATCATGAGCTTATTGTTTTATAACACTTACTCAATTCTTGGGTTGGGTTGTAATGCAACAATAGATTAATGGAACAAGTAAAAAGATACCCACTTTCTGTTACCAATATAGTGGTCACTGTGATATTCTGCAGAAGACTAAAATGTTCAGGGTCTTTCCTATTATAGGATTGAAAGCATGAGAATTAAAATATCCATTGGACAACTCAGTGGATGTGTAATGTTCTTATTTCCATGTTAGTTTTAAAAATTTTTTAGGCTTTTTCTTGAAAAGGGTCTAAAGAATTGCTTCAACAGATCTGCATACCTGGTGCCAGAGGCTATTACTCTATTAATATGTAAAATCAAGGTGAAACACTTGCGCAGAAGCTGATAGTCAAGCCATAAACTGGGTAAATTGATAGTCAAACAGTATCATTCACCATCCACCATCTGTTTCTATTTTGTTTTACTTATTTAAATTTTTTAATTTAATTTAAATTTTTTACAAATGTAGTCTTTTCATTTTTAAATTTATTTATTTATTTTTGGTTGCATTGGGTCTTTGTTGCTTCACGCAGGCTTCCTCTAGTTGCGTTGAGTGGGGCTTACTCTTTGTTGTGGTGCACGGGCTTATTGTGGTGGCTTCTCTTGTTGTGGAGCATGGGCTCTAGGCGTGCAGGCTTCAGTACATGTGGCACGCCGGCTCAGTAGTTGTGGTGCATGGACTTAGTTGCTCTGGGGCATGTGGGATCTTCGTGGACCAGGGATCGAACCTGTGTCCCCTGCATTGGCAGGCAGATTCTTAACCACTGCACCACCAGGGAAGTCCTACAAATGTAGGACTATAAACTGCATAAGTTGATAGTCAACCACTATCATTCACCATCCACCATCCGTTTCTAATTTGTTTTACTTATTTAAATTTTTTAGAACCTGAACTCATTAACTGAATAGGAGTATAATAGGGATAATCTCCCCTATATTGTTTAAAATTTCGATGCTGGCACTTAACCACACAATTTCACCTGAGATGTGTTATTTATTTTTATTTATTTATTCTGATTTAATTAATAATAACATATAAATAAATATTATTTATTACTTATAGTAAATAAGTTTCATGGGCCTCTCTCAGTTCATTCCATCATAATGGCTCTTACTTCGTTGGTTGACAAGTGATGTGAGGATTCTGACAGCTGTCAGTAATGTCTTTCAATTATATACCCACGGACTAGAGAAAGGAACACAGGATCACTTTTCAATGGAGCAACCATGAAAAGAAATAATCTTATACCTACCAACATGACAGATATTTTAAAGTCTGAAAATTCCAAATGTTGAGGAAAATATCAAATAATAGGAATTTTAATTAAATATTTGTTTTAATTAAAATTAGAATGCAACTTTTGACAAAAAATTGTCTTATAATAAATTTAAACATATGGATTATAAATTCTGATCCAGCAATTCCTTTTCTAGTTAAAAATTCTAAGGGAGTTCCTTTACAGCTACATCAGAAAGAATATTCATATCAATATTTGCTGTGAGTTAAGCAAAAGAAACTTAGAAGAGAGCAAATTCTCAATAGACAGGAGAATGAATAAATAGGTTGCAGCGAATTCATTTAATGGCTTGATATACAGCAATGAAATTGAGCAGTATATCTCCATTTATAACCTGAACGGATCTCAGAAAATAACACTGAATTCAAAAAATTTCAAATTAATATACATAGCTTGATACATTTGTATACCATTAAGATAAGTAAGAGGATGATAAAAGACAGTTTGGAATCATGTGTACACTTAGGAGGAGAATGTGATTAGGAAAGTACCCAGTACGGGCTAAAGGTATTAGTAATATTCTATTTCTTAAATTGGGTAGAAAGTACACAGATGGTGTGTGTGTGTAAATGTGTACATTTCATAATAAATAAAAGTAGAATATAAATCAAAGTGTTTCTAAAAGGAGGTAGTGGCCAAATTTGTCAGGTGGCTAACTCCAATTGGTACAGAAAATGTTCCATATGTACATTTTGCTTACAAAGAGGTAATGAATGACTTTAATAGGAGATTCATTTGAGTTGTGGGAATTAAAGCATTGTTGGGTTGGATTTAAGACAGTGAGTTTCATAGAGAAGAAAGTGAAGACTTAGTGTCTGTAAGTTCAGATATCTTTACTTAGATTTACTGCAAATGGATGAAGAGAGGGTGCAGTTGCTGTTGGTGAAAGAAGGGACAAAATAGATTTTGTTTTGTTTTATTTTTCTTGTAAGTTTTTTAATGAAAAACATTACAACATGCTTTTACTGACTCTGCTAATAGAAAGAACTTTGTAATGCAGAGAATTAGGGCACAATTACAGGCGTGGAGTCTTTGAAAAGGTGAGTAGAAATGGGATGCAGGGGACAAGATGGGCAAATGGCGGTTATTCAGAGAGAGTGTAACACATAGAAGCTGATACATTGAGAGACTTGGTGATGGGATAACAAGAACCTTCTCTCATAACTGCCTTTTTAATCTCAGCTGAGAGGGAGGAGTGGCAATGCTAGAGACTTGAAGAGAGAGAAGATACGAAATAATTTTCCTATGGCAGGATGGAGGGAAGCATTTTGAACTGTTGTAGGATTTCCAGCCACTTCTTAAAAACAACTCTGTTTGTAGTCATTTGGAGTTTTGCCTAATGAGTATGAGAGAGGAAAGATAGAGCTGGCATTATTGAAAGTGATGCAAGAGATAATTACAATGAGCCATGGAATACAAGGTTAATAAGAATGCAGTTAGGTTATGAAAAGTCAAGGAACAATGTGCTTTAAATATAAAAAGCCTAAGAGAGGTGTTTTTATTATCTCTGTGACAATCACTGAACATTATCTTCGATCTCTTTTTTACCCATGCCCTGTGATAAAATTTTATTTACTAGAAGAAAACAATTGAATAAAAAACATAGAAATTTAGCAAAGGTTTAGAACATTTTTCTGAAAATACACATAATCTAGTGTTTAGGGCAACATGTAGAATATTGTGCCATTCTTATGCTATTTTTATTGGGTTAAGCATTGACAAATAATTTTTGAGAAAATTTAGTGATTGTTACTGCAGATCTTTGTTGTAATTAGACATAATCAAGATTTAAATTACAAATAAAAACTATCAAATGAATATATTTTTTCTAGGGTCATTTAAACTTTCAGCAAGTGCATTGTAACAAATACTCTCCCGGAGTAATATTTGAACACACAGAGTAAAAAAAATTAGGTTTCACATTTTTCTTACAGCAAGAAATATACTTTATTCCCAATTCTTAGTTGGAATATTTTAAAATTCTTAGACATTTTAAAGCTTTGCTTACTTAATAAATTAGCTCTCTTTTTATTGTTATTATTGTAAAAATGGAAATTTATATAATGTAATCTACCTATCCACACACTTTATGCAGAAGCCAAATGATACATCTTAATTGTGGTTTAATCTTCAAATTGACCTTCAGAAATTGGGCAATACATTAAATTCCCACAAATGTGTATGTCAGAGCCTATATTCTCATTTTTCTCTCATTTTCACATTTGCATTTACCTGATAAAAGTGAGCTAGACAGTCATTTTAAGTACTTATGTGTGTTATTGGCATTTCTTTTTTAAATGCCTTTTAGACACTCAGCACTTTTTTAATGGATTATTTGTCTTTTACTTATTGATTTATATTTTTAATATAATTCCAATGTTAATGTCTTTGCTCTCACTATATTTCCAATAGCTCTTGTAATCAATTTGTGCTTAAAATATAAATATATTTGTCATACAGTGTTTTTGAAATCTCATGTAATCAGGTCACGTTTTCTGTTTAGATTCTTGGTTTTTCCTTTCATGAATTCTGGGTTTTTATATTACCTAAGAACTTTCCCCTTTCAAACATTGTAAACCATTATAATTTTAGAGTTTCCCTATATTTCTTTCCTGAATTTATTTTGGATGTGTTATTTAAATAAAATTAATATTTTAAATAGATTATGAATTAGTAAGAGAATATTATCTTCCTGGGGTCAATTTCCCAAAAATTATTAATATAATAATCCAAGATCATTAATAATCATCCATGCCCAGATATCTGGTTAAACATTATTTCTGAGTGTGTCTGTGAGGGTGTTCCTGGAAGAGATTGGCATTTAAATAGGAAGACTGAGTAAAGAAGAAGGCCCTGCCAAAGGTGAATGGCATCACCTAACCCGCCTAAGGCCAGAACAGAACAAAAATATGGAGAAAGGGAAGATCTGTTCCTTCTCTGCCTGACAGAAAGCTTAACACACAGAGCTTGAGCTGTGACATCTGTCTTCTGCTCTCAGTGCTCCTGGCTTTCAGGCCTTCAAACTACACCACTGGCCATCCTGGGTTTCCAGCTTGCAGAAGGCAGACCATTTATACTTGATAGTAGATTATTTCTGAGCATTCTCATCCATAAGAATTTTTGTGTCAGATAACATACAGCTCATAATGAATGAGTAGTTCTGAATGGCTGATATTTTATATCCCACTATTAGGCACTCAGTCTTTACCTGATTATAGTAGCCAAAGTCTATTTCTCAAGAAGAGAATAATTATTGGAAAATGAAGGCATGAATATACATAAGAACCTTAGAGGCCAGTGCTGGGATTTTCCCATTGGTTCTTGCGCAATATTTCATAAAGTACCCTTGTTTGCCACAGACACATAAAGCACCATGAGATCTGCTGAGTTATAACAACCAAGCAGAAAAACAGAGTGCAGTGAAGCTTGGATGGGCTGCAGTGATTTCTCCTGCTCTCCTTCCCAGTCAAAACTAGCATGCATGCTTATGGTTTACGTGGTAAATGCTCTACTCAAATGCGAAACACATTGCTACTATATTCAAAAAATCTTACTGATAATCGTGCCTCATTTTTAGTGTTAGGTATTCCAAGGTGAAATAATCTGCCTTTCACCATGGAGAGGATATATTGACATTTTTCAGAAAACTAGTCTTTATAAACTTGCACCAAAAGTTGGCCCTAAATTGTTTAATTTTGTGTGATTTATTTATAATTCTTAGAAATACATATATACATATGTGTAGGTATATTACAATAAACATATGTTATAATGTACATTTTATATATGTACATATTCATATATGTATACTTTGTGTTGCACATAAAATATTTGATGCCAATATAATCACAATTCTTCTAAATTATTTTTTGTCTCCTTCCAGAAGGCTTTATTTTAGCATTTTTAAAATATTCTTGACAGTCAAAGACTTCACCATAATTTTTTGTTGAGTTTCTCCCACTTTAATGTTCTTATAAGGTACGTGATGGAAATTTTCCACCTGGAGCTTAACACTTATTTTAACTTTAGTGAAAATTCAAATATATATATATTTGAATTATATATATATTTGAATTATACATATATATATATATTTACATCTTTTGTGCTTACCTCAATTTTTTCTCTCTCCTTGTATTTTTGTTATATACTCTGAAAGCTATTTCAAGTATATCTTTCAGAATACTGCTTCATTTTTCGACTGTGCTAACTTACTGTTTTGAAATTTTGCTGAATTTATTGTTTTGAAATTTTTGTTTTTAATTATCATGTTTGCTCTTCTTTTCATGCCATTTCTTTCTTTCTTTCATTATACATGTACAACTCTGCAACACAACACATATCTATTTCCTCTCTTTATGTCTTTTCTACCAAACCTTATGCTTTGGTGGTCATGAGGGCTTAATCTTTTTTTTTCCTTTTAAATATTTATTTATTTTGGCTGTGTTGGGTCTTAGTTATGGCAAAGGGATCTTCACTGCGGCACACAGGATCTTTAGTTGCGGCATGCAGACTTCTTAGTTGCGGCATGCATGCGGGATCTTGTTCCTCAACCAGGGATGGAACCCAGGGCCCCTGTACTGGGAACACAGAGTCTTACCCAATGGGAAGTCTGGACCACCAGGGAAGTCCCCATAAGGGTTTACTCTTCAAGTTCTTTTTTCTTACCTTTTATAGAGGCCTCATTCCCACATAAGTTCAAATATATTGGCATCTTCTAAATTTAATCTTCAATCTATAACTCTATGTGGAACTTCAGATGTATACATTCTTATGTCACCTTGAAATCTGGAATACCTAAGAGATATTTAACCTGTTTAACCAGTCTCAACTTGAACTTATGATTTTCACAACAAATTTATTCATACACTAGTGTCTCTATCACAATAAATAATCATTCAAGCAATGTTTTTTCTGGAACCTTAATAACAATAATAAATCACTCCTCTATTTTGCCTCTTTAAACAATTTCAAGTCCTGATGATTTTAAATATGTATGTTTTCTCCTCTTTGTTGACACTGTTCTAGACTAAGGTAACATTATATCTCACCAGTATTCTTGTCTTATCCTCATTTTTACCAATAATACATTTTTGTATTCATCCAATAGATTTTCTAAAGTGCAGGTAAGGTGAATTTTTTGAAATGTAAATTTGATGTGTCATTATCCTACATAAAATATTTCAGTTTCTACTCACTAGCTTTTAAATACAGAGGTCAAATATCTTTATATGAATTAAAAGACTCTCTGTAATTGGTATCTTAACTCCTTCTGATGATTCATCTCTGTTTTTTTTAATCTTATATGGTGACACTAATTATCAGAATATTTTTCAATTTTTATAATTAAGAGAGGACACTGAAAAAGAGAGTGGATTACACTGACCTTATACAGTAAGTAATATTCTTAGTTTGGTTGAGTATTCTCAATTGATTTCAATGCATTAAATAGTAATTTTACACACACAGATATCTGTAATAACAAAACACAACCATATAAATACTCATATTCTGAAGAAGTCATAGTAGACATAAGTGTTAATCTTTATTGCTGTACCTACAGAAAATTTAGAAGAGCCGTCATTTTGAGCATCTGCTCTACTTTCTACTCATTCATTCTGATGGAAGAGAAAATCTAGAAAATGTATTGACTGCCAAGAATATAAATATACCTGCTGGCAAAGATTAATGATCTGTTACAATGGACAGTGAATCAGCTATATGATGAATTCCATCTCACTTGAAAAAACATCCTGAACTGTGAAAAATAATATGAATTATACTTACAAAATGGTAATGAAAAGGTTTGATATAAGAGATAAAAGCAATGAAATTCCAATTGCCTATTGCATTAATTTATTGATCAGTAGCTTGGTAAGTGTATAAATTAACAGAACAGTTAAATAGCTAATATCTAATGCTACCGAGTAATAAAACAATTCTGAATATGAGATATAGTGATTTTACTAAGTCATGGTAAAAATAAGCTATAAAATTGTGTTAAAAATATCATCTATATCTCTATCTATCATCTACACACATACATATGTGTGTATGTGTACACATATATATACATACATTGTAAAACCTTATAATATTTACTGAATATGTATATATATATATATATATATATATATATATATATACACACACATTACAAAACAGTATTAGAATCTTATTTGAAAAAAATTTGAAAAGAAAATGGAGGTAAAGTACTTCTTTATTTTTGGTTTCTGCAGAGTTTTAGAAAGGGAATGCTAAGCACTAATTCAAAGAATATTGAGGATGAGGATAAACCTCAACTGTAAATTCTTCACTAATACAAGAATTCCATCTTGAATACCTCAGATAGAGATCCTTGGCACTTAAAAATGTCCATCAATACAGTGTTCGCAGGGAAGTTATTTCCATTTTTGGTCAGTTAAGTTTTTTAAAAGATTTTATCTAATGATTTTTCTTTTTAACTAATTGAATTTTACTACCAACATCTGAAATCTCTGTTCAACTTTCATTGAAAACTCTTGTGAAATGTTAAAAGAATATGACCCACTAATATCCACATAACTTTCTAGGTACCACAGCCAAGTTGTTTATGAAAAGCATAATATAATACTAATAATTCAAAATTTTTGAAGTATAACATGTTATATTAGTGTATTCAGTAGGATGTTTGAAGGTATAATAACTAATCTTAACAGAATTTGTCTACATAGAATTTACTTGCCTAGTGAACATCCTTTGAGATACATTTTCACTAGGAATAAATGTAATGAGCTAATAAAGAAAATGAAAATATCTAGGTCAAGTTTGTAAAGAAATAAAAGAAAGTCTGATCACTACATTATTTCTGTTTTTAAATACAGTAAATATATTTGCTAATTTTATGCTTGAGGGACCATGAACTATAAAATTTTTATACTGCAGGATTCAAGTGACATTTGTAAGAGGATGTGGTCCTATCATCTCTCTCTTAGAATCTAATCTCTTAAAGGATCAGCTGATGACGAATAAAAATTATGTTTTAAGAATAATATTAGTAGGTATATATTTAATTTTATACATAAAGTACTAGATCTTTAAACATAAATTTAAAAGATTACTAAATGTTAAAAAGCATGGAGAAAGTTCGAATGATAGCTCTAAGTGATGGTAACTTTAAATGAAATTTTCACTGGGAAGATCATTAATGATGTCATTTTTCCCATTTTTATATACCAAAATTATCTCAAAGCTAAAGAAAAATAATATGCAGAAAAAATTAGGAAAAGTTATTGTCTATTATGCTTTCATTAATCTTTTCTAACCTAAACACAACAGTTTTCATAAACAATTCCTTATATATGAGTATTTTATTTTTATATTTATTGACTAATGCAAAAGAAGTTTGCACAGCTGAAATGTCCACATATCCCTCTACTTCCATCGGGTTGGATAATTAATATCTTTTTCAAGACAATAAAAAAAATGGATAACTTATAAGTTAAAAAAATGTGAAACATATCTTTCCCCATAAGATAAAACATATTTGAGAGAAAATTAAAACTCACAGGTTCTATGCAAACATTTTCTAAATATAAATATTTTTTTGTCTGAATATTGATTTAACTATAGTCTTGCTGTATTCATGGGCTTCAGCAACCCAAATATGATATAGCAAAGGGGACCAAGAGGAAAAAAATAAACAAACCAAAAAAAAAAATAAGTAAAGAGAGAAACCAAAAATGAAGATGAACAAAATCAAAGATAAATTATTCAAGAGAGAGATGAACTGGTGGAACACATCCAATCTTGCTGCCAAGTCAAGTAAAGTGATGTCAGAAAGTGTCCATTGGGTTTGGTCCAATTTTGGTCATTGATGAATTTGATAAATTTCAGTGCAGTAAAGGAGAATGAATTGGATGGAAGAGTAAATGGAGAGAAATGTCTTTTCTCGTATTATTGCTGATAATGCATCTGGTTTACATAACACCTGAAAATGTTTGATAGTACATATTTTAAGTCATCCATGAGCTGATAAATTTGTAAGGATTTATCATGCTAACCCCAGTGAAGTAAAGTAAAATAAAAGCTGATTTTTCCTTGAGGAATTTAGCGAAGAAGAGAAACTCAAGCACTGGTTTTCACAGACTCTGTTTTTGTGGAAGACAAAGATTTATGCCAGTACATGTGTAATAAGATTCTTGCCCATAATGTTGAAATCCCTAAGGGTTGTTCCCCTATCTCAAAGAACCACAACAAAAATTGTTTTGGCTTTATGTGAAGTGGGGGTGGGATAGTCTTAGAGAAGTTTTAAACCAAAGCTGGTATTCAAAGGTTTTTATAGATATAACTTACATTGCCTGGGATATTCAAAAACAGCCCAGCTTTGGAGGAAAATCAAACTAAATAGACTGAAACTCCAGCGGGACAGCCTTTATAAGGTAACAGTGTATCGCTGAATATTTTCTTCATAGAGAGCATTTGCTAACACTAGACATGGCTGATGATTGAACTTGGCCCTTACAGAAGTACTCGACTGGGTAAAGAAAATCTAGCAAAGATTTGGGTGTTTGTGCTGTTCTGGCACAGCAAATTTGAAAATCCAGGCACCCTAAATGTGTGATTCTCTTTATCTTATAGTCCAGTGGTCCCCAACCTTTTGGCACCAGGGACCGGTTTCGTGGAAGACAATTTTCCCATGGACTGGGGCGGCGGGGTGGTGGTTTCGGGATGATTCAAGCACATTACATTTATTTCTATTATTATTACAATATAATGTAATATATAATGAAATAATTATACAACTCACCATAATGCAGAATCAGTGAGAGCCCTGAGCTTGTTTTCACTTGCCACTCACTGATAGGGTCTTGATATGAATCTGCAAACAATTGATTTATTATGGTCTCTGTGCAGTCAAACCTCTCTGTTAATGGTAATCTATATTTGCAGCCACTCCCCAGAGCTAGCATCACTGCCTCAGCTCCACCTCAGATCACTGGGCATTAGATTCTCATAAAGAGCATGCAACCTAGATCCCTCGCATGCGCCGCTCACAGTAGGGTTCGTGCTCCTATAAGAATCTAATGTCACCGCTGATCTGACAGGAGGCGGAGTTCAGGCGGTAATGCGAGTCATGGAGAGCAGCTGTAAATACAGATGAAGCTTCACTGCTCTCAAGCCACTTTCTGCAGTGTGGCCCGGTTCCTAACAGGCCACAGACCCTTACTGGTCCATTTGCCAAATTCTTGTGCTAAGTAGCAGGTTAAGAGTTTCTGTAAAGCGAAATAAAATTCCTATAATCTTGCAACATCTAGAAGAAATATTTACACCTAGAGAACGGGGCCTCTTTCAAGTGTACACCGTGCTTTTCACTCAAGACTTTTGTTATGATTGGAGTAGGGTGCAATCGAAAGGAAAAACTACAAAGCCTGAAACCTCCAAATAACAGACTCACACAATCCTTCAGTTGAGGATAGACAGAGACCCAGTCAGATTCTCAGCTAAAAAAATTTGGGGAACATTGCAATACACTGAATTTTGTGCCCCCCCCCTTTCCAAATTCGTATGTTGAATCCTAATCCCCAGTGTGATGGTATTTGGAGGTGGAGCTTTTGGGAAGTGATTAAATCAGGAGGGGATTAGTGCCCTTACAAAGAGACCCCAGAAATCTTCCTTGTTCCTTCTATTATGTGAGACACAGAGGAACGATATTCGTTTATGAACCAGGAAGCAGGCCCTCTCATCAGATACCAAATTTGCCAGCTCCTTGATTTTGGACTTCCCAGCCACCAGAATTGTGGAAAATAAATTTCTGTTGTTCATAAACCACTCAGTCTATTGTATTGTGTTATAGCAGCCTGAATAAACTAAGACTAACATGCACAAGGAATAGGAAAGAACAAAAGGTTAAATGATTCTTAGTAAAATTTCAACCTTGTCCTCACCAAATGAATCTCAGATGGATTGAAGAGATTCATCACTTACCCTGCCTAACAGTAGAAAGTGGGAATGATCTTGTCAAAAGATATCATTTGGAGCTTTTTCTGTTCCTTTCTACATTTTGTCTAAGATAACATAAAAATTATTGCACATGTCAAGAGATAAGATGATATGACTCATAATAAAGAGAAAAACAAACATTAGAATGAAACCACAGAGAATCTCGACATTGAGATTAACAGATAAGGATTTTAGAATAATTGAAACAACATAAATATATGGAAATTAACAAAATATGTTAAATAGATGAAAAGATGAAGAGTATTGGTATCAATAGAGTGAATCACCTATACATGATACAAATATGAAACAAAATAGCAATAATTTATAACCCTTTGAATAGGTTTAATAGTAGAAAGGGCACTGTAAAATACTACTAGTTAAGGTAAGGTGGATACAAAAAACTAGCAGAAAGGGAAAAAATAGGGGGTGAGGGGAGAAGAGCAGAGTCTTTGACACAAAGACAACATCGTAAAAGTCTAAAATAAGTGTAAATGGAGTTCCAGAGAGGAGAAAGAGGAAATGTAGCAGGAGAGACATTTATCAAAGCTAGCAACACACAGATTCAAGAAGCTCAGTGGACACAATGTGAGAGAAATATAAGGAGAGGCCTAATTGCATACAGCACAGTCAAGCCTCTGAAAAAGAAAAAGGAAAAGTAATTTTTCAAAACATCTTGAAAGGAAAAAGACATGTTACCACAAAGATCACCAGAAGACTTAGAGAGAAGACTTTAACAAAATCAGTGAGTCAGAAAATATGAAAAGGGTAAAAATAATTTCAAAAAATTACAGATACTAAAAATCTATACCCAACATAAATTTTCCTGGAAAACTCATGGGAAATAAAGTAATTTCAGGCAAATAAGAGGTGAGATAATTTGTCACCAACAGTTCTGTGCTACCAGAAGTGCTTAAATTCAAACCTAACCTCTACTTAACTAGCTGAGTGACTTTTTCCAAGTTTATTTACCTCTCTGTGTCTCAGTTTCCTTATCTACGAATATGAGATACAAATATTGCCCAACTTACAAGAACAAGGTTTAAAGGATTCATGGATTTAATGCATTGAAGATACTTAAATCTATTTCTAGAATTTAAAATATATTTAACATTATTTTTATCAGTTTTAAACATTGTACTGAAAACTACTATCTATTGTTGCAAAATATCTCATTACTGGGAGAATATGTTTCAATCACTGACAGGCAAGTTTATGTGGATATCATGAGCCAGTAATTGGGATTTAACTTGAATTATTTCCTTGATATAAATCTTTATCTTCCAACATCTCATTTGTAATTCTGGACAAGTTGCATTACCTCTTTGTGCCTCTATTTCTGCATCTATAAAATATCAATACTATATGTAGCTAACATTGTATGACCATTGTGAGTTTTAAGTTAGGCAATGTATGTTTAGAGATCATAAACATATAGTATTTTTAGTAGTATTATATATTGTTTTTTGTAGACATTATACACAGTGCTGTATAGCAACTACTACACCTATCTCTATGCGCTCGTCCAGGATCAATTCCCAGAGATAAGATCCTCAAGAGTAAACATCTATCAACATTTTAAGATGGTAAGTATCATTAGACTGCCCTTTAGTCTATCCTAGAAACTAAAATGCTCACCAAGAATGTACAAAATAGTGCATTTCTACACATCCCTGAAGAAGATGGATAAAACATTGTTATATTCATATAAATTTTTATGTATTTTACAGCTGAAAAGAAATAGCTCACATTTTTCCATTTTTCAGCTAATAAAATATGATAAATCACTATGATTAATAATATACTGTGCTCAATGAACATATTTTAAAAGTAGTATTCTAACAGAATTCAAATCTAAAAAGCCATTCATTCATTTAATACTAATTAAACACAATTTGTTTTGATTTGATGATTGTCCACATAAAGTTATATTTATTATAGTGACTATTTGATTGGTAAGCAACAATGATTTGCATAAATAATTTTCATTGGAACATCATAATGCTCCCCCCTTTTAAACTTTTTACTTAATATTTTTCATTACTGGACCTAATTAGAACTCTTTTTCTTCCCAAATGAAACAATAACATATACTTGTGGTTTTGTTCTTATCTTCTTTGAACTACGGACAAAATGAAGTCAATAAAAAATGTGCTGAAGCTAATTCAATGTGGAATGGGCACACTGAACTCAGATTGTTAGAGTTTCAGATGTCCTCAGAGATAATTTTAACGCGATTTTTCCCCCAATGCTGAAGCCCTTCTGTAACTTCCCTAGTAGTTATGCATTCCATGTCTGAAGGGGAATAATTAGTTGTTAGAGATTACTTTCTAATATTGAGCCAAAATTTCTCTTTTTTTTGGTCACATTCACAAGGCTGACCCTAATTCTGCCCTAAGATGTCTTAAGGCATCTTCAAAACAACATTTTTTAAATGTACGAGCACAGTTTAAAAACTAATGAAGTCCTAACTTTTGATAAACCAACTTTGCTTTAGATATTAGAATGATATTTGATTTCCTCTCTTTCTGGCTATTCTCACTAGGTAAATTCAATATCTCAACATCTCTTTGTACTTAAGAAGGGAAATTTTTACTTAATTTCATTTAAGACTTTTATTTATTTTACTAAATTTTGTAATTTCTTTTAAAAAATCAATTTTGTAAAGATTTATTTTCCACATTGTCAGGGCATCCAGGAGTAGTAAGTTCAATATTTGCATGTCTCTTTGTAAACTCCAACAGCTAAAAGAAACACAGAGGCTTACCTTCATATATTGGGCATATTAATCAAAAACATTATTTGATATTGAGCTACGTATTATTTAAACCTTTACCAAAAAAATTCTGAAAAGATTTTTTAATTTGAAATAAATATATATGACATTATCATATTCTTTAACATCACCAAACTGAATATTCTTTTCAAAAAAATTCAATTTACTCAGAGCTCTAATGATAAAAAAAAAAATGAAAATCTCTGGAAACATAAATTTAAAGTAATCTCATCCTTTTATTCAAACTAACTAAACTTGTAGGTAAATCAAGGTTAAGAGGAGACAAAAATGTCTTTGATAATTACAAGTTAATTAAAGAGAATATAAAAATCTGGAAATGAAAGCATTTTAAATGCTTTGGCCACTTTTTGCCCAATGTCTAATTTACACCTTCATATTTTTAAGAATGAGCCATCTAAAATGTAGAATAACAAAACTCACCCCACAGAAACAAAGGATAAGCTTTAAAAGGGCAATTCTTTCTGCTGCTGCAGCTAAAGCTAGAATTGCCCTGTAGGCAACTGCAATTCTCTGGTACATTTAAGTAGTTCCTACTTACAAAAGTGGAGTAAGGCAAAAGACCCTGAGGAGAAGCCCTTTTGTTTCATTTTTGATCACAGCAGTTTCTATAAAAGATCAAATTTTAATGAAGGAAAAATTAATATATGTTTAGATGATGGAGACAAATAATACAATAACAGCAGCCCCTCCAACCAGTCCTTTTGAAAAAAGAGAAACTAATTACTCATGTGAAGTCTGCTTATAGATCTATTTCATTGCATTACAATTATTTTTGAATGAATAAAATTGCTGGAGGACATATTTTTTCTCTTCCTTCTTAAAATTGGGTAATAATCTGGTAAAGTCATAGCTAGGTGTACCTTTAGACTTGCTGTATTATGTTTCTAAACAACCTAGTTTAACTCTTATAAATGTAAAACACACCCTGTATTAATCCTTTCTGCTTAGCCTCTCAGCAGGATGAATTTAAAGTCATCTTAATGGCCCCAAGCAATATTTTAAAAAAGAAGCATAGAAAAATCTTAAGAGATCATTTGAATCATTCCGATGTCAGAAAAATAACACCCATAAATACAGCCTTCAGTGTTCTATTTCAGACTCATTTTCAAATTCCCAAGGAATAGGGTTTTTAATAACAGGAAGAGATAATCAAGAATAAATTTATAGAGTTATACAAAAATAGTTCAGTGAGAATTTGCTCGTTACGGTACTAAATTTGAGATGCTCATCATACCGTGTGCCCCATGGGAACTGGTTTGTATGCAAAACTGATGAATTTGATAAAATGAGGAACGATTTAGGTTCATCATAAATAATTGTAATATGAAAATTCTGTAGAACAAATGAAATATATCACAGGTAAAGAATATGACAAAATAGAATTAATTACTTAAAATTACATTAATATTGTTCATATAAAACTTGAATGTTCTTTCAAACATAATTTTATTAGTAGATACATAGAGAAACCTATTTTGACCTAAAATATACACATATATTAATTTGTAAATTATAGGAAAACCAGATTTTATGTACTTTATTGGAAATTTACTTGTTAAACATTTATTTCTAGTTCTGAATATGGTGTTTGTATGGTTATAAAACTGGGACTAGGCATTTATTATAAAAATAGACAATGTCTGTTGTTCCTTTTTTCATTTGTACACATGGGGAATATATGTTCCCCATGTGTTCAAATAACACAAGGTGTTGGAGCTGATTGGAGAGAAAGTGCATACATTTTTCCTCTTATAGGAATAAATTTTAAATCTCTTAATGACAAAGTTGCATTATTATATATATATATTTTACTTAATATTCTGTTTGAAATCAAGTGTTACTTTAAACTGATAAGAAATTTTCTTAATTATTCAGAGAAGAGGTTTGGAAGTATTTGCATAAATGAAATGATACTTTAGGAATGTTTGGATTTTTAAAAAAGAATGATGTTGATAAAGACATGATATGTAAAACAGAGAAATAGTGTGATGTGGAAGCTATACCATGTTAAAAGTTTAGCCATTATGTTATGGCCATTCCTTTGAAATTAATTCCTGGTATTTTGACCCATATATTATTTTATAACTTACTGAGAGAACCACATATTAGCTCTGTGAAATTACATAGCCCATGTGTTAAAGCACAAATTAGCAAAGAAAATTATCTACATTAACATTTGGATTTGGAGAAACCATGAGATTTAATGATGTTGTATCCAAAGTATTTTATCATCTATATTTTCCCCTCAGATGAACATATAAAATATATATATATATTTTCTGCTCAAAATGCCAGCAGATTTTGTGCTCTGGTTCCAGGTAAGATAGAGTAAGCATATTTCACCCTGACTCTTCCACCGAAAGAATGAAACATTCCAAAAATGGATTTAGTAGCTCTTTGAGGACTCTAAAAAGTAAATAGTAGCAGACTGATTGGGGAAAATTTCAAGCAGCACTGAACCAATGGTGATTTACCAGTTGTTTTCCGCTGTTTTTCCAGGGCTTGAACACTACCCAGCATAAAACACAAAAATAAATCATTCTCTACAGATAAAAGAACACCAGGAAAAGCCCTCTTATTTGGTTCATAGAGATAGAAAGTGACTTTTTAAAGATCACCAGACAGGAAATCACAACGGTCACAACAAGAAACCACAAAAGCCAAGACTGTGAGGAAGAGGAACCTTCTGTTTTGATCGGTGGAGCTCTGGTGCCAGGAGGTTGGAACAAACCACTGTTGCTTTTTGCTCTCTCTCTGTAATTCTAGCACTTGGCCATGGATGTGGACATGCTCACTGAAGTGTGCCAGAGAGCCGGTGACTAAAGCCCAGTCCTCCTAACAGAGAACCAAAAAGGAGAGCCCCAGAGAACCCTAAAATACTAGGAAGATTGCAGAGAGGAAAGTGTATGAGAAAGTGACCCCTACAGTTATCTATCAACTCCTGGGCTTGCTCTTGAATTGAAAGAAAAAAATGGAAAGTCTCAATAAATGCATTGAAGAATACAAAAGAAAATCAAGTGGAAATACTACATATAAAATATGCAACAGATGAAATGAAGAATATACTGGATGGACTCAACAGCAGAATGGAAATGACAGAGGAAAGAAACAGTGAACCTGATAGATCAATAGAAATTATCCAATATGAACAAAAAAGAGGAAAAAAAAAAAGAAAAAACAGAACAGAAAAGATTCTCAGGAATCTACAGTAAACAAACAAAAGGCTAAATCTTGATGTAATATGAGTTCCAGCATGAAAGAAGGTGGTGCTTTAAAAATATTTACAAAATTAATGGCTGAAATTTCCTAAATTTGGCCAAAGACATAAAGTGACAGGTTCAAGAAGCTCAGAGAATCTCCAACAAAACAAATCCAAAGAATGCTATGATCAGGTACGTAATAATAAAACTGCAGAAAACTAAGACAAAGAAAAAATCCTGAAGGTAGAAGAAAGTAGAGCATCATTTTTAAAGTGCTGAAAAAAAGTTCTATATCCAGTGGAAATATCCTTCAGGAATGAAGGTGAAAGACATTTCCAGATGAAGAAAATCTAAGAAAATCCATTACCAGCAAATTTGCTCTAAAATGATTGCTGTTAAAAGGAGTTTTTCAGACTGAGGGGAAACAATGCCAGACAGAAACTTGGAACCTTAGCAATGAAGGAAGAACAATGGAAATGGTAAATATTTGGGTAAATATATTAGATTATTTACCTCTGGGTTTTTATAATTTATTTGGTGCTTAAAAGCAAAAATGATAGCACTGACTGATTTGGTTTTTAATGCATATAGATGCAATATACAAGAGAACTGTAACAACAGGAGCTTAGATAATGGTACGTTTTCTATATTTCTCATCAAATGTTAAAATGTTGGTTGTAAGCAGACTGTGTAATTTGAGTATGTACGTTGTAATCCCTAAGACAACTACTAAAAAAAAATTTGTATGGAGATAAACTTAAAACTACATCGCAAACCTTAGAGTGTATTACTAAAAAATATTCAAATACTGCAAAAGAAAATGGAAAAAAGGGGAAAGTAATAACAAGAAGAAGGAACCAAAAAATTAAATTGTAGAACTAATTCCATAGGTCAAAAATTACATTAAAGGTAAATTATATAAATGTAAATGATCTAAGCACACCCACGAATAGATAGAGAAATAGGGTTGTTTAAAAGTACAAAGAAGAATAAAGATATATCATGCAAACACATCAAAACAAAGCTAGAGTGGCTATATAAATATCAAAGAAGCAAAAGAGCAAAGGACATTACCAGGGATAGGTGGGGCACTGCTTATTCAGCAAGAAGGCACATAAGTCTAATACTTATGTGCCTAAAAATGAAATTTCAAAATACAAAAACTGGCAAAACTTAAAGGAAATTTAGACAAATCTACAGTTACAGTTAGAGACTTCAATGTTTCTCTCCCAATAATACATAGAACTATTAAACAGAAAACTGGTAAGGATATAGAAGAAATGAACTCCATCAATCAACTGGATTTTATCAACATTTTTTAGAACATTTTATCCCAAAACATCAGAATACTTTTCAAGAGCATGTGAAATATTCACAAAATGTAATCATTTTTGACATATCCCAATATATTAATACACTATTTATTGCCTTAAAAAAAAAAAAGCAGAGAATGAGTCAGTGGTAGCCTCACTCCAAAGTTAATCTCTTTAACTTCATTGTAAATGGCATGTGCTTATATCCTTTAACTTGATGAGTCTATTAGATATATTAATGGCTTAAAAGAATTGTATTTAAGGCTCCCACATCTGTGTTGAATCTTAAGTTTCAATCAAAAACATATCCATAAACTCCGGAAGGCAGGGAGAAAGGAAGAGAGTTAACAGAGAATTTCCCCTAATGTCTAGCACTCAGGTCACAGACAGAATCAGTATTCAGCTCTGGAGCAAAAGAATTTGTATAGGGTATAAGGTGGTATTTCAGTTCACTTTGATGACATTATGGTCTAAGATATGAGGATACCTTGCAATCGAACATACTCCATTGGCAAAATACTCTGCGGAGCCTAAGCCCAAGGAACAACAGTACAACACTCTTTAGGGCTACATGCTTATCCAATATTTTAATGACAAATTCTGTTAGAAGCTGAGTAGGAATATGGGCTTAGGTTGGAGATTTTATCAGGAACTTCTATTAGATTTTTCCAAGTAATTGGAAATATTTTTGAGACCACCATGTGCAGGTCTGCCATTGGTGAGAGAGAACAAAAGTATAGGCATCAGTTTTCCATACTGCATCTTAAGGCTTACATTTTGAAACTTGTTCTTTACTGTACAATAATGACTGGATACATTGTTGTTCAGTAATATAGTTATACCTAATTTTTTAAATTAAATATATGGAGAATGTATACACATATATATAATTCTTTTTTTAATTGAAGTATAGTTGATTCACAATATTGTATTTGTTTCAGGTGTACAGCTTAGTGATTCAGTATTTTTACAGATTATACTCCATTAAAAGTTACTACAAGATAATGGCTATAATTCCCTGTGCTATATAACATATACTTGTTGCTTATCTATTTTATACATAGTAGTTTTTAATCTCAATCCCATATGCCTATCTTGCCCCTCCCCCCTTCCCTCTCCACACTGGTAACCACTAGTTTGTTTTCTATATCTGTTAGTCTGTTTCTGTTTTGCTATACACATTTTCTTATTTTATTTTTTTAGATTCCACGTATAAGTGATAACATAGCGCATTTGTCTTTGTCTGACATATTTCACTAAGCAGTCTGTTCACATCACTGCAAATGGCAGAATTTTATTTTTTTATGGCTAAGTAGTATTTAATTTTATATATATGTATATGTGTATATATATATACACACACACACACACCACATTTTCTTTATCCATTTGTCTATTGATGGACATTTGGGTTGCTTTCACATCTTGGCTATTGTAAATAATACTGCTATGAACATTGGGGTGCATGTATTTTTTTGAATTAGTGTTTTCATTTTTTCCAGGTAGATACCTAGAAGTGGAATTGATGGATCATATGGTAGTTCTATTTTTAGTTTTTGACTAACCTCTATACTGTATTCCACAGTGGATGCACCAATTTACATTCCCACCAACAGTGTACAATGGCTCCCTTTTCTCCACAGCCTTGCCAACATTTGTTGTTTGTAGACTTTTTGTTGATAGCCATTCTGACAAGTGTGAGGTGATATCTCACTGTTATTTTGATTTACGTTCCTCTAATAATTAATGATGTTGAGTATATTTTCATGTGCCTATTAGCCATCTGTATGTCTTTTTTTTGAAAAATGCCTATTCAGGTCTTCTGCCCAGTTTTTGATTGGGTTGTTTGGTTTTTTGATATTGAGTTGTATGAACTGTTTATATATTTTAGACATTAACCTCTTGTCAGTTATACTATTTGCTAATATTTTCTCCCATTCTCTAGGTTGTCTTTTTGCATATATAATTTATTTCTTCTGAATGAAGGAAACACAATTTAAAAACATTATTTGGATAAAGTTATAAATAGATGCTTGAAATCTGGACAGTTAGATCAATAACATCCTGTATAGGATGTTATGGTTAATAAGCCTTATTTCTGTATATTTTCCTTACATGTTATAGTACCCTAGGCCATTTAATCTCTATAGTCTCTGAAATGAGGGCTTTAGATTAGATGTGCTCTGTTTGGCTTTTTGACTCTTTGTTTCGGAGTCATGGAGGCAAAAGGATTTTAGTTGGGAACCCGAATCAGACTGATGCTTCATTTAAACTTTGAAGGATGCCTATTTAAATAGAAGGTAATTTATATTTAGAATAATAAAAGGTGCCAAAGCTGAAAACATAAAAAGTGTCAAGGTAACAGAAGTGGTATAATAGAGCCAGCTTGTACCTGCTCATAAAAGCTGTTTGTATGCAACTATTCCCAATAAATTCATGTCACATAAGTAGGATGATATCAGTAATGGTAGAAGAATTTACAGTATGGAAAAAACAAAACCAAATTGTGCCCACACAAATGGTCCATTGTTCCAGCATTACCTGAGTATAGCATCAAAATATACCAACAACCAATAAACGAACAAAAAAAAATCTAACATTTGTCCAGAAGAAAATCAGAGAATTAATAGACATAATGCACAGAGTCTCCAAAAATATTTTCATATTCCTAGCAAAATTTGAAACCAAATATAATCAAAATAATTATTTTGAAGATTTAGCCAGAATCCTCACCTCACTTCTTCCTTCCAGTAGGTCTAAAGGAAACTTCAGATTTCACTGTATGAACTTATATATGCTTTCACTTGCAATAGTTTCTGTTCTGTTGGAATAGGCAGTTCTGAGATGGATCTTTTCTCTTCTTCCCATTAAAATGTTCAATCATTGTGCTTCAGCTCTAGCCTCTTCCAAAGACCCTTTTGCCAAGCTGTACTGCTCAGAATCAAATTTTTCAGGAAACATCTTCTGACCCTGTTCCAAAATTTGCAGCTATCTCCCCTTAAGTAGCTATGTTCCTATTTTGTGGTAAATAGTTTAATGATCTTTCCATAGGATGTAGATATTTTGCTTCTGTGGATTTTTTAAATGCAAAAGAACAGATCACTGATGGTAGGACCTCAAGGATCATATTGCTTTTATAACTTCAGGGAAGAACAAAGCATATTGGGGCAAACCAGTAGAAAGAAAACTCTTTGAAAACACTGTGCTCTATAGTAAATATCTTGCTTACTTCCAGCGACACAAAAGCCCTTGGACATAGGCAGACATTTATCACATCTTTAACACTTTTTCACATTCCTGAAAATAAAAAAATACGCATGACCACAATCATGTTTATATCAATGATAATCAGATAGACAAAGACAACTGTTTAAACTGGGATATACCCAAAATATTGCATGGATTAATTTATATATATCCATAAATATTGCCAGAATCCTTAAGGATAAAAATTATAAAAGCACAGGCATAGTTAGAGATTCAGTCTTTTATATCGCTTATAACTAATTTCAGCTACAGTTTAACATTCAAAATATGTGCAGAAAACTCCCTATGCAATTTCTCAGTCTTCTTCAGTATAGTTAAAAAATTTGTCACATCAGAAGCAAATTCAGAAAATTCTAACAATTTTAGTTTAAGAGCAAATATCTTAATGTTGTGACTATTATAACAAATCACGCCTGCTTTCCAACTCTGACATTCATTTACACACCAACCACAAAGATGAAACATTTTAATTTAAAACGTATCTGTTATATGATTAATATGTAAATTGCATTCAGGGCACAGAAATAGGCAAGGGAGAAATGAAGATCAGTGAGTTGAAGAACTTGCTCTCATGGGACTCAGAGAATGGGGAGGCCAAGAGACATGCATACAGAGTTACATCTCTTGATAATTGCCTGGATACACAGTGTTAGCAAAATAAGCCAAGAGAAGAGTAAAGAGATCCTAATTTGCTAGCAGATGACCATATCTAATGGAGTCTGCCCAGTATTAAGCAGACATATTGCAACATGCTTTAAATTACAGTATCAATACATTAAATTCAAGGTCAGTCAGTCTTGAATTAATGGCCATTATGAAAGCAGATGTATTGATTTCTGTCAGTAATATAATGAAAGTTATTCAAATGGTCGAATGAGAGTACAATTTTTGATCACAGTTAAACACACCTGCTCTTGGGGTACTGGAAATAATTAAATAAATATTCTAGATGAATAAATGCCATGGGTAATTGATTTATATGATAAATTTAAAATATAAAAGAACTATTTTTTGTAGGGCAAGGGCCATTTTGTCCAGTGTAATGTCTGAAAGAGTTATCTATACCGAAATTTCCCAAATAATATTTTCAGACATTAAAGCATATTAATAAGCCTTAATTAGAAATAAAATAAGTCTAATATATTACTAATCTTATCCACTGGAATGGGCAAAGCTGTAACATGGACCCATCAGCTGGTCAGCTAAGCTTGAGATTAACTTGGTGTTTATTTAATATAAGTATACACATTTTAATTATTTATAAGCATGCCACTTCGTGAACATGTTTGGGAAGTGCTGTTCTAACCTCAGAGACTATAAAAAGCAATTTTAGGGACTTGGTACATCAGAATAAATGTTCCTCCTGAGTTCTCTGGTTGTTCCAATGAAATAGTAATTGTACGAAAACCTAAACATAAATCAGGAATTTGACCTAGATTCTTCCTCCTCCCTTATGTCCTTTATGAAATTATATTTTAATACCAGTGAACATTGCTGTTAGGAATAACATGAGGCATTCACTCCTCATACTAGTAAAACACTGGAAAAAACCTGTGGCCTCTCTTCCCACCTTTGCTCCTCCATGGTTAGAAATACTCTAACAATTTTTTTAAGATAGAGAAGAGGATGCCTCATTATGACCTTTCTTTCCACCTCTCTTGTGACTACTGTTTCCCTGCAGAGAGATGCATCCTCAGATTTCTTTCAGCCATACATTAAGTTTTGCAAGGTAGGTTCAGTTACTGAGGGAAAGATAAATTAAATCCAGAGGTGTCCCAGAAAGGACGACACTGGCCATACAAAAGGTCTGTGTCTGCTATTGAAAGTTATTTTATTAAATAAAGCTAACATTTTGATCACTCTCTGTTTTTCTTTTGTATCTTATCATTTACTCCCTAGGAGAACTCATTTAGTTTCATATCTTTAAATTTAATCCATTTCCTGATGACTTCTACATGCTAATCTCCAGCCCTGTTTTCTCCCCAGAACCCTAGACTCATTATCCCACTGTAACAGTTTGGATATGTATAACAGGTAACTCAACCATAAATGTGCCCAAAGAGGGAGGAGATATGGGGATATATGTATATGTATAGCTGATTCACTTTGTTATAAAGCAGAAACTAACACACAATTGTAAAGCAATTATACTCCACTAAAGATGTTAAAAAAAAAAAGCAATTAAAAAAAATTTTCAAGAAAATATAAACAGCAGTTTTCCTTCTAAATTCCCTATTTCAGTTAAATGAATTTTCATTTCTCCAACTGCTTAGGATAAAAATTCATTGTTGACTCTAATTTTTCTTTCCTATCCATCCCATCACCTAAGCAATCTATCAACAAGTCCTAAAGAAGATGTCTTTTAAATATATGTAAACTGCAACTGTCATTACTTCTACTGCTGTATCCTGATCTGAGCCACTGACCTTTGCTTCCTGGTCCATTTTAATAAGCTACTAAGTGATGCCTCTACCTCTGTTGTTGCCTCCTAACAACCCATTCTACATGGCAGTCAAAGTGATCTATATGACTTTCAAAAGTTTGCAATCTCAGTTTGTATCAAAATGTATGTCCTCACCATGGTATACAAATCTTTTCAATACACAGAATGATTATGAAATGTGCACTATACTGTAGCATTCATGACATAGTTTTATTCTTTATTTTATTCTGTATTCACAGCAACACAGAGTAGCTAAAGCAGATTTTAAAATGGACTTCAGCATCTCAGAGATGTGGATAAATATTTATATTAGCTTATAAATTCTTGTCATAAAGATATAAAAATTGTCCTTAAAAGAAAAACCGTGAATTCATTAGTAAAAAAGAGCAATAGGAAAGAAGTGTATGTACAGGATATTAAAGTAAACATCTTAAAGAATGAGAGAAAGTATAGTGATTTCTTTATAAAATGTTAAAGCATTCTGGCTGTCACAAAAATATGTTATGACATTTGTCTCAATCCAATCTGTGGCTCCCTGGCTGTCATTTAGCATGGCTGGGAAATTCCCTTGGAAAAGAAAAGGCAAATTAAATTTTCATTTTAATATTGCTCAGGAGTAGTCAGAATTAGATTGCTAATTATAGAATCGCTAATTAGAAATACAGCATCTCTAAACATAAAACATTTTTTTAAAGAAAAGCAATGCACATTTTCATTTAGAGATAAGCATTATGTAGAATATGATCCTAAATACTATTCTGATTTTCTCCAAAGCCACATAGAATAGAAATAAAAGGATTGGGAAGGGCTATTTAGCTTAAGTTATTTTGTTGTTTAGTAGAAGAAGCATCATTCTAGTTCCCTGCATATTGAAAAGTCCTCTCCCTTGGTGGAAACCATTTAAATCCCTGAAAAAAAGTACATTTCAATATTGGGTTTTTATAATTAGCTTTGCATTATGTACACATTTTCAGTAATCAAATCCTAACTTGTGGTACAGAATATCAATTTGTTTTGAAAGCATTGTTTATAGCGAATATATCCCTTTAGACAATGCATAACTTGAACAACATACCCAAACAGGCAGGAATAGCCTGTGGGGAAATTTAAAGCTTTATTGTTTTTAGAACCATGACATTATAATACCATGCTTTCTGCAATACTGATTTATAACGTATGTTGTCTGTCTTTTTTTAAAAAACTTTGAGAGTGAACTCTTGGGATAACGTTTAACTTATTTTAGATGTGTATTAAAATGCTCAGCTTCAGCATTTATAAAGTATTTTGATAATAATTTTGCCTCAAGCTGTATTAACTATTAATCCTAAATTTATGTGTTTACATTGAGAATGCATATTCCATATGTATAGCATTTATCTAAAATTGCAAAATAAATGAGTAAAAATGAATTCATCATCAGCAATATCCTAAACTATCAACCACAAGAAACTATTATTTCAACATCATTTTAATGAGACCACTTATTGAAAGAGTATGAGAATAAAATACCAGCTAAAATTTGAAATATAAAATATAGCTCCAGGAGGAGCTATGTGTCTATATAGGAGAGGAGAGGGAGTTAGTTTCCTTTCATTATTATTTAATAAGAAAAAAGTTTAAATCTCAAAAATAGTTGAAGATAACTTGATTTCTTTATTTTATCTGCAAAGTGTGTTTAATTTACCATCCTTATTGTTTGGGAAAACAAAGATGATACAAAAGTTATTAGAACACATAGGTTGTTACTAAAATTATATTTTATTTTGTGATTTATATTCAAATTATAATATAGCATAAACAGATTTATTTGATTTTCTAAAAGTGGGAAGAAGACCCTGAGGTTAATTATCTGAGGATCTAAATCTTTTTCTTTCTTGTTTTAATTTTTACTATATTTGCTACATTCAAAATTTTCTTTCCCAGCATGCATTACATCAGATGAATATGTGCTCTAATTTTTAATCAAATGATGCAAACATAGTTATCGAAAGAACACATTTAGTAGTATATTTTATAAAGTTTATGGTTGATAGACATGATCTTGCACCTTTGACATTCTATCATCAATAAGTAGACCGGATCTGTGATTGGTAACTGAATCAAATAGAAGAAATGATGTCCCAACTTTATGTAGAAGGAAAATTCATATTTTTTGTAGGAAAAGGCCACAAAGTTATTTTTTTAGAAACACTAAGGTTATGTATATATCAGGAGCTTCACTGTAATCGTGCATGTGTCTTGCAAAGTCACTGCAGTTTCAGCATCTTAAAAAATGAGATTTGTGTGTGTGTGTGTGTGTGTGTGTGTGTAATTTTACTTTTATTAGTTTATTTAAGATCACAGCAAAGGGAACAATTTTCTGTTCGCCTCAAAATTATCCACAATAATAAGTATTGGGTGAGAGTGGGCTTCTTCCTCCCATTTCTGAGAGATGTAAAATCTTGCGCCTCACACTTAACAGATATAAAATAAAAGTAATTGTGATATAATATATTCAGTTATGTATTTAATTTAAAACATCTGTTGAGCAGCTATCAAGTTTTACATATCTTTGATTTGTAGTTTAATTAGGCACGTTTTCTATCTGCCTACTGCCCATGTCCATGGACAGAACACATACAATTAAATAATAATTGAGCCAACTCTTAGCCTAAAATTGTAAATGTCCATAGGTTCATAAAATATGATTAATATAATATTTTAGAAATCTAAACATATTTATATGAGATCTTTGGAGTTTATTGCTTGGTTCTTTTCCTAATAAAAATATATGTGAACTTCTCCTGTTTTGGAGTGATCTTTTTACAACTGGTCTAGTCCTAGAAAGGCCTGAGATTTATTCTAGGAAGCTCTTGTTCTCTGACTAAATCTACACAGAAATACGTAATATATGAGTACTACTTTGAAGATTTAAAGGATTGAAAAATTCAACAATAAAAATACTGAAGAAGGCCCAAAATACATGATAGTTATTCTAAAACAGTTTATTCCAGAGTAAGAGGATGTTTAAATTATTATGTATTAAACACTCAAAGTGTGCCAGGAATTCTAGTAGTTGCTTCATACATTCAATTATCAAAACAATCTTAGAATATATTACTATTCCTTTTTTACATATAATATTACATAACTTGTACAAGATTGTTTAGCCAATAACTAACCTACCTAAGTGGGTCTTGGACCTAGGTTTTTGTGACTCCAAATAGTTTCTTATTTCTGAAATAATACTGATCATTTACAAACACATATTTTTGAAAATGGTAAAATAATTTAGTTCTAATTAATGTATCAATTCATTAGAGTTTCACTATTTCATCCATTTGATATTTTTTTTTACTAATTATCTACAACATTTATCATACTGTGCAAGGTATAGAGGACGCTGTAGTAAACAAGACAGAAATTTTTCCTGCCCTCATAGGTCCTATGCTCTAATGAGTAAAGCAGGAATAAAAAATGAACATACAATTATTTGTTTTTAGTGATTTTGTTAAGTGGTATAATAGTAGTGTCATAAGCATCTACAAACACAGACCTGACTTGTCCACTGAAGCAAGGGATGGTTTTCTGATTGAAAAATGATTAATATGCAGTCTAAGTTAGAAGAAGGTGTAAAGGGTGACAGGATATTCTAAGTAGATGTGGTAAGCAGAACAATGGCTCCCCAAAGAGGCCCACAACTTACTCCCTGGAGCCTCTGAATATACATTATGTTACGTGGCAATATTTGTAGATGTGATTCAGTTAAGGATCTTGAGATGAGGAGATTATACTGGAGTATCTAAGTGAGCCTAATATAATTACAAGTATGCTTGTAAATAAGAGAGAGACACAGAAAAGTCAGTCAGAGAAGGAGATGTACTAATGGAACCAGAATTCAGAATCTGAGAGATTTTGGAAACTGCTACCCTACTCACTTTGAAGATGAATGAAGGATTCACACCCCAAGGAATTCAGGGGGCTTTGAGAAGCTGGAACAGGAAAGGAGATAAATTCTCCACTAGAACCTCCAGAAGGAAGACAGCCCTTTCAAAATCTTAATTTTAGCCCAGTAAGACCCAATTTGGACTTCTGAACTCCAGAATTTTAAATTAATAAATACATTTGTGTTGTTTCAAGTCACTAATAATGTGCTAATTTGTCATAGCAGGAATAGAAAACTAATATAGCAGAAGAAATAGAGCACGATGTAAGGCCAACTGGCCCGAGGCAGGGGAACACAATCAGATTCACAGGTTGCATCAGACCGAAATTCTCCGGAACACCCAGTTCCAGAAACTGCCCTGGAGACATTCGGGACCACCCAGTTCCAGGAACTGACCTGGAGACTTTGAAACCAGCCCAGCCTTCCCACCTTTCGAGGGGCGGGACTAACGGTCCCCCAGGATACCCGAAAAGACCACCAAATAAGGTATACCCTGAACCCTCCCAGATTCACCACACCCCTTTCCCTTCTTCCCCTACAAAATCTTGCCCAACTCTCGCCTGGGTGCGACTTCTCTGGCCCCTTTCTCTCGGACCAGCGAACCTCGCCCGGGAGCGCTCCCTAATAAAGCTCACTTGAAGCTTTCCTCTGTTTCGCGGTGCCGTTTGTTAAGATCCGACCTTACACACATAAACCCCAAGGTAGGAATGACCATGCCATGTTCACAAAAATACAGTTTACGGCTGGAGAAATGGAGAAAATATTTAAATCATTTTAAAATCAGATCCTTATAAAGTTCTTTATTCTTCTCAAATCTCCTTGAATCGCATAGGAAGGTTCTCAGGTGTATCTTATATCTACCAAATGACCGATGCTTTCAGCACATGTGGTATTTTAGATTGCTAAGGCTGCTGTAATAAAACACCATAGACTGAACGAGCAGGTTAAACAAAAGAAATTTATTTTTTCCAAGGTTCTGGAGGCTAGAAGTCCCAGATCAGGGTGCTAGGAAGATTGGATTCTTCTGAGACCTCTGTCCTTTACTTGCTGCTTTTACAAATGGTAGTCCTTTGTGTACATGTGCCCCTGGTGTCTCCCTGTGTCCTAATCTCTTCTCCTGATAAGGACACCAGTCAGATTGGATTAGCTCCCACCTTAATGGTCTCATTCTAACAATTAACTTTTTAAAAGCTTAAATCCAAATAGAGTCACGTCCTGAGATACTGAAAGTTAGGACGGCCTTTCTCCCAGCTCACTGTGCCCTCCTTGCTTCTGAATTTGTAAGTAATAAACCTGACTCTACTTCCTTTGTGTGGGTGTATTGAAACTTTACCTTAAGTCAAAATAAGCCCTTTGGTTTCACTTCCCCAAAGTGGGAGTTTTGATGCTAAAGAAGTTAGCTGCTGCCCCTGTGTGGGTAGTTTGTGCCTCTGAATTCAGCAGCTCATAATCTGCTTATTCTAAATTCAATATACCAGCTCCAGCTTCTCAGCACCTAGAGCTTCAAAATATTAATTCTGGGGAGGATACAATTCAACCCATAATAAATGGTTACAGAACATCATCCACCATGGCTGCTGTGGTAGACACAATATTTTCCTTAAATTCTTTTTTTTTTTTTTTTTGCGCTATGCGGACCTCTCACTGTTGTGGCCTCTCCCGTTGCGGAGCACAGGCTCCAGATGTGCAGGCTCAGCAGCCATGGCTCACGGGCCCAGCCGCTCCGCAGCATGTGGGATCCACCCAGACCGGGGCACGAACCCGTGTCCCCTGCATCGGCAGGCGGACTCCCAACCACTGTGCCACCAGGGAAGCCCCCTTTCCTTAAATTCTTGACATAAAAGATGATCACTCCTCAAGATCCATTGAAGTTAGCAGTTGCCATATAACTTACTCTGACCAAAGAGAGATGAGAGAGACACTGGAAGTATTTAAACGCCTGACTCTTTGGGGCCTCTTCCTGCAGTTGCCTTAACCAGTGAGCTTCCAGATGGTGGGGGCTCTGTCAGTCTACAGGCTGGGCTAAGTAGAGGATAACTGAAATCAGAGCCTCATGCCATGGAGACGAGGCATTCTCACTTGTTTATAAAGCACAGGTACATTTTCCTCATTTTTTTACTACAACATAGCCTAGTTTTTGCTAACTATGTGCTTTATCTCAATTTATTTTGTGCATCCATTAGCAAGGTGTGTCATAAGGTAATTGCTTCTTTGCTTTACGCCATTTCAGTTTAGGAAAGGTTTCATAGGAATGTTACATTTGGATGGGGGGAAATGTGTAATGTGTTTGTGTGCATCCACATTTTTTCCCGGAATGATAAAGAGGGAGAGTAAAAAGTAGCAACAGCAAAAGAGCTGCTACTGCTATTCTTTCTACTCCAGGAATATTTATGATGTCTTACTCTGTGCCTAGTTGTGCATTAGAGTCCATTCATGTCATAATTTCCTTTATGCTTTCTTACTGTGCTTTGGTTTACATTTACACTTAAGTCAATTTTTCTCTTTTACTATTTTCATCTAACTAAGGCAAAAGATCAGTATTTTCCTTTCTGTCACTGATTTTTTATTGTTTACTTGAGCCTCTGGTATTGATTTCCACTCTGATCATTTTAGGACACCAGATGTTATTGATTCAGCAAATACAGCTGAATCTAGATGTGTCCTGGACTTTGATTACTTTTGATAATTTCTTCCAATACATTTTGAGAGGTTGCTTTTAGCTTTGTAAAACACTCATTTTATAGAAGAAAAATATTCATGTTTTGGATTCCATTTAAATAGTTGACCAAAATACTGCCTTATATCAGGAAAGACCTTATTTTTTGGCAGAGGAGGTTTATCTTCAGGAAGGGCATATTGACACTAGGACACTAGAAGAGCTAAATATAAAGGAGCAGAAAGGAAACTTGTTCCATTAGATGTGAAGCCATATTCTAAAGACAAGGTAAGTAAAAGAGTATTGAGCAAAGAAGTGGAAGTCCAGTAACTTACATGAGTTACTATATTTGCATTTCGGTTTGTGTGGAGGGGAAAAGAGAGAGAGAGAGAGAGAGAGAGAGAAGGGAGAGAGGGATATGTTTGGGTGTGTTTATTACACAATTAGGTTTCAAAAAAAGTGGTGCATCATGCTTTGTTACACAAACCAAGGCTTTTTTTCCCACTTGTTTGTCATTTTTAATCCCATAAAGATTGGTTTTATTAAATTATTGATTCTTTAGAAGTTAAAAACATGATTTTTCAGCCTACATTGTATATCAGAGATGCCATATGTCACACTTGTGGACACTGAGTCATAAATTAATTACTCCTGTCTCTTTCTCTCTCCAACTGTGTGGATCTTGAATGTGGAGCTTAGAGGTTGAAGTGTCATCTGGAAACGACGAACACAAAGTTAATAGCCAATCGCTAATAATACGAAAGAAAAATACAGGTATCCCCCACTTTTCAAAAGATCGCTTTACGCCATGTCACTTTTACAAAAGATGCATATTAATACCTGTTTTCACTAACAGAAAAAAATTCAAAGATGCTTTTCACTTTTACAAAACAAGCTGAAAAGTGAAAATAATGTTCAGTGTTGGTTTTGCAGCAAGTCATAATAGAGGCAACACACACCCTGAGCAGTGATAGTGGCACCAACAAGTTCCTTCCCTGGAATCTATACTCAGTGTTTTAGCATCAAACCTCCATAGCCTTGAACTGTGTCTGTGAGCATCTGTGCTTTATCTCAATTTATTTTGTGCATCCATTAGCAAGGTGTGTCATAAGGTAATTGCTTCTTTGCTTGATGCTATTTCAATTTAGGAAAGGTTTCATAGGAATGTTACTTTTGGATGGGAGGAAATGTGTAATGTGTTTGTGTGTATCCACATTTTTTCCTGGAATGATAAAGAGGGAGAGTAAAGAGTAATTACACCTAGAGAGTAGGACTAAAAGGCTAGTATGAAAGAGTAGCTTGCTTTATATTATACATTTGAACTGGTGGGGTCTTTGAACATATTCCTGCGTAAATATATATAAATAAATTAGAGGAAATAAAGTAATTGCTTTAAAGTAAAATACATACATATGTATGTATTTATATAGTATATATAATTTTACTTTAAATGATTTAATTTACTTAATAAGTCCTTTCTTCCTAGGCAAGAAAACTGGGTCACTCAATGGAAAGAAATTCCAATAGGCATTATACATGTCATTAGCAACATTCAAAATGAAAAACAGTAGAGCGACATCTATGCGATACTCAAGGAAAGAAAGTATGAGGCAAGAATTTATATGCAGCTCACCTGTCCTTTAATTATCAAAGCTATAGAAAATTTTTAGAAATGCAAGAATTCAGAAAATATCACACTAACAAGATCACACCCTTTCCAGGAAACTAGATTTAACTTCGTCTACTTAAGAAATGACTGTGGAAACCTCAGGAGAGGGACTGAGCATTATATATGTTTAACTGTAGATCTAAAATTACGACAAGAGAGAACTTAATGGTTGAGTATTGCTGTGCTTACTGTGGATGATATTGATAATAAGTGAAATTAATAAAATGTTAGAAGAGAAGGCACAGGTAAAGGAAGAATAATATGTTTCTCAATTGCCTCATAAGGACAGTTGAGTTTCAAATAACATCATGTAAAGTTTAAAAATTTTGAGCAAGTGTAGACATATGCAACAATTAATAAATAGATGCTTAGGAAGATACTTCTATTGAGTAAAATGGATGCTGGAGGAGATTAGGGCAGAGGGTTACAAAGATACTACAAGATAAATTTAATATTACTTATAATGGAGAACCAATCAATATAGTACAAAGGAGGAAGGCCATTATGAGCATCATTCATCCATTAGATTGGCTAACAAAGTAAAATTCAATTCTATTTTAGATATAAGCCACAAACATGATAAGAAGTTTAAAAATAACAGGATGAATAAAAGAATACCATACAAAGTCAAACAAACAACAAAATGGGGGGGAGAAGTAATAGTTATAATCTCAAGAGCTTGCAAAAGTAAAAATCTAGCCAAAATTCTAAATGAGAAAGAAAAGAAAGAAAATCTATAGGCCTCAATACACAACAGAATTATAATACCTATCAACAGCTATGCACAAACAAAACAAAACAAAAAGCTCAATAGGAATCTTTTTGAAGCAGAAACTATGGGATATGAAATATAGAATGGCACAGATAATAATAGGAGGTAATATTCCTCTGCAGTCCAAGACATATCAAGTGTATAAAAATTTGATATGGGTATAGGAGTACTAAACAATATAAGATGAAAAGGTAAAATAAATATATATATATTTATATATACCAAAGCCTGTAATCTTAAAGATTATAACTTTGTTTCAGCTATATACAAAACATTTACAAAGAAAAGGACCCTATAAAAAGTCTCAAAAAAATCATGATATGTTTTTAAAAATTTATATAATGTCCTTTTGTCAGAATAAAATAAAACTAGAAATTAACACAAACTTAAAATACTTTATCTTGAAGTTGAAATCAGGATTTTTTTCCT
Organism: Leucopleurus acutus; assembly: GCF_964270905.1. Lineage (NCBI taxonomy): Eukaryota > Metazoa > Chordata > Mammalia > Artiodactyla > Delphinidae > Leucopleurus > Leucopleurus acutus. The sequence continues at coordinate 57,914,955 of NC_139160.1, forward strand.
TTTAAAAGAAACAGCCCTTGTGTAAAAAAAATAATTTTGAATACTTTCCAGAATATAATTGAAATGAAAAAAAAACATATCTAAATATCTGATATAGCTGAGGCAGTTTTAGTAGGAAAATTCATAGCATTCTAATACTTACATTAGTAAAAATAGTAAAGGAATAAAATGTCCAATAACAAAGCTAGAAAAATGACAATAAATCAATAAGAAAAAATAGTAGAAGAAAATAATTCAAGAATAAGAAAGCAGTAAACAATGAGTTAAAAAGCAGAGATAAATTAGAAACAATAACTAAATATATAACTATATTTATAACTAACTAAATATAACTAAACTAAATATAACTAAATATAACTAAACTAACTAAATATAACTATAACTATATATATAACTAAATATATAACTATATATAGAAACAATAACTAAATATAACTATATATTTATATAAATAAATCAACAATAGAAACAAACTGTTGATTAACCTAATCCAGAAAAGAAGGGGAGGGCTTTGGTTACTTGCATATCACCACTGAGTCCCACACCACACTTTTATATATTCTGTTCTACAAAACTGTGATTGTAATCTGCAAACTGTATATCCAAGGACCCTTTGCTACTTGGCTTTTTACTAGACTTAGACTAGAGTTCAGAAGGTAGTTGGAAGAGAAAGTTCCTTCTTTTGGTTCCAAAAATGTATGTATTGCAGGCAGCTTCAGTGTGTAATTGTAATGTGAGTGTCCAGGATCTAGATCTGCTCAAGCCAGCATGTTTGAATGATTAAGCACCAACTGAGAACCAAACTGGAGAAAGAAAGTTCAGAAAAATAAAAACTGAAGACCAAACTTACATATGACTATTGGTTCAAAATTATAAACAGTAAACACAGGCAAAGAGTATAATAAAATAATATAATTTTTACTGCAAGTATCATCTGGTTGGAAGATAAAAATTAAAGAGAAGTCTCATCATAAGTAGTAACAAACAAGAAAAAAATGCCTTAGAAATGATGAAAGTGTGCTAAACCTAATGACATACAATCTTCTCTTATAGGAAGACTCATTAAAAAGAAAAATTCTTGTCAAGTACAGTTATATATTTGATGAAATACTAATAAAATGCCAAGAGGATTTTGTGTCTGAAACTAGAAAAATTGATTTTAATTTTTTTATAGAAAAATATACAAAGTCAGAGCAACCAGGCAAATCCTCAGAAAGGTCAGTGATATGGCTGAGGCAGAATGGGTCTAGCTCAAACAAAAAAATAGAAATATAGTATAAATATTTTATAAATAAAGCTGTATGATATTGACGCAAGAAAGATTACCAGAAAAAATACAACAGCGCAGATCCAGAAATAGATTAAACAGTTAGTATATGGTAAAAGTGCTATTTCAAATTAGTGGGTAAAATAACATTTTTCTAATAAAGAATTTTGAGACAATAGGTACTAGTCTCAAATAGAAAAAAATAAAAAAATAGAAAAAACATTTTTTACTGGAAAAAATAAAATTTGGAATTGTACTTCATAAAACATATCATAAAAACTCTAACTAGTTGGAGATCCAAAAGTAAAAAATAAACATAGTATCAAAATAAGCAAGATTTAGAAGGAGAGATGAGTGAGTTCATTTATATACTGAAAACGAAGAAAGTTTTCTAACTAGGATTCAGAACCCAGTAACAATTAAGTAAATGACTGATAAATTCAACTACAGAAGCATTAAATTTTAATGTATAATATGTATGTATATATGCTCATCATTTTTAATGTATATATGTATGTATATGTTTAATGTAATGTGTATATATATATTCATTTATCTATACATCTATCAATAACGCTAAATTAAAGACTGAATATGGCCAGATAAGTTTTAAAATAGTTGTAAATAGAATTACCTATGTCTACTTTGCCATCACCTAATCACATTCTCCCTTTATTATATGTAAAATTTCTAAGGAATTTCAGTACAAAATCGTATACAAGTACTTTCGATAAAAATGTATACAGTATGTTGAAAAGAAATTGTAAATTATTTGAGCCCTACTCATTTGTTCCTCATTTGTAAATATGGAACAATCATAATCATACGTATCGTGATATTTGTAGAGAATAAGCATCATTTTGTGCCTTTTTTCTCTGGGAAATGTATTCTCCTTTTTGGACCTGCCACTATTTCCCACTCATCTCTATGATGTTTGAAGGCGCTTCACCAAACATTCTGGGAAGGGAATTGAGCAAGAGAAATCTGTCTTTCATTTTCTGTATTTATGTAGCAAAGCTTAAAACTATCAGTGGAAGCATTTCCTACCATTCAGACATGAGAAATGGGTAAAATTAGAACGAAGAATTTGAAATGGAAGAGGATAGAGGGTGAAAGAGAGTTGTTAGTTCACAAACTGGCCCGTGTACTTGGAGGGTAAGGAGAGACCTAGGAAGGAGGCAGACCACTCCGCATTGGTAGGTGGCAGGTTTAAAGAGCAAGGGAACTTACTACAAGGCTTGCCTTGGGCCACTGAAAGACAAGTAGCTCTCCGCACCCACCCATCAGAATCCTAAAAGCTTACGTAGAAGCTTAACTGGGTTCAGCCATGTATACAGTCCAGATGGTCTTAAGAACACATTACTCTCTCAAGGTTGCTTCCTTGAAAACGCTCCAACTATGGGAACTGTGCACTGAACATAGATTCCAAGGATGGGGAGGGGATAAAGAGCCTCCCATTGCCAGTGTACAGATTCCATCCAGGTCGATCTGTAGTCATGTCCTCTCATGGATCTCCTCCTCTTTTCCAACGAGAGTACACACATAAGAAGAAGCAGGAATGAGAGAACAAGCTCATGCTTTTAAACTGTTGTCTGTATTTGTTCCGCAACCACACTTTTGTCCACCGTGGGGTTGAACCACACTGAAGCTATTTTGTCAGCTCCATCTTAAGCCTGTCTTTCTGAATGACTGAGCTTTACCTTACTCACAAGGAATGTATCCAAGCTAGATAAGGTACCCATCAACTTTCACCCTTGCCTTCATCTGATGTAAAAACTGGAAGAGTGCCTTTTGCTGACACACATGGTTAATGGTCATGAGACCACTGGGGGAGAGGAAAAACCCCTGGTTCCCATTGGTGCAGACATGCTTCTCCCTAGTGGTCAGACCCTATTTTTAGCTTTGGCCCCTTTAAATTCCCCCGTACCCTTTGTGGTGTCACAAGCAGCTGCAAATGCCTCTGGATCATTGTCTGTCTGAGCCTGCCTGTATGTAAGTTACCCACAATAAACTTCATAATTGCACTTTATGGAGTTGCCGGCTTTGTTTTTGGTCTCAAATTTCCTTCTTAGTTCAGAGGATATTATTCAATATCTTCATCTCCCAGCAGTCCACTAAGTTCCAAATGTCAGCTGAGGACCTTTATAATAAATTCATGTAAATACTTAGGCTAGTATAGGTTAATATGTCTGTCATGTGCAATCAAAAATACCCTTACTTATTCAGTTATTGTAGAGATCAAATAAAAGCACCTCATAAACTATGAAGCCCTATACAAATATATGGTATTATTATCATGATGACATAATCCTTTCCTCATGTTGACTCAGTTCTTATGAGTGTCTTTTTCACCTTTATTCAGAGAGTTTTAATGACTAATAAAATTCAATTAGTAGTGAAAAGACACAATGATATTACTCAGTGAATTTTCAGATCCAAGGAAAAAGTGCAGTTATGAATGGATTTGAAGTCTGAGAATTTCATCATAGCACTTTATGAATAAAAGTGAGATTTAAATTTTTTTTTATTATCACAATAATTACAGAGCTATGAAAAAGAACACTCTTTATGACTATGCAAAAACCAAAACTGTTTTAAATAAATTATCACACATTAATTTTAAAATATCGTGCTAAGACAAAGGAACATTTTGAACCCAGTAATGGACAGTAAAGAACATTTTGCAAGCATAGAGAATACAGTGGCACTGTAGAGGATTTTGGAAAGGTAACTTATTTAACAACAGTTTTACAAGCCAGTAATACTTGATGTATTTTTATATGTTAGTTTTTTTTTTCTGTTACCTAAGCAGAAATAAAAAACAAAATATTTACATTCAAACAAAATATGCATACCATTGTTGACTTTTATGTTCCATAAAGCAAATGGAATTTACTTTAAGCCTTAAAAACTCTATCCTCCGAATTTTTCTCCTTTATGTTCATTCCTGCTTCTCTTTCAAGGCTTGATACTCTGTTCTTTTTTTCTTAGATGCTCCAGTTCCCCCAACCACACACCCAAGACAGAAAACAAAACCCAAACCCGCACATATTCTATATCTCAAAAAAAATATTTGGACCATCATAAGAGAAAATTAGGCTCCACACATTTGTAAAATGTAATTTCTGCTTTAATTCCTCGTATTTTACTCCAGGGAGTACATCAGTGTGATAATTGGTATTTGTTGTTTCTAGCTCACAGCACACTATCTTCCATTTTTCCCAATGTTATCCATTTATGAAAATTAATAAAGTTTTTGTTTACAGAGATTCTGAACCTATTCTACTTTAATAGATTATTTTAGAAAAAGCAGCTCTTTTTGTAAACGTTCTTCAACAATACTCATGATGGTGGTTCACGGAATCAAATCCACTTAATTTCTTTTTTGCCTAGCATATGACTATAACAGACTTTAGTAGATGTGGAGGGAGCCTGGTTGAAAGACAAAAAATAATCAGATTGAGCTCTACTGTATATAAAGGATAGGGCACAAAGCAACTATATTCTGGGATTCCCCAATTACAGAGAAAATAAATGCCCTTTTTTCTTAAAAAAAAAAAGTTGAGCGGAATTTCACTCACCTGCTAGTGACAGTGAAAGGACTACTGTTACTAACATTTATTGAGTGCTTATTATATGAGAGATGCTAATATATTCTAGATACTATTTTAAGGTGTACCTTTCCAAACTTTATCATCACCTTAGATTACCTGGTGAGTTTATTCCAGTTTGACTGTTGAGATGACTTATTTCCTACTTTGATATATCTTTGTGACTCAGTCTCCAAAATATGAATAACAAAAAAAAATGCATAATCACCTAGATCATAGCTTAAAAGTTAACCGCTTTTTCCGGTTCTTTCCTTTGTATATAGTTCCAACCTTCCCTGATCTTCAACCAAAAAGGCTTTTTTCAGAACAATGAGTAGTTTTTCTCCAAGTTTTTTATGTCACACTGTTCCTCTTTAGACCATTCCTAAGATGATTTTATTACAATGTAAGTTTTCCTTTTATGTTTAAGATTCCCTTTTAAAAGCCTAATTAATGGTTTCCTATTTCAAGTTCTAGTTCTAAAGGCTTTTCATCTTGCGTTTCACTGTTTTATTTTTAGTTCTTAAAGCTAGTGTCCCCTCGCATCTTTATTCTTGATTTTTACAGAAATGTGTTTGAGTAAAGGTAAAGTCCAGCAGAGAATCATTAAGCTTTGATGGAATTTAGGTAATATTTGTAGGTGCAAAAACAGAAATTACATCTATGTGGAGTCAAACCAAGGGAGCTTACAGAGTTGGAGGATATAAGAGACAAAAACAGAGCAATTGCAAAATCATAATAGATCAAGTATGGGTTTGAGATGTTTTGGATTGATAATTGGAAGTTAATTCTTGTGTGGAAATACCCTACTGTAAAAGGTAGAAATTGGCAAATTTTCTTAAAATGTGAATTATAGTTATAGTCACAGACAGGATTAACTATATGATTTTTGGGGCCCAGAATAAAATGAAAAGGTGGGGCTCTTTATTTAAAAATCATTAATAAATTAAGATGTCAACATCAGAGTTTTAAACTAAGCATAAGCCCTTTTAAACTGAGGACCATGTGTGATGGCAGAAGTGGCATTCCCTTGAAGCTGGTGGGAATCATTGTCATGAGAATATGCCTATCAGATCTCTGACCTCAGGGAATCTAATTGACCATTGGTCCCAGCTGCTGTGCTTTGAAATCCATCAATGCACTCTCAGTGAGCTCATACTTCCAGTAGTGTCCTCTCAGCAAGGACTGAGAGTGCCGGGTCACTGAAGCTGGCCTGTTCTTGGGAGATATGTTATATTGCTAACTGGTGACTTTGGCTTAAAGACTCAACATTGTCCTTGTCATTAACTTTCTTAGAACTGTACCCCTGTCAGTCACATCGGGTCATGGATACCCAGAGACCCAATGTGCCAGCATTGACTTCCTGTTAGAGGCATTTTATGGGGACAAAGTAATATATAGCATCATGGATAACTCTTGCCTGTGAGGGTAAGAGTTAACACCTGTGAAACTGCTACCCCCATGTCCCAATTTCACAAAGAAATATTTGCTCTGCTTTGGTAGGAAAATGAATGTACTAACCTGGAAGCAAAGAGAGAGGAAGGTACTCTGATCCATCAAAAGGTAACAGAGGTAGAAAACAGATAAATTGAGAATTAAGTTAAAAATATCTTTTTAACAGCTCTGTCTGCTTCAAAGGTTTAGAGGAAGAACAAGGGAAATTAAACATTAAAGAAAGATTATAAATATATCTAATTGCTATAATAAAGGAGGTGACAAGTTAAGAATGTTTATGCAGTCACTGATGTACTGCAAGTTATTTAAGACCTGGGAAACTCAAACGCTGAAGGACGCCAATGTTTTGTGGAGGACCACCTGGCTAAGTACATGTAGTTTCTTATTGGATGCATAAGGTTACAGAATTTGGAAGCATCAATAAACAGCTTCAGTTCAGAAATCTGTTAATGATGATTCTCCAGCTGGTATAAAAGAAGAGGGAAGTTTTTTCAAAAGGCTGGATTTATGGACCTAAGGAACTCAGGAGGAGAAAAGAAAAAGAGTGGAAGATGGACACCCAATAAAATATATTCCAAAAATGCCCTGAGTTTCTCCTGTGATTGAAACAATGCAGACAGAATAACATGAGGTGGGATTAGGGTAAGACTAATAATGTCACCTGTGGCTTGTTCTCAATTTAGAGTGCCCTGCTCATCATAGAGAATATATTTATGCATTGTGATTCCTGCATGGAGTTGTTAAAGACGAAAATGTAAATAGAATGGTTTCAAATATTCAAGAGATTCATTGCGAGGAGTAATTATATCAAACTGTTGTCATTACAGCTAATCTGGACATAGGATGGATGAGGTCATAATTAATCTCCTCATGGATGATTTCTGTCATTTGATTTCAAGATATCAGTCCATAGGATCTGGTCAAGTGGCATAGACTGGTTAAATTTGGTACAAAACTAAGATGAATTCCTCTATTTTCTATTCTTTTTTCTAAAATGCAATGTCTAACAAATACTAGGTAGAGATATTATTTCAAGCAACATTTTTGCTGCAGTACCTTGAAATATAAGAGTGTAGAGATTGAATTTGATATCCGATTGTCCTTTTGAATCACTAGGCAGATCTGAGGCAGACATTTGCACAAATTTGATAAATCTCTTTTGGTGTATTCCAATAGACTTCTATCCATTATCAAGAATAAAGTCCAGGGACTTCCCTGCTGGCGCAGTGGTTAAGAATCCGCCTGCCAATGCAGGGGACACGGGTTCGATCCCTAGTCCAGGAAGATCCCACATGATGCAGAGAAACTAAGCCTGTGAGCCACAACTACTGAGCCTGAGTGCCACAGCTACTGAAGCCTGTGTGCTACCACTACTGAAGCCCACACAGCTAGAGTCCATGCTCCACAACAAAGAGAAGCCGCCACAATGAGAAGCCCGCGCACCACAACGAAGAGTAGCCCCTGCTCACCGCAACTAGAGAAAGCCCACGTGCAGCAACGAAGACCCAAAGAAGACCCAATGCAACCAAAATAATAAAAATAAAAAAATAAAATATTAAAAAAATGAATAAAGTCCAAACTGAAGCTACAGACTAGACAGTCTAAATAATAGTGTTCAGACCAATACCTGAAACCTATAATACTTTACTTGCTCAGCAGCTGCCCTTCAATCCTTCTAAAAACATTGATTTTGCATCTACAAACAAGGCTCATATGATAATTATTACCTTTTAAATTCTTGTTCCCTTGTCTGATATTTTGACTGATTCAGGGGTCTTGATTTCATTAAAGTAGACTAAACTGTTTTCCAAAGCTAAGAAAAAGTTCAAGTGTTTCTCTGGGGACAAGCCTGCTCATCTTCTGTGTGTCCTTGTTTCCTGACATGTGTTGGAAGCCTGCCTGGTAAATGAAACCAATAAGCGATGGGAAGCAGAGGCAAGAAATGAGATGAAAACAATTTCATGGTGAAGGCCGTGGTTCCATTAGTACTGAGGCTCTGCTACTCTACTGCTTTTTCTAGAGTTATGTGAGCTTTCTAAAAAAGCTTTTTGGCCAGAGTTACTTGGATTTGGGATTTCTTCCAGTCTTTGTATTGAAGTGAAGAAGAGGGGAAGACACATTTTAAAGACTGGCTTTTCTGAAAGGGTTTTGGAATACTACTTTTTCAACTCTAACTTATCATTGAAAAGTAGATAGCACTTGAAATTGAGAGAGAAATGGTAGAATTAATTTCTCAATGATTTTATTATTGCTGAAATCATTTAATTTGAGATGTGTTGTCATTTATTTTGTTAGATCAAAGTTCCATAAAGGAAAGGGAATTTGTCTGTTTTGTTTAAATATCTAGTCCAAGAAGAACTCGATAAATGTTTTATGAATCTTTAAATGTACTATGCATTGTAGAAAACACACTAAGAGTTAGGATGGACAATGCAGTTGGAGTAGCCTTTTTAGAAGCTTTTTGAACTAATCAAAAATGAAAAATATGGAAGAATATTTAGAGGTTTAGCTGCCCATATAATTAGCCATATAAAAGTCATATAAAAAAGTGGCACAAGTTGAGAAGATTTTTACGTGTTTTTACATGGAAATGGTATCAGACTCTCCCCTGAGGAGAACATGGTGAACAGTACCTTTGATGATAAGCTGAAGAATTTAACAAAATGGGGACTTCCCTGGTGGTCCAGTGGTTAAGACTCCCACACTTCCACTGCAGGGGGCAAGGGTTTGATCACTGGTAGGGAAAGTTCCACATGCCACACGGTGTGGCCAAAAAGAAAAAAAAAAGAATTTAACAAAATGAACTAAATAGTAAGTGAACTAAATAGTAAGTGAGTAAGTAAGAAAGGGATACTTTCTCCCTTTCTTCACTCAGCAAATCATTCATTCACATCGTGCAGGGGGTTGGGCACTTAATGTGCTTTAAAGCAAGACACAGACGGAGAGGCTTTCTTCCTCTTGGATTGAAAGCTGCTTTTTAACTTGATACTGTTGCCAAAACTCGACCTCTGTTTACTGGTGCCAAATAGAAACGCAGAGAGGGTTTTGCGTGAAGTAGAAAAGAATAGCTTTATTGCTTAGCCAGGCAAAGGGGGCCACAGCAGGCTAACACCCTCAAAGCTGTGTGTCCCACTCTGGAGGGGATAGTGGGGAGTCTTACAGTGTTCAAGGAGCAGGGTGTGATCAGCTCGTGGACATTCTTCTGATTGGTTGGTGGTGATGCAATTGGGAGTCAACATCATCAACCTTCTGGTTCCAACCTGTCTGGGGTCTACATGCTTGTGGGCACCAGTTAACTTCTTCTACCTGGTGCGGGGTTTCAGTATCTGCAAAACAGCTCAAAGGACACGGCTCAGAATGTTATCCGTAGCCCTTGAGGTAGAACTAAAGGTCCTTGACTTTGCTTAATGGCTAAAGTGTTATTTTGTCTTGCTTGACTGTTTTCCTCTCTTTCTGCATTGTCTCACTTCTTTGATTAAATTTATTCTTTGACTAAAGTTTTTCTACAGATAAAAGGTGGGTGGAGGACATGGGTGGTGGTCTATTTTGGGAAGACCTCGTAGGGTCCTGCTGGCTTACAGTACTTCCATCCATTAGCAAATATCCCTTTTCCCATGCAGAAATTTCAAGTGTAGAAAGGCCCTATTTCTTAGCAAGTTAGTCTATTTTTCTGAGTTCTTATAATGTCTTTCCTTAAAACACCATCATAAAAATCTCTTTATTTATGACTATTACTTCTAAGAATATTAGCAATTTAAGGTAGAAAAATCTATTACTTTTACCAAAAAAAAAAGACAATCGGTAGAAGAAAATATTTTGTGGTGATTTAAAGTTAAACAAATACATTTTAGTGAAGCAGGTTAAGTATATTTTCCTTAACTGCTATATCTGACTCAAAAAAAATTCCTTAAAGGAGGAATTCACAAGAATAGTCATTATTGTACTATAAATGATCGCAAAACATTTTAACAATTGAACATGGAAATTAGATTATTTACAAATGAATTTATTATATTCCAAATGAATACCAAAGTATCAAAAAAAAACCTTCTTATAATCAATCAAAAACAAATTTAAGAGTTTTTGCTTGTTTTAAGAGCTGTTATTATGAAGAGCCCTAGAAATTAAACATTAGCTGAGAAAAAGAAAAGATATGAGGACCTATGAAGAAAACCCCAAACTCTATTAAGCAACCTAAAGACAGACCTAATTACTTTTGAAGCTCTTAACTAAGTTTATCTGCAAAAGAAAACACACCAAAAATACATATTATATTAAATAAAAAAGAAGTTCAATAAGGGGTGTTGTTACTTAGTATGTATTAAGAACAAGATAAAATAGTGGCAAGAAAAGAAAGAGGCCACAAAATCGTCTTACTGGGAACACATGGGAGGTGTTAGGCAGTTCTGTTGGCATCCACAGCCAGTAGCGTCACAGCTGGGAGATGGCTGGCTCTGCTATCAAGAAACTCATTCTCTACCAATGAGAAGAAATGTCAATAAAATGGCATGTGAGGGGGAAACAAGTTTGGGACCTAATTGGTACACCTGTGCCACAATGTCTTTTCTCTCCATAAGATGTAAATTAAGCCATAGAGAATACTAGAGGAACTAGGACTTCTTAGAAAAATAGAATTTCTCTAGGGAATTCAGGGATGCCCTGATTAGGGCATATAAAATACAAAAAGCCCCCCTCACCCCGCCAAACTAGAACCTCTTCTTGTGCCAGAAAGCAAGGAAGTGCTCAAAAAATGAAAGGGAAATTTCAAATGACACAGAAGCCAGCCATCTGACAAATAGTCAAGTCTGGGACAATTGAAACACCTAAATAAAGTAACATATCAATATTATAATCCATTGACCAAATTTGGAAACCATGACTCTGTACTAATCTAAATTACTACTTTAATAAATACTTATATAGTTTCAAGTATTCTCTCTACAAAATATTCATTATGAAGAGTAGAATAATAACTTTGCAATGGGGAAATCTGGCCAACAACACAATCAGGTGATCAAAGTGAATATCATTAGCAATGACACAAATCATTTGGGGCACTGTGATCTGGCAGGACACAAAGAGAAGGAAGAACACAACATCACTTCTCTAATCTTCTTGCCAAAGATGCATAACCAGAATCTAATCAAAAGAACCAAATTGAAGTATATTCTACAAAATAAATGACTGGCAATCTTCAAAAGTGTCAAGGTCATGGAGACTGAAGAACTCTTCCAGACTGAAGGAGACATGACTACAAACTAAATGCAAAGCGTAATTCCACACTGTCTGGATCAGCTGGCATTTGGCTGATCTAGGCTGTACTTCACTGGTCTTGACTTCAGGCTGTGAACTGAGTTCAAGTCTGTCCCACAACTTTCATTCTCTGGATCAGGAGGTACCTTAGGCACAAGTTTTCATGGACAAAATTCAGGGCAAGCTCAAGTGCACAAGTATAGCTCAAGTTCCTGCTCACTTGACATCTAAAAACATCTAATTTGCTAATGCATGTCACAAAGCCAAGCCCAATATCAAGGTGTGGGAACACACATGGCTGTATAATACTGCTATAAGAGGGCGGTAAAGAATTGAGACCAATACTTCAACACGCCTCACTTACTATGTGCCTTATGCTTGTGTAAGCTTGCTATACAGTCTGGCACACAAGATGAATTCTTATCCCAGGTATGAATCAGTGCCAGTCACATTGCTGAACCCAAGGAAGGTGCTTTTTCTTACTAATCTACTGTTGTAAAATGTTCTTTTTCAACTCTCGTTGATGAAGTGACTATCATGTTAATGGCCTCTAACTATCTAACAACACAGTACATTGGTTTGAGGCAAAGGTAGCCTTCCTGCAGTTTGGACCTATCATTATAAAATCTGTAAACATTTTGTATCATCAGTTCAATTTTTTCTGGCCTGGAAAAATATTCACAGATGTGATTTAAAAATAAAAAAAAAGACATGAACAAGTGTGATAATTAAAGCATGGTTTGTGAGTGATAAAGTAGAAAATCCTAAAGGCCCTCAACAAGGTAGGAGCTAAATATTGCTGGTTTATTCCATGGAAGTTAAAAAAGAATAAAGAATAAAGGAGAGTGAAAAAGATAAAAATAGTGGTGAAATAAGCTGGCTTTAGGATCACAATGCCTGGGTTTATGTGCTGGCTCCAGTATATAGAAATTCTGTGACCTGATGAAAAGCACCTAACCTATCCATGTTAATATCCTCTTCTCTAAATCTGGGTATGAGGAACATTTATTTCATGAGACTTTTTGAGGATTAAACGAAATAAGGCAGATAATGCTCACAAAATGGTGCCTGGCACAGCCCATTTCAAAGGCTCCTAGGGCTTAACACTACATTGAAATTACTATTTAATAATTACTTATTATTACTTTTAAGCATGATAATAAAATTAGTCTATCACTAGTTCAAAAAAAATAGATCAATAAACGAACATAAAATGTCCCTAATATTTAGTTATATATGACTATATACATTATTATGCATATATCAGCTATATATAAATACATCACTAAATATGAATTATCTATAATGATGTGCACATAAAATATCTCCTAATGTCATTAGAAAAATTAATTTGTAAAAAGCAGTAATCTAGTTAAACATTTGGAAAAAAAATAAAACTAGATTGTCCGTCCCCAAAACATTTTGGAACCTATTCCATAGATTTAATTAATCATATATTAGTACAGATCTATATATTTTAACATACAATATCAAAGATTTAATATAAATTCGGTAAAACTTCCTTAGTATGAGGATGAGGACAGACACTACAACAATCTTTATTAAATAATTTTCTACCTGAAAAAAAAAATAATAATTTTCTACCTGAAATCAACTCCTTTCTGTAACAAAACAAAGATTACACAAATGTGAATACATATAGTGAGAAAATACATTATAATAAGAAATTTTAATGAATTAACTCTCTTTAAACTTATCAATAAAAAAGAAAAAATTCCTATATTATTTTTTAATAATGAAATGCAAACTAATTGAAGTGTTCAGAGCTTTGTTTAAATCACTAAAAAAAAAGAAAGGAGGGTTTTTATTTTCTGAAATACTATAAGCATTCTTTCCTATCTCTAAGACAATGTGGTCTTAAAATATTTACTTTGTAATGCTTTGTTTCATTACATAATTAAATTGCTATAAAGTCAAAGTTTCCACTAGTTCCTAATTACTTTGTTTCACTGGACCCAATACTACCAAATAAGTTTAATTTCACTGTGTTTAGAGGCACTTGTAACAGAGACCACTTTACCCAATCCAATTTAATATGACCAGATATAGGAATTAACTTGTTACTTATTTCACTCCCATACTTATTCATTTATCCATTCAAAAGTAGTTATTGAATATTAATTATGGGCAAGGAATAAGATATAGCACTTTTTTATACTTATTTAAGTTAACCTTGTCAATTGTTATATTTTCCTTTTGGCTACCACAAGGACCTATTTCACACACACACACACACAAAAGGTCCCAACTTGGTGTAATATTCCTATATTTATACATTCATTTAATTAATTTATTTATTTAACTCTATTTATTGAATATATATTGTATGCCTTTGGTTATTTCATGAACTTTATATGGCAAGATATAATAAACAAATAAATAAATATGATTAATTAAGTAGAAAAATAAAATATATGATGGTGATAAGTATCACAAGATAATAAAAGCAGATTAAAGTGATAGAAAAAATATTCAGTGATGTGTACAACTATAGCAACATTTTAGTCCCTATTATTTTATATCAAAGGTTTATAAAGTTTTTGAAAATTATTTTAAAAATCACTACCTTTGACAGGATTATTGTTTGATTATTATTTTTTCAAATGTTAAATATAATTGGACCTCCATTTATAAGAAAATAAGATCATTTAACTTGCTAGTTGACATTCCAAGTAATTATTAGTCTCATATAATGCTGTATGATTTTTAAGACATGCATGTGTGTTCTTTTGTGTATTTCAATTTTGACAGAGATATCAATCTAATTTTTTCCTTTTCAAATATTCCTAATGTCAAGGTATAAATATACAGATACTTTCAAAATAAAATAACAGGCTACCATTGTAACTAATATTCAAATTACATAATTATTATTTTTTTCACAGGTACAAGTAAGGTAGCTAGTTCAGGGCAAAATACATAAGAAGAAATCCTTTGACTTCAAAAATTAGACCAAGGATTTGAATACTTTCCATTAAAATATTTTATTAATTTATTTTCCTCCATTCGTGACTACAGATGAGCCTTATAATAATTCTTCCTTAGTTGAAATTTTGTTTCTTATAAAAGGTACTTCATTTATCTGTTTACCTAAGACTCTGTCCAACACATTCCTTAATGCATGCATGAATGCATTAATTGGTTATTCTATCATTCATTTAATGCCTAGTTAATGAGTACCTTCTAGGTAAAGGGCAATGTCCTAGGAACATGAATGGACACTGAAATCAATGATGTCTGTAAGACATGGCTTTGGTATTCATAATTTAACTTCATAGAATCTAAGAATTATAGTGCATGATAAATTACTAATGGCCTCTAAACTGTCATGAAAATGCTCTTTAGAACAATCTGACATATTACAATGGTGAATTCTCTACAACATCATGGCATTGCCTTCTAAGACTCATTAAAGAGGGTATTCTGAAATATGAAGGGAGTCCAGATGTTCTGCAGTCAAGAAAACAGTAAAGTCTATGAGACTATTTTAGGACACCACAATATTCCAGCCCCTCTCTCAACCGCCCTAAATGCACTCTGGGGACAAACTTGATTCCTTGCTCATCCATGAACACACCACCGCTTCTTCCTAGTCTCCATTTTATTTTTCCTAATTCTAAAATGTGCAATGTTTCATCTCCATTATCTACTGGTGACTTAGAGAAACTTTAACTTCTCTCTCCCTGGCTTCGCTCAACACACAAGCATGCACACATGCACACACACACACACACACATTCACCCCAAACCTCCAAAAAGTACACACTGTTGGTAAAAACCAGTGTGCACTTTCTATGGAAACATGTCTTCCAGTCAACTCTTCTGACCACTTTCAAAACATCAACCCTTAAGTACTAGCAGTCATTACGGCCATCTTCAGTCCACCTAGACATCGAAGACTGACTCCCCAGGGAAACATGTTCTCGGTACTACTGAGCCAACACTTTTTATTTATTGTAATAATAGTAACAGCAATGTCAAAAACAACAGTAAACAACAATATAGCTAAGTCTCTGATCATTACTTTTCATAACCGATAATCTATGTGATAAAACTAAATTTTTTGTCATACTTTTTGCTGTTGGGTATACTTATAAATTTATTATATAGATTGTTACATTTTAGAGGGAAAAGCATATATGATATTTATCTATCTATCTATCTATTTTTGTGCTTTGTATAGTGCCCTATAAAACAGGGTACTCATTACATATTTATTGAGTTTAGTAATTACTAGAAAATAACTCATGAGTGCTACAAGAATATTGGCTACTTCATTACACTGTTTAAAAGAATCAATTTTGTTTCCCATCATCCCCTCATTACATTTAATGCTATAATTAATTATACTTAATTTTTACACTTGGATAAAATTGGAGAAAAGTGGAAGAGAGCTCTGATGTTGTCACAATAGCTTTTGTATAAATTCTGTTAAATCTTAAATCTTTTTTTTTTTTAAGTACAAGTGTGTGGGCTGTGATCCTGACAAGCTTCTGAAAAATTCTTATCAGACTCTAGTTGCTCTGGTGATCAACCATCTGTTTATACAACTGCAATTTTATTTCTTTTGGAAGATTAGAATAAAAAAAGGAAATGAGAGCTTCTCTGCTTATTTTTTCATCATTCTATTTTGTTAGAGAACTTTTAGTATTGGAAATTAGAAATCGTGATCATTAGAACAGTTTTCAAAAGACATCTTTTGATTTTATCTGAAATTAAAAAGATAATGACCTTTAACAGCTTATGGTACTTTGCTAATAAGATCATTTTGCTAGATATGTAAGAATTAATATAAATATAAATCTTATATAGACAACGACACAGAGGAAATGGAGAGTTTTAATTTTTTTTTAATTTTAAGAGAGATGCTCAAATTGTTGTTTTAAGGTAATATGCCAAGTACAAATTCATAGAAAGGAAGAAAGGAGGCAATAAACATAAATGAACCACTTAAATGGGAGAGATATGAAAAGGAGAAATTGGAGCAGAAAAAAAGGAAGAAATATTAACTGCTTGCTACGAAAATTTCTAAATTTTGTAAATGTTATAAAACCATTGTGTCTATAAATAAACATGATTAAGATCCCTCCCTGTACCCATGAAGAGGCTTGTACAAGTCAAATCCATAAATTATGAGCTTCATTAGCTTCTTAATAATTCTGCCTCTGGCAAAGTTTACTTAAATTTTGGAAAATCTTGAAAACTAAAGGAAAGAATCCTCTAATTCTGAATGAGAATATATGCCAGGCTCAGAGTAAGAAAGCTGTAAATCTGAAACTTACCAATTACATAAACAAACTAGTTAATGAACAGCTGTATTCAATGAGGGTGTGCACAAATAAGTTTATGAACTTAATAATTATGAATAATCCTTACATGATGCTTATTTTTAAGCAAAAACTTCAGGGAATTTGCTTATTACCTATAATATTGACCACTGAGGTATGAAACCAGAAATTGTTTCCCAGGAGCTCTTTTGGCTAAAAAAAAAAATTAAGACTGACTGAGGAACCCAGGTAGATATAAAGACATTTTAAGGAAAAGTAGAACAAAATCAACATTTTCATTGTAGTAGTTTAACTTGTGTTTGATCCCCATAATGGAGAGAGAGAATCAAATACTTGCTGTGTGTTAGAATCAAAATGGCCTTTGAATTATAGGCTCATTTCTGATAAATTAGATAATTAATGCAGAAAATTTTACATGCATACATAGATGTATTTTATACCATTTGTAAAACTGCCTTATCCAGGTAGTATATATTTTTCGTAATATTCTTGACCTAACGGTACAGATTTTCCTAAGTTCTCCATTATCAAATATCACTTCTGGTTCTTCCTCTTCTGGAATGAAAAGTACATTATGCTTTACATTAGTGATATCATCACTAAAAAGTGAACCCCAGGCAATGAACTCTTAACTGAAAACAAGGGTGTAACCAAGAGAGTCGTTTCTATGTAGTTTGCAAAATAAGCCTGGGTCTGAACTGTACTTAAGGCCATTAAGAAAAATTATACATTATGCACATTTTTTCTTAATGATCTAAAATCTTTAAAAAAGAAAAGAACAAGTGGGCTACAGTTTAATAAATAAATAGACTTTCTTTAACTATATGTTGACTAATCAAAATAGTTTTAGAACTATCTGCTCATTAAGCAATTCATGCCAATTCATCATTGGCCCACTTTCACCAAATTTGGCTAGCCTAAAAATTCCATCTGAATTTTCCATGCAGCATACCAGGTAAGACTTTTCAATGTACATCCCCATGTGCTTTATTTTCATATATTTTC
The DNA here is from genome assembly GCF_964270905.1 of Leucopleurus acutus. Taxonomy (NCBI): domain Eukaryota; kingdom Metazoa; phylum Chordata; class Mammalia; order Artiodactyla; family Delphinidae; genus Leucopleurus; species Leucopleurus acutus. Next base: position 57,932,834 of record NC_139160.1, read on the forward strand.
AAAGGGTACACTAATAATTATTATTTTTTTAAAGATTCAAGTATATTGATTGTTCCTTTCAATACTTGAAGCCTGATACTTTTTTTGTGTGTGTGGTACGCGGGCCTCTCACTGTTGTGGCCTCTCCCGTTGCGGAGCACGGACTCCGGACACGCAGGCTCAGCGGCCATGGCTCACGGGCCCAGCCGCTCCGCGGCATGTGGGATCTTCCCGGACCGGGGCACGAACCCGTATTCCCTGCATCGGCAGGCGGACTCTCAACCACTGTGCCACCAGGGAAGCCCTGAAGCCTGATACTTTGAATTAAGGGTTGACTTATGTCATATGCATGTGACAGATTCAAATATCCCTTTCAATTAATCATACTCCAATTAAGTTAGTTAATGTCCATTATATAGAATTACTCTTTTTGAATTCTATTCTAGCAGAATTACGCTGGCAGCACTTAGCAATAAGAGCTGATCTATTATACATATAGGACCTACCATTTTTTCTGTAACCAGAGTAAAAGCCAGTTGACACATAGCTACTTCATTGCAATGTAAAAGGATGAAAAAAAAATGGTTATACCATGTTGTTTTGTAAATGGATTCTTGCTTTACCATATCAGCATGCAGCCATTTTTCATAAACAAGTTTGCTAGGAACATTATAACATTATATCCTCATGGTGTAGTCATCCATCTAACTATGCAAAGAAGTAGGAATTGTCTTGTTAATTTCAGGATGGTGTACAACAATCCTTCCCCTGAGATGTTTAATGAGGTATAATGTTAGTTTACAGGCTCATCTTATTTCGTGTTAATTTAATTTTTAACAATAAGAGAAATATAATATACCAGGGTTTTCTTACATCCATTGATACTACAAACATTTCATAACTTCTGTTAACATTACTGGAAATGTCAAGAAAATATAGCTGCATGATGTTGCTTAAAAGAGAATTTAAGATATTGGGGATTTTTGTCCTCTGTGGTGAAGATACCTACACTACATTATATTCTACTGTGTAAGTTTTCACTTTTTCTCATGTTATGTAAAATGAAGTTTAAAGTGGCAACCTTCCCTACACACATATAGAATCAAAATTTTGGAAATCTCTACACTATGATGTCTATTTGATTATGTTATATCCAGAAAAAAAAATCTGTACTGTTTATCAACTACCCAGCTAATAGTGGAGGATAATTTATCAGGATCAAAAATGCATCAGAGTAAATATTATTACAATATTTGAAAATAAGCAATTTTTTAAATATGTGATTTTTCCCTTGGCTAGAAAACTTAGAGCGACAACTGTCAAATAAGTATGATGGTACTTGATAAGAAATAATGAGAGGAAGAAAAGAACACAGTATTCATATGCAACAAAGATGAATTGCAGTACACTCAAAATGAATTGTATGATTTTTTTTAATTATAATGAATAGACTTGCAGCATAGCAAGTCATAGTTGCAGCATGCAACTAACTCAATGATATTGTATGTGTAATTCAATTATATTGTATGTCTAATACTTTTCTGAATCTACAGTTTGCGAACAAGCTATCAGGAATAACCTCTTGTACAAAACTTCATGAGATGTGTGTATTGACTTCATCAAATCCATCAGTTGTAACCAATATCACTGCTCCTTGATTATATATATGCTTTAATGTTGCTGCCAAATTAGCTCATTTCCTTTTGTTATCATCATTGATTATTGTCCACTAAGTATATCAAGAAAAAGATTAGGCAATTTTAGCTCAGAGATCTCAGTTTAAACATCCAAATTTTACTTTCAATATAACTGAAAATAATAAAAGTTTAAAAAATAGTACAGATTCTGGAAAATCTTGCAATATTTTTTTTTTTTCTGAAAGGCAGGAAACATGACTCTGTTTGCCAGCATCATTATGAAGCTTTCCAAAGTCAGTTTTCAGTACCTATTTGTTTATTTGATTCACCAGCAAGGTGGCAAAAGAAGCATGTATATTTTCCTTCCTCTTCTCTGATGATACCTTATTGAAATGAAAATACTATGATGCAAAAGGGAATAAACACACAAAAGCTAAGATTATGGAGTGAGAGATATCAGAGGATGAAAGATGTTAACTTAAAAAAAAAATGAATACAGCAGTTGGAAGTGAGTTTACTAATGAAACAGAGAAAAGAGAGCATTTTTCCAAAAGAGATCCAGTATCAGACTGCCTTGAAAGTGGGAGTCAGGTCTCCAGGCAGAACACTTGAGAATCTCCAAACATGATGTACGCATAGAAATAGTGGGACACTGCGGCTGGAAACAGGCTCATTAATTAAAGGTCTAGCTATGAAGTCACAGTACTAGTCAGCTCTTGAACTTGTCTCTTTCACTCCATTATGGAGAGTACATATCAAAAGATTAAGACCAGGTAGAGACCTGAGGACTAACCTCTAGAGAATCTGAATAAACTGCCTAGGGGATAGTAGGGATACTATCTTGGATATTGGTGACTCAGGGTTAAGCTATACTAATTTATTCCCCAGAATAAACTATCCTTCAAACTATCAGTTATCTTGCCATCAAGAAAAGACAGCCAACTAGCAAGATCTACCCAAGTCATTTCTGTCTTATTTAGAGAAAGGCCTACCAGGGAAACAGAACTAATACACAACAACAAAGGGAATACCAAACTTCTTTCTAGAAAATCAACTCATTATTTTTTTGTTATTGGTAAGCAAAGGAATAGCTTTATTCTGAGGTCCTAGAAAACAAGTTATTAAGTTAGTACATTGGCATGGTATGCAGCTTGTAGCATTTAGTAAGTAGCACATATAATTGGACATAGAGTTTTCACACATTTTTAAAAACAACCTCAAATTTTGAAAAGGTTGTAAGTATGGTATAACAAAAATTTTCCCCTGAGCCTTTGTAATCACATTGCTGCCATGATGTCCTGTCAACCCCATATACTTTAGAGTATGATTTCTACAAACAAGGACATTATTCTTCATAACCACAATACAATTATAGATTCAGGAAGTTAATATTGATACATTAGAGTACATTAGGAATTAACATTGGTACCATATATTCCTCAGATCCCATTCACATTTTGCTAGTTCCATCATTTTTTTAATTGTAGGAAGAACATTTAACACGAGATCTATCATCTTATTTTATAAATGCACAGTACAGTATTCTTGACTATAGACATAATGTTGTATGGAAGATCGCTAGAATGTATTCATCTTTATCCGAAACTTTATACCCATTGAATAAAGCCTTCTCATGTCCCTCTCCTCTCCCAGGCCCTGGCAATCACTCTTTCACTCTTTAATTCTATGAATTTGACTATTTTAATTCTATGAATTTGACTATTTCATCTTTGTGTTTTAGGGTGAGTACCACAAGGGCATTCAACTCCTTTTCCAATACAAAAGGAAAAAAGGCATCCAATAATTGTGGTACCCAAGGGCAGGTGGGCTCATCAAACTCTCCTTTAAGGCCTTGAAGGCTGTGTTTTCTGATTCTTCCCATAAAGTTGGGCCGGGGTTGTTATTGTTGAGTAAAACAGAGAGAGGTCTGGCCATAAGAGAGAAATTTAGAATCAGATTTTGGCACTAACCAAGGAACCCTGGAAAACCTGGCACTAAGTTTTGGTTTTGAGGAAACTTAGGACACTAGGAAGTCTATCTTGATCTAGATGTAGTCCTTGTTGTGCTATCAGATGTCCTCAATATCTAACCTGGGTTTAGGCAAACTGCAATTTTTCTTTGGTGACCTTATGTCTCTTTAAGGTTAAAAGCTTTAGCAAATGGATGCAGTTTTCTTGTGAGGAGGCTTGAGAAGGACAGTAAAGAAGCAAATCATCCACAGAGTGCAACAAAGTAGAACTTCTGGGAACTTTATATCATCCAGATCAGCCTTTAGGATTTTTGAGAAATAAGAAAGACTATCAGTAAAACCCCGAGGCATTACTGTTCCCGTGAATTATTTTTCTTCCCAAGTCAAGGCAAAAATGTACTGGCTGGCTTCTTCAACTGGAATACTAAAGAATGCACTGCATAAATAAATTACAATAAAGAATTTACTTCTGGTGGGAATGGATGTTAGAAACTTAGGAAGGTTAGGAACAGCAGAGTGGGGAGGAATAACAATACTGTTTATAGCTGGGAGGTCCTGGACACATATCCAGCCTTGGTTTTTAAGTTTTCTCAGTGCTAAAATGGGAGTGTTATGGGGCTAGTACAGAGGATAATGAGGCCTTAAGACTTGTAATCTTCTACTGTGGGCTTTATGCCTTGAAGCATTATTTTATTTATAGAGTATTGCTTCATTCTGGGAAGAGCTTTTGAGGGGTCTATTTGAATTTTGATGGAAGATTTGCAGCAAATTTTGCCAACAGTAGTTGGAGATCTTGCTCATATGAAAAGTGATAACTAATTCAATATGGACAAAGGATCAGTGTTTCCAGAATCTGCTCTAGTGCTATCAGAGATGGAACAAATAAAAGATGTGAAAGGGTCATTTAATTCACCTGGTTGGTTACTTTTATGACTACTGTCAAGTTCTAGAATTACTTCCCCCTTTTGGGATGAAGGAATTCCAGCATTATACTTCTCTAAAAAGTCTCAGCCTAATAAACTGGGTAGGAGCAGAGGATATAAGAAGAAAAGGATGTGTATCTCTCAGCCAGCCTAAACGACAGGAAATGGTTTCAGAGACAGGAACCTCTTGAAGTTCATTAGAGATCCCCACTATCTGAATTTTTTTAGTTCTCTGGGGCTGTTTTATAGTAGAAGGGCTGGGCACCACAAGTGTGGTTCTGGTATCAATTAGGACTGGAAGAATTTCATTCCCAATGTGGAGAAATGTTTGTCTGTGGCAATTAAAGAGGAGGATTAGTGAGAGTTCCTGTAGTTCCCTGGAGCCTCACCATTGAGAATTGAGAGGACATTGGAAAGGCTGGTTAGAAGGCTGAAGGTGCCTAAAATGCTTAAATTTGTAGCAATCTCTTTTCCAGTGCCCTGGCTCTTTGCAAAAATTGCAGAAACTAGGAGGGTTTTGGTTCATTTAGGAGCCCCCTTTTGCAGGAGTTGAAAATTAAGAATTTTGGCAGTCTTCCTTTTAAGTGACTCATCTAGACTAATATAGAGCTGACATGCCAGATTAACTAAATCTGGAGTGGACATAGTTTCTCGTTCCATCCTGGTCCTTTTTACCAGAAGGGAAAGATGCTGTTTCAGCCCATTAATAAACATAGAATTAAAAGCTACCCATGTTGGATCAATATCTGAAGGAAGACCAGAATTTTCTTTAAAAACAGTCTGAAGTCAATTGTAACAATCATAAACTGGTTCATCAGATTTCTGTGTGCAAGGCTGAATTTTGTTCCAAGGAACAGGTTTTGGAACAGCCCTAGGACTTGCTCTTTGAAATTGCCTAGTAATCTTGTAATAAGTCAGCATGATCGTCTTCCGGTTGTAATTCTAGAGACCTCTCAGGATTTTCCCAATTAGCAATTTTCATTCAATATTGGGCCTGGCCTTCATGAACTAGCTGGTATAAGTCTGAGAAACCAGGGTGATAAATCTGAATGATTATAGTAAATTCCTCAGCAAATCTATGAGGCTCTTTGGTTATTCTGGGAAAATCTTTGACCACGGCTCGCATTTTAGGTTTAGTCCAGGGAGTACAAGTTAAGGGTTTAACCTCTAGATCCTCAGAAGGCTTAATTTCAAAGGGACAGATTCTGACAAGTTCAGAAGAAAAGGGAATGGGGAGAGTTTCAGAGAAAAGGGGAATTTTGGTGAAAGAATTAGCGTGAGACAAAGAAGCCAAGGTCGACTGCAGGAGCCATTTTATCTTTCTTTAATTGTTTGTTTACCTTTGTTAATTAAAAAAATTTTTTTTCAGACAGGCAATTTTAGACTTCTGAGAGCCATCTGGAGGCCTCAAAAGGCCAATCAAAATAAGCATTCTTCCAGTTCTAGAAATTTCTGAGCTATTGTAGTCCAATTCGATTTTAAGGAAATTATGTCTGGAGATTTCAAAAGTTCCTCATACTGGCCATTTAAATATGTGATTCTATGTTGATTCTATGTTGCCTTAGGCCAGGTCAGTCCATTTGGTTAGAAATGCACATGAGGAAGGACCTCAGTCTTTATATGTAAAATTGGTTAGAGTTTCTGGTGGAGGGCAACACCTTCAAAATACAAGTAACTGGGATCCCAATTTCTAGCAATTTTTTCTCTATAGTAAAGAGCAACTTTCAAACAGTTTAAACCGCTTACAACACAAATGGCTGAATTCAAACAGCTTGCAGATCAATCCTAGTCAGTTCTAAGAAGACAGCCTGGTTTCTGAGGAGCCAGGCTGAAGTTTTGTTTGTTTGTTTGTATGTTATTTTTTCCAGTCAGTCTCCAGAGGGCAGCCCTTCCAAAGGAATAGGCAAAAGACTGAAGAATCTGGCAGTGTTTCCACGAAACTAACCCTGTTCCTGAAGAAATGTGTTGAGAGCTAGCCAATTTCAGAAGTCCCGGCTCTGAAGGGAATGGGCTGAAGGCTAGCTGATTTTGGTGAAACAGTCTGATCTCAGATCAGACTGAAGTGCCAAATGCATATCTGCACATAGAACAAGGTCTTAACCGGAAAGACACAACTTTTAAATAGATTCCAAATAAAGCCTGGAGAGCTTTAGATGCAAAGAGAGTGTTAGCTTCCTCCGAGAGGAAGAAGTACCTTAGAAAACAGTGAGCAGTAGTGGGCTCAGTTATGTGTACTGCACCTGTTTGCTCACTGGCCTCGGAGCCCTCAGGAGTCTTCTCTGGTCCCTGAATGGGCCACCAAAATACTGATCGTAACTAAAAAGATGGCCCAGATATTTCTCCAGCAAAGATGAGTTTATGTGGAATTAACAGAGAATAGCAATCAATTGAGGTTCTGCAACCATGGTGAGTTACTTGCTTGGCACAACAAGGAGGGAAGGAAAATGCTGTGACAGAGGGAAAAAGGAAGTTGGAAGGGCTCTAAGTAAACAAAGAGCCCATGGCTTTCATTGGCTGAGTCCTTGCCAGGAAAATAGTGGAGTCTTTCTTCCTGTGGGGCTGTGCAATTGTCAGAGGGTGTGAGAGCTCCTGCTTCCAGTCTCAACTCTATCTAATTGAGGTTTCTACTTATTAATTTTTTACATTACTTTCATATAAATATGTAAGTATTATATTATTATATTATATTATATATACTTACATATAAATATGTAAGTGTAACTTACATATAAATATGTATATACATATGTATATACATATTTACATATAAATTATATACACATATTTTATATATACATTATATATACATATTTACATATGTAAATATATATTATGTGTATATATGTACATATTATATATATACATTATATATACATATTTACATATAAATATATAAATATGTATATACATATCACATATAAATATGTAAGTATTATATTATTATATTATATATACTTACATATAAATATATAAGTGTAACCAACACTTTCAATCATAAGCAGAACTGATAATTTTAACAGCAATATTCATTTAAAAATGTAACTTTTGATTAAGCAATTAATGACTTGACTTGCCATTTAAGCTTTTAATGACATATCAAGCCAGATGTATGTGTATGTGTGTGTGCATACATACATATACACATATAATACAATTTCATATATAGTGAATTAAAAATAGGTAGAAGATGGTAAATCCAGATGGCTCAATATTTGAAAATAAGAGATTCTGAGAAAACACACTGGATGAGATAAAATATATGAACTAATTATGTCATAAAACTATTCATAACTGAAGAAAACAAAAAGGCTTAGAATTATAAGATAAAATAAATGTCTAGAAGCCTGACATCTTAGATGTGTGTATGTGTATGTCTGTGTGTGAGAGACACACAGAGAGACAGAGACAGAGAAGGTCACATTTAAAGGCAAGGAAATCAGACTGACATTACACTTCTCAACAGCAGCACTAGTTGCTAAAAGAAAAGAGGAAAAAATAATTATGGAATTTGGAGGACAGTATATTTTTAAATTATGCTATATCAGTCAAATATTCTCTTAAGTAATACAGTTACATGCATAATTTAATGACTTTTACAGACAAAATGATTCAAAAAAGATGGGCATCATTCATCCTTTTTGAGAAAACTAAATGTAATTGCAGTCCAACAATATTAACATTCAAACTAAGAATGGGAAAGCTTAGGATTTACAAAAAATTGGAAATGAACAAGAAGAATAATTTTTTAAAAAAAACAGTAAAAGTATTTAATCTAAAAAGCAATTATTTCAAATTAGGTAGTAAGACAATAAGATCTGAAAAAAATGTCCTCAGGAAGAAAAGAAAAATATCACGTAACAAAGATAAAATGCATATACTTTGTAACACCTTAATAAAAATACACTTTTTCTCTCAATAAAAGTAATTAGGGTCTCTGAATGAAAGGTATTTGTAAAACAGAATCATGATCCAAGTACAAAACTGAAACATGACATTGTTTTAAGAGCTGGTGCACTAAAAAGCACAAGCAATTTGACCTTTGTACTAGACACTGTCCACACAAATTTCTTTTATTCCATCTTCTGCTGAGTCAATGACACTTGTGGGCTCTGAGCAAATCCACACGTACACAACCTGACAGCATCTTTCCTCAGGATGACACCTACACCTCTGATCTCCTCCCCCAGAGATTGCCTGTTGCCCCACCACAGACATCTCCTCTGTGTTTATGGTTTTGTACCTTAGAAATATCTCCTAAACCTCACCTTTGACTCTGTGAGCTGGCAACTGGTGGAAGGATTTGTTCCTGCTTTGCCTCAAGTGAAGGTGCTGAACTTCAGCTTAGATGGCTTCTCTGAAAAAAGACCAAGGGCACTGATAGCTCAGGAGCAATGCCCAGCTCATAAACACCTTTCCTTAATGGGTCTCTACACCCTTTCTTGCTTCATTCTTCTTAGCCCTCACTCCTGATCCTTGCAATTATACTCCCCGATTAAAATAATGAAAAATAAGACCTCTCTTTATGCTCAGCTATTTGGGGAACACAGCTAAAACAATCATTAATTCAGGATTTTTTTCTTTTTAACACCAGGAATTGAAATCACAGGAGCATAGAGAAATAAAAAAGAATAAATGATCACTAGTAAACACTACTTACTTAATCACAATGATACAAATAAAGGTTATTGTGTTTAAAATATTGTGCTTAAAATAATACAAATAAAAGATTATTGTGCAAACTGGAAGCCCATGGGCCTGATATTAACTGTTTCATTAGTCTATAGAATATTTTTTTAAATATTTATTTGGATACAAATGTCTCAATTTTAGTCATGCACTATCCAATCCATCATTATTTCCAGTTATGTTAGATGAGTCTCCACTTATGTTCTGTTCACTATTATATGTTTATTTTCTATTTTATTAGTTTTAGATCCCTCTTTTTAGTTCATTCCTTCTACTTTCCTTGGGTTTACTCTGTATTTGTTATGGGGGTTTTTTGCCTCTTGAGATGGATACAGATCCTCTTGTTTTTGTTTTTGTTTTGGTTTGCTTTTTGTTTGTCTTGTTAAGACTATTTTTCTAGAGCAGTTTTAGGTTCACAACAATACTGACAGGAAGGTACAGGGAGATTTTTCCCATACACCCAGTACATTAATTTTTGTTATCGGCCTTATCCCTTTAAATATCTGGTTTTGTAGCACTGCAGCAATATGATTAAATAAAGTTACTGAACACAGTGTAAATATAATATATCTTGATAATTTAAAAGTAGATGCATAACTGAGATTTTGGTAAGTGGACAAGAAGAAGGATAATTAGGATAAGTTCACAGAAGTGTGAGGGTTACACATGCTGAGAAATCTATAAATAATTTTTTAAATAAATGGATCAACAGATGGAGAGTTACATATATTATTAAAACTTACAAAGGTAACCAAAAAAAGTGTTCTAAACACTTGGTAAAACTCAAACATTTTTAAAAAAAGGAAAGTTGACCTATTACTGTTTTAGGTGTTTGAAATTTTAATTTTCAGAGTGAGGTGTCAATATATAATGTCTAATCAGTGGTTCTCAGTAGGGGTTATTTTGTTCCCAACGGGACACTTGGCAATGTTTTGAGCCATTTTTGATTGTCATTACTTGGGGGTCTGGGGTGGGAGGAGGGTGTGGGAAACGTGTTACAGGCAACTCGATGCAGGATGCTCCAAGACATCCTGTAGAGCTCTAGGAAACCCCTGTAATGAAGAATCACCCTGTACAAAATGTCAGTATTGCTGAGGTTATGCAATTGTGGTCTAAAGTTAGTATATCAAGGAACTTTTATTAAGCAATTTAGAGTTATGGAGTTTACCACAAGAAACCCAAAACAGAAATGATTCAATTGCTGCTCTTAATAAGAGGAATGGATGTGGGAGTATTAGGGTAGGGAATTGTTGCTTTTCATCTTAACTCATCTATAACATGATTTAAAAAAAAATTTTGCATCGTTTGGTCATTTTAAAATATTAATAGCAATGATGACTTTTAATTGTCAGCTAACAGGTTTTTTGGGATAATTGTGTGGATTTCAATCCAACATATTATCAAAAATTATAATAAACAGATGGTGGTTTTTGAACATGTTGAAGAAAGTTTAGCATTAAGAAAACGATGTATGTTGCCAAATATGTAACATTGGCTATTATTATATACATGGATTTTATAAACAAGCGTTAGTATAAAAAGAAACGCAGAGTTAAGTAATGAGAATTAATATTTTTAAAATAGCATAAATAACTTGTTCCAACCCAGTTAAAACAATGTAGTTCCAAGAGTTCTTGACTAGGAGAAAGAAAAGCAAATGGGAGATTATAGCAAGAACAATTATTTTTTGGTTTTGGAAAATGTCCAATCCAATTAGAAAAACTGTCATTATGTTGATTATTTATTACACAGACTACATTAAAAGTAATAACCCATGTTTGGGTTTTCAGCAACTGAATACATTAGTGGATTACAATCTCTATGGATGCTTACATAATTTAGACATTTTGTAATAAAAAAATGCAAATTTTTAAAAATTAAAGGAAAGATATCATTGATTTATAGATTGTCATAGTATAGTTTGCTTTTAACATAGCTTCGTTTGAATAATAAATTGACATAGTACCTTTTAAAATATTTCCTTTTTGAACCCAAAATAAATTAGTATTTCAGTATATCTGTTGTATATATAAAATGTTCTCATAAATAAAACTTATTTAAGATGCTTCTTACACAACCACAGTGATTTTTTAAAAGATTCTCAATTTATACTTGTAAACTTGGATGATTATACACTATCAAAATAGAATTACATGGACATAGCATAAATAAACATTATAAATCATACTCAGATTGATCCTAAACTTATTTTTATACAATAATATGTCCATAAAAACAAAATTATCCCTGAATACACTTATAATTTCAGAACCTCAAGTGATAATGCTTAATTTAAAGTACTATTCATGACAAAAAAAGTAACATACAAATCATTCAGTTTTTTTGTTGTTGATGATGATTCCTAAAAGTAATTATGCAATGAGGAAGTGAAATATATAGAGTAATAGGTAAAGTGAAGTAATAGAATATTCATTTTATATTACTAATTTTTAACCTCATCATGTTCCTGAAAACATGTGAGCTAATTTACTAAATACATACAATACTCCTTAAAATATCTGCACTTCCCACAAATTATTTGCTAAAAACTTACATCAATAGAACCAGATTTGAGAAAATTTCTAGTCTCCTGTATGCAACATTCCCTCCTGGGAGTTTCAGGGGTTTCTAAATCTCAAGATGATTGACGGAAATAATATCTATTCTACTTTCCATGCTTCCATAGAAGGTAGGAAATCACAAATTGACTCCACAAAAGGAAAATAAATGTGTGAGAATAAGTTATCTGATTTATTAACTTAGGAGAAATAGTAGAATTGCCATGGCCGAGTGCCCTGTGTATCCTCCTATTTTTGATACAACTCGAGTGCTGAAACAGTAAATTCTTGTCTGCTCTTCATTATTTTGTATACTTGCTAGAGCAGATTCTGCCTTGAAAAAGAAAGCTCTTTGGGTTGGTGAATTTAGTTTAAGTGATGAAGGTAAAAAGAATCTCTTTGAGGCCATGTGTCTAAGCCATATTCTCAAGAAAGCATATATCATTAATAAATCAAGTATTTGTATCTTTATTAATGGGAAGAGGCCAAAGGGATATTCATTATGGAACCCTTCAAATCCTAATGTCCGAAATCAATGATAATTATTTATACAGTAATTCAAGAAATATTATATCTCCATAACCCAGTACCTTTTACTATTTAGACATATTTTTCTGTGGACAGAAATACACCATAGTAGAAACTTACTGACATTTGGGGAAAAAGAGATACCCAGATATATCAGTTTGGTTGTGTTATGTAATAAATCACCTCAAGATTTAGTGGCCTAAAACAAAAAAATATTTATTATTTCTTACAATTCGTTGGTTTTGCTGGGGAATTCATTTTGTCTGAGCCAGCCTGGGTAGGGCTGGATGGTCTGGAATGACCTCCCTGACGTATCTGAAGACTCAGCTGAAATGGCTAAGGCTATTCTTGGGACTTTTGGAATGGTCAGTTCCACTCTCTAAATGCACTCCCATCCTCCAGAAGGCTAGCTCAAATTTATTCACATGTTGGAAATAGGAAAGGGCAAATCCCAATGTGAAAACATCTTTTGAGTCTCTACTTATATCACAAGTGCTACTGATTCATCGGTCAGAATAAGCCGCGTGACCCAAACCATATTTATTGTGGAAGAGGATTAACCCAACTTATGAATACAGGAAGGAGGGTGATCATAGCCATTTGTCAAAAGATCTACAACACCAGCAAAAGAAGAAAAAAATTTTTCATTGTTTCATATATACCAGAATGCCAACTATTTTTATATTTAGATATCAGATATAAATATTCTACAAAAGCAGTTTTCAGAAGTCTTCCAAAATGAAGGTATTCCATTAGGTGAAGGGGCTCTATTTTCCACAGTATATTCTTATCTGTACCCACTAAATGAAGCCAGCTTAGACAAATATTCCATCTACATATTCAAAGCTCAGAAACCAGCTTCTAGTTCTGGTCAAAATTTAGTAAGAAAGATATAGTTGAGGAAACCAATACTAGGAATTTATCTATTATTTTAAATCAGCAGATGTTTGAGGAATAATATGAAGTAAAATTATAGAAAAATAAGCAACCAATAAATGGGCAAAGATTATATAGACACACAGGTGTTCTGAAGGTAATGTAGGAACAATGGCACAACTAAATAATGCTTATTGATATATTAAAAGTAATTCAAGATAGCGTTAAAGTTACAAAAATGTCAATGCATGGTGAAGTGGACAATCATGTATTCTTAAAAATGTTCAAGTACAAAGTTTAAATTTTCAATGATTTCAACTGCCAAGCAAGGCAAGACTGACTCCTAGATTTAGCTTCAAAGCCTCCATCTGTGCTCTCTACTCTATAAATATTTATTTTCAAATATATAATAATATATATAATTATTGGTTATATATAAATTATAAATTACATACACACACATGCAACTATTTCAAACGTCTGAATAATTTAAAGGATTCACAAGACTCCACAGATTTTATTCACACAAGATTTTAGTTTTAATGCAGAGAAAGAATATAGTACAGCAGGAAAACAAAACACAGATAAGAACCGAGCCTTTGAGACACTTTTTGTTGCACAGAATATGGTTCATAACTTTATTGTAAATCACCAAGATATGTGCAAGGACTCCTGGTTTTTGTAGAGCTTGAACAAAAGTTTCTAGAGAATTTTATGCCCCACTGGTCACACAGGCAAACAAGAATTTGTAGCTGGGTAAACCAGGGGGAAACTGTCATGTAAACATCCCTAAACAATATAACCACTTGGCACAGGGTGCTTCCAGAGGAGGAGTTTTAAACATTACACAGAGTACTATAGATTATTAATATCTCACATTGTCCTCCAATTGGCCAAGAGTTGGTACCATGCTTCTATGTGTTCCTAAAGATCAGCATAGAGCTGTGCCTGTCCAGGTGTATGAAGATCCTACCTTACATATATATATATATATATATATATATAGGCAAGTGTACATTAGTGAATGATATGTTATTTTTTTAATAATCTTACAGGACACCATTTTACTTTTACAAATGTACAAAAAATGTATCTGATTTGGTTGCAAATAGTGTGTTATTTTTTGCATATTTATGAACAAGAAAAAGAACTCCAGCATTACTTGGAATTACAAAATATAAAAATTATTGGAAATATTCTCAAAATCTATCAAGTGGAGCTTCAAACAAAATTAATTTTAGTACAATGTAGACATGACAAATGATGAGTGCTAACAGACATAGATAAGACACAGAGAGAGAAAAAGAAATCCAAGTAATTTCAATGAATTAGACATAACAGGCGTGTTTATTCTGTGATATTTAGATAAAATAATTTTGTATGTTTCTATGCATATATTTATGCAGGTATGATTACATGTATTGTGTGTTCATGTACATATAATTTTTTAAAGTTTTGAAAGAGTACACAATGAAAATTTTTCTGTGGTTATATTTAAGGTAGAGAGTATTTTGAGGTGAGTAGGTGAATGGAAATGTTTTTTCTGTATACTTTTCATTCTGTACAAATCTGTATAATCTTACAGCATATGTTTTGTACAGCTTGTTTTATATCATTTTGATATGTTAAATGTGAAATTAGTTATAAGTGGTTAATTCATTGTTAAAATAGTTGAAATTAGTCAAGTGTTGTTTTGTAGGTTTGGCCCAAATATATGAACAAGAAACAAATGGATTTTTCAGGTACAATAAAAAGTAAGAAAAATCCAAAGTTGGCTTTAATTTATCTCAATTCTACATGATTTGGATCTTTAAATGACAGAGTGAAGTTTTGTTACACATTTAAAGCAATTATGGACTAAACTACAGGATTGATTTTGCAACTAGAAAAAGACAACTTTAGGAGGAGCAGTATGAGAGAGAGTGCACTGAAATTAAGCAAAGAAAATTGGTGGATGATATATTTTGTTTTGCAGGTAATCCATTTTTACAAAAAATTTTGTTTTTAAAAAATTATCCTCTTGCACTGTTGGTGGGAATGTAAATTGATACAGCCACTATGGAGAACAGTACAGCGGTTCCTTAAAAAACTAAAAATAGAGCTACCATGTGACCCAGCAATCCCACTACTGGGCATTTACCCAGAGAAAACCATAATTCAAAAAGACACATGTACCCCAATGTTCACTGCAGTGCTATTTACATTAGCTAGGACATGGAAACAACCTAAATGTCCATCAACAGAGAAGTATATAAAGAAGATGTGGTATATATATATACAATGGAATATTAGTCAGCCATAAAAAAGAACAAAATGGGTCATTTGCAGAGACATGGATGGACCTAGAGATTATCATACACAGTGAAGTAAGTCAGAAAGAGAAAAACAAATATTGTACATTAATGTATATATGTGGAATCTGAAAAAATTGGTATAGACAATCTTATTTACAAAGCCGAAATAGAGACACAGACATAGAGAACAAATATACCAATACCAAGGGGGAAAGGCAGGGGGGATGAAATAGTAGATTGGGATTGACATATAAACACTGTTGATACTATGTGTAAAATAGATAACTGATGAGAGCTTACTGTAGAGCATAGGGAACTCTACTCAATGCTCTGTAGTGACCTAAATGGGAAGGAAATCCAAAAAACAGAGGAGATATGTATACGTATAGCTGATTCACTTTGCTGTACAGTAGAAACTAACACAACATTGTAAAACAACTATACTCCAATAAAAATTTTTTTAATTGACTTAAAAAAAATTATCTTACTAGTCTGACCAATTGGCCACTTATATTCTGCTTTCTTAAAAATATTTTAATTGAAAGGAATTTCTGCATTAAATTAACTGTTCAATTACTACATGTTCAAGGCAAAATTTTAAATGACTAATATATTTATTGAAATGATCAATAAGTAATTGGTCAATTTTCAAATTTTTTCAAGTCTCTGTAGGAGGGATTAAGATATAATTTTGGTAATATACTAACAATGTACACAATTTATAGAAATTTTAATAAATTACAGATATACATATAAGAACTTTGTACTCTGTTACATTCAGCTCTTTTACAATCCTGTGAGGTCAGTGCTATTATAATCCATTTTTTTTTATGAAGACAAGAATCTTAAAGAAATTAAATAACTTGCTTCAAAACACACAGCTTATAAATTATGGAACCTATACTTGAAGGTAGTTCTATCTACTTCCTAAGTCTGAATTCTTGGGTATAGTAAAAAGACAGAAATATTATTTTTGGAAATATTGAAAAAATCTAAATATGGAAACACCATTGCTAATTATTAAAATTCCATACAATATTAATGGACTCATGAAACTGATTAAGAGAGCAAGCTGTGCTATGTCACCAAATATTGCCATCATTTTCTATATATTCCAAGTTAATTTATATATTTAGATATAGGCAATCTGAGTACTTTTATCTTCAAATAAAGAAAATATTTCATTATTATAACTGGAGACTGTAAATATAACATATTTGAGTAATACATTGTTGAAAACTGGATCTTATAATTGATTATTTTTATTTCATCATGATTTCTTCAGTTTTTTAGCTTTGGTAAGAATTAAATTAGAAATACTTAAACAGATCTTATATTTTCGCCAATAGAGATATCAATCATGTTTCTAAAACTTTATTTTCACTTTTCTAATGATTTTCTTTACCTTATTATGTAACCAGAAGGTGTTTTTCATATAGTAAACCATAGCATATGTATCTAAGAGTCTAGATAGGGAGAATTTTAGAATCTTCCTGTTATATACTCTAGTATTACAAATAGAGCTGCTATGAATATCAGGTACAGGTTTTTGTATGAACATAAGTATTCATTTCTCTGGGATAAAAGTCAACAGTGCAATTGCTAGGTGACTTGGTTGTTACATGATTAGTTTTTTAAGCAACTGCCAAACTGTCTTAGAGTGGCTATGATATCTTATATTCCCACCAATAATATATGGGTGATCTAGTTTTCCCACATTCTTCCCCGTATTTGGTGTTGTCATTGTTTTTTATTTCAGCCATTCTAAGTGTGTAGTGATATATCGTTGTAGTTTTAATTTGTGTTTCCCTAGTGGATAACTTTTTTGCACATTTTTCTTCCTTTTTTTTTTTTGCTCTCTATATATCATTTTATGTGAAACAATTCTTCAAGTGCTTTGTCCATTTTCTAATTGAATTATTTGCTTTTATACTATTAAGTGTAAGATAATTGGATTATTTGCTATTTACACTATTATTTGCTTTTTTACTATTTGAGGATTCTTATATATTCTAGGCACTTGTCCTTTGTCAAATATGTGGTGTTTTCATAGCTGTGCTATGTCACCAAATTTTGCCATCATTTTCTATATATTCCAAGTTAATTCATATATTTAGATAAGGCAATATGAGTACTTTTATCTTCAAATAAAGAAAATATTTCATTATTATAACTGGAGACTGTAAATATAACATATTTGAGTAATACGTTGTTGAAAACTGGATCTTATAATTGATTGTTTTCATTTCATCATGATTTCTTCAGTTTTTTACCTGAAGAAATACTTTCTCCAACCCTGTAATATTTTTATCTTCTTACGAATTACCTTCTAGAACTGCCAGCGCTATGTTAAATAGGAGTGGTGAGAGCGGCATGCCTTGTTCCTGATCTTAGCAGAGAAGCATTTGTCATTCACTACTAACATAATGTTAGCTGTATATTTTTCTGTAGACAATTTTATCAAGTGGAGGAATTTCCTCACTCTTCTTTTTTTTTGAGCATTTTATCATGAATGAGTGTTAAATTTTGTTAAATACTACATTAGTTGATATGATGATGGGATTTTCTTCTTTACCTTGTTAATATGGTGGATTTTATTTCCACGTTGGTTTTGACAGCTTTCACTTAGTTTAGGGTAGTGCATCTCTCTTCTCTCTACCACTGCCTTTTTTTTTTTTTTTCAGTACGCGGGCCTCTCACTGTTGTGGCCTCTCCCGTTGCAGAGCACAGGCTCCGGACGCGCAGGCTCAGCGGCCATGGCTCACGGGCCCAGCTGCTCCGCGGCATGTGGGATCTTCCCGGACCGGGGCACGAACCCGTATCCCCTGCATCGGCAGGCGGACTCTCAACCACTGCACCACCAGGGAAGCCCCTAGATGATACAAGTTTTAACAAAGAGAAACAACTACATCTTACCCTAAACTATGTTCAAGACAGGGAATGATCATATAATTAGGAAATAAAACGATTCTCTTACATTCTTCCCTTTCTATTATCTGCTTTATGTAATATCATCATCATTCTTTATTATTTTTAAAAGGTAGAAAGATTGAATGATGAGAAAAAAACTCAATTAAACTTTTTTTTTTTAATGCTGTGTTCAAATACTGGATTAGGAACCAGATCTGCTTTCAAGCTATGAGTATGCCAGTATCTTGTTTTATAACCTTGGACAACTGATCCCTCAGTGTCTTTCCTGCCTTGCCTTATGTGTACTGGTTAAAACATACATTTTAATCTATTTTTTAAATATATCCATATTCGTCATTAACTTTTAGCAAAAATAATTTGTTTCGATAAAAAAAACCTGTTTTCATCACAATGAGGATTTTCCATTGTAAGCAAGTGTTTTGTCAACACTAGTCTTTTAACTGTTTAACACTAAGACTTTTTCACTTTGACTCCCTGGAAGCTCATTAATAAAGCAAGAGTCTATAAGAATCAAGCAATATTTTAAGTTGCTAATTTGAGAAATTAGAGGCTGACTTGATGCTTTTAAGTGTACTAATCAGGCCTTTGAAACTTTAATGGCAGATTAAAAAAATGTTTAGGATAATAGATAATAAAGTCTATCAAACTACAAGAATACACAGGAATAAATAGGTGTTTGACACAAGTTCCAAAGTGGGGAAAGATTGCCATATTTTGATTAGTAAATAGAGCTCCATACCCCACAAATTACTACTAATTAATAAAGTTGAAAATGGTGTAACATTTATAATATTGCCAACTACAACTAATATTTTTATGAAAGTATACAAGAATATGATGCCTGTATATTAGATCTAGCTCAATAATCATAATCTTTTAATGGAAAGTACATTTTACTCATTTTACAGGCAAAGAAATGGGGATTTAGAGTTTAGGTAGTTTTGCCAATGCACTCAAAATTTTGAATAATTTTTCATCTATTTGGAAAAGGCTTAATTTATGAGTCCCTATCAACAAAATACATAACTAATAAAAGTTCTCCCCCAATGAGTGCTATCAAATGCTACACCTGCAATTGAAACGTGCAATCCTTACTCTTTCAAATGTGCTTTGCTAAGACTGCTTTCATCAAGTTTAAGAGGAAGCAAGATCTGAATTTGAAATTAGATAGTCTAGCCAGACAGGCAAATGAAAAGACAGAAGGGACTAGAGGAAAGCGGACTCTGAGGAAGCCAGCAGTATAAAGCTGGTATTATTTTTCTATTTTTTTAAAATAAATTTATTTTATTTATTTATTTTATTTATTTATTTATTTATTTTTGGCTCTGTTGGGTCTTCGTTGCTGGACGTGGGCTTTCTCTAGTTGCGGCAAGCAGGGGCTACTCTCCGTTGCAATGTGCATGCTTCTCATTGCGGTGGCTTCTCTTGTGGATCACGCGGGCACGTGGGCTCAGCATTTGTGGTTCACGGGCTCTAGAGCACAGGCTCAGTAGTTGTGGCACACGGGCTTAGCTGCTCCGTGGCATGTGGGATCTTTGCGGACCAGGGCTCGAACCCGTGTCCCCTGCATTGGCAGGCAGATTCTTAACCACTGCGCCACCAAGGAAGCCCAAAGCAGGTATTATTTGAATCTCTTTTTCTTTGCAGGTTTGTGACTGGTGTCTTCACAGAAGTTTTCAGTCACATACTGAGAACTCTAATTAAGAGCGTTATCTCCATTTGTGAGGCTTGAGGGGGCACTTCAATCAAGTAGAACCTGTTGAAGTGTGAATAAGAAGAGCAAGGGAAGTCAGACGGTCATCGGGGAAGTAAATTAGCTGTTGACCAAGTGGCATCACAGGACAGCTTTGCTGCAGCAAAGTGTCCGCAATCTACTATGGAGACTTGAGGCAGAAATTAGCTTTTGCCAGTACACTGGACATGGATCTGTTTCTCAGGGGTAGACTGACAACTCTCAGAGGCTGATATTTAAGTTCAAATGCCGATTTATTACTTTGCAATGTAAAACACTACTTATTTCTTGTCTGATTAATATATTTCCTCTATTGAGATGAAGTTGCATTAGAAGTTGACACATTTTTCAAGAATGGCATGGTAGTCATGAGACCTAAGGGGAGAATTTAAATAATAATACTTTCTGATAGTCTGATGCATCTGTCTCCTCTGCAGAAATATACCTGTCCCTAGAACTAGAAAGGTCATACATCTTCTCTTTTCACTCCTTGAATAATGATGGCATTTTTTTCTTCTACAACCTCATTCTTTTCTCTGTTTTTATCTTTGACCAGTCCTTCCAACTGACACATTTCAGAGAATATCTGTTGGTGATATTCAGACGCACTCCTTCCCAAGAAGTTGGAGACACATTAGATAATCCTGGAAAAGATATAATAAATTGGGCAAATTTGACACCACCAGAAATTATTAGCAATCTGTGGAATAATCAAGAGTTTATGTATCAATGTATGCTAAGTAATTCAGGAAGATTCAGATTGCAGTTATGATGTTCTGGTAGTAATCTCATGGAAACTCATCTAGGGATTCTATCATGACTGTCTTTTGTTAGCTAAATTTTAATTAATTTATTTTTCCATTTTCCATTTTTATTTTTAATGGATTTTAATTTCACAGAATTGGATTTAATCCTATTTACATTCATCATTGTTTCATACAAGCCTCTATCTATCTATCTATCTATCATCTATCTATTTCTAAATCTCTATACCTTTATCTATAGTATAAAGTATCATATATTTGAATATTAGAATGACCCAAACTTAGAACCACTTTTTTGGTCTTTCCTCATCTCTTCCTTTTCATTCCCCAACGATTGCTATCTCTATTCTGAATTCTGTGTTCATTATTCCCTTGCTTTTGGTTTTTTATATAATTTGATAATGTTTGTATGTATGATGAGAGGATGTGTGAGATACTTCAATCACAGCTATGAAAAAACCCTCAAAGAGCCAAATGTCGTCCAACGGTGAGAGAGAAAAAGGATGAGTGAGCAACTGGGTGAGAGTGCTTTCCCCATTCAGCTGAAAAATCCATCGTAAAGATCTTTGCTCTGATTTCAAGTCCACCTCACAATCTAATAAATACTTACTAGGCTCCAAGGAAATTGCCAAGAGATAAAAATGCTCTAAGAACTTTACAAAATGTTTTGTCTAAGAGTTTGCATTTCCCATTATAAATTTGACAGACATTGTGATTCTAATTCGGCTTGTCATGGAGCATCCCTGGGGAGAGAGCGCACACAGGTAGTTTGAATCTTTGAATATTCATGCTGGAGATGAGATTGTTATGTTGAAAGCTTGGTGTGAAATCAAAACATTTACAATCAAAATTATTTTCCACAGTGGTGATAAAAATAGCAATTAACATCCAAAATACTTAAAAAGTATGGGCTTTGGGCTTGTCCTCAAATCCAAACTGTGCCACTTAGAAGTTATGTATACTCTCTGATTCACATGTCAAAATCTTAATTGTAGGGCTTCCCTGGTGGCGCAGCGGTTGAGAGTCCGCCTGCCGATGCAGGGGACACGGGTTTGTGCCTGGGTCCGGGAACATCCCACATACCGCAGAGCGGCTGGGCCCTTGAGCCATGGCCACTGAGCCTCCGCGTCCGGAGCCTGTGCTCCGCAATGGGAGAGGCCACAGCAGTGAGAGGCCCGCGTACCAAAAAAAAAAAAATCTTAATTGTAATAGCCTCCCAGATCCTTCTTGAAGTTAATGAGTGTGTTAGAAAGCACGTAGCACAGTTTCTGATACATAAGAAGTGCTCAATCTATAATGATTTTTTTTTTCCTCCTTCACCTCCTCTTCTTCATGGCAAGGTAAGTTCTTTCCATGTTGGACAAACATACTAGCTTTTGATTAATTTCTTTACATCAAGATCAATTGCATGCCAATAGAAAATAATTATTTTGGTCAAAAAATTTTAAAATACGTTCTTGAATATGAGAAATATTGTGCTCAAGACAATGTAAAAACCATCTTCTCTAAGTACACTTGGGTTCTTTACTACCGTACCATTGAATCAAATACTTGTGACAGACTTAAATTACTGACACAACTTGCTTCTGTGGAGTACCAGCTCTGCATGCAGATTACACCATGCTATCTGAAATCCCAAATATGTAACTCTTCAATAATATTATTCAGAAAACTCTCAGTATCAGAACTAACCAAAAGGCTTTATAACACAATTTGGAATCTGCTGTGACAAAATGAAGAATCCAGCATATGTTGTATTGATCTCCTAGCCTAAGCACCTAATCACTAGTACTAAACAGACTTGGAGAGATAATTAAGAATGTAGATTGGTCCTTAGAAGACAATTCTTAAAAAAGGAAAAAGCTGGTATCAATACAAAGTACAAAACATCAGGAATAGAGGTGGTTGTGAAGTGACTTTGCAAAACCAACACTTGCAATATCAACACAAGTTTTGCCTACTTAATCTGTATTTTAGGGGCAAATTTTCTGAGAACAATGCCGTTTGTGCCACACTGTCATATGGAATTTTGTGTTTAGGGAAACAGCCCCAAAACTTTTAGTTTAAGAACCATTAAAAATAAATACTGTTCTGCAATATTAAAGAATGGACAGGTAATTGTAATGGTTGCTCAAAAAAAAAAAAAAACACAGTATTTCTCAAGATATAATCCATGGAAAAGCTACAAATGAATCACCTTGGTAGCTTTGCAAAAAATTAAAATTTCCAGTCTCTTGCTAGATTAATTGGTATGCAGACTCTAGGAATCTACACATGTTGAGATGCACAAATGCTTCTCATGCATATTTAAATTAGAGACCGATGTCCTAAGAAATTTTTCTTGGATAGGTGCCCAAAACAAGGAGAGACTAGCACCTGGCATGGACAGTCAAATCAGGTGAAGATGGACACTCCTGAGGCTTATTCCTGGCAAGACTATCATTACAAACAAATGCTTACAAACGTTGCTGTTGCTGTCTCTTATAAGAAAAACATATTCATAATAAGAGATGAATATTGTGATAAATATTGGAATATCAATTATAGATTCTGCTGACCAGACTTTAAGGAAACAGTTATTCTTACATTTTACCATTTTGAGTACAAATGAAAGATCCACATAGAAACAGACTTAGAAATAGCTACCAACATTACACATGCATTTACACATCAAATCACCAATTCACTTTTGAAAATATACCCTGAAAATATAACTGCACAATACATAATCATCCACATACAGATCTCTTCATAGCAACATCACTTATAATAGCAAAAGACTGAAAACAATCAAAGATGAAGTAATAGGAGATTTGTTACACAAAATATATTGTACTTATACAGTGGAGAACTCCTCACCTTAAAAAATATCAGGAAGATCTCTGTGTACTGACATAAAGGTAACACACTACATACTGATTTAAGAAAAGTTGCTGAAGAGTGTATATCATATACTAACACAGATGAAAGAAGAGGAAATGTAATGAAATGTATCTATATTTACACTAAATCAGATAGGTTTTATGAAAAAGCACTTAAAGTAAATTTTTATAGGAGTATATTGAGGGAATGGTAGGTGTTGGGACAGCGTTGGGACAAGACCTCTCAACATATACCTTTTTATGTCATTTTGCTTTTTGACTTATGTTAATATATTTTATATTAAAATAAATTTGATAAAATGTATTTTATCTCCAAGTACATAAAAATCCTTGTGATACACAACTAGACATATTCCACATATTTCCAGCACTTAACATAAAACAAAGACTCTGTCAACAGATAAAACAACATTTGGACAAGCAATAAATTGATCCACATGCATATTGATGGAATTACCACTCAATACTCAAATTGTTTCTAATTTCTTTTAATGTTTATTTACAAAATTTCTTGCCATTTCAAAGAAAGCTTTAAATGATGACCCTCGTTTCAGATTAGTCTTGCGAGTTTATATTTTATCTATTCAGTTTCCTTAGAGGTATGAAAGTTTTCAGACTATAAGGAAGATTTTTCACCTGGACCAAAGTTGGGAAAACAAAGGTTTAGCTGAAGTTGATAGTTGCAAGGACAGAAATATCTATGACTGTGCCAGTTCCCACTGGAATGAACTATTGATAGGTTGAGCTGTAACTTTCAGTTTAGATTCATTTCTTGAGTTTAGTATAGTCAGTCAGAATCCAAATCTAAATCTATCTAAGTCAGGTTTATAGACAGCAGTCTGGCAACTTCAGAGTTATAATTCAAAGTCCCATCGACCATGCCTGCAACATCTATACATTTGAAATAGGATGGAAAAAGGGAAATTTAGAATAAACATGTTTAAAGTACTTCCTTTGTAGATATCAATGTCCAAAGTATTCTTAGACTAGTAATTTGCAAGTAAATTCAAAGGAAATACTTGTCAAATTTATGAGAGATAAATATTTTTTTGGAAAGTAAAAATTTTTTTCATTAGTTTTCTATTTCTCCAATCCCAAATTTACCTGGAGAATTGAGATTTTTAAAGTATTATATAAAGTATTATATTAGTTCAATGGAACTATCTCACTTATGTGATACACATTTGAATGAATCTTCTTTTCTGAAATGAATCAACAAGTCATGATAGCATGCAAAATGGCTTTTAGAGGGAGTTAGTTACCTTTCAGAGAGGTTCATTTTATCCTATCTATAGCACTTAATAGTATAGTGACTTTGAAAAAAGTAAATGAAGCTACCAGTGCTTTAGTTTCCTTATTTATAAATTGAAAAGTTTAATTCAAATCAGTTACTGATTTATTTTTCACTTTTATGATGCTCTGTGGTTCTTAAAGGCCTTTATGATACCTTAAATCATCTAGTCTTCATGTTATCCCTTTAAGATACAGAGAAATTATCACTATTTTCATTCACCAGTGATAAAACTGAAACATATAAGCATTAAATAAATTTTTCTCTCCCTATCAACAGTATAATTCTTTGTAGTCTTGGCGTTTGTTTGTTTGCTTGTTTTTTTATGGATTGGAAGGAAACAAGATATATGGACACTAGTTAGGACCTAATTGCAACAGACAGGCAAGTTCAGTATTAGGATGTTGAGGAAGAGTTGACAGATTCAGAAGAAATTCAGGAGATAAACTGAAGCTGGCTTAATGAGGTATGAGATGGAGGAAAGGCAGGTCTTAGGGAATTAAAGGGTTTACTACACATATGAACAAAGCCTCAAAATTAATCAGTTGAACGTACAGAGGTAGATCTCTCAAATGACACCGTTTAGGAAGCAACAGTACGCCCTTTATAATTCCAAGAGACAGCACAAATCAACTGTTTCGATGGAAAATTCGGCGGTACCGGTGCGTTTTTTCACTCAAACTTAGTTCCAGTAACTATTACTCACATTTTCTGTGCCTAAACAACACAGCTTGAGGAACTGAAGGGGATTCCATTTTGGTAATTAAGGAGTGTCCCCAACACTGGCAGTCCCATCTTAAAAAGCAGTCCCTCTGCATTTTACCCGAGGAGCAATGGCCAGAGCCTCCCTTTTAAAACGATGGGGAGAAATCAGAACATCACACACTGTCCCTTTCAGCTACTGTGAACTGAGCCGCGAGACGACCAATACCCCCCCTAGCACAGCGCGGACGGGCCAGCGCGCGGGGATAATTGTGACAGCCGACAGCACAAGAGACGAAGCCCAGGCCCAGCGGCTCTGAGCTCCACCGGCAACGCGCAGGGGCCAAAGCGTATTACCTTTCCGGGATGTGCTTTCCGCCCTTCCTCGTGGCCGACGAACGTCCGGAAAAGCCGCGACGCTGACCCCAGTGCCCGCGGGCATGATGCCACTGGCTAACGTCACCCCCAAGATACCGCCCACCCAACGCCAGGAGTGCCGAAGTCGCCAACCCGGCGCCCCCGGTGCCAGCACGAGGCCACGAACCACAGGCGCCTAGGCGCAAGCCCACGCAGCTCGCGCACCTCCTTCTACTGCGTATGCGCCACCGTGCGTTCGCCTTGACGTTTTGAATATAAAATATATCCCTGGGACTTCCCTGGTGGTGCAGTGGTTAAGAATCTGCCTGCCAATGCAGGGGACATGGGTTCGAACCTTGGTCTGGGAAGATCCCACATACCGCGGAGCAACAAAGCCCGTGCACCATGACTACTGAGCCTGCACTCTAGAGCCCAGGAGCCACAACTACTGAAGCCCGTGTGCCTAGAGCCCATGCTCCGCAACAAGAGAAGCCACCGCAATGAGAAGCATGCGCACTGCAACGAAGTGCAATGAGCCCTCGCTCACCGCAAGTAGAGAAAGCCTGTGCGCAGCAACGAAGACCCACAGCAGCCAAAATAAATTAAAAATATAAATTTAAAAACTAAATTTAAAAAATATATATCCTTGAGCAGATAATTCCAAACTATTATTTACAAAAATAAAGGCATTTATATTAATATTAAACTTCATATATTTTCTGCCTCGAGAAATAATGTCGGTATGTCTGGGTGCTACTAAAATGGATCTACAGCTTTTAGCCTCTGGCTTTAAATTGTGGCTTGTTATACATTCACAACTTATTTATTTCTCCTTATTTACTTTTGTATGCATGACAACTTCTGAATCAAACCATCTATAAATTATTCATTGGATATCACATTCAAAATTTGTGGTTCAGTTCAGTTCAGATTCCAAGATGTTCATGCTTAAAATTCAGACATCCTCAGTGCTAAAGGCAGTTGTAGAGGAGGAGTTAACATTTGGATAATGAATGCATATAAAACTCTTTTAAAAATCATCACTCTTCTTCGTAAATTTTAATCACACTATTGTACAAGATCTGTCAAATAAAAAGGGATATTTTGCACCTTCAGAGTTTACATAACTGATACATCTCCTGAACATAGTTTGATGAAGTCACTAATCAGCAAGTTTTTTAAAAACATTTTGATAAGCAAGACTTTTAGGTTTAATTAATTGGCTGTAACCTAGAAATACAGACTACGGACAGAAATTCAGGAAGAATACCTGTTCTGAAAAGGACTGGAGAAATGATAAGCTAATCATAGCATTCAGAATCTGACACATTGTTCCAGGAACTGATTTTAGGATACTGGAAGCATGTATTTGTATCTCTTGTAGGTCATCTTTTGAGGGCAAGTATATTCAGAAGATACTCCAATATTACAAGCTTCTTGCAGATTCTGGTTGTCTTCTACTGTGTTTCCCTCTCTCCTCTGTGTCCATATTGGGAGACAGTTAAAATTCTTGTTTAATGCTTCTATGGAGACAAATGAGCTGCTCTTTTCAGTTA
This sequence comes from Leucopleurus acutus, assembly GCF_964270905.1. NCBI lineage: Eukaryota > Metazoa > Chordata > Mammalia > Artiodactyla > Delphinidae > Leucopleurus > Leucopleurus acutus. The sequence continues at coordinate 57,960,499 of NC_139160.1, forward strand.
ACCCTTTTGGAACGTATGTGATTAAATTTTATCAGTAAAGGAAAATTCTGTATCTTCAAGGATTTCTCCTCACTATTCTTCCACCTCTATCCTTGAGGTGAGAAGCTGGGCTTGGGGTATACCTAGCGTGCCATTGAAGTCTGTAACAGGTATAAAGCTACCCCTAATAGTCTCTGAGGGAAAACTATTTAAAGCTTCATTGAGAAATTCTAGCTTTTGCCCAGGAGTTAGAGAGTGCATGACAGTAAAACAGTGGAGTGGAAGGTTGTAGTAGAGTGTATGACAGAAGAGGTCTCCCAAGAGTAGACAGGATGTAAGGCAGCACAAGTACCAAAACCCCAGGCTGCCAGTGGTTTGGCTTCAGAAGCCCTCATGGTACCAGAACTCTTGTTGATAACAAGGAATATCACAAAAGCTTTATGCTAATTAGCTTTGCTGGAGTTATTGAGCGCATTGGTTGGAGCCTAATTATAATAAATGAATGCAGGAGATTGACATCAGAGATAAAGAGCGAACATCACTATTGAGTGAGAAAATTGTTGAACTGTTAGAAACAGGGCTGTGTAATCTCTACCTTTTGCTTAAGGTAAAAAGTCAGTGAACAAGTAGTGATTTTTTAGAAGTTCTTCAATAAGGAATTGAATTTGTTCCATGATATCAGAAGTACTATTGCTGAGCAATTAGGAAGAGGCAAGAGATACAAAGAGTCTCTGTCTTAGTCCATTTGGGCTGCTATAACAAAAATACCATAGATTGGGTGGCTTATAAACAACAAACATCTATTTCTCACAGTCCTGAGGCTGGAAAGTCCAGGATCAAAGTGCTGATAGGTCCCGTGTCTGATGATATTCCACTTCCTGGTTTATAGATGGTGTCTCCTTGCTGGAGTCCCTTTAATGAGGACACTAATCCCATTCATTGGGGCTCACCCTCATTATTAGATCACCTCCTAAAGGCCCCATCGCCAGACACCATCACATTGGGAAATGTTTCGACACATGGATTTCGCGAGGGCATAAACATTTACTTCATAGTAGTCTCTGTTAGCCAATATTGATGTAAAAGATAACATTAAGTTGCAAAAAAATAAACTTTGAAGTCTGACTTAACTTCTTGAGCTTAAAACTTGATGACTAACTAAAATTGGAGAGAGTGTGTCTTTACCATCTCACCAGAGGGATATTTTTCACTCAACTAGTGGACATTTTGTCAATAAACAGAATGATAGTTAATATGTATTAAATGTTTACTGTGTATCAGGCAAATTTTTAAGCACTTCACTTAAATTAGCTCATTTAATCCTCACAGCAAACATGTGGTAGGTTATCAGCTACTATTATTATTCCCAAATTACAGGTGAGGAAACTGCATTAGAAAAAGTTAAGTAACTTGAGACATTAATACAGCTATCAACTAGCAGAAGTGGCTCTAAATCTTATTCAGTTAATCACTAGTAATAGGATTTGGTGTCTGTATTTACATGTTGTCTCTTAAATGTAGAAAAGTGTTAACCACATTTAATAAAATAAATTCTTAGACACTATGTTACTATAACTAAAATAATCTGTACTTTAGCATATTACTATCTATTGGAAATTAATCTATTTAGCAAAATAATTTTTTTAAGACCTATAATTTTCATTTGGAGATGTATTTGGAGATATTTTCTAACAGGGGGTCTATCATGGGCAAATCACTATAAATCACAAAATGAAATGAAAGATTATTGTTCCAATATGAGAGGACACTTCGAATAATTCATTTTTATATGAAAATTATCAAATAGATGATATTGTTGATTTACCTAACTTTGCAAATAGGAAACCTGAGGCCGACTGAGGCTACGTGACTTGTGCTAGTTCACTGAGGCTTTTTAGGGAAAGAGCTTATAAAGCGATTTCAACCTGTCTCCTCTTGTACAGGGAGATATGGACTAATTTCAGTCTTTTGGATTAACTAATATACAAAGAATAACCTAATACATATGCCTAGTTATATTATAATTGGGAATATATATTAGGAATATTTTCCTAGAAGTAGTTTTCTTGAGTGAAAGTATGAATGCATATGGCCTTTTACAGGATACTGTCAAATCTCTGGATATAGTGCTTCTGTTATTTTGCATTTATACCAGGAAGGTATAAATTTACCCATTTGACCACAAAGTGTCCAAAAGAATATGTTGTCAAGTTATTGTACTTATTTCATTGGATAAATAATTAATAGCATATTATAATATTTTCATATGCACATATTTTATTACAAGCAGGATTCAGCATTATTTTGTATATTAGGGACATTTACATTTCTGTGTGTGTGTATCCTTTGTTTAAATCTTGAGACTATTGTTCTATTGGATTATAGAAATTTTTAATGAATAATCTGTGTGTTATGTAATTTGCAACTATTTACCAGGATTTTTCTCACATTTTTGTTTAATAAACTAATATCTACCAATCTTTTCAGTGTAAGATAATTTTTGACTAATAATTTTCCAAATCTCCTTAAATATTAGAAGTTTTCCGAAATATTTTGACTCACCTTTATTCTATGCAACTTTTCCATATATTTCAAAGTAGATCTTAACCCCATATCCCAGATATTTGTTAACTTATGTTAGAATGAATGAGATATGTTCTAAGTGCAGGAAAGTGGCAAAGTAGTAAATAAAGTAGCATTCCTCTAACTATAATATCTATGTACTTTATAAAATTATAAAATACTTACATAGTGTGTGTGTATATAAATCTGAGAATTGTGTAAATACTTTACATGTATTGACTAATTTAATAGTTTAATACTATCTAGACTCTGTGAGGCTGGTACTATTTATCCTCCTCCTTTTGCAAATTAGGAGATGGAGCCAGAGAGAGCCATGCATTGAGTGCAGGCAGCCTGGGTTTTTAAATCACTACAACTTCTTCCTTTCACCCTGCTCAGGCTGTGACCATGCTCCTTACTTACACATCTGGGTTTTGAAGTATTTATCATTTAAAACCAAGTATGACGTGTAGGATATTGGATATTGTCCCCATCTGATTTGAGAAACACAAAGCAATATTGCACGGACATGAAGTTCATTCAGTGCAAATCTAATATTATCTTATCATATTTCCCACAAATTGTGTTACTTGGAGAACTTAAAATAACTATTTAGATTTAACTGTAGCATGCTATTATCAGAGACAATGTGAATGTCTTCTACTTGAGTAATCGCTAAATCATACTCATCATATTGACAGGCCATAGAGAACAGTGGCTAAAGTTCCAGCTTGAAATTAGTCAGCCTGGATCAAATGCTTATTCAGCCATTAAGTTAACTCTGTAGTCACAGACTTACTGCTTTAAATCTGTTTTCTTCTCACCTAAGTGGGTATGAAAATAGTAAACTATACTCATTAAATTTTTCAAAAAATTAAATATAACATCAGAAATGCTTCGCACATAAGTGTTACATACATTTTTACCTATTATTATATCAAAAAGAACTAGTTAATTGCTATACAAAGAAGAAAACATGTCAATAACTACATTTTATAAACAAGGATAAGATAATCAATGGATTTCTTTCGCTGTCTTTAATGAGCTAAAATGAGAAGCAAAATAAATCTTTTACATATGATTACATATGGGAAATAAAGCATGTTACTCTGCTAATTTGGTAAAGCTAACGCTGAGAGAAACTAAGTAATTAATGGAAAAAATCACAGTGAGCAGGAGAGAGTGGATGGGGAGAGGTTTTCTCCTCATTATTCCCACCAGCCAAAGTCAACTTGGCAATCACCAGGGAGGTAGATACATGTGAAAGAAAAAGTTTTTTTCATAAATATAATTTAAATCAGTAGCAACAGAATATACTACGAAAGAAAAATAGAAGAATATGTAAGCAGTTCATTATTACTCTTCATTAGTCACAATGAAAATTAAAGCATAGTATATAAGGTGCCCGGTGCTTACCTTCCCTAGTTATTCTTGGGCTTCTTGCAATAACTTCATAAAAAGAAAAAAAAAATGTTGGGTTGACTTTGCCCAACTCAAATTAGGTACTTTATTATAACAGTTTACTATGTTTTAAGAATCTTATTCTGACTCTAAATGTCTTTATCATTAGATTTATCATCCTGAAATTTAAATATCTTTCATTCTTTTGGCTTGAAAGCACAATATGAGAGTCTAAATAATAACTCTCAAGGGATATAATGTCACAACAATCTTTTAGATAGTTGATAATTATGGTTGCACAATGAATCTATTATCTACTTCATATCTCCAATCAGCATTTGAAACACTTGGGTTTAGAATCTGTGGCTTTTAGAAAAGCAAGCAAGTTCATAACCATTCAATATTTGCAACCTACAAGGATCTCTGGCATCATCCCTACAGCAACACATTAACATTTCTGCAGCTAAAAATGATCACACTAACTGCGATGCATAAAGAATATAAATAGCCTGACGTCCATTCTCTTCAGATTTGCCACTAAATGCCTTTATTATGATTTTCAGAATTTTTTGGATTTTAGAACTGTGAAAAATATTTTGTCTAAAAGTCATTTAATTAATTTAGATAGCTAGTTATATAGAAGTTAAAGTGAAGGCATTAGTGGACAAGAGAGTGAATATTAAGCACTAAATGCTATTTGGAGAAAAAACCCAGAAAGCGGTTTTAGAAACATCAGAGCCTATGGGCATGATGAATATTTTCTTTTATTCTTTGCAAAATTGATGCATAAGGAAACATTTGGCAAATCTAGGTATATAAATGGATCTTGTAACATGAAATACACAGAACTCAAAGTAGTAACCTAAATACAGAGGTAGGTAGACAACAATGCTACATGATAACTATCCAACGTGCTAGGCGACAACATCTTAATTATTCCAACCACAAAAAAGAAATGATAATTATTGATAGAAGTGCTAACATTGCTACGATCGCAATCATATTACAATATATAAATGCGTTAAATCAACATGTTGAACAACTTAAATTTACAGTGTTTTGTGTCAAATATATTTCAATAATGAAAAAAAGAATTTCATGAGCCATTACAAGTGTGCTAGGTTAGAGAATTTAGACCCTTACCTAAAATTGACACAAAAATTACCTGATGGGATATCTCATTATCAGTTTAAATAACAGAATAAAGTATATCAGAATATTCCAATTTTGTGAGATAATGAATTATTGTATATATAATTTGGTAGATAAAACACACAAGAACCCTATACATATTTCAAGAGGCAAACCATTACTTCTGTTATTCATTTTTACTAATTCCAGGCAAGCAGCAGCACATTAAATTAACTTGATGTTGCTTAACTAAAATAGGCATGAGATCTGTTCCTTTGTATCTTACACCTAATGAGTGCATGTGACTTCAAGACAGAATATTTATTGCTTAGCAATATCTTTTTTTCTGTTTCACTGCTAATAAGAAAATAACATAAGGTAATAATGAGGTAACAATAATTTTCTGTTTTCTACCCTGTTTGATTAACATGGCATATGAATATTTTTATTTTATTGAAAGTTCTGTTTTAACCACCTTAATTTGATTACTTTTGAAATTTTCAAGTTCATTTTTAAGTTCATTTGAAAGAGTAAATATGCAAGTATACCAAAAATCTTTGAATAGAAATCGATGATACTTAATGGAATAGAAATTACCTGACATCATGTTAAAATGAGCTATAAAAGAAAATAAGAGAGACTTCCCTGTGGTCCAGTGGTAAAGAATCTGCCTTCCAATGCGGGGGGTGCGGGTTCAATCCCTGGTTGGGGAACTAAGATCCCACATGCCGCCGGGCAACTAAGCCCATGCACCATAACTACTGAGCTCATGTGCCTCAATGAGAGAGCCCACGTGCCACAAACTACGGAGCTCAAGGTCCCTGGAGCTGGCGTGCTGCAACAAAGAGACCGTGCACAACAACTAAGACCTGACACAGCCATAGAAAAATAATAAAGAAAATAAATAAATTAAATAAATTTAAAAAAACAAAAAAGAAGAAAAATTAAAGTGTGAAATAGCAAAAAAGTATAGACAAATAAAATATTGAAACCAAGATAATCTAAAATTAACATGCTATGAAAGGGAGCCTTAGTAGAAAAAAACAAGAAAATTTAAAACAAAGACAAAATAAGAGATTATTAAATGAATTGTTAAGTAACTTGAAAATGTATTATTAAAAGTTCAAAAAAAAAAGAGTGTGCTGGGACATCCTTGGTGGTCCAATGGTTAAGACTCCATGCTTCCACTTCAGGGGGCAAGTGTTTGATCCCTGGTCAGGGAACTAAGATTCTGCATGCCACATGGCACGGCCAAAAGAATAAAATAAAATGAAAGTTTAATATTACCTTATTTCATTAAAAATAGCCAATGTTGATTTAGTTTCTAAATAAACAGGTAAATAAAATAAACAGAAAATATACTGTAAGATAGTATATATGTTTGATAAGAAAAGCTACCAAGAATAATTAGAAATGATGATTCTTAATTTCTGGTTTACAGTTTATTAAATATATCTAAAACATTGATTTTTCCAAAATATCCTCAAATCCTAAAATTTACTGGTTTTGTTTGCATATTAAAATGAAAATACACATTTCAGTATCGACTTTTTGCAATGTATATTAGAATGAAGACCTTTTCTCATTTAGTAAATTGACACTTTAAAAAAAATTATTTTATTGAAGAACAGTTGATTTACAATGTTGTGTTAGTGAACTGACACTTTGGTCTAATACCCATATTTAACTTGAATAGATAATATGAAGACTTTCATACATACAGCTGCCCCCATTCTTAATTATTATTTTTGAATGGTGTAAGGTTGGAGTACGTGTGAGGGGGACACTCCTCCTTGTCTGACTCATCTATATCACAGTTTATCATCTTTTTTCATTGTCTTGGTTGAGGTATAGGAAAGCCTTAGCAGTCACAGTCAGGACAATCCTTTTCTTGTTTCCGCTATCCTCACTAACACCTGGAATTATCCACCATTCTAAATTCTGCCAATCTGGTGATATATAATGGTATCTCATTTGTGTTTTGCTGGTTAAGGTGACTTTGACATCTTCTTACTCTTGTAAGACATTTAGACTTTTGCTTAGAGTATTGCCTATTCTTAATTTTCATCCATTTTCTTATTTGTTTTCATTTTTAAATTTGCTTATGTACGAGAGTTTCTTGTCAGTTTTAGAAATTGCAAATATGTTCTTCCATATTGCCATCCATCTGTTAATAGTTACCTAAGATTTCATTGATTGAAAATAAATCTGTAAATTTTTTGTAATCAAGTGTATCAACTTACCTTAGGAATTATGTTTTGAGGTATTGCTTAAGGTGTTCTACATCTCATGGTCATAAGGATAGAGTCATCCCTCAGTATCCACATCGTGGTGGGGGGATTGGTTCCAGGACCCTCTGTGGATACCAAAATCCACGGATGCTCAAGTCTCATAGTTGACCCTTCTATCCGAGGTTCTGTATCCACAGATTCAACCAACTGCAATTATGTAGTACTGAATTTATTGGAAAAAAATGCATGTGTAACTGCTCAGAGTTCAAACCTACGTTGTTAAAGGGTAAACTGTATTTGTGCACATTTAATCCATCAGGTTTGTTTTGCTTTTCACATTTGATTCTTTAAGGAATAGATTTTATATTTCAAAGTAACATGAGGTAGAAATTCAACTTAATTTTTCACCAGAGATTTATTGCATCTTCCCAACCCTGTCTACTGATATGTTCTTGCTTCATTTACAATGTCAATTTTTCCATTATAAATTTTCTATCTATAGATGGGTCTGTTTCTGAGCTCTATGTTTTGTCATGTTTTATTTTTTGTTGCACCAGTACCACACTTTTGATGATGATAATGGTTATTATTATTATTTGGCCACACTGTGTGGTATGTGAAATCTTATTTCCCTAACCAGGGATGGAACCTGTGCCCCCTGCAGTGCAAGCACCACCAAGGAAGTCCTGATTATTTTTCTTTACAGTATACTTTTATATGTGGTTGACTAAAACTTCTTTCTCAAATTGACTTAACTCATAGATAGTATGTATTCTTCCATATACATTTTAAAATCTATTTGTTGAATTTCTCAAATATTTCTTTGATTTTTTTTTTTTTCCTGGTACGCGGGCCTCTTACTGCTGTGGCCTCTCCCGTTGAGGAGCACAGGCTCTGGACGCGCAGGCTCAGAGGCCATGGCTCACGGGCCCAGCCTCTCCGTGGCATGTGGGGGACCAGGGCATGAACCCGTGTCCCCTGCATCGGCAGGCGGACTCTCAACCACTGCGCCACCAGGGAAGCCCTTCTTTGATTTTTATTGAAATATGCATTCTTGGTTTGTTTGGGTATAAAAACATCATATAACGTATCTTCTATATCATTGCTCATTTTTTGACAACTTGCTTTGTTGTTTTCTGAGAGGATATATTAAAATCTCCAGTGATAAAAGTTTATTTATTTATTTCTCTCCATAGTTTTGTCAGGTGAGAATTCATTGTGGTGCACATATATTGATTATTGCTTTATCTTCTTGATGTGCTATTTGTCTTACCAATAGATAACATCCCTACTTGTTCCTTATAATGCATATCTTTTGGAATATATTTCCTTTGATGTTGAATTTGCTACCATTGCTCTATTTTATTTCACACTTGACAATTATTTAGATTGTGATCAAATTTCTCATCCAAATTATGTCATCTATGAATAAAATATCTTAAGCGAATTAAAATTTAGAAATATGTGTTGATTTACTGACACTTTGATTTACTTTATATGAAGAATACTTAATCTTTTAGTAGCTATACATCTTTGTTTTTGTTTAAGCATATTTGACTTTTACCATCAAAAGGATAGACAAATTTCCCATTCATTGTTTCATAAATATTCATATCAATTTTCCTATATTTTATATGATTTGATCTATAAATATTTATTTGTTAAGTCAGAAAAATGTTTTGTTCTACGTTTTGAGGATCTAAATTTAGTTATTATATTCACAGAACTACCCAGTGAAACATAATTCACTTTAATGTTGATATGTGATTCATCCATTTTTTGGATAACGAAATTGTGTAGAGAAAATAGTTTCTATTTCTGGACCATTTCCTCAACAATGTCTTTTTCTCTTCTTTTGCTAATAAAACACTTATAAACATTGTACTTCTTTGTAATGATTTACTATTTCATTACTCTTCCTTTTCAGACTTTCATCTGAGAATCTTTTCTAGTTATTCTTTCAGATATATTAATATACTGTAAAAGAGACATGGACATAATTCTTTGACTTAAAGAAATGATTTCCATGCTCTCTTCTACTATATTATTAGAATTTCCATGTTTATTCAATCTATTATTACTCCTAATAAAAATTACTTGTAGATTTAAAATTAACTTTTTAGGTAGTGTCTTATTTTTTCACAAAATGTCTTATGCATCTTTAATAAAAATAATAAAATTTAATCATTATCAAATTGCCGTTATTTCTATGAATCTGGCTTGCCCATTTCTATATACCCTGGGGGGAAAAAAAACAGAAAATTTACTCTTTTGAGACAGTTGAGGGCAACCAATTCTTTTGTTCAACTTTTGTCTGCTTCTTGCTATCATCATTGAATTTCAATAGGTTATACCTTTGAAGTGTTAAAATAACCTCTGCAAAACCTGAAATTATGTAAAATGTCAGGTAATAACTGTAATTTTTCCTGATGGAATCCAGTGAAAATTAGTAAACAATGCCTATAACTATTGTGTGGTATGTGGATAAAAGTCAAAAAATACATAGCCATTTTCAGACGTATTAAAGATAATACTATGATAAATATATAACCTTTTCAGTCCAAAATAAATTGACTTCAATATATGCATGTAAATTATTTACTTTTTGTGAACATGTTCAGAATTTTTGCTGTACTCAACTTGCAACTACACTAGCAGTTTGAGTTGTTGATATACAATGACAGTATAGGAAAAAAACATTAATTAATTGAATTTGGATCAATCAGATTATCTCAAGTTTTTATTCTATAACTTGCTATATGTTTTAGACCAATTGAGAGTAGGGAGCTACCTTCTCACTGATCCTTTTTGAAACAGAAATGTTCCATTTCATTTTGTTTATCATGAACTTGTTTATACTAATTGGTCCTGTCACATGAAAAAATGGGTAAATGAGAGTTCCGTTGCTAAACAAGAAGGGGTTTCCCAGGGGTCTTGCAGAGCAAAGTCTCAAAGGAGATTTTTCTCACTATAAGACTAGTGGCTAAGTGGCCCTTAATGACACCCAAGAAGCACCTCCTGGAAATTGACGTGCCACTGGGATCTGTTTTTTGATCTAAAAATGTTGTGTGGTTCACAGACCGTTCTCCCACTACAGCTTTTACAAAGCAGATACATTTGTCACCACATCTTCCTGCACGAGATGAGAAGGAGAAAGGCTCTGACTCTCATAGCATCAAGAAAGTCTAGCATTCCAGATGCTTCTTTTTTCAAGGTGACATTTGAGTAAGTAGTTCTTTTTTCATACATAAATCTATTTAAATTGAGAGATATAACATATTCACATAGAAATAATTAATTGCTTTTTAGCCATCTTTTAATACTCTAGCAAAGCACTCAGCAAGTCCTGAAAATCCTGGCAATTTCACTCTTCCTCCATGAAACCCTTGCCTTTTGTCTTATTAGAATTCTATTCTGTACTTATATATTAAGTCTATTGGTATATTGACAAAGTTGACACTTTCTAGTACTAAATTAATGATCCAATAGTTTGTCATTGGGGAGTGCAAAAATTTTATCTGTCCTCCTCCAAAAGTTACCTTTTCTTCATTTCTCCAGTACTGAATGAATTAGTTAGATGTATTTTTATTATAATTGAAACATGCCATGTTTAAAACAAAATTTTGACAGATGACCAAATATAGAATAGGAAATTGGAAAAGAAAAACTATGAAATTACCATATCACATTTTATTACAGGAAAAATGTTATATTACAAATGACAAGACTCAAAATTTAATACAATAGTTTCTTAGACTTCCAAGCTCTCTGATAGTCTCTTTATTTATCTATAATTTATTTATCTATAATTCATCTTTAATTACCATACCATGAAATTCACCCTTTTAGTGTGTCAATTCATTGGTTTCTACTACATTCACAAAGTTATGAAAGCATCAACACTAATTTGGGAATAATTTCATCACTCCCAAAAAAAACCACGTAACCATAAGCTGTCATTTCCTATTTACTCCTCACCCAGCCCCTGGCAAAAACTAATCCACTTTACATCTTTATAGATTTGCCTATTCTGCATATTTCATATAATTATCCAATATGTGATTTTGGGGGGGGCTGGCTTCTTTAATTTATCATAATAATTTAATGATTATTATTGTTGTAGCATGTCAGTAATGCATTTCTTTTCGTGGCTGAATAATATTGTATTATATGGATATATCACATGTGGTTTATTCATCAACTGAAGATAGAGAAATAACTGAAATTTTAATCCAAAGATAGATTCTGAACCAACCTCAATTAGGTAAAGGAGAAATAAATGTATGAATATTTTGATAACAACTATTAATTTCAAGAAAAAAGAAGCCTACAGTTATCAGATCATAAAATAAGTTATAGAAACAAGAAGAATAATAAATTGCCCTGAGAACTGTCTACATCATTAAAATTTGAATGCATTAAATCAGTAGTTCCAGCTTTGTTTATCAATCTTTTGACAATATGTATGTATAACTTAATCATTGGAAAAAATGAATTATTTCAAAACTAGAAGCTAAATTCAAAATTATTTAAATAATATAAAAGAAAAATATAAAAATCAAGCGTATTTTCCTAAAAGATATCACATTAGACACATAAAAATTTACATTCCTTTCAAATAGCATATATTTGAATAGCCACTGTGTAAAATAAGCAAAGCCTTGAAATGAATTTAGTGTTAAAGATCTAAAATTAGCCCAGTTTATTTTCCGTTTTTTTTTTTTTTTTTTTTTTTTGCGGTACGCGGGCCTCTCACTGCTGTGGCCTCTCCCATTGTGGAGCACAGGCTCCAGACGTGCAGGTTCAGCGGCCATGGCTCACGGGCCTAGCCGCTCGGTGGCATGTGGGATCTTCCCGGACCGGGGCACGAACCCGTGTCCCCTGCATCAGCAAGCGGACTCCCAACCACTGCGCCACCAGGGAAACCCCTATTCTCCTCTTTTATAAGCACTCTATAGCTACTGTCTTTCAGCACAATGTGTATTGATTTCCATACAATACTACATTGGCTTACTTCCTTGCCTACTAAAAAGTTGCTAGAAGTTACCATTTGTGAAAATATTACCATGAATCTTTTCTCATTTCATTTTCAATTTTATAGTATATTAAGTTTTTCTATGTGCCTACCTTATGAATTTTAAATATTAGTTCTATTTTTATTACATTTAATTTGTTCATCAAAGCATATTTGACAGGTGCTATCCAATATTGTATTTACTCAGTCAATTTGAGACAAGATGCTATACTTACATCTATTTTGTTCTGTCTAAAAATGTTGGCAGAATGAGAATCCTGACATTTTAAAGTAAGAGCAATCAATTAAACAAATTATACCCCACATTAGGAAGGGGGAAAAAAAGATGTCAAGTCAAGGAAGAAAGATTATTTAAAAATTAAGTTCAAGATGGTAATATGCAAATAAATAGTTGACAAAGTTAACTACCATTTTAGCCCAAATCAGAGGCAGAAATGATAATTATCCTAAAGCTTAGGTGAAGCTTTAATGTTAATGAAATATTAATCTTTAATGCTACAGTATACATAGGTAATACATACATAGGTAATACATATACATGTTTATCTCTATATTAATACGATATATGCATATATAATATACCATGTATTTATATATCAATATTAATATAATATATATAGTACTATAAAATTAATATAGACTATGATAATGCCAAAGTAAGATTGTGATAGAACACTGCAATTCTATGAGAGCAAAGGGAATGCACACTCTCTTTCATGTTCCTTGAAAGTTAAAGAAATCTTGCAAAATTGTGTGTAATATTGTACCTGTCCTGGAGGATCCAGTTTTTTGTTACAGAGGATACTGCAAACCCAGTTCTGGACACAGTAGGCAGTTACGATTGTCTGGTTTTAGGGATTTTTTGTGAATCCTTATTTGACCTCAATCAGAAAGAATTATATAATCCATAGTGCCAGAGAGTAAACTCACAGTTTTTTTCCAAATGCCTGAATGGATGGATGGGAAAGTTCTGCTCTAACCCACTTCATGAGGCCTGGGCTTTAATCAATACACACCATAGATTACCTTAAACTCAGCCACCACGCTCTCCATCCCTCAAAATGATGCCTGACTGACATAGCGCTTCTTGTCATAGTGCTGGGGCTTTGCTCTGCTTCTTGCCCAGGAGAAGTTTATTTTGAACTTAAGAGTGTCTGTGACATTGTACTTAAAAATATTTAATTTGCCACAACTGGGTTTGGAAGAGAGAGGGTTAGTTTAGAATGTCAACTCATGGTGCCTTCTAGAATTGGAAATTATCTACCTATTGGTATTTTTTGAGTGAGAAGTCTATTTTAAAATTAAGGAATTATACAGTAACATCTCTAATATTTCTTCCAGATAAAAAATTATATTATTGTGTCAATGATAATTTTGAAATTCTTTCCTCATATTTATGCAGAACACATTACTTTTCTACTGATACTTTATCACATGAAGACAGTTGATTTTGACACAACCTGAACTATCTCTACATATCAAGAGTTTACGATTATTAACAATATACAATTTTATTTTTAAAGTTATTAAAATATAAGCTTTTTCACACACGCATATTCAGACTTCAGCCATTATTTCAGCATCTGGAGAAATATATCTATAATAGCTGTTCAGACCTCTATTCTTTGAACTATACAAGTCAAAGCTATCTTAAATGTCTTTGAATTCACTGGAAAATGCCATAAAAATAGTTTCCCCTGAAGACTGGATTCCGATTTTGAACATACTTTATCTTCAATGAAATATGTCAATCCAGTTTCCAGACAAAATGAATGACAAACAAAATATAAGAATTCATTTACTGAAAATTAGGAGCATTTATGAGGAAATGTTTTTATTGAAGCCAAGAAATCCTCTTCAAATACGTTCTAAAAATTTACTTTGTGATATTATTACTATGAGATATCCCTGGCTTCTCACATCTACTCTCTTACCAGGATCAATCCACAAATTATCATTTTCTTCCATCATGGTGAATTACTTTGAATCCTGCTGGCTCTGTGTCCTCATAATTTCACTTTCTACCTTAGGAAGTTTTTAAAAGTATTTTCTCAAAATATAATAACAATTCTCATGTCAGTTCTTGACATATTAATGTTTTCCTCATTATATATAGAGGATGAATAAAGGTTAAATACCTGTTATAATCACTTCTTGTCAAGATTCTACCAATTCTTGCATCCTGAGGCAATTTTTACCTTCTCTGTGAAGCAAACCCTGAAAAGCTCAGTTGGAAATGCTGTTTTCCTATTTCTTAACTTCAATAAATCTTTGTTCCATCACATGTCCCTGTATTTTAACGAGATCATTTATATTTACTTTCCCCCCACAATGTCATGAACCCATAAGGATTAAAGTCATAATTTCCAGTTACCCTTTAGCCCTCCATGTCCTGTATTTTAATTATAATAAGTACACAAACATGTCCCAAGAAAATAAATTATATATAAGTGTTTAAAATGTAGGAAAAGAGGTTATTTTTCATGTTGAGAAGAAAAAAAGAAGTTAGAGGTCATGAAAAGCAATGGCACTTTTGCAGTGTAACATTTGTCAAGTTAAATAATATGGGAAAATCCACTAAACTTTGGAACCTCAATTCTTCCTATAAAAGAAAAGACAAAAAATAAATTTCTATTAAATTTTGATATTTTCTGAATTAAAATTGTCACAAATTGGCCTAAATCATTAATATCACTGAAGGGACTGGGAAAATACTTTTAGGAACCCAAGAGTATCTTGAATTCTTTAAGCCACTGAATTAAGTGAACTAAAAATAATATGTTTTAGGGCATTTTCCATGGGAAACATCCTTGTTATTCAGCAACTCTCACATCACAAAGAGACTAAAAAAAGAGTTAACATTCATACATTATATCATACAAACGTTTATCATACTATCGTTTATGTGAGTTTCTTTAATTAATAGTCTATAGTTCCAAAAAACATATTAATGGGCACCATTAAAAACATATTAATGGTGTTAGATAATTTTTGAAAGCTGCAAATCATACAATTTAATAAATCTAGCTACTACCACCTAAAGTTGAATAGAGAAGCAAGGTCAAGGTAAAAGAGAAATAGTTGAAAAGTATTTAAGAATGTAAATAACACCAAGTATCCTGTTGTACAGCTCATGCAATTAAATTAGGATTTCTTTAAGGATTTTTCTCCATTATTATTATTTTTAATTTATTTATTTTATTTATTTTTGGCTGTGCTGGGTCCTCGTTGCTGCACGGGCTTTCTCTAGGTGCAGCGAGCGGGGGCCACTCCTCGTTGCAGTGCGCGGGCTTCTCATTGCGGTGGCTGCTTTTGTTGTGGCTCACGGGCTCTAGGTGCGCAGGCTCAGTAGTTGTGGTGCACGGGCTTAGTTGCTCCGCGGCATGTGGGATCTTCCTGGACCAGGGTTTGAACCCGTGTCCCCTGCATTGGCAGACGGATTCTTAACCACTGTGCCACCAGGGAAGTCCCTCCCCATTATTATGTTTGTAAAATGCATACCTCTCCAATTTCATTTGTAAAAATTAGTACTAAAAGTGCTTGTTCCACCCCAATAACAAATATTATTTGTTTGTGCTACACTGATCTTTGCATTTAAAAAAAAGTGCAAATGCTGTTTATTTGTATAAATGTGCTTTAAGGACCACTGATTCCCTTTACACACTTCATAAATGTCAAACCTTTATTTTCTAAGAGAGGCAATTCTTTTATGCAGTGTCACTTCCCTTCTCCCCATGGAGTAACTGATGACTTTACTACACATGAGTCACCCATTTACAATTACTGTTGCCTAAGACAGTCGGTCCACTGCTGTTTCTCTGCACCCCATTGCTGTGTCATGTCGTGTGGAGTTGTGCCTCAGTGAGCGCTTGCAGCATTTCTCCTGCACGCTGTGCGCTGGTGGTTTCCCTCCTCACCTCACCATATCGCAGCTGTCATCCTGCTGTCATCGGTCTTCCTGGATGTCTTCCCCAGCGGCGCTGTGTTACAATGCATTGCCTCATTGCTTAGGATCTGGCTGGGATCCAGGAACTCGAGTTTGGCAATCTTTATGAATGAAAGCTTCTGCCAGTGTGCTTACTCATCGTAAGTCTATTGAAATCTTACGTGCAGGACAGAGATAAATTTTATGCAAGCCTACGTAAACGACTGAAAAGAAATTTAGTAAATTTGCTGAGAATTTCAATGTTAATTTATACTGGTAGCAAAATAAGTAAGGAGTCTGTTTTAGTCAGGGTTCTCCCGAGAAACAATACCAATTGTTTTTTTTAAGAAGAACTAGTAAGAGATACATATAATTTATAAATATCTTCATATATATTTTTTATGTATATATTACATATGTACATAAATATTTATACATGTTTACATATAAACGATATATTATAAGGAATTGACTCACATGTTTACGGGGACTAGCAATTCCAGCTGTGTAGTGTAGGCCAGCAGGTTTGAGACCCAAGAGAGGAGATGGTGCAGATGGTGTCTGAAGGTAGTTTTCTGGAGAGTTCCCTCTTGCTCGGGGAGGCTGATCTTTTTGTTCTATTCAGTACTTCCGCTGATTGGATGAGGCTCACTCACATTATAGAAAACAATCTGCTCTACTCAAATTTGACTGAGTTAAATGTGAATCTCAATCAAAAAGAACCTCCAAGTTGACACAAACATAAGCCATCACAGATTCCATTTAACAGTCTACTAATTTAGTTTCAAATAAATTTTCTTTTTTTTTAACATCTTTATTGGTGTATAATTGCTTTACAATGGTGTGTTAGTTTCTGCTTTATAACAAATTGAATCAGCTATACATATACATGTATCTCCATATCTCCCCCACCTTGCATCTCCCTCCCACCTTCCCTATCCCACCCCTCTAGGTGGTCACAAAGCACTGAGCACTGAGCTGATCTCCCTGTGCTATGCGGCTGCTTTTCTCACTTCGAATGAGTAGTTTTTACTATTTAACTAGCTGTGTACAGCTTCGTTATCTATATGTTACTTTGAATTCCAAAATTACTATAAATAACTTACCTGAGCCTTTGATTTAAGCAGTACCATATTGTCAACAGCTATAAGTAACAACTAATCATGATGTTACCAAACATAGTATTAAGATGTCTTTTTTAGACAAATATTTCTTTTTTTGCCTTGATTTTACCTGAAGAATCAAAAAAAAGTAGAGTAAACCTTAATCCTTTTTTTTAATGAATAAAATGTTTATTGTAATGCCCAATACAATAAAGAGTGCATGGAATGCATTTTGTGAACTTCAGTCATTCAATAAGCACTAAGTGGACACATGATGTTCCAGATCCCAGGCCAGATAATGAAAATACACCTTTGAAAAACACAGATGTGGTTTCTATCTTCATGGACCTATGTACTTGTACATCTTGAGGTATTAAATGACCAGCTCCAGGCAATATTTTTCCAGACTTATTAGCTCCTTTTAAACAGTCTACATTTTTTATTAACATATAACAATTCTTAATTAATATAATTGGTAAAAATAAATAAATAGGAATATGTACAAAGGAAATGTGAATCATACTGAATAAATTATGACTGGTACATATACCTCTGGTTTATTACCAGGGGTAAATTACATGCAGCATAACAAAATATGCCTGAAAGTATGTTTTACTGTAATATACAAATGACTACTAAATTTGGAAATTTAAGGTATTTAGAGCCATTAATGAGGAAGTGTCTGCTTTTATAAGCATGTATATATATATATATTTATTTATATATATATATATATATATATATATATATAGAGAGAGAGAGAGAGAGAGAGAGAGAGAGGGAGAGAGATTTAAAGTGAGGAATTGGCTTCTGCAAATATGGAGACTGAAAAATCCAAGCTGTGCAGCTTTTAAGCTGGAGACCTACGAGAATGAATGGTATAGCTCCAATCTGAGTTCAAAGGCCTGAAAAGAGATGGTGTAAGTTCCAGTCTTAGTCCAAGGGTCTGAGAACCAGGAGGGATGATGGTGTAGTCCAAGTCCAAGTATGGAGACAGATGAAGATCTCTGTCCCTACTCAAAGACAGTCAGGAAGAAAGAATTCTTTCTTACTCAGCCTTTTATTTATTTCAGGTCTTTAATGGATTGGACGAGGCTCACCCACATTGGGAAGATCAATATGCTCAGTCTACCAAGTCTCAACCAGAAACGCCATCACAGACATACTCAGAAATAATGTTTAACTGACTATCTGGGCCCCCAGTGGTCAAGTCAATTAGATACATAAAATTAATTATCACAATATCATGGAAGAGAGATAAATACCAAAATGATTGAGTGCACGCACTTGAGTCAAGTTGTTTGTATATTGAAACTTTGTAGTTACATGACTTAAGTCAAGTTCATTAACTTCTGGGATTTAAAACAGGAAGGAGTTCACAATTATATATTCTTACAGCTGGTGTTTAAAACAAATAGCTTTGGTGATTTAAATAATGTAATAAAACTAATAAATCTAAAATTTAGAAATAGATTTTCATAATTAAAACTCTACAACCAATATAAACCTCCAGTCCTGAGGTTGTAATAAGTACAAGACTATCTTTTTATCATAAACAACTAAATAACTGGGAGGGAGAGCACAAAATAAATGGGTTTTGATGTTGAACAGCAGGCGGTTCAGGATCATGATCTGTGAGACAAGTTGCTAAATGAGATGAGCTCCATGATTATCCAAATTCTCTGCCTGGACACATTTTCTAAATTATAGCATGTATATGAGGGCAGTAACAGCATATAGAATATGTCAGCCTTGTTCACATGTATACAATGGAATATTACTCAGCCATAAAAAGAAATGAAATTGAGCTATTTGTAATGAGGTGGATAGACCTAGAGTCTGTCATACAGAGTGAAGTAAGTCAGAAAGAGAAAGACAAATACCGTATGCTAACACATATATATGGAATTTAAGAAAAAAAATGTCATGAAGAACCTAGGGGTAAAGCAGGAATAAAGACACAGACCTACTAGAGAATGGACTTGAGGATATGGGGAGGGGGAAGGGTAAGCTGTGACAAAGCGAGAGAGAGGCATGGACATATATACACTACCAAACGTAAGGTAGATAGCTAGTGGGAAGCAGCTGCATAGCACAAGGAGATCAGCTTGGTGCTTTGTGACCGCCTGGAGGGGTGGGATAGGGAGGGTGGGAGGGACGCAGACACAAGAGGGAAGAGATATGGGAACATATGTATATGTATAACTGATTCACTTTGTTATAAAGCAGAAACTAACACACCATTGTAAAGCAATTATACTCCAATAAAGATGTAAAAAAAAAAAAAGAATATGTCAGCCTTGTTAAGCTAAGATCAGAGATGGAGTTACTAAGATGTTTAAACATTGCAGGACAAAGTACTGGAGAAGAGGCAGCTAAGCAGAGGAAAAGATTCATAAATAAGAGCCTTCCCTTGAGTTTTGCTGCTCCCATGCTTGCCTACTCTTTGCATGAGGCTAAAAAAAAAAAACGATTGGGAAAAAAACTATTGGCATAAGAACAAGTATCCAGGGACTGTGAGATGAGTATCCCTGGAACTCATAAAAGGCTAAAAGATAATTGTGCTCAAAATAATCTGATTGGAGAGGCAAAGTGAACACCCCCAGCAATCAGCAGGGGATCCACAATTCAGTAGAAACCACAGAAAGCTCTCACCATAGTATTAAAGCTAAACTAGGTCAAAAGTAAACACTACACACAAGTAAACACTACATATCTTAACAAAATCTAAAAAAATCCTCAAAAAGATGAGACTAATTTTCAAGTAGGTTAAACATAAAGAATATCACTGAATGGAGAATCATAAAAAAGGCTGATAACCAATAATAAAGATCACCTCTTAAAAGTAGAGGAATGAAAATATAAATCGAGTTAAAAATAACAAGAAAAAAACTTCCCACACAAAACTATATAAACCAGAAAACACTGAAATAAGCATCTTAAGGAGCTGATAAAAAACAAAACAAAGACAACAAAACCAAACTTGTCAACCTAGAATTCTTTCTCAAGTAAAAAATTCTTGTTTTTAAAAAATGCAGTCTGAATTTGTATTTTAATGGTGGTGTGTTGTTGAATTACATTTAATGTAATTATTGACATGGTTGTATTATATTTAAGTCTAATCATGCTATTTTTTTCTATCTAGCCAATTTTTTGGAAAATATAACTTAGATATTCCTTCTCATTCTTGCTTTATTTTTTCTCTTCCCCCTAAACCCACCCCGATACCTGGGAAATTAAGACTAATTGGAAAGCATATTGAAATTCACTGAAACTTTGATAATTACCTACTTTATTTGAAGAGTAATTGAATAATATTCTTTATCACATGTATAAAAAGATTCCTAGAAGTGATAAAGCTATAACCTCATTGCCTATTACATTCACACAGTTTTGCTCTCCTTGAATAAGCATTAGCTCGAAAAAAATCATTATTATAGAAATAAAACTTGACAGTGTGTTTTAGGGCATTATTGTAATTTCCTGCACAAACACAGGGGTTTATAGTATTGTTAAAACAAGTTTTCATTTACTCTGCTGGCCAGGGTACTAGCAATTTCCCTTAATTATAAAAAGTCCTTATGTTTAGAGCATAATGCACATAAGGACAAGGAAAATGTTAACAATTAATTCTTAAGTAGGAAGGCACATGGGTACGAGGCAGCATGAGTTATTCTACGCTATTTCAAGTCCCACAAAGGGGCACTATCAACAAGAGGTTCAAAATAACTGGCTTCAAACACATAGTTAAAATTAATACTAAGTGTATTGTCTTTGGAACCCAGTGTGAGCTGCATGAACCATTTTAGAAAATGCCTAGCCTAATCTCACACCAACTGTAAATCATGAACTTTTCTTTTTTCAACTCTATTAAACTGTAGCTTGATTTTCTAGTGAGCAATTCTAACATTCTTATAATTAAAATTTTAAAGAAATGGCATACTAGTCTAAAGAAGATAAAATCATCTGTTGAGCTTATCAGTAATCTGTTTCCCATGCTAAACTGTCATTGGCGGTGGTCTGACAATTTTGATGAAACAGGGTGGATCAATTCTCTTCTTAAGACTGGTCCTTCTTTATTCATTGGAATGACGGTATTTTTCCAGAGGTTCCAAGAGTAGAACTTCATATTCTATGTACAAGTTACATATACTATTTCTTATATTATTAACCAAATATTTTAATATAAAGCTAAAATAAAATTTCTACGAAACTATACCTCTATAGAAGTAATACAGTACGCGGGAATGTACCAGGGAAGAACAAACCTGACTTCACATTGGATCTATTCCTTTATCTGTACCCTTTGTGCTCTGTTACCTGTGCTTGCTCATGCTTGCCCTGCACCTTTGTCTCCTTAAACAGTAAACGGGTGTTGCCTAAAGCCTGAAATATACATAATAGCTCTTTCTCCAGGCTGTGCCTCACAGGCTTGACCTTTAAAGGCATAACACTTTTCATTTACATAGAGATAAAAACTGGCAGGACAGAAAATAACATTTGTCTTGTTGAAAGTTTACAAGAATATTATGACCAGACCTAGTGGACAGCTGCAAGAACAGAGGATAGTCACATCCCCTCTGGGGTTTCGCCAGCACTAAGAAGGCTGCAACAACCAGCCACACGCCCTCCCATTTTAGAATAAATGAAGCCTGAATTCTGAATTTAGGGAAGATGTTTCTTTGGGACACTAGTCCGCCATATTCTCAGTCGGCTGGCTTTCTGAATAAAGTCATTATGGTAAGTCCCCTACATACGAACAAGTTCTGTTCCGAGAGCACGTTTGTAAGTCCAATTTGTTCCTAAGTCCAACAAAGTTAGCCTAGGTACACTAACTAACACAGTCAGCTATATAGTACTGCACTGTAATAGGTTTATAATACTTTTCACACAAATAATACATGAAAAACAAACACAAAAAATAAAGAAAACATTTTTAATCTTACAGTACAGTAATCTTGCAGACACATGAACTAACTTACGTGATTGGATACGCAAACACACATTCACATCTTTGAAAGTTCACAACTTGAAGGTTCGTATGTAGAGGACTTACTATATTCTTTGACCCAATACGAGTTCTCTTGATTTATTGGCTGACCTGTTTTTCAGCAAGCAATATGAACTTGAACTCAATAACAGGGATATTGTATATGACAAAGATTTTAAGAGTCAGAGGTAAAGACTGAGAGAATAATATATAGGAAGAAGATATTTGAAATGCATATTTAATTACTTAGAAACACAAAAATAAAGAGAAAATTGAATTAAGAATGTAATCTTTTTTTATGTTTACTTTTTAAAAATTGTTTGGCATTGTATTAGGTTTCTAGCTCTGCTGTAACAAAGTACTGCAAAGGGGTGGGCTATAACAAGAGAAATTTATTTTATTACTGTTGTGGAAGCTAGAAGACCAAAATCAAGGTATCAGCAAAGGCCATACTCTCTCTGAGAATCCAGAGAATATTTTCCATGCTTCATTCCACTACTGGGTGTTTTTCTGAAGAAACAAAAAGACTAATTCAAAAAGATATATACACCCCTATATTTATTGCAGCATTATTCACAATAACCAAGATATGGAAGCAACCTAAATGCTCATTAGATGAATGGATAAACACTATATGGTGTACATGCACAATGGGATATTACTCAGTCATAAAAAAGAATGAAATCTTGCCATTTGCAGCAACATGGATGGACAGGGTGGGTATTATGCTAAGTGAAATAAGTCAGACAGAGAAAAACAAATACTATATAATTTTACTTATATGTGGCAACTAAATATTTTTTTTTAATGAAAAAACATAACAAAACAGAAACAGACTCATACAGAGAACAAACAGGTCGTTGCCAGACTGGAAGGAGTTTGGGGGATGAGTGAAATAGGTAAGGGAGATCAAGCGGTACAAACTTCCAGTTATAATATAAATAAGTCATGGGAATGAAATGAATAGCATAAGGAATAGTCAAAAATACTGCAATAACTATGTATGGTGACAGACAGTAACTAGACCTATTGTGGTGATTATCTTATAATGTATAAAATATTGAATGACAATGCTGTATAACTGCAACCAATATAATATTGTAAGTCAATTATACATACATATATATATATATATATATATATATATATACAATTTCCATGCTTCTTTCCTAGCTTATCTTGGCTACAGGCTATCCTTGTCATTCCTTAACTTGTAGTATTATTATTTCAATTTCTGTCTCCATCTTCACATGGCTGTTTTCCATCTGTGTTTGTGTGTGTGTGTGTGTGTGTGTGTGTGTGTGTGTGTGTATGTGTTTGGGTCCAAATTTCTTTCTTTTTATAAGGACACCAGTCATAACAGATTTAAGTCCTCCTTAATCCAATATAACCTCATTTTAACTTGATTACATCTGCAGAAAACATGTTTCCAAATAAGGTCTCATTCACAAGTTCTAGAGGACATGAATTTTTAGGGGACAATATTCAACCCAGTACAGTAATAATTGGTAAAAAGTATTTTAATGTTATTCCCCTTTAGTGAGTTAAAATATAATTTAACTAAGTATGTGAAATTATGATATTGTCATTTATTTATTTAATTATTCATTCACAGATACTTACAGAACACCCATGCAGTGATAGTCACTGTGGTAGCTATGGCTGAGAAAGAAAGAAAGAAAATAAAACAAAAGAAAGGAAGGAAGAAAGGAAGGAAGGAAGGAAGGAAGGAAGGAAGGAAGGGAGGGGAAATAAAAATAGAGATAAAAATAAGAAAAATACACAATTTATAACTACCTTAAGTCTTAAGTAGATCATCTTTTGCTTTGAAAAATGTATTTGATGCCAAATTGCTAAACACAAAACGTTCAATGATGATACAAATGTCACTTCTACAAAGGTGGTGTCACGTGTCCTATTATTCTATATAGGGTATTTAACTCCCACGTGTCAATTTCCCAGACTCAGTCATTGAAAAAATTAACAATCAAAGCAATAACAATCCAGTCCTAGAGATACTGATTATCTGATAAGTAGAAAAACAAGATTACACAAATTTTTCCCTAAAACATAATGCCCCATGGACACCATAAGCAAAATATACAAAAAAAGCAATATCAAACTCTACTACCTGCTAAGTTTTCAACCTCAAATTCTAAAAATGAAATATCTAGAACTAACTAGGTTGATTTTTAGCCTATTTCTGTCCCATTATATCAATACAATGATTCTCTAAATATGCTGTGGAAATCACTGTATTCAAATTATCTGTAATGACTGTTAAAAACAGACATTCTTTGGCCTAAGACTACTAACTTATTCAGAATCTTTATTGATAAGTACAATAATTTGCATTTAAATTAGTTATTTAACAGATTCTTACATTAAAATTTAAGAACCATTGCTGTAGCCCATAACAACAGTACTAAAAAGGAAAAAGAGATGTTATAGTATGGAAAAACTAAAATGGGACAGGAAGATTAAGAGAGAGCAATTGTCGGAAGGGTGTTTGAACAACTGCTAATGACAGGAAGGAAAATAGCTGTGGAATGGGTGAGTAGAAATGGCAAGGAAGGCCATCTTAAATCTTTGTTCATGAGATAAAATATATGAAATATATATAAAATATATACAGTCAAAGATTGCTGAAATGTTGATCTTACCTATGGGCAAACTCCAGAAGCTCATGGATTTTTACCTTGGCACTGAGATTTTACTAGCATTCTAATTCAGTTTCTTGAAATCTAGTTTTTCTCTTTAGAAGTGACATGATCTCACCTATCTAAGGAGAATATTAAAAAATCATATTATGAGCTTACTGTGGTGGCTATAACCTTGTCCCACTATTTATAAAAAATTATTTGAAGCATTAAATATTCCTCTAGAAATCTGGTGTCACGTGAAATAAAGGTAAAAATGCTATATTTTGTCCAGTGTTATCTTGGCCTCCTGCAAAGATGTTTGACCAAATTACATTTCAATATTATATAGTGAACATCAAAGGTCCCTCCTTTTCTAAGAACATGGAGCAAAGAAAAGGATGAGTGAAATTTCAGTCAAGTGTATAAGTGGCAAGAGTGACCTAATTGAGGAAGTTTCAGATGAATGGCTATACTCAATAGTTCTCCACTGCCTGTAGGAATATATTCAAATCACTTGCCAAGGTCTTGATCTGACCCCTATCTATTTCTCTGAACCACGTCTCTTAGTTCTCCCCATATGCATCTTACAGTCTTAACATGCTAAAGTTGGTCCCGTGTGTCTCCTAAGTACATGTTATTCACTTTGCATAGTACATCTTTCAATTTATTTGCCCACCTCATGGACTCCCTCTAATGTCAACTCAAAAAATCTTAAACAGTGTAAATGAAAACTATGCACATCTTTTTACCTAATTGTATTTTATTATTTCCATAAATGTTATAACATTTAGCTAATTATAGGACTTGTTAACATACCTCCCTTCCCTGGTAGACTGATTGTTTCCAAAGATATTTTTTTCTTTATTTTCACAGTTGGGACTATATCATAGTAGCCTGATGACATTATTGAACTTTGGCTGAAACCTGTGATCATGAAAAAGAGCAACAGTTAAAGAAATCCTCTCACACAAACTGTTTGTGTTCTGGAAACAGTTTCCTGTAAGCAACCATCTTTCACTATAAGATTTAAATAAGACTCACAGATGTCACTGGTCTCTCTGTTTATCTATTACATGGACAGATACAGACACTCCAAATCCCCTTTCTTTGTCTCATAAATGGTTAGCCAAGCTTCTTGTTTCCACTGACCAATCAAACAAAACAAAACTTTAAGTTACTCTCTTTCCTCCAGGCCCCTGAATTTTGAACCACCCTGAATCTGAACCAGCACCCAGTTCCTCCTTAATAGCCTCTCCTGGAACAGGCTGGCCTCAGAGTAAAAGACTAACTTATCTACTCTCCACTCTTTCATCCCACTTCGCAACTTTTGGTTCTTTCTAGTGATGCATATGTGTCCCTATTTAAGAAAGTCCTTTTGCTCTTCATCAGAGAATTCTCCCTATTGCAAAACAGCTGTCCTTCCATATCTGTGGGTTCTGCATCTGCAGATTCAACAAACCACACGTTGAAAATATTAAAAAAAAAAATTCCAGAAGCAAAAGCAAATTTTGCAGGAAGCAAAATTTGAATTTGCCATGTTGACAAATATTTATAGAGCATTTACTTTGTACTTATAACTATTTACAAAGCATTTATACTGTATTAGGTATTATAAGCATAAAAACATTAATAAACAGAAACCTCAGTTAAATAGAGTTGGGAGACCAGAAAAGGTAGCTCTCACCCCCTACTAGAATAGCAGAGACAAACAGGAAGAAGAAAGACTCATCTTCTGTCCTAGCAAGAGCTCACCAATAGAGACTGTCACAACTCAGCCAATGAAAAGTTATGGACTCTTTGCTTACTATAGCTCTCCCAACTTCCTTCCTCTCCTCTATAAAAGAGTTCACCATGGTGGTACACCCCAAATTGCAATTCTTTGCTGATCTCTAATAAACCCATTTTTGCTGGAGAATGAACTGGCAGTATATTTGTTTTAGGTCAACATAAGTAATCTAGAGATAATTTAAAGTGTGTGGGAAGATAGGTTTGCACATAGGTTATGTGCAAAGACTAGGACATTTTATATAAGGGACTTGGGCATCCTTGGATTTTGGTATACATGGAGTGGGGAGGTCCTGGAACCAATCCCCACACAGATATCAGGGGATGATTGTAGCCTTTTGAGTAAAGTCTTTCCAAAACATAGTTATGCATTTGTTTTTTATTTGATAATGCTTAATAAATTTCAACAAGATTAATTACCCAGTTCTCTTTTTACATGTACCTTAATGCAGTACTTCCAACATACACTGAAGTATACTATTCATGTAACTTTGTAGAATAATAGCTCATCAGGGTCAATATTTAATACAGTTCTAGAAAAACAGTTATCACTCCATAAAAGTTTACTGAAATTATAGAGATATATTTCTTTAATTTTAATATATTTTCTGATTATAAAATAAATATGCACATTACATAACTATTAGACAATACATACATGAAAAGATTAAAAGAAAAATTAGTTATCACATGAATATGTATTTTTGAAATTTTTCTGTTAGTAACAATTTTATTTTTAACATTCAGTCTCGATCTCCATAAATAAAATGTAGTTTCATGCGGTAAATATGGTACAAAATACTGCATATGTCTTTGTTATTACATAATTTTAAATATGTGAATTCTATTATTAAACATTAGTCAATACTCTGACACAATCAAATATATTGATTTATTTATTTCACTTTTTTTTTTTTTGCGGTTCGCGGGCCTCTCACTGTTGTGTTGTGGCCTCTCCCATTGCGGAGCACAGGCTCCGGACGCGCAGGCTCAGCAGCCATGGCTCACGGGCCCAGCCGCTCCGCGGCATGTGGGATCTTCCCAGACCGGGGCACGAACCCGCATCCCCTGCATCGGCAGGCGGACTCTCAACCACTGCGCCACCAGGGAAGCCCTATTTATTTCACTTTTATTACACATTTGTATTGTTTCTAATACACATATAACATGATGATATGTGTATAAACTATTAACCAATTAACATAAAGGAATGAATAGCTTGATTTTATAAATTTAGAGCAGATAAAGAAGTATATCAACATTTTTGTGCATTAGGATACATAGAAGGAAGTGTCATAAATTTATATACAGTATATATATAATTATATATCTTATACATATATATAGTATATATATTGTATTTTCCTATAATATCTTTGCTTCCATTAATGAATACTGGATCATCATATGACTGTGTATGTGTGCTTGCAAGTGTGTATTTTCTACATTCAATTTGTGCTCTTCCGTGTCTTTTCTATTACCTTGAGTCACTTCTTGGCTTGTAAATAATCATTAAATTTATATTCATTTTCAGGTCTCCCTTTTCTCATATATAAATGCAATAAAGAAATGAACCCTGGATGTAAATACTGTCAAATAACAAGGGGAAAAGTATCAGCTGGTCTTTTAGACTAAGTACTGAATTTTAAGGTTCTGAGTGTATATAATATAATCTTATTCCAAATATGTCTTACATTTTCAAAACTCAAGAAGTTTAGCAATCATTATTATTGTATTGCTTGTATGTTTATTAGACCTCATGTTGCCCAGGTCCTTTGCTCACAGTGTGTTTCTTTTTGCTCTTTACTCTATCACAATCTCTGGGCCCCAATGTATATTTGTTGAATAAACCAATAAATCCTACAAATCAATTTGTGAAATAGTGAAAATCATGGTCTGACAACTGGGAGTAAAATTTGTTATTGAGTTGTTCTGCTTCCTAGGTAAGACTATGTTCCTAAAGAACTAAAACTGCTTAATACTGAGGCACTACAATAGCATGTCAGGATATTTTTCTGTGAGTCCAAGAAATGATTCTACTTAAATTATTGGCACAGGCAATTTTTCCTTTTAATTTTAAAACAAAGGCACAGCAGTTTTCCATTTATGAATTTGTTTGTGATAACACTTTATATGATATGTAATAAAGATAACACATTTTTACATTAATAGTTATATTTTTTAATTCTGTAAAAATCTTTTTTTTTTTTTCGGTACGTGGGCCTCTCCCGTTGCGGAGCACAGGCTCCGGACGCGCAGGCTCAGCCACCATGGCTCACGGGCCCAGCCGCTCCGCGGCATGTGGGATCTTCCCGCACCGGGGCACGAACCCGTGTCCCCTGCATCGGCAGGCGGACTCTCAACCACTGCGCCACCAGGGAAGCCCGTAAAAATCATTTTTATGCACTAAACTTTTTAAAACTTTACAGGTAGTTATCATTCCTTCCTTCCTTGATCTCTTCCATTGCATTTTTTTCCTGTAAAAAATTTTTTTTTAATGAAAGAATTTGGAACATAAGCAGATAGAGGGAGTTGAGTTATATTAACTCTTTTCAAAGGATAAGGTCTCTCAAGGGAATTAATAGAGAGAAAAGGATGGACAGCACAAATGAGACATGAGTAACTTTAGAAAATGACAGAAATCTATTTTATCAATGACTGCTTTCCATTTTTGTTAGTTGAATGTTATCAGAATATTTTAAATGGATAATTATAATGTGCTTATATGTAAACAAGCTTAGAACCTTCTGCTTCAAATTTATAAGCTATCAAGCTTTCTACACATAACTTCAACCTTAGTTTTTTAATGAATTATGGAAAACATTCTAATGAATCATTATAATAGGGCAGTAGGATCAGAATATCTGATAGTTTAGGTACATAAAATATCATTCAAGAAACATCTACTTAGAATTAAATGTATTACAATCATTTCTCATTTATATGAGAGCCTTACTGTGGTCCAAAGCATTAAAAAATATATTAAATGATACTAAACTTCTATTTAGAAAAGTGTTATTTCAAGAGAGTACTTTAAAATTTTTTGTATTACTAGCATATTTTCTTGAAGCAAATCTTCTATAGAAGTATAGTATATAAAAACTATCAAGTGGTACTATTCCATTGGATGGATTAAGGAAAGAAAAGACCACTTTAGTCAGAACTTTGGGAATTCCCACCTAATTTGGGTCATATCGTTCAGTAATTCAGGATCTGGGAAGAACAATTTGAAAACTAATACTCAAAAACATAGTTAAATTCGGTCTGTAAGTATGTGTTATGATTCTGTTTTGTTTGTTTTGTTTTGCTTTTATACAGCAGGCTCTTATTAGTTATCTATTGTATACATACTAGTGTATATATGTCAATCCCAATCTCCCTATTCATCCCACCACCACAATCCCCACCACTGCTGATTCTGTTTTGTTGTATTATAAAAATGTATGAATTTGTATGTGTCTATCAGAAATATGTTTGTATAGTATAATACCATAAATCCTTATGTGGTTAGTGGATTGGACCAGATTCATGATCATAAAACCAAAATTTTGTTCTATCAAAGCATCCCTTTGAGTTCAGGTTTTTAAAAACTATATAAACATTCACAGATAAAGAACATCAGGCCATATTCTTTTCAGTTTGCTGATAAAATGCACTCTAAATCCCTGGTGTGCAAGATTGGGCTGAGTTAAAGGTTTCTTTTGCTTAGGCTCAAGGCCAACCTTAGCAGTTTCTTCTCCCTTTGCCAGTAGCACCACATCAATTTGACAGTAACTGTAACATTAGTTGCAAAGGGACATGTGCCCAACGACATCTCTAAAGAAAATCAAAAGAGGAACTGGAGATTCACCTTCAACTCAGAGAATGGCTGACCTAATCTCCTCACTGCAGACCTTTCTAAAATAAGGATAGTTTCCAAGAAATCCTAGGCATAATCCTTTTTAACAGTACATCCATTTGGGAACAAGAGAGTAAAACAGAGTACACTTCAACAAGAAGTCCTTACATGTCACATGTAAAGTTCAAACCCTATGGCATATTGACCCAATTAATAGCCTTGAATATCATCTACTCCAAGAAGTATTTCTTTGTGTTGGGAGTGTTGCTGGGGTGGAGCTCTGACAGTGAGGAATTGTGGGAGCCCTGAAAAGCAGATAATTAATACACAAAGCTCCCCTCATAGATTACATAATTTAATTTTATATTGTACTAAATCAAAGGATGGATTATATATAGCATCTTATAGATCAGAAACTAAGGCTTAGGCAGATAAACAACTTGTTTAAATTTCATAATAACAGTGGCCTTAGAATAAGTCTTCATCTCAGACTGGGAAATCAATAGTTTTAAGTAGATATTCTGGTCTGAAGTGTTCATTTTGTTTTATATCCTATCATTACAATTATATTGAAACACAAAATATATACTGGAAAAAATTGCCTAAATAAAAGCATAAAGCTCAATGGGCTTTCAGGAATTGAACCACAATCAATATCAAGAAATACAATAGAACCACTTAGAAACAGCCACCCTCATGCCTCCTCTTCATCAACCAAACACCTCTCCCCAAAGGTAACCCCTATCTCGATTCATAGTACCATGAATTA
Organism: Leucopleurus acutus; assembly: GCF_964270905.1. NCBI lineage: Eukaryota > Metazoa > Chordata > Mammalia > Artiodactyla > Delphinidae > Leucopleurus > Leucopleurus acutus. The sequence goes on from NC_139160.1 coordinate 57,991,890, forward strand.
GTTCTGCCTGCTCTTGAAATTTATATAAATGAGATGATACAGTTTTAATTCATGTCTGGTTACTCTTTCTCAAATTATATTTTTACAATAGAGACCTGATGTTGCTTGTAGCAGTACTTTATTCATATCATTTCCATAGATTATTCCAAAAACAATACACCACAATTAATTAATTTGTCCTCTGCTGATTGAAAGTGTGCTATTTATAGTCTGCATAACTATGTTGAGGATATGCCTAGGAATGGAGTACATATGTCATAAGTTATGTGTATGTTCAGTTTTAATAGATAATACTAAACCAACTTCCAAAGTGGTCGTAACAATATACTTTCCACCAGCTCTAGTCATAGCTTACATATGCTTGATCCAAGAAGATCCAACAGTTGTCCTGAAGTTTGTGAATGAATTAATTCATGAAAATGCTGTCAAAATGCAGTGTCCCACTACTATGTATAGAATAGATAACCCACAATGACCTACTGTATAGCACAGGGAACTATACTCAATATCTTGTAATAACATATAATGGAAGAGAATGTAAAAAAAAGTATATATATATATATATATATATATATATACACCAAATCACTTTGCTGTACACCTGAAACTAATACAACATTGTAAATCAACTATATTTCAATAAGTTTTTTTAAATGCAGTGTCTCAGGAATCCATCCCAACAAATTCAATTCAATATTATTGTGGAAGTGCCAAATAATCTGCACATTTAATACAAAAGATCATAAGATTGTGATGATGAAGATAACTTGAGGAACATAAGTGCAAAAACTTTGCATTGAAAAGTTTTGACATCAGTCCCCAAAATCAGAAACCTAGAACCTGAAATATAGATATTTAAAGAAATAATCTCTCAACTTTTCCCACCACTATAAGATTTAGGATATTAATATAGAAGTATATCCATATATTAGTGGGTGTCCTTAATCAAGAAGAGACGGTAGGAACCGTCTAGCACCCTGTGTGGTGAAGAGAACCTCACTGACAATGAGCATGTAAAATGAGTGTAGAATTCACTTCAAGTAGTGGTTGTAAGAAAAGCAAAAATCTGATAAATATGGTAGTGATTTAGGGGTCAGTTTGTAGGTGATAAGAAACTGATATAGGAAGTAAGAAATAGATTCATATACATTATGTAAGGGCAAAATATTTGGTTATCTTGTGCCTACATTATCTTGACATGGTAATCAAAATCCCAATGAACTTCTAATGATAGGGAAAGATCTTGGGGAAAAAATAAGGTTAATAGTATGTATTGGTTTTTAGTGGATATATTTGGCAAGATGTTACAAGACAATAATGGGCTCATGCAAGAACAGGCTAGTTTGTTAGAAGACATGAAATATGAAGAGAGATTCCAGAATTTGTGTGACTTGCAGAGTTGCAAACACTGACTGCTTTTAGTAAAAGATGAAATTGAGGAAGTTGTTGACAAAGATCGATTTAATATAAATGGCCTGTGCAATACAGTACTAATTTATGAAAAAAAGTGAGCTCCCATTATTGAAATAAATACTATGATAAATATCTGACATTGGCTATGTTATTACAAAGGTGCCTCCAAATCAAACATGAAAACAGAGCAGATGATAAGGCCCTCACATTTCATATTCCTATCAGTCCTTACATTCTCAATTTTCAGTTGTATCGTCAGTCATATCCTTTCAAACGTCTCCCAAAATGCTGCAATTTTTAGAGACCAAACTTTAACAACAACATTTCTCACACCTACATTAAAATTCTATCATTAATGGCAGCACACTAAGATGTCCCTTAAGATTTTCCTCCTTCTGGTGTATGTGCCCTACATAATACCCAGATCTGTAAAGATGATAACTCCATGGTTTATCATAGAGTTTATCATCTTTACTCCATGGCTAGGTTATGTTATAGGGCACGTTTGATCTTAAAATAAGAAGATTATCTGGGTGGGTGTCATCAAATCACATTAGTTCTTTAACTGAGTGTTTTCTCTTGCTAGAAGGGAAAATGAAGTCAGAGAGACAAACTCCAGCTGGCCTGGAAGAAAGCAAAAATCCATGCTGTGAACTGCCTATGGAGAGGGGTGCCCTTTAGAGGCTTCGAGTGATCCTAGCCCACAGGTAGCAGGAAAAGGATGACTTCAGCCCCACAATGGCAAAGAAATTAAGTTGTCAACAATCTAAACAAAATTGGACAAGTTATTTTTCTCCCTAAGAAACTTTACGGCACTAAACTAAAATAGAATTGAAAGAGAATGCTAAATTTATCCATGATCAGAATATTCCTATATTATATGTGACATCCAAGTTTAATTTAAAACAAATAAATGAATGGCACATTAATAGATGTTATCTAGTAACTAAGAGGATGATGTCTTTTAGCCCAAATGAGAGTTTCCCAGCCTTCATAAACCCTGGATATATTGTGGGATGGGGATTTTTCTTTCAAAGTTAGATATGCTGTCAGTGTATAGTAAAAATATTGTGGGTGGAGGACACTATTTTGAACATTCATTACTTTGAAAAACAGAAAAAATAATATTATTTTTAAAATAGACTGTGACGAAAACAATCATAAATCAATTTACATATGTACTAATACACACATATAATTTTTGAATATATATATCTATACACACAAACACACTTAAGTTACATGAAAGAGCTTTCTGTGGTGGTACAATAGAATGAATAGATGTTAGGTAAAACTGAATAATGCTATTGCATTATCCCAGAAATCATGATGATAAATAAATAATTACATAAGTATATTTACGAGATTGTGCATATTTTTATCTATATAAAGACACTAGAAAATTATTGAATTAATGGCTTAATTTGAATAAAAGCCTTGCCAGTAATTAAGAACAATGAAAGGCACTCTTTTAATGATTTATATATTGATAAAAGTCTAATCTTTATTTTACTTGAAATTAGAATGAAAAAGCAGTAGATGAGGTTTTTTCCAAGGACTGCTAATAGCATAGTTTCTGGGTGCACAGAGAATGAAACACTTGATAGTTACTTTTAGAGACTATTTGTGTATGATGATGATTATTTTAAAAGGACAGGAGATAAATTAAAACGCTCATTTTGTCTATTGCTTATATGCTTGATTTAAATTAGACATTTTAGTGGTAAGTTTCTCTTAAATAAATGTTCATTGAGTTGTGTCAATCTTATTCATGTGACATTGAAACTCATCAGAAACAGGAGTCTAAAGTTATATTGAAGGCACCTGGAAGCTTCCATACAAACCTGAGTTAAGTATAAACAGCCTTAGTCACATCCACTTCTGATTTGAAGGAAATCTGGAAAGACTGACTAGAATATCTTTCTTATGAGAATGACTCCAACATTCAAGTATCAGTTTTTGTTTAACAACTATTGTCAAGACTAGTTGCTTTGTGTGCATACAGATATGTGTGTATGTATATATACATATACTTAGTGTGAGTTAACTATAATGATTTACACAAATTTTTTTTTTTTTTTTTTGCGGTACGCGGGCCTCTCACTGCTGTGGCCTCTCCCGTTGCGGAGCACAGGCTCCGGACGCGCAGGCTCAGTGGCCATGGCTCACGGGCCCAGCCGCTCCGCGGCACGTGGGATCCTCCCGGACTGGGGCACGAACTCGTGTCCCCTGCATCGGCAGGCGGACTCTCAACCACTGCGCCACCAGGGAAGCCCGATTTACACAAATTTAATGAGAATTTATTATCAGAATGAAAACATCGTCTCTGCAGGGCAGCATCTAAGTTTCAGGAAAGAGTCTATGATCACATTTTGTTATTGGCACAAAGATATGTTGACATTGACTTAGCTACGCATTGTTCTGCCAAAGATAAACATGCCTCCAGGCAGTGCCTGCTGAGATGTCTGGATACTCAGTGTCCTCTGTTCTTTGATCCATGCATTCTATACCCTTCATATCTGAATCCCAAGGATATATGATCATCTGACTCCCTGACATGCTGATACTTCTCTCTAGGCAGCAAATGAATCAATGCATTTATGAATAAACGAACAGACAAATACAAGTGATGTATTTATTAATTTCTCTACCCTTCAGTAGAGAAATAATCTTGGACAGGAGACTTGCTTGTACCAATGGGGCATTTGTAAATGTGGTCCAGGTAGATGCTTGAGAAATGCATTTGCATGAGGATTCATCTCATCTTGTTGTTCTTTGCAAAGCACAAAAAGCACAACCACATCATGTGAGTTAGTACAAGCTAGCCTGCTTAAGAGAGACACATGACCTGACATTGAGCCAACTGGCTGACATGTGAGTGAGGTCCCAAAGGCTAACCAGCCAGCCAACCACTAAATATGAAAGGCATCATACACCATGCAGCATTATATGAGACTGCCCAGACCAGAATAACTGCCTATTTAAACTAGAGAAACATGAAAATAATAAATGTTTGTGGTTTTCAACTCCTTGATTTGCAGTGACTTGTTACAAAGCAAAAACTAATAACTGCATCCTTCTTCCAATTCTAATCATTGTCATCATAATTCTTCTTTTTTACTGATGGGCCCCAAAACTGCATCAGATATGGAATATTTTGAGCTAGATTTTTCTAACACAATTTACTAAAGATTTTTTTCAGCACAGTTTGTAAACTATAAGTTTAGAGATTTGATCTACTTCTTTTAACTTTTATGAAGATTAAAGGAAATAACATATGTACAGCACTTAGAAATAGATGTATTATAAAGCACATTTTCAGAAAATTTAATCATTAATATTATTAAAACATGTTCATCAGCACTTCATGTTTTTCTGATATCTCTCATATTTTAAAATGTTTAAATACATTACAAATTAAATAACAAACAAGAATTTAATTATCTTTACAATATTCATCATAGAATTTAAAAGAATAGCCTACAGATGAGTGCTAATGTATATTCTATTACTTCTTGATCAAGGAATAAGAGTGATGTGTCTTGTTTGTTAAGTTTGAATCTTAAGGAATCGGATTGGCTTATTAATGTCTTTTTTAATTAGTAGGTATCGATTTTTTGCCAGAGTATAAAGATTGGAGTAAGCAAGAAGTTTGTAATAGATGGTTTACAATGTAGCAGGAAAAGATAACTTCAAACGCTATTTTTTTTAATGTGCAATCAGAGGCACATGGAGCCTAGGGATAGAAATATGTATATATACATATTTTAAAGTTTTGGAACGAAATCTAGGTTATTTCTATTGTAGGTTCCTTTCAATCTATGGAAAAAATAAATTAAAAAGTGAGATAATAAGATAGAAAATGGAGGTGAATAAGGAGATAGATGAATTTAACAACAAAAACTCATTTACTAATAAAGACCTAAAATGAAATATGCAAATTAAGTTTGTAAAAATAAAAATCAATAATGCATGAAATTTACTCAGCAGTGTTACTCTTCTAGGAAATCTATCCCAGAATTAATTAGAATAAAATAAAAGGATAAATGATTGATATGAAGGACAGGGAATGGAAATACAGCATATATAAAATCGCCATTCATGGAAAACAGACCAGAACAAATGAAACATAATAAAGATTTAATTTAGCCGTCTCTTAAAATTGAAAGGTTCGTGTATATATTGGGAGGTTCATGTATATACTCAGGTACGCTTCACAACTTAACTCTTGCTATTCAAATATTCAACAAAATTCCTTTCAAAAGTTATCTCAAATTTAATTTTGGATTTAAAACCCGTACCTTAATCCACAGGCAGATGCCAGAGAAACTATTATGAGCTGAGAGGGAAGAATGTAGATTGCATTGCAGTTGTGTCCTAGTAGGAATACATCTCATACTTACATTTTTTAAGTTGGTTTTTCATCTGTGCCATCTTCACCTCAAATTATTAAGCCACAATAGCTTTCTGTGAAGGAAGGTATGTGACTCTAAAGAGTCTAAAATGGTTTTTAGCAGCGCATCCTTAAGAGGAAAAACTGGAAAAATACATTTATGTAGAGAATTGAATTCATAACAGCCATAAGCTTGGCATGCATATCTGCACAATTGTGCACATATTTTTATCTCTGAAATAGAAAATTATAAAAATTTGTTGGTTCTGGTAAGCTTTACTTAAGCTTAACTTTTAAGAGAGAAAAGGAGAGAATCACAGTTGCTATGGACTGATTATCACAGCTATAAGAAGTCATGGATCACCACATTGATAGTGCAAAAGGATTAAACATCTTCAAAGTTCTGAAGAGGAAGGCAATGAAGAAGGGATATGATATATGTTGAAGCAGGTGCATTTCAAAGCACATTTGGAAATGTTCAAGAATGTAACAATCATGAGTATATTAAAGATTGAAGGTGAAGTAAGTAACTTCTGTTTACTACCCACCTATATATATCAACCTCATTGATTTGCAAAATAATAGGAAATATGTGCATACATAAAAGTAATGAAATGGCTATCCCGAAATGAAGAGGCCATGTAGTGCAGTATTTCTGAACATTGAGGGAAAAGGAATACCAGATCAGAAAGGACCCAAATGTAGGCTAATGAGGTAGATAGGGTGCAGGTTCTGTGAAGCCAAAATATTTGTTGTTGTATAACTCTTAAAATGTCCAATAAAGGACTATTCAAGAGTCTGTTGTCCATTAAAGGACATTGGATCCTAACGCCTGGATAATGAAGGTGATTTTAAATGATTAAGATATTAAAGTTTTCAATGCTTTATCTGATGCAGAACTTCTTCATAGATAATTAATAAGTCAAAAGTGTTTTAGAAGTAGTTCTGGAAATAGTTTTTTCTGATGTTGTTGCTTGTTTGCCTTTTATTGCTCTGTGACTAATAATAAAAGGTGACTTTGAAATAATGAAATAGAGGCTTCTATTTTCTAAAAAATTCCCCAGCCACACATTTTAGGCAATGTATTTAATTAAGATAATTAAAAATGGTTCCAATATCACAATTCTTTATTTTTGATTCATGTTTTCCTTTCTAGTCAAACTGTAACGATGAAATTTAAATATTCTACATATTTACTCAGTAAATTGTTTTAGTCTACCAGAATATTGCAAGATGGATGTTATGTATAAGGATTTTACTCAATTAAACAAAAAAAAATGTAATTTTAGGACCCTAAGATCATGGGAATTAGCTCCAGCAATTGTAATTAGCTCCAGCAATTGTAATATGTCTCAAGAATCTTCCCTCATATATTGTGAATGAAAAACTGATGCTGATCTGGTACTCATTTTAAATAAGATGTGCAAATTAAAAACATACTTGTGCATTCTCTAAAGAAACTAAAATAATTAACTCGTAATATGACAAAAATAGAAATATCTTAAAGAATCTGAGTGCATATTTTATCCCAAACTAGTGTAGCACATCACTATCAATGCAGTCCTAAGTACATAGTGTTTAACATTTCTGTGGTTCTTCATTTTTTATTTTAAAGATACTTAGTGAGGCATTATTGGGAAACAGAAATGATTAAAAGACAATCATTAAACCTGACGAAAATTTCTGAGGTACACCAAAACATACTTAAATTATTATTTACAAAAATAGTTTCTGACTAGCAACCAATAATTTGCCCTTTCAAAATTATTGCTAAATTATTAATTAATAGATAAAAGCCACAAGCTCAAAAACGAAAAGAACTTTCAATGGTATCGTCAATACAAAATTCAAATTAATAGTAAAACAGGTAATATCTGTTTGAAACTACCCAGTGTTTTATTCATTTTCAGCATCAATTCAGGAAATAAAGAATAACTTGAGGACAAATTAATAAAATAAGGGAAAATTGGGCCAACTGTTCTTCAATTTTTGATGAGAAAAGTTAAAAAGTAAACTTTTTTGTGCAGTGTTGAACTATAAATTGGGAGGAAGAAAGAGAAGAAGGAAGAAAGGTTTGGAAGACAAGGGAGGAGGGGGTGAGCAGTGGAGAAATAGGAGAAAACAACAATAAAGAGAAAGAGGGAGGGACTATTTTTTTCATGAACTGTCTAAAAGACTTGTGTATAACTGTATGTATCACTTACTGTAAAAGGATGAAGAATGTATAAGTAAATGACAAAATACTGTGGGAGGTTACAGGAAACAGTAGAACAATTATAAACACAGTAATTGAATAAGTGAGACCTGGGTTTAAATCCTGGCTTTACTTTCCAGATGGAACTATTAGGTAGAAATTACAAAAGCTTTATTACCATAACTTTTATTGTTGATTAAGTGCTGATTACTAAATCCCAGCTGATGTAAGTAATCAATAACTGTTGTTGTTAATTTTGCCATTTACAACAAGGGTAAGCCAGGGATCTGTGATTTAAGTAGGTTGAGTTCAACTGCAGAAGTTTAAGAATGGTTAAAATCATTAAATTCAGAGGATTTCACCAGTTTTGATGGGAGCGGTAAGAGATAAGATAAAAATATATGGTGAGTATGGAACAATTATTAATGAGGCTCTTATGCTAGATACCAGCATCTCAGTTGGTAAATATTTTAATCAGAGCTGGGTTTTAGGAAAGTTTATCTGGCAAGAGGGAATGGGATGGATAGAAATAGGAACAGGATGGAAGAAAGGGGAACCGATTAAAAAAATTATCAATGTTAAGTAATTAGTGGTGAGATTCTACTTCAGATATTTGAAAAATTTGAGCTCGATCGTAAATCATTTAAGTAAATTCATAGGTAGTTAACCACGCTAATTGAAAATCTAGTGATGAATGGACTGGAGTCCCCTAACAAAATTCATCATTACATAAATATCATTTCATTGTCACTAAATATTGCTAGACTCTGGGAATACGAAGAAAGAGAGATCAGTTTAGTGAATCTCTCTCCTTAACTTCCCCTTTTCAAGAAAATTAAACTTAGGAAGACATCGTTTAAATTGGCAGATGGCACGAACCCAGAGAAAATAACTAAATATTAAATATGACAAGTTGATAAAAAATTTTTTAAAAGTCTGAAATATAGTAAAACACATAGTTTAAAAACTGTACACTTACTGGGTGCAACAGTTCATATCAAGTAGAATTTAAAGGCTCACCGTTATGATCTGACTGTAAAAACAATAACAAAAAGAATTTAAGCCTAATAGCTACATAGAAAAAATTTTCTGTGTTTTGCACAGAAAATTGGATGCAAAACACAGGCAAGCAGTTCTTTTCAGAGAGAGAGAGAGCAAAACAGATTAATCATGATAATATCATTAAATGGTAAATATTTTTCAGACAATTCTAATATATCTGCTCTTTGTCTGCTTCTCAGACTTCAACTGAACTGTTGTACATAGTTCTCATAGCCATGATTTAACAAGAACATTGTGAAACTGGATTTCTTCCAAGCAATAGCAGTAAGGATAGAGAGAGGAAAGAAACCTTGTAATAGGAGTTCTAAGGGAGTAGATTCTTTTTAGACAGGATGAAATTTCAGACAAATACAACATTTTCAAATATTTGAAATGCTTCCATTGCAATTAGAGTTTAGATATTTTACCTGTGGCTCTGAAGAGTAGAGCTTTTGGAAAACAGATTTGTGTGTAATGTCCTAAAAGCGTTATAATAATTAGAACTGCCACCCTGTAATAGCTTCAGAAGGTTACCTCCAGGGTGAGGACGGTAGGATACTTATCACTGAATTGTTAAACAGATAATGAATAGCAACATTGGTGAATGTCAAAGTATGGAGAATAGGCTAGTGCAGATAATCTTTTATAATTTTCCTTTCCTTCCAGAAAATGTATGGTTCTATAAAAATGGAATGCTTTTGAAATCAACAGAATGGATTGAAATTAACATTATTTTGCCATATTTTACAGTTGCTCATTTTGCTCGATATGTAAAGCTCATCTTTTGAGCATAAATATAAAAGGATTTCCTGGCCTGTAAAATAATTCTGAAAGAATTTTTCTCGGGTATTAATTCGAGATGCCCATATATTCACCTTTGACTTGAGCGTGTCTCGAACATTTTTAACATTTGAAAGTGTGATCTTTATTGGGTTGGCTATGGCAAGTCAAGCAAATACATTATTGGCATTACCTAGAGACCAAAAGAGAAAACACTCTGGGCTCAGGTTAAAGTCAGAGTCAGGGCAAGTCAGACATATCTTTCTACATCTGGCCCAGAAGGCATAGAGATCCTCAGTTGACTATTTCCAGACAAGGTGAAGTTTCTCATCTGTGGAAACAGCGCTTACCTCCAGGCTGTCAACGACTGCCAAGTGAAGGAAGCTGCAGGACTCTAACTTCTCTCCCTGAAACACGAGAGCCCTGTAGAAGCACACCTGCTCATCTAATCTTGTCTTCTGGAGCTCTGGCCATGGTCCACACAGGAACAGAAATTTCTGTTTGTATACTTCTGCTATGTACATTGATAAATCATGCACAGTATTTCTTTGTGTGTACGTGTGTTTAAACTCGGCCTGTGTGTTTTCACATATATATATATCCTGACAATTTGTCAATTCTTAATTAACATTTTGCTTTAAGATCAATAATATTCAAATACGTGATATGGTTATGTTCAATTCTTTAGCTGCTATATAGTATTCTATTTTACTAGGTACTATAATTTAATGACCTGGTCCCATACTGGTGGACAAGTCCTGTTTTTCCAAATTTTACTGCTGTAAACAGTATCACACATATCCTGACATGTATGTGCAAGAGATTCCTTAGACAATATGCCCAAAAGCAAAATTGCTAGTAGATATAAATATTTTCAAGATTACTAGATATTGCTGATCCACTCTACAAGTTTCCTAGCTGTTAGACTTCCTCAAATAATTGCTTATTATTTGAAGATTTAGTAAAATGTTATTAAAACTTCTGGGTCTAATGTACTTAGAGTAAGTACAAGGATGAGTATGTGAGGGCACGTGGGAGTTCTGCCTTCAAATCTTCAGTGGTTTTGCACGGTACCATTTTGTCTTTTGGACCACTGCTGGTCTTTCCCACTTTTGTTCTTGCTTTTTTGTTCACATGTACATCTCCTTCTTTTCTGTTTATTCTGCAACTGCTATAGCTGTGCCTACAAGTTTTCATACACAAAGCATTTTTTTTTTTTAGATTAAATGCTTCCAAATTTCACTTAATGATTTCCTCTTTTACTCAGGATTTATTTGGGAGTATATGCACTTGATTTCTAAAGTTGCAGTTTCCTTATGCTTTTATTATATTGAATGTTTTTACCATCAGTGAATGTGATCAGTGTGATAAGTTTTTTTTTTTTCCTTACATTGTCCCCGAACAGCTTCAGGGCTGTACTAGCATTATAAAATTATGCTCCTTTATTTTTCTTTATTCTTTTCTATACTCTTAATAAGTTTGAGCGAAAGAATTGACAGTTACATAAAGGTTTAGTAAAAATGCATTGCTATATGAACCTCCTATTATTTGAATTTCCTTTAAATATATATTTAAATATATATATAATATATATATTATATATATTTATATATATAATATATATATTATATATATATAGAATATATATTTCCATTCCTTATGATTGCTGATATATGTGCATTTATCATTACCATTTTATTTATGCTTTTTATAGTCACTGATTTCTCCTCCTCCTTTTCCTTAATATTCTCTAAGCTATTCATTAACTTTTCCTTCTTTTTAATTTTATTTCATGGGAGTGTGTTGTTTCCCAAGTTCATACCCTCCAGTTTGTCTTATTTCTCAGACACCAACTCAATATACATCTAGTTCCCATAACTCCATAGTCTTCTAGTATCCTCTCACATTCAGTTGATTCTCAATTTGTGTAATGTGGAGGTTTCAGTTATTTAAATTTCAGCTACAATGTGTGTTTTAAATGTTAACAGTGTACCCAACATAAAGTGTGTGTTAGGTCACAATGGGGTTGAGTTGCTGTTCAGTCAGACCAGCCCAGTTCACCATATTTACGCTTATACGAATACAAAATTAAACACACAGATGTATGTAGACACACAGTCACACATACACACATACCTGTGTGATTTTTATTGTTATTACTATTTAATGACTGTCTCCTCCACTAGACAGTAAGATTGATGTATGTAGGAATCATGGCAATACATAATACAATCTACATATGCTACGGTTGAATTTGTATGGCCCAGCCAAGTCAATATCTGGGACACTTCAGCAATCAACATTTTCTATTTAATTAATGAAATAGACACCTCACTATAAGTGACAAAAATGACAACATGAAATAAGAATGAATAATGCAGTATTCTTTAAAATACATATGGTAATCTGGGGAAAATTCAAAATCTTTCATTAGGAAATTTATTTAGAAACACAAGAACATGACTAAATGTTAAATGTCTAGTTTTTATTAATCTGGATAAAATGAACAATATGGGTGACTTTTTTTATGTAGATGTTCTCACTGTCAGCGATAAATAACTGGGCTTAATGTAGAACTAAAATAATTTGACAAATCCCTCTGTCAAAAATAATTCCAATAGTATTTCCAAAATATGTTGTTAAAATTCTAGTCACTGAATTTTGTATACAAATGTCAGTTTTATGTCCTGAGTAGTTTATAATTCACACTCCTCATAAGTTGAAATATCAACCAATTAACCTTTTGAATATTTCTGTGTATTTAGTGAATAATTTATTTCCATACTGATATAGCAAATGTTAAAACTAAAAATTAAGTGAGAATGAAAACCACATGGAAAATAATATCAAAATGTGTATAGTACAAATGCTTCTACCCAGGTGTAGACATAAGTGTGTATGCGTTTGTGTTGCAAACCACAGTATAGTTGTTAACAGACTATATGAGAAAGGAAGCCTAATGAATAATGTGGTTAACAATATTAATTGCTTAGGCAGAGTGTAGTATTTTTTTTTTTTTGGTTTTGGTGTGTTTTTTCACAATTTTTTTATATCACTCAACAATACCTTGTGAAAATACTTAAAAATTAATTTTTGCTGCTCCAATTCATTATATTTTTCATGTCAAAATACTTGCTAGAGGTTGAATGTTTGTGTCTAGAGACTGAATATCTGTGTCTACCAAAATTCTATATAGAAATTCTACCTCCCCATGTGATGGTATTAGTAGATGGAGCCTTTGGGAGGATTATGAGTTGGAAGCCTCATGATTAAGATAACTGTCCTTATAAGAGACCCAGGAGAACTCCCTTGCCCTTTCTACCATGTAAGAACACAGTGAGAAGTCAGCAGTCTACAACTCAGAAAAGGGCTGGTACTGGAACTCAATCATGCTTGCATCCTGATCTCAGATTCCAGCCTCCAGAACTGTGAGAAAAAAATTTCTATTGTTTAAAAGCTACCCAGTCTATGTTACTTTGTTACGGCTGCCCAGACTGACTAAGACAATACTATTTTATTGTGTACCTATCTCATAATTTATTCAGTTCTTTTCTACCAATAGGAATTTTCTTGATGGAATGATAGAATAAGCATCCTTACATGTGAGTCTTTAATAACACTATTTTTCACTATATGATACATTATACAACTTGAATTTTGTCCCGTAATCCTCACAACTTCATACAGTAGCTAAGTTTATAATCCTTATCTTGTAGACATGGGACCTAAGGGACAGGGAGGTTATGTCCCTTTTCCATAGTTACATAGTACTTCCTCTCCATGTGTGTATCAGTGAATGAATATATAATTAAGTGATATTTTTAATAGTACACATTAATATATTGGTTTTTTTTCTTCTTTGGTGTACATAGCACAGCTCTAAGATACATTGCTAGCTCCATGTAACTAATTTCCAACTCAGAGGTTTCCTATTGGTATGCCACTTCATGTATGGGGTACACATGTGGCTCAGATTATGGATCCCCTGAAACTTTGAGCCCCCAGTGAGATCTCCTCAGGACACAAAAATAGCTTCATTTTGTAATGGGCCACATAAACACTATCACCTCAGTGTCTCTTAATATAACAATGCTTGAGAGGTTGTCTAAGTGATGTGATGGTTTTGCAAGATTCGTAACTGTGAACCATGTCTCTGATGAAAAGTGATGCAGAAAGGCAGAATCATAAATTCTTGGTCAGCCACCGAAATCTACATGAATTTCTAGGGAATAATATTTTCAAAGGATATCCCAACTAAACGTACAATATATTATTTTCTAAGAAATCCCTAACATCACCAAGCAAAGCTTAGCAATATATAATGCTTGATTATAATTTGTGTTCCTTTCTTCTCATTACAGGCTAACCTAAGCTAGGTATTAAAAATAAAATTTTTAAGGATGGATTTTGACCCTAAATTTCTTAAAGTGTGCTGTCTATATATGCGATAGAAGGCAGATTTGAAAATGGGAGACAGGGCTGGGGCCAAGATCTGAGAGATAAAGAAAAAATTGTCATAGAACTATGCATTTATATACCTCATAAATCATACACTTCTTGTCATGTGGTTTGATTTTGGCCTTCTAAAATCTATGGTGACAGAACTTTTCTTGGATATCCTCTTCTGCACTGTAGGCTAAAGAATTGGAGAGGGTCTTGAGTGCTTGTGTATGTTAAATAGGTGACAGACAAGTATCAATATGTCTTTTGGAAGTCTATACCTTTCGCAAATTTAGGCATTTCTAAATAATACCAAATGAAACACTGTTGGGAGATAATTCTTCCTGGGTTCCACATTGCTGCACATCTTTTGAGCAAAGGCACAGATAAATTAGTTCTTGATTATTTTTTCAGGGATATCTGTTTAGCAAATAGCCATGGAAGAGCCAGAGATTGTCCTTTACTTGAACGAAGGAAGGCACACTTACTGTACAGTATAAATATTTGAATTTCCTTAACTCAGAATTCCTCTCCTTTAATGCAACTTACTGATTTTGTAGGTGTACCATGGCCTTCTTTTCATCACCTTGTGGGAACTGAGGCTCAAAAAACTGGCACAGGAAAGTGCTGGTGTTCGGCAACTTTTCTTGCTTTGAGTAATAAATGCCTTGTCCCTGACACAGGTTTTCATATCTTCCTCCAGTATACCTGAAACTGTAGCAGGCTAACTTGTTAGCTTGCGAATAGGATAAAACCTCAGATCTGTTAGTTGTTAACAAATGCTAAATAAGATGGAGTTAATTTGTTTATAAATACAATCACATAACCAGATACAAATTCATATGTGAATGCACATATCAAGCTTTTTTTTTCTCATGTGTTTCAGAGTGTATTCAACGACATATAATAGTTGATGAATATACTTCCTTAGAAGATGTCTTTGCCAAGTTTCAAGATAAAATGCTAGTAAGCAAATCTTTAACTGAACTGTTATATAGTGACTTTGAACACACTGCTTTGATAGTGATTGCCTTTTAACATAACATAATCCTTAGAAATTCTTATAACTCATTATTTAGTTTGTTTGCCATCTAAATGCCTTAAATAGTGCTAAACTAAAGCATTTTAAACATTTATGTATATATTCTATGCCTCTAAATATGTTTTAGATATAGGTTTCTTTGATCTTATAATAAAATTCCTTAGTCACAAAATGGTAGGAGAGTGATGGAAAGTAATAGAATCTACTTACGTAGTCTCTAATATCTGTACAAGAAAATAGCAGAGCACAAATAAGTGGGGCACATCCAAACTAACACCCTGAAGAATTCATTTAACAGAGTATTTCCACCCCAGTGGTTAGTACCATAGAAAACCAAGTCAAATAGCTCTGAACTTTTCACAAGCAATAGAGGAAAAAGGGCAAGTTCAAATGAGAATATGTTTGATATTAGCTCTGAATAAGTAATTTTAAAACATCTTTCTTCTCATTATGTTTTAAAAATTATCATACCACAGAAACATTCATAATCATCACAATATTTATGAAGGCTGTTGATGAGAACATTACATGTTTATTACAGTGTTATTTGAGAAATGGTACTTGATTCAGCTTTCATCAGACTTCCTATCATAGAGTATTTGGTCCATTAGAAAATGTTCATCTTTCACTTGTTTGATTCAAATAATACATATGGCCAGCCAAACTCTTCAGGGATATTAGTTCTAAGTTAAAATAAGAATAAACAGTATTCTCTGTAAATGACATAGTTTTGCAGTTTTTCCTAATCTTCCATGTTTATCAAAGTGAAATCATGAGGGTCTGAATATATCATAGATGCCTTTAAAAAGTAATTTATTTTTCCTGTATAACATTAAAAAAACTCTTCCTCCTAAATGTGGTGGAATACGGCCTTAATTTAAAAGTCCTTAATTTGGCAAGTTCTTTTGAAAATCAGTACATATATCTGTTAAGTATATGTGTCCCTAAATGCAAATACATTACAATGATAATGTCATCAATCTAAATTGCACTGTTTATCATTAGATAATGCATTTATATTTTTAACATACGTAAAATATTATATAGTATAATAGTTTAAGAATTAGTTACATGTGAAATAAAATGATGACCTCACTCTGTAGATACTTTATAAAAACCAGTTTATTAAATTTCTAGGACTGACTTAACAAAGTATAGGTTTCCTCATTATCCTAAAGTAGAACATTCCTATGACATATTTCATAAGCTGAAATGGCATAAATAGAAGAAACAATTACCTTAGGACATATCCTACTAACGGATGCACAAAATAAAAGGAGATAAAGCACAGATGCTCACAGACACAGTTCAAAGCTATGGCAGTTTGAAGTTGAGATGCTGAGTGTAGCTCCCGGGGAAGGAGCTTGGCGATGCCACTCTCCTGCTGTACCACTCTCGCTGCTCAGGATGCATGATGCCTCAGTAACTGCGTACTGCAAAACCAATGCAGAGTACTGTTTTTGCTTTTCACCTCTTTTTGTAAAAGTGAAAATCCTCTTTGAATTATTTTTTGGTTAGTGAAAACAGGTACTAATGCAGGTCTTTTGTAAAACTGAAGTGGTATAGAGTGAGCATTTGAAAAGCAGAGGATGCCTGTACCTCAAGCTGGGTAACTTAAACAACAGAAATTTATTTTTTCACAGGAAGGTAAGTTAGAAGTCCAAAATCAAGACAGCCACAAGGTTGTTTCCTTCTGAGGTCTGTGAGGGAAGGACCTGATCCAGGCCTTTCCTCTTGGCTCATAGAAAGCCAAATTCTCCTTATGTCTCTTTACATCATCCTCATGTGAGTGTCTCTGTGTTCAAATTTCCCTTCTTAATAGGGACACCAGTCATACTGGATTAATACCCACTATAATGACCTCATTTTTAACTTGATTATCTCTGTAAGAACCCTATCTTCAAGGAAGGTTACATTCTGAAGTACTAGGTCTCCAACATATACATTTTGGAGGAACACTTTTAACAATTCATAACATCAACTAATAACAACCATTTTGTATCATATAAATCTGGAAAATCAAGGATAATATATAGATCTATTATAAGCTGTTTTATATTAGTGTTGAAGTAAATTATATGATTTTTACTCATGGGCAAACTGATATTTTAAAATAGTGATTTATTATAATTTTTCACACACTGACTCAACCATATTTTGAGATTTTAACATGGTAAACTATAATGTGAGTGTATTCTTTATTCCTTAATTTTTGTTTTTAATTTAAAAGTCATTTCAAAGCCCAGGACCAGATGGCTTTACTAGTGAATTCTACCAAACATATAAAGAATAATTCACACCAATTCATCTCAAATGCATCTAAAAACTTGAAAAGGACAGAACATTCTATGAAGCCAGCATTGCCATGATAAAAAAAAAAGCCAGAAAAAGACACTGTAAGAAATTAAAACTATAGACCATTATCTCTGATGAACATAGATGTAAATAACCTCGACAAAATACTAGCAAACACAATTTGACGGCACATTAAAAGGATCATACACTATGATCCTGGAACACAAGTATGGCTCACCATATTTATTTATTTATTTGGGATAAATTTACTCCTGGCACAAAAGGATGATTCAACATTTTAAAATCACTCAGTGTAATTTATTATGTTAACAGAATGAAGGAAAACAAATAAAAAACATGCACACACATGATTATCTCAACTAATTTAGGAAAAGCATTTAGCAAAATTCAGCACCCTTTCATGATAAAAAACATTCAATAAATTAAGAATAGAAGTAAACTACCTCAGCATAATAAAGACCACAAAAAGCCCACAGCTAGCATCATATTCAAAAGTTAAAGATTGAAAACTTTTCCTCTAAAAATCAGGAAAACGACAAGGATGCCTGCTTTTACTACTTTTATTTAACATGATACAGAAAGTCCTAGGCAAGAAAAAGAAATAAAAGGCATAAAAATTAAAAACTTCTGTGCATCAAACAACAAAATCAACAGAATGAAAATGCAACACATGGAAATGGAGAAAATTTTTGCAAATTATACACCCAATAAGGAGTTAATATCCAGAATGTATAAAGAACTCCTACAACTCAACAACCAAAAATCACACAACTCAGTTAACAAATGGACAAAGGTACTTGGATATTTCTTCAGAGAAGACATACAAATGGCCAATACACAAATGAAAAGATGCTCAACATCACAAAAGATTAGGGAAATAAAAATAAGAACAGCTATGAGATACCACCTCATACTCATTAGGATGGCCACTATCACAAAACAACAAAAATAACAGAAAATAGCAAGTTCGAGTGGTTGTGGATAAATTGGATGGATACCTTGTGTACTGTTATTGGGAATATAAAAACGTATAATCTCTGTGGAAAACAGTATGGTGGTTCCTCAAAAAAAAAAAAAAAAGATTTACCATGTAACCAGAAATTCCACTTCTGAGTATATACTCAAAATTATTGAAATAAAGGGCCCAACAGTATAATAATACACCATGTTCACAGAAGCAGTATTCACAATAGCCAAAAGTTGAAAGCAACCCAAGTGTCTGTCCGTTGACAAATGAATGAATAAACAAAATGTGATAAATAAATACCATGGGGTATTTTTCAGCCTTAAAAAGAAAGGAAATTCTGACACATCCTAAACATGGATGAAACTTGAGGATATTATGTTAAGTGAAATATGCCAATAACAGAAGAACAAATATTATATGATTCCACTTATATGAGGTATGTAGAATAGTCAAACTGCACAATATGAATGGACTTAATGCCAATGAGCCATACACTTAAAAATGGTTAATAAAGCAAATGCATATTTTACCACAATTTAAAAAAATCATAAAAATTATTTCACACTAGGAATTTTCTGATCAGTACTGCTTTGCTGTAAATATCACTAATTAAATTTTACATACTCAAAGAAGTTCTATTATAATAAAGTTCCTTTCAGCATTAAAGAGTGACAATGCATTTTTTTCTGCAATTGCTAATATCAGCAAAGTACATATTATGTTTGATATTAAATGCAATGATGACAGCACTGGTTATGAAAAATCCAATTTGAAGTTTCTCTTATAAAATAGAATTAGCCAGGCAATTAGCCATGTTCTATTTTAATGGCAATTAATCAGGAAAAAATGAAATCTTCTGTCTTCTATACTTGTGTTGCACTTGAAATTTAATTACCTTATTAAAATATCTCTAGGAAACAATGAAATCTCAAAGTAGAGAACACTTTGGATATGTTATTACTCCTTTTAAAATCATACATACATGTATATGTATTTTTATATTTATAATCATAAAATAATACCAGGGAAATATTTAAAGATACCAAGTAAATTTGACCATGTTAATAGAAACACAAGACAATTTTTATTAATATTACTAAAACAACCTCTACATTGCTGTTTCTTGCTGTAAACCTGTATTAAATTACTAGGACTGCCATAACAGAGTTTTGCAGACTTAAACAAGAAATTTATTTTCCCACAGTTCTGCAGGCTAGAAGTCAGAGATACCCTTTTTTGCCTCCCAACCATATCTTTAAAATTTCAGGTAAATAACTGTATTTTCTCATCAATAAATAAACAAAAAAAAAAGGTTAGAATTTTTTCTTTCTTCTTTATATTGACAGAGGGGTGTGTGTGTGTGTGTGTGTGTGTGTGTGTGTGTGTGTGTTTTGATATTCTTTACCTACTTCTGTGATCTCAATTGACTGAAATACTATGTGAAATTTAGTACTTGATGTAAGGTCATTTGGTATGGTTTCAGGCAATGAAAATTGGTTATGTTCCATGAAAGTGTATTCATCATTCTCCTTTTTAAACACAATAATTAGTTTATGAGCACTAATTATTATTTTTTGTTTAATTTTGCTTCAAAGCTTTCCTCAAGTGTCAAAGTTTTACTTAGAGGCACAAAGGATTATTCATTTGCCACACCATTGTGTTTGAAATAGAATGTAGCATAAATATATCTCAGGTCATAACTGAAGAGGCCTAGATTTATTTCATCAAACTAAACTGATTTTCATTTTTTAAAAAGTATATATGCATACCAAAGCATCAAAATTTGTCCTGAATTAAATGTATTAAATGTTAATAGTGCCTTGGAATGATATCATATTTTGATTAGGATACCTATCCAGACAAATTATATATTCTAAGCAGAATTCTAGATGACTCATTGATATATGAAGAAGTTTCTAGGTAACATTCTTCACTGGCATGTCCACCTGCTTTTTGTCTCTAGCAGTTTCCATAGTTAAGAATCCTGCCTAGATTTAACATGGCAGTCGGGACAACTTACCAGAGTGCTGCACTACATATCAGCTAATTGGACCACTAATGAGCTGACTGACTTTTTAATACCAACTGCCTGCAAACCACCCAGGGTGATTGCAGATGGCTTCTTAAAATTAACATGCCTTGTTTGTTACATGTCAGCAATGTAAAACACAAGATGGGAATTTAAACATTTGAACACCAGTCCATCATCCTCGAATACCGGTGGAAACTTGACCTTTTGCTTTTATGTAATATACTATTAAAATAGCCAAAATTACCATAAAATCAACAAATTTGTACAGAAAATTTTATTTTCTCTGTGCTAGTAAGAATTATTTCTCCACTAAAGCCAAAAGAGTCTCGTCATTTTCACTATCATCTCAGTCAAAGCATACATTTTTAATTGCAGAGATACACCTTTGACATTTTAAAAGTAAGGCTCAGGTTAAGAGAAGCAACAGTAACTAGATGTTAAACAGATCTTGCAGAAATAATTTTCATAGATGTTTTCTACTTCTTTTACCAAATGCTTTCAATTACGTTTATATTATATATCGAAAATAAATACAGTTGGCTTAACCTGGCTTAGGTACATCTCTTTAATTTACAAAAATAAAAGAAAAATCTTTTAAGCTTAAATCTGTTTTTTTAAAGTAACCATTTGGTGCCTCCAACTATGGTAATCTTCTTTCTCTGAAAATGCTCTACTAATATTGTTACTAAGAAGTAAGCCATATGGCTATTTTATTTCTAAAGCGTATCTTGGGAATGATATTTAATATTTATATTCAATTGCACCCCAGATCGAGCCAATCAGTGTAATCCAATGAAGGTAATCTCTGCATCAACAATGATGATTAGACCGATGGTAGGGAAATCTAACTCTTTTTAGGGCAGTAAGACCTAAGGCAAGGACTTCTAGGACAAAAATTTCCTTTTTCTTAAGAGATTCACAGCTAGTCAGTCTCTCTACTGAATATAGCTGAAGCCCATGTGGCAATGATCACTAGAGGTAGCCATGTTTCCGCCACAGGAAGAACAGATTTAGGATAAAGCCAATACTCTGTGGCCAAGCAGTGAGGCAAAAACAAGATTAGGTGGGACCAGATGGGAAATCTCTGTATCCAATTTTGGTGTGAACCTAAACTGCTCTAAAAAGTCTTAAGGAAAAAAAAAAAAGTAAAAGTTTGGTTCTTGAGGATATAATTGTCATGGAGATCACCACATCTCTCTACCACAAATATAAGAAAACACATTTCGTCACAGCATTCTTCTATTGATGGGTATTTGGATTCAGTACCAGCTTTAGATTTAATTACTAAAGCTTCTATAATATTCCTGTACCATCTGTTTCTTGATTCAAGACTTGACTTCTACTAAAAATGCTCAGGTCATAGAGCGGCTTTATATTTAATTTCATAAGAAGCTGCCAAAATGTTTTCCTTTTTTTTTTCCCCAACTGCTCAGTTTACGTGAAGTAGAAAAAGAACATCCATAGTTCTTCCTCTTGTACCTCAACAGCGATCCCTGTCCCAGTCAGCCTAGCTGAATTCAGAGCCAGTTCAAGTTAACTCCTCACCTCCTGGCTGTC
The DNA here is from genome assembly GCF_964270905.1 of Leucopleurus acutus. Lineage (NCBI taxonomy): Eukaryota > Metazoa > Chordata > Mammalia > Artiodactyla > Delphinidae > Leucopleurus > Leucopleurus acutus. Next base: position 58,014,065 of record NC_139160.1, read on the forward strand.
CTTCCGATGGCTGAGCTTCATCTCGAAGGGTCAGCATTCCCCGTTTCTCAGCATTCACAACGCGGAGATAAGCCTGGCACACGCGCCTCAGCCTCCCACTCCTTGCCCTTGCAGGAAGCAGCGGGAAGACTCTACTCCTCCACGGCGCACGCGGCCGGCCCAGCTCCTCCTCCGCCGCTGCCGCCGCTGTGCTGCGCAGGGCAAGCCGGGATTTGTGGTCGCGGACAGCGGATCATTCCGCCTCTTTCTTTGTGTGGCTGAAGCTCTAGAAACTACCCTTAGTTACGAAGAATAATCAGACCCTTTCGTCCCCTTCCTCCCAACGGAGCGGGATCAGGAAGTGGGTGGGAGGGCGATCTGCTGACGAGGGTAAGGGTGGAAAGGCTCAGGCCAGGGGTTGACGCAGGACGCGTACGGGAGGGATGCTAAGAGTTTTGATCACTGGCACACTACGTGTCCTTCCGTGCACAGCACTGGATACTTTTCTGTGGGGATTTTGGGCCCCGACCAGACGCGGTGTTTTTGAAAAATAGCGCCCAGTGTGGCTGAAGCGTTTTGTGTGTTGCAGGCCCTTGTCTGCCCCGCCCAACACGAGGCACCTTGGATCACTGAGTCACTCCCTGCTGTTCCCTGGTCACTGCTTCCGAAGATTTTCCAGGTCAGTACAGGTCTGTGTAGGGCCCTGTTACCAACGGATGTGCAAAGTGTTTTGCAAAATGAATATACCATTATACCCTACTGCTAGCAATGTAAGAAATTTCCAGTTGCTCTACAAGCTTACCAACATCTGGCGTTGTCAGTGTTTTTAAAATTTAAGCCAATCTGGTGGGTGTGAAATGGTAACTCTTTTTGTTTGCATTTCCCTCATGACTAATGTTGAACATCACTGCCCATGAGCTTTTCAACCATGTCTATTTTTTTTGTTTTTGAAATGTCAGTTGTTTATTAATTTAACTGGGTAAATTTGTTTTATTGATTTATATACATTTGTGATACAAAGTATTTCCCAGGAAAATGCATTAGGAATATTATTTCTTAGAATGTGTCTTGTCTTTTCATAGCCTATTTTGTGATGAGTATAAGATTTAAATTATAGTTGTTTTTTTTATCATGCTCTCTTTTATTTTGTGATTTTATGGGCTTTATCAGGAATCTTTACTTACCACAAGGTCTCAAATATATACTTTTACATTTACTTCTTGTAAGATTCAGTGGTTTTGTTTTTACATTGAGTTCAGTGTTACAGCTCAAATTGTTTTTTATTCATAGCCTAAGATAGTGGTCATTTTTCTATGTTTGTCTGTTGTTTGAGTATCATTTATTGAAAGGATGTTTCTCCCACCTCCTATCCCTGTAAAATGTTGTGTTGCCTTTATCAAAACTGAATACATTAGGTGACTCCATACATGAGGGTCTTCTAAAGGATTCCCTCTTCTGTTAAATTTATTGATTTTTTAAAAATTCTTGCACCATTGTCACACTATCATGATTATTATGATTTAAAATCTTGAAATCAAATTATGTGCTTAATCAAATATCCTTTTTAATTGATCTTGCTATTTTAAATCATTAGCATTTCCATATAAATTTAAGATTCAACTTTTTAACTTTTTAAAAGTAGATGGTATTTCAATGCTGTTTTAATTGTAATTCCCTAATTACATATGATGTTGCATATCTCTCTGCTTGTTTTCCATCTGTATATTTTCTTTAGTGAAGTGTTTGTTCAGATCTTTTGCCTATTTTTTAACTGTGTTTGTTGTTGTTGTTGTACTTTAAGAATTCTTTGTATATTTGGATATCAGTTTTTTATCAGATATGGGTATTACACATATTTTCCTCCCATCTGTGGCTTGTCTTTTCATACTCTTAACAGTGATTTTGTGAAGCAGAAGTTTTAAATTTTAAAGTAGACAGACACAGACATCAATATTTTTCTATTATTGATAATGCTTTTGATGTTGTCTCCAAAAACTCTTTGTCAAACTCAAGGTCACCTACATTTTCTCATATGTTATTTTCTAGTCAAACTACTTTTGATGCTCTATTAATGTGGATCTAGTTTGTTTTGGTCTTAGTTCCAGGGCGTGATTCTTACTCTAGGTCATGATCCTATCTTATAATGTTTGGCTTTTATAGACAAGGTATAATGTGTGGGAGCTCAACTGAACACTCAACATGATCAGGAAGGTACATCCACCTTTCAGATGCCAGGATTGCAGGGATTTTCAACACATGTGACTTCCAGTGTCTCCATACATATCTAAATCCATGCTCTACACACATGCTCTCTTCTCTGCATCATGAAATCTCACCCTGCAAAGGCACAGATAGTCCTAGGATGTCTGGTCGTTGCCTGTAGGGCCCACAGGCAACTATCAGACATCCTTATGCACCACATCTTCCAGGGCTGGCTTTTATCTGGTACTTTGCTTCACAAATTCAGTCATATCTGCAGCCCCCAAATCCAATCTCTGTCTGTTTAACACAGCAGGCTCTTTTGGGGCTCTGCAAACCAGGGCAGATAGGGAGGTCTCCTGCTCTGTGTTTTTTCTCTCAAGAACTGTAGCCCTATGCTGCTTGTTGTCCAATAATTTGCAATATTGTCCCTTTCTATATAATTTTTTTCATTTTAACAGTTGATTATGGTAATATGGAGACCCACTACCAATATTTTAATACTTGGCTGTGATGATTTTGGTTTGTAATTGTTTTGTTGTTGTTGTATTTATTTTTAAATTGATTGAATATTAGAAACTTAAACACTTAAAACAGTTAACAACTTACCTAAATTTACATATGCTTCCTCCTGAATCCCAAGAATGAAAGAGGTAATAAATAATAGCAATAAATTTCTATTTGCTATCAAGATATTAAGGAGTGGAAACTTAATAAGCATAGTAGAAATAGCTGGAGCTTAGTTGTGTATTGTTTGGTGTGTGTGTAGAGAAGTTAAGAAGGAAGCTCATTTTTGACTAATGTGTGGAAATTACAAGCACCTCTGAAAGCACATATGTTTGTTTGTGAGGGAGGTGGGACAAAAACAAGATAGATTGAAAACTCTAGATCCGTAGTACCTTTTCCCAAAGTAAGCAACCATGTGACCCTCTTTGCCAGTTTAGGGAAGAAGTTTGGAAATTTCTCATTATAGTCTGACCCAAAGTGACTTCCAACATTTTTAGCTAACAATGGGATTTTAAAACTGAAATCAGAGGGAATAAATGAAAGTTCATATGCAGAATATAGAAATGTCACAACCTTATTTCAACACTCAGCTCTGAGAAGAGTAACAATTAGTTTTAATTCACCATGGGTAAATGATTACAGGAATCTCTTCTGTTAAATATCATAGGCTTAAGAGATAAGCCATAGGCCAGTGCCTGAGAACACTGGGAATTTCCAATGCCTGTCTCCAGGCCAGGGTACCTGGCTTCATAATGACCAAGAAATTGGCTTTTGGAGGAACTCAGAGGACCTTCAAGATGGCAGAGGAGTAAGACGTGGAGATCACCTTCCTCCCCACAGATACATCAAAAATACATCTACATGTGGAATAACTCCTACAGAACACCTACTGAATGCTGCCAGAATACCTCAGACTTCCCAAAAGGCAAGGAACTCCCCATGTACCTGGCCACGTGGCTGACAGGGTCTTGGTGTTCCGGCCGGTGTCAGGCCTGAGCCTCTGAGGTGGGAGAGCTGAGTTCACGACATTGGACCACCAGAGACCTCCCAGCCCCATGTAATATCAATTGGTGAGAGCAGTCCCAGAGATGTCCATCTCAACACTACAACCGAACTCCACTCAATGACCAGCAAGCTCTAGTGCTAGACACCCCATGCCAAACAACTAGCAAGATAGGAGCACAACCCCACCATTAGCAGAGAGGCTGCCAAAAATCATAATAAGTTCACAGACAACCCAAAACACACCACCAGACGTGGTCCTGCCCACCAGAAAGACAAGATCCAGCCTCGCCCACCAGAACACAGGCACCAGTCCCCTCCACCAGGAAGCCTACACAACCCACTGAAACAACCTTACCCAAGCAGGCAGACACCAAAAACAAGGGGAACTATGAACGTGCAGCCTGTGAAAAGGAGACCCCAAACACAGTAAGTTAAGCAAAATGAGAAGACACAGAAATACGCAGCAGATGAAGGAGCAAGGTAAAAACACACCAGACCAAACAAATGAAGAAGAAATAGGCAGTCTACCTGAAAAAGAATTCAGAGTAATGATAGTAAAGGAGATCCAAAATCTTGGAAATAGAATGGAGAAAATAAAAGAAACGTTTAACAAGGACCTAGAAGATCTAAAGAGCAAACAAACAATGACGAACAACACAATAAACGAAATTAAAAATTCTCTGGAAGGAATTAATAGCAGAATAACTGAGACAGAAGAACGGAGAAGTGACCTGGAAGATAAAATAGTGGAAATAACTACCACAGAGCAGAATTAAAAAAAAAAAAAAAGAATGAAAAGAATTCAGGACAGCCTCAGAGATCTCTGGGACAACATTAAACGCACCAACATTTGAATCATGGGGGTCCCAGAAGAAGAAGAGAAAAAGAAAGGGACCGAGAAAATATTTGAAGAGATTATAGTTGAAAACTTCCCTAATATGGGAAAGGAAATAGTCAATCAAGTCCAGGAAATGCAGAGAGTCCCATACAGGATAAATCCAAGGAGAAACACACCAAGACACATATTAATCAAACTACCAAAAATTAAATACAAAGAAAAAATATTAAAAGCAGCAAGGGAAAAGCAACAATTAACATACAAGGGAATTCCCATAATGTTAACAGCTGATCTTTCAGCAGAAACTCTGCAAGCCAGAAGGGAGTGGCAAGACATATTTAAACTGATGAAAGGGAAAAACGTACAACCAAGATTACTCTACCCAGCAAGGATCTTATTCAGATTCGATGGAGAAATTAAAACCTTTACAGACAAGCAAAAGCTAAGAGAATTCAGCACCACCAAACCAGGCTGTACAAGTAGTGCTAAAGGAACTTCTGTAGGCAGGAAGCACAAGAAAAGGAAAACAACTACAATAACAAACCCAAAACAATTAAGAAAATGGTAATAGGAACATACATATCGATAACTACCTTAAAGGTAAATGGATTAAATGCTCCAACCAAAAGACATAGACTGGCTGAATGGATACAAAAACAAGACCCGTATATATGCTGAAGAGACCCACTTCAGACCTAGGGACACATACAGACTGAGAGTGAGGGGATGGAAAAAGATATTCCATGCAAATGGAAATCAAAAGAAAGCTGGAGTAGCAATTCTCATATCAGACAAAATAGGCTTTAAAATAGTTTTTAAAATAAAGACTATTACAAGAGACAAAGAAGGACACTACATAATGATCAAGGGATCAAGAAGAAGACATAACAATTATAAATATTTATGCACCCAACATAGGACCACCTCAATACATAAGGCAAATGCTAACAGCCATAAAAAGGGAAATCAACAGTAACACAATCATAGTAGGGGACTTTAACACCCCACTTTCACCAATGGACAGATCATCCAAAATGAGAATAAATAGGGAAACACAAGCTTTAAATGACATTAAACAAGAAGGACTTAATTCATATTTATAGGACATTCCATCCAAAAACAACAGAATACACTTCGCAAGTGCTCATGGAACATCCTCCAGGATAGATCATATCTTAGGTCCAATCAAGCCATGGTAAATTTAAGAAAATTGAAATTGTATCAGATATCTTTTCCGACCACAATGCTATGAGACTAGATATCAACTACAGGAAAAAAACTGTAAAAAATACAAACACATGGAGACTAAACAATACACTACTAAATAACAGATCACTGAAGAAATCAAAAAATACCTAGAAACAAATGGCAGTGAAAACACGATGACCCAAAACCTATGGGATGCAGCAAAATCAGTTCTAAGAGGGAAGTGTATAGCAATACAATCTTACCTCAGGAAACAAGAAACATCTCAAATAAACAACCTAACCTTACACCTAAAGCAATTAGAGAAAGAAGAAAAAAAACCCCTAAAGTTAGCAGAAGGAAAGAAATCAAAGATCAGATCAGAAATAAATGAAAAAGAAATGAAAGAAACAATAACAAAGATCAATAAAACTAAAAGCCGGTTCTTTGAGAAGATAAGCAAAATCAATAAAACACTAGCCAGACTCATCAAGAAAAACAGGGAGAAGACTCAAATCGATAGAATTAGAATGAAAAAGGAGAAGTAACACCTGATACTGCAGAAATACAAAGGATCATGAGAGATTACTACAAGCAACTCTATGCCAATAAAATGGATAACCTGGAAGAAATGGACAAATTCTTAGAAAAGCACAACCTTCCAAGACTGAACCAGGAAGAAATAGAAAATATAAACAGACCAATCACAAGCACTGAAATTGAAACTGTGATTAAAAATCTTCCAGCAAACAAAAGCCCAGGACCAGATGGCTTCACCGGCAAATTCTATCAGACATATAGAGAAGAGCTTTTAGAGAAGAGCTAACACCTATCCTTCTCAAACTCTTCCAAAATATAGCAGAGAGAGGAACACTCTCAAACTCATTCAACAAGGCCTCCATCACCCTGATACCAAAACCAGATAAAGATGTAACAAAAAAAGAAAACTACAGGCCAATATCACTGATGAACATAGATGCAAAAATCCTCAACAAAATACTAGCAAACAGAATCCAACAGCACATTAAAAGGATCATGCACCATGATCAAGTGGGGTTTATTCCAGGAATTCAAGGATTCTTCAATATATGCAAATCAATCAGTGTGATACACCCTCTTAACAAATTGAAGGAGAAAAACCATATGATCATCTCAATAGATGCAGAGAAAGCTTTCAACAAAATTCAACACCCATTTATGATCAAAACCCTCCAGAAACTAGGCATAGAGTGAACTTACCTCAACATAATAAAGGCCATATATGACAAACTGACAGCCAGCATTGTTCTCAATGGTGAAAAACTGAAAGCATTTCCACTAAGATCAGGAACAAGACAAGGTTTCCCACTCTCACCACTGTTATTCAACATAGTTTTGGAAGTTTTAGCCACAGCAATCAGAGAAGAAAAAGAAATAAAGGAATCCAAATAGGAAAAGAAGTAAAACTGTCACTGTTAGCAGATGACATGATACAATACACATAGAATCCTAAAGATTCTGCCAGAAAACTACTAGAACTAATCAATGAATTTGGTAAAGTAGCAGGATACAAAATTAATGCACAGAAATCCCTTGCATTCCTATACAGTAATGATGAAAAATCTGAAAGAGAAATTAAGGAAACACTCCCATTTACCATTGCAACAAAAAGAATAAAATACTTATAAATAAACCTACCCAAGGAGAAAAAAGACTTGTATGCAGAAAACTATAAGACACTTATGAAAGAAATTAAAGATGATACAAACAGATGGAGAGATATACCATGTTCTTGGATTGGAAGAATCAACATTGTGAAAATGACTGTACTACCCAAAGAAATCTACAAATTCAGTGCAATCCCTATCAAACTACCACTGACATTTTTCACAGAACTAGAACAAAAAATTTCACAATTTGTGTGGAAACACAAAAGACCCCGAATAGCAAAAGCAATCTTGAGAAAGAAAAACAGAGCTGGAGGAATCAGGCTCCCTGACTTCAGGCTATACTACAAAGCTACAGTAATCAAGACAGTATGGTAGTGGCACAAAAACAGAAATATAGGTCAATGGAACAGGATAGAAAGCCTAGAGATAAACCCACACATATGGTCACCTTATCTTTGATAAAGGAGGCAAGAATATACAATGGAGAAATGACAGCCTCTTTAATAAGTGGTGCTGGGAAAACTGGACAGCTACATGTAAAAGAATGAAATTAGAACACTCCCTAACACCATACACAAAAATAAACTCAAAATGGATTAAAGACCTAAATGTAAGGCTAGACACTATAAAACTCTTAGAGGAAAACATAGGAAGAACACTCTATGACATAAATCACAGCAAGATCCTTTTTGACCCACCTCCTAGAGAAATGGAAATAAAAACAAAAATAAACAAATGGGACCTATTGAAACTTCAAAGCTTCTGCACAGCAAAGGAAACCATAAACAAGACAAAAAAACAACCCTCAGAATTTGAGAAAATATTTGCACATGAAGCAACTGAAAAAGGATTAATCTCCAAAATATACAAGCAGCTCATGCAGCTCAATATCAAAAAAACAAACAATCCAATCCAAAAATGGGCAGAAGACCTAAATTGACATTTCTCCAGGGCAGATATACAGATTGCCAACAAACACATGAAAGGATGCTCAACATCTCTAATCATTAGAGAAATGCCAATCAAAACTACAATGAGGTATCACCTCACACCGGTCAGAATGGCCATCATCAAAAAATCTACAAACAATTAATGTTGGAGACGGTGTGAAGAAAAGGAGACCCTCTTGCACTGCTAGTGGGAATGTAAATTGATACAGCCACTATGGAGAACAGTATGGAGATTCCTTTAAAAACTAAAAATAGAACTACTGTATGACACAGCAATCCCATTACTGGGCATATACCCTGAGAAAGCCATAATTCATAAAGAGTCATGTACCACAATGTTCACTGCAACACTATTTACAATAGCCAGGACATGGAACAACCTAAGTGTCCAACGACAACTGAAAGGAGAAAGAAGATGTGGCATGTATATACAATGGAATAGTACTCAGCCATAAAAAGAAACATAATTGAGTTATTTGTAGTGAGGTGGATGGGCCTAGAGTCTGTAATACAGAGTGAAGTAAGATAGAAAGGGAAAAACAAACACCGTATGCTACCACAGATATATGGAATCTAAAAAAAATGGTTCTGGAGAACCTAGTGGCAGGACAGGAATAAAGACAGAGATGTAGAGAATGGACTTGAGGATACTTGAGGACGGAGATGTAGAGAATGGACTTGAGGATACAAAAAATGGTTCTGGAGAACCTAGTGGCAGGACAGGAATAAAGATGGAGATGTAGAGAATGGACTTGAGATGTAGAGAATGGACTTGAGGATACGAAGGGGAAGCTGGGACGAAGTGAGAGAGTGGTATTGACATATATACACTACCAAATGTAAAACAGATAGCTAGTGGGAAGCAGCTGCATATCACAGGGAGGTCAGCTCGGTGCTTTGTGACCACCTAGAGGGGTAGGATAAGGAGGGTGGGAGGGAGACACAAGAAGGAGGGGATATAGGGATATATGTACACACATAGCTGATTCACTTGTGATACAGCAGCAAGTAACACAACATTGTAAAGCAATTATACTCCAGTAAATATCTTTTAAAAAAAAAAGAGGTAAGTCATAGAAATGCTGTTTGGAGTGGAGAAAATTTCACTATAATGATTTGTCTTGAGTGTATGGTTTTTTCAACAACTGAAAAAATCATGCATAAGAAAAACTCAATGTTAACTACTGGTAGTAGATCAGAGATAACAGAAATAATTGAGGAAGGGTTGTTACCTATAACATAGGGGGGAGAAATGAGTTGGAAGTTAGTTTCACTTGATGAGTGAAAAGACAAAGATAGAGGATCATTTTAACCCTTGATTATAAACATTCAATTTACAATTATGGTACAGCACAATTAATGTCCAGGTACAATTAATGTCCAGCTAACAATAACTAGATATTTTGGCCTTTACTTGTTCTAATTTAATTTTGTAAGAATATGAAATAGTGTTTACACTGTCTTTGAGCAGGATATATTTCTCATCCAATGCTTATAAATGTTTCAAGGACATTTAAAATGGTATGATTTCAATAACAAACATAAAATGTTTCTATATCTTTACTTATATAGCTTAAATGTATTTCAAAATCATGATTTTCTAAACTGTTACTGCTCAGAATACAAATGAGTTTTCATTAACCATTCATATCTTTATCCCCTGTTCAGTTGAATTACTTTTGTTCTGTTTATACGTTAAGGCAGTTTTATAAACCACCATCTAATTATGCTTTCTGGGAGTATATTTTGGACTGCTTAACCTTGATATAACTGAAATGAAATATCTACAACCCTACTGTCTTTCAAAACATATGCATGAAATATTATGAAGAATTAATAACACACTGAGATGACTAATACAAGGTTTCCAAAAGTACTCAGACATTTAACTATCAGTTATCATATGTTAGGGTGTTCTTTTTCTCTGCAATCAGTGTCAAATCCTGAGAAATATTTTTTAACAAAAATTTCATGATGCATTTCATGATAAGGAAAACGTGCTTGAAAATAGCCTTCTGCCTTGTAAAAAATGGAACAAATAATAATAATTAGCTTTTAATTAGAAGGGTAGAATTCACCTGCCAAAATACAAAATCTAAATCTAGCACATACCCAACTTCTAAATTTATTAAAGTAGATCATTGATCATATATGTTAACTTGAGAAAGTTAACACCATGTACTGGTAATTTACAGAGTCACTACTGACCACGAATAGCACCATATGAAGGCAAATACCTATTATTTGTAAATTGTTTATATGCTTTATAGAGAACTCAGAGTAAACTGATTTACCTAATTTTACAAACTTCCTTGGTCACCGGTTTTCAATAATTGATATAAGGGAGGGAAGTTGATAATAATGGAAAATATAGGATATACAGAACTGAAATGATTAAATTATCAACACATTCTATTCAAAAAAATTTTTTAAAGCATGGTTTGAATACATATTTTATAAACCTAATTATATAGTGAAACAACGAGATTAATATATGGTAACTGTCCTGGAGGATTGTTGAAAGAATCACACATGTAGAATCTCACGTACAAGACCTAAAAATGTTAAAATGGAAATAACATATGATGATGAAAATGCACTGAGAGGACATTGGAAGGGAAGTTTAAGAGATATGCAAGTTTGATAAGAAGGAGAACAATGCAGGCCAGGTTGAAGTACTATTTGTTTATAAAATGAAATATGATACAGGAGATGAACAACATGCTGTTTAGGGAGAAAATATGTAGAATAATTTGGAATAAGAAACTTCTGATGCCTAGAAAATAGAAATTATATTGCTACAGAAAAGTTAGAAAATTAAAGAGCTAAATCTTAGAGATTTCTGCACTGAAGAAATCAGATTTCTGGACAAAACTCTTTTTGATTATTTAAACTTCTTTATTGTAAAATATACATATTGAAAAAATGCACAATGCAAAATTTTACAGTGCTATAAATTACTCAGAAGTAATTAATCACATATAACCATACCCAAGTCTAATAATATATTTTAGTATTTCCAAAGACACATGTCTCCTCAAATCACTACCTTCTCTCTTTCCCTGAAACAGGCAGAATCCTGTTTCCTAAGAGTATAATTTCATTTTGGCTGTTTTTGGATTTTATGTAAATGGATTCATATGTTAGATGTTCTTGGATAACTTGCTAAACTTGACATTTGTGAGATATAACTATGTTGTTGCATGTAGGCGTCATGTGTTTATTTGTATTGCTGTATTTTTTCTCAACCTTTTCATATAGTCTAGTGTGAATAGACATTTGTGTGATTTCTGTTTCGATGCTGCTATAAACATTCATGCATATGTTTCGGTGCTCAAGTTCATGCATTATTGTTAAATACATATCTAAGGAGTGGAGTCGCTTTGTCATTGAATTTGTATATGTTAAACTTTAGTGGCACTTGAGGACACGGGGAGGAGGAAGGGTAAGCTGGGATGAAGTGAGAGAGTGGCATGGACCTATATATACTACCAAATGTAAAATAGACAGCTAGTGGGAAGCAGCCGCATAGCACAGGGAGATCAGCTCAGTGCTTTGTGACCACCTAGAGGGGTGAGATAGGGAGGGTGGGAGGGAGACGCAAGAGGGAGGAGATATGGGGATATATGTATATGTATAGCTGATTCACTTTGTTATAAAGCAGAAACTAACACACCATTGCAAAGCAATTATACTCCAATAAAGCTGTTAAAAAAAAAAAGTTAGTGGCGACGACTGACAGATCTATTGCCATAATTGACCAATTTACATTCCCACCAACGATGAACGAATTTTACCATCTGTACTCCACTCTAAAACTTTGTAGTAAGAGCTGTATCTCATATTATCCTCTAAGAGTTTTATCGTGTTTGATTTTACTTTTACTCTTTCCTTTACAGGGAATTTAATTTTGAGAATGCTTTGAAAATGAGCAATTTTAACTTTTTTCTCTTCATATTAGTGAATTGAAGTCACTGTTTAAAAATGCTTTCCTTTCTTCACTTCTCTGCAATGCCATTTTTTTCCATAAATTAAGTAAACATGTTTGTGTTGGTCAGTTTCTGTGCTCTATATGCTAGTTCACTCGTTCCTTACTGTTAATTTCGGTAGTTCTGACCTAAGTGTTACTTTCCATTCCAGTTGGTCCTTCCACTGTGTCAATCTTAGCTACTTGTGGTCCTTTATATTTCCATATAAATTTTAGATTGTCTGATTTCACACATACATATATACCTATATATGCAAACACATACACTTGTGGGAATTTGACTGGGATGGTACAAAATCTATAACTAATATGGGTAAAAACTACAACTTTAAATTATTAAATATTCAAATTCATGACAAGCTTCCGTTTATGTAGGTGCTCTTTAATTCGTTCTTTAATGTTTTAGAGTTTATAAAGTTTTTCTCACCATTTTTTGGATGTTCTTATTGTTATTTGGTGTTTTTGTGCTGTTGTAAGCAGTATTATTTTGAAACTCAAATTCTTTTTTCCCTGTTGTTGATATTTAGAAATGCCATTAATTTTGTATTTTAGTATATGCAATCATTTTGTACTAATGGTATATGCATTTAAATACTATAGAAAAATGAATGAATGCATTACAACTTGCTGAATAATATTTTAATAAGTTTTCTGTAGCTCTTTATCTTTGTACACAATCATAAGGTGCTATTGTAAATTTACCATGCCTGGTTTTTTTACCCTTTGTGGAAGGACTTTCTCAGAGGTTTGGATTGAGAGAATGAAACACACTATTACATGGGAGGAGAAAAGCAATATTTTTTCATAAGTAGAACTACATAAATATTGTTCTGTTTGAATAAGTGAATAACTTTAATACATTCTGAGACAATTGAGCAGAATTATAGAATAATTCTAAGCATTTCTCCCACCTCTTCTCATCTTTTTCAGGCTTTAAAATGATTAATGCAGCTGACAAGGGGTAATGTATGGCTCTTGTCTTAGGAGTCCCACTATGGCTTTTATATCAACCCTGGTTTCAGCTGACGACTTTATAAAATCTCTTCCTGCTGTCTGTGGTAACCAACTCCCAACTAGTTTCACATTTTCCATGCAAGGGCAGGGAACAGGAATTACTAAGTCATTACCATCAGAGGCATAGGAAATCTGAAATCAGAGGGGTTAATAACTTGGTCTTTTGGCTTATCTGAGAAGTGTCAGATAGGAAAAGTAGATATTCTAATGTGTAGGCCAGTTATGTAAATACCTTGGGAAAGTTTTTATTTACTTCAACTCTTTGTAAAACTTTGGTATGGCTCTACATTATTTTATTGTATGTGGCATATTCTGTGTATGTATACAACTTAAAACATAGATGTATGTGTGTATTCCATATAATTGTCTCTGTATAGAAATGTCTCCTATACATAACAAAAATAAGATTAAGTTTGCCATATCTAATGGTTTACAATTCCCAGAAACCTAGTGGGATATAATGATGCTGGGCTTTCCATTTTGTTCCACTGATCCATTTGTTTATGCATCCACCAACACTAGACTGGCTAGATCATTGTATTGTAGTAAATCTTGAAGTCAGATATTCTCAGTCCTCCAAATTTGTTCTTTTTCAGTATTGTGTTGGATATTTTGAGCCTTTGGCTTCTCCATATAAACTTTAGAATCAGGTTGTTGATATTCAAAAGATAACTTGCTAAGATTTTGAAGGAAAGTGCATTGAATCTCCAGATCAAGTAATTAATTTTGATTTCTTCATACACATATTTTAAGGCTATCTGTTGAATGTTCTTGGTGGTGGACCTAAGTTATATATAGTAGGCCTTATGGTGGTTACGATATTGGGATTATGATTAATGACAACACTGTGGGCTTAGAAACAAGCAGTTATGTATTTGAATTCTAGATTACTCATTTATTAGCTATGTGATTCTGGCCAGATTCCTCAAACCATCTGAGCCATAGTAAAATAGGAAAAGTATTACACTGTATAATTGGAGTTTAAATTAATACCATATGTGTTACCTAAATTAATTAATGTCATGTTATATTGCCCAGTATATTGAAGTATTTCCATTAATGGAGTGGCAGAATAAAAGAGTTGTACACATAATAAATGTGGTGTGAGGGAGAATGGTATTGATGTTAGCAATAGTAGTAGAAGATCTATTTTCCTCTTCAAGAAAAATTTAGGGACAAATTATTTTGCATTTTATCATCTAATTAGATACATTTTAAGATCTCTCTGGACAGGGATAAGTCCAAACCAAGTAGCAAGTAGTCAAAACTTTAAATAGAGACTTAATAAGAAAATAGAAATTCAAATGAAATTTATGTCATCCAAACTCATTTCCTACATCAAAATCGTTCATAAAACTTTATCTACTCAGGAAATTTCCCTTGAATCATCCTCAACTGAATAATGCATCTCTTCTACTTGCCTTTTATTTTATTATTTTGGGGACAGCTCATTACCCAGATTGTATTTTAAACTTACTCTGGGAATTTTTACTTGGGCATTGATAAGTCTGTCAATTGTCTGATTTATATACTTAGTGTCAGGCTCAGTTGAATGACAAGTATAAATTAAAATGTCATCTGTTTTATTATTAATAAAAGATATTGTTGAATATGACATACCTATTTCCAAAATTGCGTGATCTGAATTAAAGAAATATCCTGCAAAGAATATTTTTTCCAAGATACCATCTTTTTTTGGCAGAGGGGTGGAACAGTGGCTCTCTAGGGATGTTGTTAACTGCATTAAGTATCTAATTTTGTAGGTAGAAATTTATTATCTATAAATACGCTAATTTAGCCTAATATCTGAGATCACTTTAAAAGTCTCAAACTGGGTTTTCATTCATATACAGCAAATTTAATCTATTTCACTAGACAGTATCTTAAAATATTAATATTTGAAATGATGGAATTTTCAAATTTAATGCAATGATATTTCATTCTATAGATGCAGTTGTTAATTTAAATTTCACTGTCATTTAGGTTACTAGCATGGTGTAATCAAAGCAGTATTCTTAGATTCAGTAAGAACTCAGTTCAAAATTTAGCTAAAGTAAATACTGTGTGATCTGTGCATTAACTTTCTTATCTTGAAAATGTGTTCATTAATGCCAACCTGTTGAGAGAATTAACTTAGCATATCACAATAAACATTTCACAAAATAATACTCCATATATATCCATATATGTTAGTTTTTAATCTGGCTAAGAATACATTTCATTTAACTTTTTTTTTTTAAACTACGTATTTTAACAGTAATTTCTGTTTTATGAAACATTATGTGAAAAGTTACTTATGTTAACATATTACATATAGATAATTAAATAATCACCAAAGGCATAAATTATTATTTGCCTAATCATAATTAATTCTCTTCCACATTGTCTATAGAAAAATTTATTGCATATTTTACCACACCAAAACATTCTCAAAATATTAAAATTATCTGGAACAGAATAATCTCTGTTTTTGTCAAATAACAGGTGCTTGTCCATAATCCCTTCACCACTTAGAAAAATTTCTAAAAATCACTACTCATTTTCCTATGATTTTGATTAATTGCTTAATCTCATTGACTTGCATATATATATATATATATATATATATATTTTTTTTTTTTTTTTTTTTTTTTTTTTTTTTGCGGTACGCGGGCCTCTCACTGTTGTGGCCTCTCCCGTTGCGGAGCACAGGCTCTGGATGCGCAGGCTCAGCGGCCATGGCTCACGGGCCCAGCCGCTCCGCAGCATGTGGGATCTTCCGGGACCGGGGCACGAACCTGTGTCCCCTGCATCAGCAGGCAGACTCACAACCACTGCGCCACCAGGGAAGCCCTGACTTGCATATATTAATGTACATTAATTTGGGGGCTGTGTGACAGAAAGAAAAAATTAAGTGCCTCATAGAAATCCTACTTTGAAGACAGTGGCTTATATTCACAATTTTGAAATCTGTTGAATTACAGCTATAGCAAAAAATTGCTCAAACATCCTTCCTAGGTTTCAATTTAAACCTCAAAATTATTTCCCACCCCTGTTTCCCTTAGAAATAATATAAAAAGTGATCAAATCGAATCTTTATAAAAGAAGTTAACAGAAACACCTCATAGAACAATTTTAACAGAAAAGCAATACTAGTGATTGATATGCAATAGAAATATTGTCCAGATTATTATCTGTGAAAAATTAAAATATCAGGTTAATGCTATAACAAAAATCATAATAAAGAATCACAAATATAGAATTGTAATGTTTAATTATGTTTATTACAATAACATAAGTTTTAAAAACTTTTTCATAATATTTTAACAATGTTAGGCAAATATTTGTAATATAAATAGTGTATTGCTATTATTTCTCCTGTCAGCTTTCTCATTTCCTCAGTCATTTTTAAGTAAACTTCTAGTCACTTTTGAAGTAACCTTTTTCATTAAAACATAAGAAACACAGAGAAAAGTGAACAAACTTGTTGTTTAATGGATTTTTACCTATTGAACAAACCAATATAACTATCACTTAGATCAAGAATATTACCAGAACCTTAGAAACTTCTCCCGTGTCACTCCGTAGTCCAGTACTCTTTCTTCTGGTCCAATTAGAGAGGGAGGAGTTAAAACTACTGACCTATAATTCATTTTTCTTCTGATTACCAGGAAGGCCTAATGGAAAGAAAAGAAGAGAGCCAACTAGGCATAATCTCCTTTAAAAAATTGTTTTTACAAAATTTGCATCATATCCGGATACTTTAATAATAAAATATTAAAAGATACATTTTATTAAAAAGCTCTAAAGAGAAAACAGAGAAATAACTGAATCCCCTGATAGATAATATACAGTAGTGATTAAGGTACCAAATCATACAAATATATAAAGATTAGTGTAATTATGTCTTAAATCATAAAAGAAGTATTTTACAATGATTTACCCATTTGTTTTAATATAATTAAGTAGATTCAGCATATGTCATCTTTGTATCCGAATCACCAGGCTTAACCAATTTTTCTTGCTCCCATATATGCTATTTCTTCATCACTGCCACACACAAAAAATTGAGCAGGAAAGTGATGCATACGAAACTGAACTTAATAACAATCTGGAGAATGTGTAGAACTTGTAGAGTATGAAGAGACTGAGGGCAGAAAGAAATATATTTTATTTAAACTCTAAAGGCATACTGAGTTGATTTAGAATTATGGACATAATCTTCCTTTTAAAATGATAACTGAACTTCTACATAAATAGTACCTGCTAAGAGAAGGATGTTTATCTTATGGAATGTCCTAAAAAGGATGTCCCTGATTAAGAAATTTATACAGTTAATAAGTCCAGAATCTATGAGTTAAATAGGCATGGCTCCCTAGAAAATGGCACATAAATATTAAAAGACAATGGAGATGTCTCATATACTAAATGCTCTTCTGTTGCGGATGTAAAACCACAAAACTTCAACTGGAGCCTTGTCTGTAATTCTAGGCTAAGTCCTCTAGGATTGATATAGAAAGGACCCAGGAACCACCCTCCATATGTAGACTTACCAGGCTTTTCTGACACTGTTGATTGCCTATATCCTTGTACTTACCAGTAAAGCTTAACTTTTTGTAAGAGCTCAGATTTATGTGTTTGATTTGACAATTTGATCCTTCGTGTTAGTTTACTCATAGATTAGTTTAGCCTGTTTTTGAATTGTATTTAAATAACATTGAACAGTACATTAACATTTGTATATAAATTCTTTACCTTAATATTATGTTTATGACATTCATCTATAGCAGTGTATTTGTCTATACTTGAGCCACTTACATCTATATGTGTATATATACGTTCATATATATGTATATATATGGAGATAGGTAATATTTCAGCTTTGTTCTTCAAAATTGTCTTTGCTATTTTTTGTCTTTTCTATTTCCTTATAAATATTATAAATTTCTCATTAATATTCATAACAAACATGCTGGGATTTTTATTGTGATTACAATGAATCTGTAGATCAATTGGTGACATCTTAACAAAACTGAGTCTTAAAAGTCATGAGTGTGGTACATCCTTTCACTCATTTAGGGCTTCTTTAATAATTTAGGGCTTCTTATATAAATGTTGAAAATTTTATTCTTGGATATTTGATGCTGTTTAAATGGTATTGTTTTGTTTTAGTTTCTGTTTTTTACATAATAGAAACAGATTTTTTTTTGTTATATTGGTCTTGAATCCTGGAAGCTTCCTAAATTCACTTAACAGTTCCATGTAAACTGGTATTACTTGAATGTATACATTATAAATTTCTTAAAGTTTCTTGTTTTATATTATCTGTGCAATTTCTGTAAATCTTATGAGAGGTTAGAGGTAGAAACAAATATTTATTATCAAGTTACCTTAGTTGACCAAAAGTTAATACTAAGATAAGATTTGTTCACATTAAAAAATCAAAAGGAATACAATATGTATGAAAAAAGAATTTGCTCTTTATGTCCTGTGTTTATAAAACAGGGAAAATAATTATATCTAGCCAATTAGATTGTTTTGGATTACTTTATTTAACATATTAAAGCCTTTAGAACATACCAAGAGCTGTAATTTTTGCTAATTCATTTTATGCAATATGTGTTTATATATACATAATTATGAAGTGAGTGGTATTTTGAGAAAAATTAAAACTTAGAAGGAAACAAAGTAAAAAGATAGTTACCGCAAAGTATATGACTGCTTTATTTTATTCTAATACTATACTTTCCCCCGTATCAATTTTTTCTATAAATGCCTCTATCACTTTCTATTTGTGACAAAAAAGTTATTTTTTTAAAAAAAGTATGATAAAATGAGAAATATTAGAATAATTTTTTTACTTCAGTTAATGAAAGCTAGAACCACTGACATAAGAGCTAACATTTTTCTAGCATCTTAACTTTATTTTTCTCCTATCTGTAAAGCCCTTTGGCAGAAATATACTTTGTATGCCACACCTGCCTGTCAACTCTGCTGTTCTATCAGCTGATAAATGTCAGCTAACACTAGTGTTTTTTAGTTGATGATTTATTGGGTTATTTCAACCCATGTGAATAAGTGGAACAAGAGAGTAAACCAAATTGTATTATTTTTGTAGGTTTTATTTTTCCAAGCTAGAAGAGAGAGAAATTACCACTACTGAACATAATAGCATCTGTTATTGATGCAAACATGAACATTTCATCCCTCACTGATGGGGAAAACCTTTCATAAAGATGAAGATGATGGAGCATCTTGTTTCTGAGCTTTTATTCTTATTTTTTTCAATCGTCTCACCTTTACCAAAAATTTCATCTTCCTATGAAGATTCAAGTTGCTCAGTGAGGAACTAATATATATGAATTGTGCAAACATGTTTCTAAACAAATACGTATGTCTTCACCCTGTTAAAATGTCAGTCAGGCGTTTAGTAAGCTATATCTTTAAGGAAAAGAGAACCACTTTTATTTCCTTTAGTCTTCTTTTTTCTATACTAATGACTGAATCACAAAGCTCTTTTAAATATTTTAATATAAAATTAATACCCCAGTTAATATAATCTTTTAAAACTGAAAAAATGGGGAGTGATTAAAAAACATTTCAACTCTACCACAGTTTCCAGGTGTTATTTCCAATAGAATTTAAACAGTCATGGATTTGCTCTCAAAAGGTTTATTATGAAAGCGTTTCATGTATCTTAAAATGCATGCCTGAGGCATGGTTGGTTTGGTAATACTACCTGTTTTTATAGTTATAGTTGTATATCTACTCTGGGGGGGAAAAATCAATGAAAATATTTCAGGGAGACACCTGTAAAATGAGATTTACATGTTATTTAAAATGACGTGCTCTCCTCTCAATAAATAGTTTCACTGCATTAAGCAGGAAGCCATTGAATTGTCAGACCCATACCCTCCTCCCACCAAGATGATATAAAATAACTCAAAACCAAAAAAAAAAAAAAAAAAGGGGAAGGAAAATGCGCCACCCTCATGCCAAGCCTTGCAATTATACCTCTTCCAGTTTTGGTTGCCTCTCCTGTGACTGGGCCAGAACACATTTCTGATGCTTTTGTCTATGTGCAAAGCAGAAAATTGAGAAGCAGTTTTTAGAATTATGCTGATTGGGATAATATTCATGATGTGCTGATCTCAAAAGCCTGGTATCCCTAGAGTTGAATTTAGAAAGATGTAAATCGATTTTTTGCAATGTGTAAATTAATAACTTGACATTTCACAGCTGTTTTAAAGGCTGTGCTTTAACGAATGAAATATCAATCACAAATATACATCTACCCAGAAATGTCAAGTCCCACCCAAATGAATACCACTGCAAATTAGCAGCGGGTCACATTGTTCTGCTGCCTTTCACCTGTGATGCATTTCCTTCCTTTCCAGGTTAAGAGCTCCCCTGGAGAGGCTTAAACCTATCTTCTACCTCATATAAAAGATGGGTGGTGAGCTGCTTTAATAACAAAATATAGTATCCAAATGCTAAACCTATTTGTAAGAGACAAGGTGGTATAGTAAAAGGAGAAATAAAAATGGGAGTTAAAATACCTGGATTGAATCCCCAAGCCTGTACTAGAATGTTGTTTTTCCAAGGTCTCTCATGGCCTCAGTTTTTACATCTTTAAAATTGGCCTTGCCTTGTTCACAGGGCCTTACACAGTTAGAACGAGCTAATAAATATTCTGTTTTAATTTAAAAAGTAAACTTAGAGAATTACAAGGGATTATTAATGCTCTAAAGAATAACGTTTCCTCTCTGGTTATATACACTTATATCATGATACGTAGTTTGCCCATCAGGTCTTCGGGGGAATGGCATTTTGTCTCATATAAGGAATAATTTAGTAAAATAAACTGTCATTCAGCAATTGAGTCCACTTGAGTAAATATAGGCAGGAACTGCTTAACTACATTTCATGTCTAAAGGGCCACCTATCATCTTTTCAGTAATTTTCAAAATACAGTTCAAATTCTGTGTCTCTAATATGCAATTTCTGAATCCCAATAGAGGTTAATTTTTAGAATTCTATAGGATATTTCTGTACTTTTACTATATGTAGGGAGTGTATACTGTATTATAATTACCTGTTGAATTAAATTTGTCTCTTCCTAACTGGACTGCAAAATGCTTGAAGATAGGATGAATGTTTTATTCACTTCTATGTACCCTTGGCATTGAGCAGTGATCTGTACACATAGAGTTCAATAGAAACATGCTGAGTGAATGAATAAGACATAAGTTGATTGCACATTAAAATCAATTATCCCGTTATTGGGAGGATACCCTAATCTTCTGAGAAATTTAGGAATGAGGCAGAGTTATATCAATACTTAATTCCAGTCAGCCCTGGAGCCAATGAATATTTTGGTATTTTTTTATTTTAAAGAGTTATCAATATGAAAGGTATTCTTAAAGAAATATATTCTACCATTCACTAATGTATTCATTTAAATAAATTACACTTAAGATTAAATATTTTACAAAATATTAAGATCAAATATTTTGGAAAAACTTTGCATTGAAGCACTGTTTACTAAAGTACAGCTTTACCCAAACCATATGATACACCAAATTTATCTTTTTAAGTTTTGATGCTTTTTGCATTATAAGTATAATGAATTTACCAAACACATGAGAGTGATTCAAGAAATGTAATGAATACATGTGTTCGTATTTGTCAGCTGATTGAATTGGAATCAATAATACATGTAGGGTTTAAAATTACTGTTTAATAAATTATTTTTATTTAGTTCTGTATTAGATTATGTAAAACAAGTTAAAACAAGTGCTCAAAAATTAAAATAAAAATAAGATTCTTTTTCTTAAGTGATATTTAAGAGAGCTGTATTCTAAGGAAGTCACAACAAGCAATTTGTTTATAAAGTGAGGTCTCAAATCATAGAGATCATTCAAAGAAACTATTAAACATTGAGATTCATGGGAACATACAACCTAAAAAATTGTAAAAGTGGCTTAAGTATGCTTACTTTCATATTTTATGCAATTTTATTAAAATAATATTGTAAAATGAGTCTATGATCTGTGACATCCTGTCCATCTCTATAAGTAGAGCTATGGAGGATGGCTTCATTTGTTAATGTTTCCAGCAGTAGACATAATGTTGTGTTTCTAGTCCTGGAATGAATTAGCTTTATATAATTATCTTTACACTAGTACAAAATAAAATCTTGTTTTAGATTCTTCACACTAATATAAAACCAATTTTCAAAATATACTGGCTAAAAGGAAGATTTTCCGATACACAGTAGGACTTTGCTTGTGTTCTTGTGACTATTCAAATACAGGGATACCCTGAAACACCATAATTAAATGCAAAACTAAGTTGGGTTCTGATTGCCTCCTAAGTCATAATTTGAAAAAAATGTATTTCTTTGTTTCCTACAAGGACATAATCATTAGATATTCTGGCTCAATTTTAGGAGTACAAGCATGCACACCCTAACTCATAGGCGTACTTTCCTTTTCTCTCTAAACATAAGGCTGACAGTCAACTTTCAGGCCCTGGACAGATGCTCAAATACCATTAACTGTCTTACCTCCTATGTTACAGCCTGCTCTCTCAGAAGCAGAATATATTGGTTTTTTATCCTATCTACAAATGTTGAAAGAAAGAAAACAAACAAAAATAAACTTCAAGCATCTGCCCACAGTTTCTAGTCCTAATTTATTTTATCTCAAGTCTTAATTTGTTGGAATTTGATAATATTGGAATGGGGAGACCTATGTCTGGGCTAACTCACTTTCATAGTTGCAAGATGCTGATAAAAAAGTGGTAATTTGTAAATCTTTTTCTGAAGATTGTGAAGATATATAGTATACACTATAATATCCATACACAGAAATTCTACATTTAGTTTATATTTTAAAAATTATATACAACATATATCTAAATTTGTGTATAGTATAGCCTATTTAAAATAAAAATTGGAAACACTGAAATGCCAAATAACAAAAGAATAGTTTAAATATATTAAGATGCAATTAACATACAGTTAAGGCATTTACAAATTTGAAATTCCTATTTATAATGCACTACTAAGTTAAAAAATTAGAATGATTTTATATGACTTAGAATAAAAACAAAATGTTAGTAGATAAATATGCAGATGTTTTTAACCATGTAAATTGGTAAGGGAATTATCTTTTTACTTATCTGCATCTGGTTGATTTTCTAAGATAAGCATATATATGTTTTGAAATTTAAATTTTTGATCAAAAGCAAACTAAAAAAAAAAATAGCTTCTACAAATAAGAAAGATATTCCTATCATTGGACAATGAAAATCCACTAATAGAATTCATCCTTAGAGGAATAAAAGAAGAGTTCTTTACTAAGATTTATTTAAAGTGATAACCAGATTGAAAATACAGGCATGATTTCTTTCATTGCATTTTACATTTTGTCAAAAACAATCAAAATATTAATTTTTACTCTAATGATGCTACATTACTTCTATCACTGGTCCAACTTCCATTATTATTGCTACTGTATCACTATTATTAATAAGAATACAGTTTATTAAGTATATTCTTCTCTCTATTAAGCCCTTTGCCTACTCATTTAATTCTTAAAATAACCTAGCAATGTTGATACTGACATCTCCTCCCAATAGATGAGGAAATTAAGGACTTTTTTAGAACCTTTAAGTAAATAGTCTTGCCCATCTAGTAATCAGTGAACCAGGATTAAAACCCAGATTTGTCTTGGTCTAAAATATTTGATGTAATAAAACATTTACCATAAATATGCCCAGGATTGTCAGAACAATATACTCTGCTATTTTTTAAATACTTTGGATTAAAGTATTTAAAATAGATAAAAATGGATAAGCCTCGTTTTCTTTTTCTCATAGAATCATTTTGGTTTGATTCAACAATGGTACCTAAAAAGTAATTATTTAAGTTATATTTTTCTGGTTCAATCATATATACTTTTCTGGTAAAAAGTATATATGATTTTATTCATTGAAAAGCTTAAAATTTTATTACTTTATATTACAGTTTAGTCAAATTAAATAAATGAATGTGTATTTACTACAGGTTTTACTTTTGGTCATGTCTCTAGAATGTGGCTGACTTTCCCACTACTATTGTCCACATATTTAGTGCTAAATCACCTATACTTTTATGAGACAGAAACAAAAAGAGTTGGTAAATATTGAATACATGAACTGTTCTGTATCCCTCATTTTGGGGAATTCCTAATTTTGTAGGGGTAAATGATGTTTACATTATTCTAATAAAAGTTTAAAGAAGTACAGAAAAATTCACTTATTTTCTTTTTCCCTCCGTGGAAAGTCAATATCAAATTGTTTTTACACAGTTTTTACAAAGACTCCACGTATATTTTAAAATTTCATAAAGGATTCCCATAGATTGTGCAATTTAAACCTCTCAGAAACCCTTTTTATTGGTGGAGCAGTTATTATTTTTCAAGTGTAATAGTTGGAACATCTGAATAAGGAGATACTTGATAGTTATATAAAATATTTTGAACATTGATATTTTATTCCACTGAGAAACTCCATTGAGAGATGCAAGGAAGAATCATGAAGCAAAGGGCTCCCTCCATCCCCACACTTACTAGTTCTGTGTTCCTGGGCATCGTGCTCAGTTTCTTCTCCTGTAAAAAAATAATGAAGAGGTACTTTGTCACAGTTGAGTAAGATAACAAGAACTTACGACAGTGAATGGTGGGTAGCGGGTGGATGATAAGTACTAGTTGTTAGTAGTAGTAGTATTAATAGTAGTAGCAGCAGAAGCAGTAGTGTTTGTCTTTGGATATAATAAAAAAAAAAATGAGGAGCTGTACAGGAATCCATAAACCCATGTTGACAAGGCTACTCCACAAACTTGAAACTGGTCATAAAAAGACATTTTCCCTAGCTGCAATATTATCTACTCAACATATATTTCAGACATTCTGAAAATTTTCCCAACTTATTCTAATTAATCATTAGGGATGTTTTACTTGTATTTTTTTCAAAATATTTTATTTACTACTGCATGAAATTTCCTATTTTTGAAATTTCTTCTTTCTGCTTGTATCAACCCCTGTTATATCATAAATCCCTAATGCTTGGAAAAAAAGATTTTCAAGTACATGTTGCTGATACGTGAGACAAGGAAGGCCTGATTTCCATCATTTCCAAAAGGGAAGGTGACCCATGTTCTCAATGTACAACAGAGATGGTTGTAGCAGTTTTGAGTATGGTAAATTTAATAGATAAAATCTACATAAACAAAAGCTCTTTGGGGTGCTCAATGATTTTAAGAGTGCAAGGGGGCCCTGAGGGAAGTGAAATTATAATGAACATGTTCCTATTTAGAGCAGAAGTTATGGAAAAAGTACCACTGGAAGAATAAGTCCTGGTCATAAGCCATGACCACTATGGGACTGATTTTGTGGGGATGGAACAGTTGATGAGCTTGACCTTTAAAACAACTGAAGTTTCATGTACAGCAGCAGCTGAGCCAGTATCCAAGAGGTATCCTTGTGTTTTCCATCACCAGTCACTTGTATCTTGTAGGACAAAGCCCACATGGACCTTTTGACCAGTGGTGAGAAATCGAGAGAAGGTTTGCCTGATGCCACTGCATCCTTCTTCTAAAAGCTTTGCTGTAAAATGCATTTGAACTGATTTTGTGGAATGATGGCCATCCTCACTCTGCAATACTGCTATGCTTGCTTTATTTCTCTGATTAATTCATGTTAGAAAGGTATATGAGACTAAATGAATATTCAGTTTTCAGTAGCTTAATTCACAACTTCCTGTATAAAATCTTCAATTCTGGAACTTGGTTGAATTTTTAGAATAGAATATGTTGTCCTGCATTTGTGATTCTTCACGGCTCTGTCTAACATTTGTGTATCCTTTGCGCCTACCACAGAACCTAGGACCAGCTCTGTATACAACGAATATATACTGAAAGCACAAGTCATCACCTTCCAAAAAAATTTGACTGTAAATTTCTTAGATGTACAAGGCACAGACCAAATTATGCCAGTCAGGAATCCACTTTAACTATATTTGTTCCCTCAATTAAAAAAACAAATCCAAACATCTCTGATATTGCTCTTGAACAATGAATTTTGAGTTGTCTTAGCCACAAGAGTTAAATATTTTTGGAACTTTTGTTATGATATTGTGACTGAGCTGTATATCTTTGTCTATTTCTCTGTCTTCGTAATAAGTAGCATTCTCTATTTTTCTACCCACCAGCATAACCCTAGTTTTATGCAAACTTAGTTTTATCTTTCAAGGCCATAGGAACTTAAATCAAACATTTTTTTTTTTTTGCAGTACGCGGGCCTCTCACTGTTGCGGCCTCTCCCGTTGCGGAGCACAGGCTCCGGACGCGCAGGCTCAGCGGACCGGGGCACGAACCCGTGTCCCCTGCATCGGCAGGCGGACTCTCAACCACTGCGCCACCAGGGAAGCCCAAATCAATCATTCTTGCTCCCTAATTTTCCGAAAAGTAAAACCTGGCAATTTCTCCTCCTCTAGTTTGTTATCACAATACACTTTTGAAATCTTTAATGAGTTTGATTCTAAATCCGAACTTGCTTCATGAAGCAAAACACTTTCTGTTGCAGCTCAGTAGCAACTCCCCTTATTAAATAAAACTAGTGATATTTTGTAATAGATAATAGTTTCCGCAAATTTTCATATGAATGGAGGTAATAGTAGAGGGACAGGCTGTTCATTTAAAACATTGTCCATTGAAAAGTTGCCAATATTTTCATACCACATGTCTTCCCTATGAATGGCTTTAATAGTCCTACTGGTAGAAACAAAGAATTTAGATTGTTTCTGTTAAATGTATGGCTTATATTTTGAAAAGGATGATCTCTAGATTTAAAAAAATAAATTTAAAAAATGCTTTGAGGTCAGTGATTCTGTTGCGTGACAAGCAAGAACCTCCTATACATTTGCCTTGTTTTCTCTTTTTTTTTTTTCTTTTTTTTTTTTTCTTTTTTGCCTTGTTTTTTCTTACCTTTGCTATAGAGGTAGAGTCCACACATTTCAGAGACAGCATTTTCTATCTCCACAAACAAATCAATTTAAGCTGGCCCAGCCAGGACACCCTCTTACATGCTCTTGCCAACAAAATATTTTCAGTCTCCAAAAGCTCTTGAAACTCATCCAAATATTCTTCCTGGAGCTAATGGCACTAAGCAAAAGATATCCCAAAAGATACTTACTTTTGCAGTTCAACAATCAACTTAATGTAAATTTCTAAGAATTCACCTTCTTACCATTTTTTTTTAACTCTGGAAAACAAGAGCTTATTATTACCATCCTATTTATATTCGTTGAAAAATATATGCACAGATCTTGATTAAAATCCTTAATTCCTCTCTCAAATAGACTTCTGATTGTTGGACATCAAAATGCTTGTACAAAGGTCTTTTTTCTTTTATGTGTATTTTCACCAACGGAGGGCTCGGACTAGCAACTGACTCAGGAGCCTCTCCGTCGCTGCTCTGTCCTTTCATCTTTCCAAGTTAGTGAACGACACTCACTCAGCCTTTCTCCCTGGCATTTAGAAAAATCATCACATGCTCAGTTTACATCTCCTTCCTGGAACCACCAATTTCCTGTTGGTGACTTCCAACCCCCAAATGCTACACCCTTAGTAGCACCAAAACAAGCAAAAGACGGAAGAGGGATAGGCTAGGGAAACTTTTCTGAAATTCCCAGCCTTTTTCTGAGACATTGCTCTTCCAATATAGTCTTTTGAACAGACTGAAAGTTGATCATTTCAGAAAACAGAGGCCCAGAATTGTTTATTATAAGAAAACTTTTAGAGAGGAATAAGAATTGCCAGATAATCTCAGAAGCTGAATTCGCAGAAATAGGTGAGGTTTATTTTTTGCAAGTCCTTTGTAGAATTGATTTTAGAGCACTGGAATAAAGCAGAAAGGGAAATAAAGTTATGAAATTTTGTGTTACAATAGGCTAGATGTCAGATAATATATGATATAATGCATACCGAAGACATTTATGTTCAGGTAAATTCCATTATTTTAATACTACTTTTCAAAAGAAAAGGTTTAAGATGAATACTGAAATCAAATCTAAAATAGTGCATATATAGCAATGTTTTCTGTGAGCCACCTCATATTAGAGGTACAAGTTACAATGGTAAAGGCTGATGGATATATTTTTACTCAGTTCAGGCCCACCAGCTGACTGCATGGAATTCTACTGCTTGTAGTTCAAGAGAAGGGAAAGAGTGTATAGTATCGCAGTAACTCAAAAAAATTTTGTTATACACTATGCTTGCCATATCATATCAGTCCTTCAAATTGTTTTCCTGGTGTCCAGTGAAACTATCTGCACAGCTGTAGCCACACCCTAGCCCCTCTGGGGAAGTGGAATGTTTATCTGCCTCTAGGGTCCCTTTGTGTTTCAATCTCTTAGACACCTTCTAAAGATACATGCTCAATGTTTTTTGTTTTGTTTTCCTTCTCCCTTCATTGTTAAGATAAGGGGTTATTCTGTCTCTAAATTCTCTGTAAAATTTTCTTTTGTCTCTTTTGCATCATATGTTTCTCCCCCAAATTTCCATAAATAGCAACTTTTGAGGGGACTAGTGTCAGTCGTAGGCTTTCCTTATAAAAATTCTTTGGTTGTACTCTCAAAAACAAAACACCATGAAAAAAGAAAACTGAAAAAGACAAAAGACAAAGGAAATATTCAAGAGGCTGCAGTTAAAAAAATTAGGGCTCTTCAGCTTAGAAGATTAAAAAGAAACATAATTTTAAAAGGCTCCATACATGAAAAACTGTCAGTTTATGAGCTTAATTATGATCATATTTTAGATATACTAAAAAGTTTCCCTATTGTTTATGTGAACTGCTCAATTTTTTCAGAGTCTGGAGCACTAAAAGCCCCTAAGAAGGCATTGACCATTTGAGTTTTAAATCTGGTACTGCCAGCACACCAAGCTGTGCTCATTCTCCAATAAAACATTTGCAGGGCGTAAAAGGTCTTGATGCTCATCCAGAAGTCTTCTTTGGGGGCAATAGCACTGAGCAAGCAGTCATACTTGGTATCAGATACTTACTTTGGCTCATCTGTTAGTGAGAGATTCTTTAACAAACAAAAAACAATGCAGACTAAAAAGTTAGAAAAGATTGTTGTGAGTTTTCTGAAGATTTTTTAAGATCCTTTTTTGCATATGTCATTTTTCAACCAAGTCATTTTAGGGTGCATGCTAGTGCTAGTATTTAAATATATTCTACTCTTAATAGTGGGTCTATATCACCTGTAGTGTGCTAAAAAACAATTTGAGGTCTTTTTGGATGTCCTGGAGGTTGCCAAGAACAGAGTGTATAAGTTAAGAACTACCATGTGGAAAAGTCAGCCACACAGCCTGATGTATCATTTAGCAATACTTATTTCTCTGTTTCAATACCTACTTTATCTATGCTCTTTCTTGACGTTTCCAGAACAACAAAGATTTAATTTTCAGTCAGTTCTCTTAACAGTGGTCAATTACAGAGCACCCCTAACCTATTCACTGATCCCATTCTCTGGAAACAGGCAGTTTCCAGAAATTGAATGCACAGACCTGTGATTTTTACTTTCAGACACATCTCTAGAAAGGGAAGAAGAAAAGAAAGGGAAGACAGGAACGAAGGGAGGAAGGGAAAAACAGATAACATAATATATGTAAATGCAAGATAAATCCACATATGTTTTCTATTTTATATTTTAAATTATAATTTGTGAATAACTTTA
This sequence comes from Leucopleurus acutus, assembly GCF_964270905.1. Lineage (NCBI taxonomy): Eukaryota > Metazoa > Chordata > Mammalia > Artiodactyla > Delphinidae > Leucopleurus > Leucopleurus acutus. The sequence continues at coordinate 58,044,140 of NC_139160.1, forward strand.
TAAAACTGCAAACATAGATTACCAGAATAACTAGAAAGCAATATTTAATCTAGATTTAATGAAAGCTTAATAAAAAATGCCAAATAATGACCAAAAATATTTACAAAGGTAAAATGAAAGACTAGAAAGACATCAGCTATATGTGTACATTCACTGCCCAGATGTTGGCTTTGAGCCACTCAGAAACTATGGGCCAGAGCACCCTGCTCCACCCTCAAGGGCCAGCTGGTCCTTCTCTTCTGGAAAATAGAGGTACAGTCCTAGAAGACATTAAGTCCAGAGCTACTGTAAACTACATCTCCATTTGTTGTTTGCTGACATTCTTTAACTGAGTTTCATGTTTTGAAAACAATATTTGGGGGTTAGGGTGGGGTCTCTTCAGGCCCATAGTTATTTTGCCCATCCCTTACTTCTTCATAATGATTTTTTTTTAAAGACTTTTTTGATGTGGACCATTTTTAAAATCTTTATTGAATTTGTTACAATATTGCTTCTGTTTTATGTTTTGGTTTTTTGGCTGCGCAACATGTGGGATCTTAGCTTCCTGACCAGGGATCAAACCCGTACCCCCTGCATTAGAAGGTGAAGTCTTAACCACTGAACCGCCAGGAAAGACCCTCCCATTCATAATGATTTTTATTGGAGTCCAAGTCTTTTCAGTTGAGTATAAGAATTACTTACATATTTATTGCCAGAATTTAAATATTTTTTATGATAATACCACCCTTTTTCCAAAATACCAAAAAAGTTGACCGCTTTATCATTATTAAATACATCTCTATTTCCCTGGTAATATTCCTTCCTCAGACATTTACTTCGTCTGATATTAATATAGCTACACCAGATTTCTTATGATTTGTATCTGTGTGGTACGTATATTTCCATTTGAGTTGTACAAGACAAAAAATAACAATTTTTTTCTTTTATCATATTGGGAAACAATTTGTAGATATGCTGACAGAGAAACGAGACATTTTGAATACTAATAAAAGACCAAGCACTTAAGGTAGCCATGAAACATAATGACTTTCTTCTCCTGAAACAAACACTGCTGGACAATGTCATTTCTACATAGAAAAGCCTATTGCTTGTGTGAACAGCCGGGAATGACTGCTATATGAAGGAGGTCCAAAAGAGTGAAACAAGAAGGATAAGAGAGGAGCAGAGAAAGCCTGTAAGTACTGTGCCTATTCTTCCTCCTCCTGGGGAGAAGAGTAGACATTCCCTCACTTCCAGGTAAGCATAGGAAGTGAGAAATGTGTCCCAACAAACGCAACCCTGCGAGATGCTGTCATCTGTGTATGTTACAGATGGGAAATTAAAAACTTATAAAGTCATATTAATTAGTTAGTCATATAACTAGTAATTGAAAAATTTGGTTTTGGAAGCCAGAATTACCTGGACAAATGTCATGCCTCATTCAGAAAGTCCACACTTCATAGGTACATTCATGTATGTATTCATGAAATATTTTATGGGAAGCTACTAAGTAAATAACTATTAACAGTTGGAGGAAGTATAATGAAAATAACAAAAACCATGCCTTCCCTTTTAAAACATATGGTGTAGTGGAAATTCAATTAAAATGCTGTGTGATAAAGTGTTTTGATAATCAGGTTTGGCCATGTTATACAACTATAGAAGGGTACACAAGCTTCATCTGGGGGCTGGTGAAAGGAAGTGATCCCTCCACAATGAGTAAAAATTGGCAAGGTGAATGAATCATGGATGCAAGTGGGAGTAGCAGTAAAAAAAAGAACATTTTGTGCAATGCCTAGAGTAAGAGAAAATACAGAGTCATTCAGGAAATAGACGACAATTGATTTGTATGACTAAGGGATTACTGGTAGTGTCGAAGAGACATGATTCAGGGCCATATAAGCTCTGTTAAGGATTTGGGTCTTCGTTAAAAAAAAGCAAGAAAAAAAAAAAAAGCAAGGTGGGGGAGGCTTGAAGATATTTTTAAGTAAAGTAAAACTTGATCTGATTTGCACTTTAAATGATTTGCTTAATGTGTATTTTGGAAAATGGATCAGTTGGAATTAAGACCTCATTATAAGAAAATAATTAGGAGGAGATAGCAGCAATGGAGACAAGAAATGATGTTGGCCTAAACTAGCAAATTGCCACTGTAAACAGAAAAATGTGGATCAACTCAGAGAAAATATACAAAAGAGAAGAATGGGAGGACTTTGGCATCGTTTGGACAAGAAAGAAAAGGAATCGGAAGGGAAATGCTAAGTCTGCTCTTGGGAGCAATTAATTGGATCTTATTGCTATTCACTGTGGAAGGAAACTGATTTAGAGGGCACAGAATAAACGAATTTTCTATATTGGACATATCGAGTTTGAGGTATCTGCAAGCCAACCAAGTGAAAACGTACAGTAGCATAATGAAAAATCAGATCCAAAGTAAAAACTACAAAAATAAGGATACTGATTTGGATAATGAAAGTTCAGTTTACAACTTAGGGAAGAACGCTGAAAAGGGACAAATGAAAGGGGTAAATGAAAAAGACACAACAAATAAAATTAAAGAGAAGACCGCCATAAGGAGAACTGGAAATGGTAGGTTTTGGAGAGTAAGCAAGAAGTTTTAAAAATAATGTAAGGGCTTAATGATAGAAGTCATGGGAAGATTAAGTATGACAGAACTGAAAAAATAACGGTAAATTTAAGAGCAGTAAGGTAGATTAAATAAGACCATAAAAATTTTGCTGTCCCATTATTTACAGATGGAGTCAAATTCTCCTTTCCTTGATTTGGGGTTTACCTAAAGGACTACTTGACAAATATACTATAATGTGGAGCGGGACATTTTTGGACTTCCAGGTCGAAGCCGTGAAAAGTTTGTGGCCTGTACCACAGCTACTAAGGTTTCTAAACCACCTGTGAAGAAGTGCAACTACTTAGGTGGCGATATGGTGTGAAGAAGCACTAAAATTATGTGGAGAGGGAGAGAGGCTCAGCCTTCCAGCTTTTCCCCAAGGCACCAGGCATGTGAGAAGAGGTATCTTGGAAAACACCTCCACCCCCAGCCCAGCTGCCAGCTAAATTCCACTGAGTTACCCAAGTCAATGCCATGTGAGACAGAAAAAACATGTGCCAGCTAAGCCCTGACTAAATCTAAGAATCATAAAATCATAATATACGATAAAATGGCTGTTATTTTAATTCACTAAATTTGGGTGAACTCTTAGGGCTTAGCTCCCCCCTACTTCTTTGGAGCAGTTCCTTACTATCCAGCTATCTGAGTGGCTGGCTTCTGGGCTATAGTCTTCATTTTGCCCCCCAAAAAATTAACTCACAGCTCACACATTGTGCATTTTTTTCAGTCGACAGTAATATGGAAGATATAAAATATAGCTAATTAACAGGTGGACTTAGCTAGATGGAATTCCAAGTTAAATATGACAATGAATTCAGTTTTCTTGTTTGTGATAAGGTACAGATGAAGAAAAACGAGCTAAGAAAAACCTGTCACTGTTCAAGCAGAATTTAGAATCTAAAGGAGCCAGAACTTGCTGAATTCAAAAACTAAAAGAGTTTCTCATCCCTAGTTTCTCCAAAAAAAAAGAGGTTATCACTTCAGGAATGGATTTAGGGCAAATATTCAATATCCAGGGCACTGTCAGTAAAGCAGTTAAAAGAGTAAAGATACTGAGAAATGTGACTGTAAGATCTTTTCTTTTGTTTAATCCTTAGAACAATTTTAGGGTTGGAGGGGCATTAAGTATATTAAGACGCATATGTCCTGTCACCTAGACAAAAGACGTAGAAGAATCTTAAAACCTAGCCCACAGGGGCTTCCCTGGTGGCGCAGTGGTTGGGGGTCCGCCTGCCGATGCAGGGGACACGGGTTCGTGCCCCGGTCCGGGAAGATCCCACATGCCGCGGAGCGGCTGGGCCCGTGAGCCATGGCCGCTGAACCTGCGAGTCCGGAGCCTGTGCTCCGCAACGGGAGAGGCCACAACAGTGAGAGGCCCGCGTACCGCAAAAAAAAAAAAAAATTCTAGTGCACAGCTCTGTGATACTCAAGTGCAGGAAGAGTATCTTTCTTGCAAAGAAAGGAGGGAGCACTTTGTCTAGCACAGCAGATTATAATTTGATATATAAAAAGGGTATTTGACCAGCTTAGATTGAAATAGAAAGAAGCATAATGAAGTAAAAAAAAAAAAATTGTTTTAAGGAATCTGGACTCCCAAACTTCCACAGGCAGGAAAAGGGCTGAGAAGCCTACTCAATTGCAAAGATCATTTATTATGTGAAAGAAAAGTGGAATCAGAATCAGAATTTAGAGCCAAGAGTGACAGAGAATCATTTCCAGGAAATAGGACTTGGCCTTAAAGAAGAACCTGGTGACAAATGCAGGTTTTATAACTGCTTTCCATCAATCCAGTGCACTATTTCTTTGTCACGCATTTTTCAGTGGACTTCCAGGACAACACAGTACCTGGATTTTTCTCTTAATTCATTGTTTGATTGCTCTCAGCCTTCTTTGTTTTAGCACAACTTTTATTTCTCCCAAAATTCGTAAAATGGACTACGCCAGGGTTCAGCCTGTCTATATTCACAACATTGATAATCTCATCTATTCTCCTGGCTTTACATATTGCCAGAATGGTGATGAATACCTAGTTTAAAACTCAAATTCTCTCCTAAATTCTAGACTCATTTATCCATATATTTATATGACATCTATCATTGTATATCTAATAAATTTCTCAAATACCACACACATAAAACTTAACTCTGGTTCCCTCTCAAACTTCTTCCCACAAAATTTGCCAACTGATTTGAGGACAGCACCAATTTTCCAGCTGTTCAATGAAATGTTTTGGAATTATCCTTTACTCTTATTTTCCTCTCTCACTCCACATTCAATCTATCAAAATATTCTATTTCCTCTATAAAATATACTCATCACTTCCTCCACTGGATTTTTCTATTGTTAGGTTATCCTCAAAATTCAATTCTTCTAAGAGTCAGGGTTAAATTACCTTTGAAGAGGTTCTTGTGTGATTTGGAGGTAAAAGTGAACCTGTGGCCATTGCTCTCTGAAGGACATGGTAATTATTTGTGATGACAGATGAAAGCATAGGAACTGGCAGGTTTAGCTTTTCCTTGTTCTCCTCAAAGCTCCTTCCAATTCTTCCAATTTTTGACAATATGCACCCCAAGCTAATTACCAGACACTTGGCTGTGAACCCCCAAATACTGTACCTGCCATGGACTACTACAGCAGTTGCCAGTTCAGAATCCCACAGTGACTTGTTGGTGACTCCTCCTGATTCCCCAAACATCATTAGACCTTTACTTCCTAATTTTCTCCAAAAATTATGCAAGGCCTAATATGTATATTTGGACATAGAATATGTGTGTGTGTGTGTGTGTGTGTGTGTGTGTGTGTGTGTGTGTGTGTGTTTGTGCATATATATATATTCAGCTTCTCTGGGAAAACCTAAGTAATAGAACCAAGAGTGGTTCTAGAGGAATAGATTTTTAAAAGAGCTTTATTGAGGTAAAAGTGATATCAAAGTACTGCACATATTTAATGTATATAATTTGATGAATTTTGACATTTGCATAACATGTGAAACCATCACAAAAATTAAGGTAGTAGACAGAGAGCTGTCAGTTCTAAAAGTTTCCTTGTATAAAGCCACTGCATTTTAAGATTAAATTTTCAAAACTGGATGTGGGGTTTCTGGAATTGGCTCTCTAATATATATTCAGAAAAATAATGATTCTATTTCCAGTAGTAAAAAGACTAGCGATAATCCATGTCAAGAACAACTGGCAATAGATATATGCAAATTATCCCTATTGGAGGTAGATATATTTATGTATATACTCTGACTTCTGTTTCTCTGGAGAACCCTGACTAATATCCATATATATACGTATGTATGTATATATATTTAAAGAGATTTATTATAAGGAATTGATTCATGTGACTGACAAGTGCCAAGATATGCAACTGACAAACTGTAGACCAAAAAGAGCTGATGTGTATGGTTCCAGTCTGAGTTAGAGACCTGATAACCAGGAAAACTGATGGTGTAAATTCCATTCCAAAAGGCAGCAGGATGGATACCCAAAAGCTAAAGTTTCAGTGGTGTCTGAAAGTTGGAAAAGACCAGTGTCCTAGCCCATTAAGTCAGGCAAGAAGAGTTCTCTCTTACTCAGCTTTTTTGTTTTATTTAATTTTCAGTTGATTGGATGAGGTACATACATATTATGGGTGCAATTGGTTTTACTCAGTCTACTGATTCAAACCTAGAATTCAAACCTAGAATTATGTATGACCAAATGTTTGGGACCCACATACTCCAGCCAAACAACACATAAAATTAACCATCACATATGAAAATGCAAAAGACTCAGAAGACTCCAAGACTTGTATAGAGCTACTACAATGAAGATAGTGTGGATCAGTGAAAGAATGCATAAAGAGATCAGTCAAACAGTTTAGAGAGCCCAGTTTAGATATCCTTGATAATGTTATGTATGTGGCAGTATTCTGAAAGCACATTTTGGAGTAGTTGGTTAAATATTAAGAATAGTTTGATAAGAAATTGGTAGCTTGTGTAAACTTTGTTTATGAATATCACAATAATAAATAATATGCCCCAAATTCTATTATAATTTAATATGAGAAAATTAATACTATAAAACAAAAATTCTTGTGTATGTGTTCTTTTAAACTTGTAATTAGACATAATTACGTTGTCGGGCTATGCATAGTCAAACAAATATGAGCAATACATCTTTGTAAAATGTTCATTAAAAGTTACATCATAAGGCCAGGACACAAAGTTTGTATTGCATTGGCATTGCTAAGCAAATTTAACAGTTTTGTTTCCTCCTCAGAGAATATGATTGTCTCTGCTTTCATCATGTTTGTGGGACTGATATCACCTTCTTTCTCTGGTAAATAAAATTTTCATTTAAATCATCTACACTAGCTAAAAGAAAACATAGAATTTACAAGTAACTTATATTCGTTAATGAATATGCCTCTGTAAGATCAATTTCAGTGACATGTGTAAATAATATTGCTAACAAGATTTACAAAACTAATGCTATTTTTGTCTGTTTTAGTATACACTCAATATTTAGGTGGATAAATATTGATTATATAAAATCAATAAAAATAGCATGTATTTGAGAGGAAGAGAGCCCTGAACCAAGATGGCAGAGTAGAAGGACGTGCTGTCACTCCCTCTTGCAAGAACACCAGAATCACAACTAGCTGCTGGACAGTCATCGACAGGAAGACACTGGAACTCACCAAAAAAGATACCCCACATCCAAAGACAAAGGAGAAGCCACAGTGAGATGGTAGGAGGGGCGATATCACAGTAAAATCAAATTCCATAACTGCTGGGTGGGTGACTCACAGACTGGAGAACACTTATACAACAGAAGTCCACCCACTGGAGTGAATGTTCTGAGCCCCACATCAGGCTTCCCAACCTGGGGGTCCAGCAACGGGAGGAGGAATTCCTAGAGAAGCAGACTTTGAAGGCTAGTGGGATTTGATTGCAGGACTTTGACAGGAGGGGGGGAAACACAGACTCCACTCTTGGAGGGCAAACACAAAGTAGTGTGTGCACTGGGACCCAGGGGAAAGAGCAGTGACCCCAGGGGAGACTGAACCAGACCTACCTGCTAGTGTTGGAGGGTCTCCTGCAGAGGTGGGGCATGACTTTGGCTCACCGTGGGGACAAGGACACAGGTGGCAGAAGTTCTGGGAAGTACTCCTTGGCGTGAGCCCTCCCAGAGTTCGCCATTAGCCCCACCAAAGAGCCCAGTTAGGCTCCAGTGTTGGTTTGTCTCAGGCCAAACAAACAAAAGGGAGGGAACCCAGCCCCACACATCAGCAGTCAAGCAGATTAAAGTTTTACTGAGCTCTGCCCACCAGAGCAATAGTCAGCTCTACCCACCACCAGTCCCTCCCATCAGGAAACTTGCACAAGCCTCTTAGATAGCTTCATCCACCAGAGGGCAGACAGCAGAAGCAAGAAGAACTACAATCCTGCAGCCTGTGGAACAAAAACCACATTCACAGAAAGATAGACAAGATGAAAAGGCAGAGGGCTATGTACCAGATGAAGGAACAAGAAAATCCCAGAAAAACAACTAAATTAAGTGGAGATAGGCAACCTCCCAGAAAAAAGAATTCAGAAAAATGATAGTGAAGATGATCCAGGACCTCAGAAAACGAATTGAGGAAAAGATCGAGAAGATGCAAGAAAGGTTTAACAAAGACATAGAAGAAATAAAGAACAAACAGAGATGAACAATACAATAACTGAAATGAAAACTGCACTAGAAGAAATCAATAGCAGAATAACTGAGGCAGAAGAACAGATAAGTGACCTGGAAGACAGAATGGTGGAATTCACTGCTGTGGAACAGAATACAGAAAAACGAATGAAAAGAAATGAAGACAGCCTAAGAGATCACTGGGACAACATTAAACACAACAACATTCGCATTATAGGGGCCACAAAAGGAGAAGAGAGAGAGAAAGGACCAGAGAAAATATTTGAAGAGGTTATAGTCAAAAAATTCCCTAACATGGGAAAGGAAATAGCCACCCAAGTCCAGGAAGCCCAGAGAGTCCAATACAGGATAAACCCAAGGAGAAACATGCTGAGACACATAGTAATCGAATTGGCAACAAAGACAAAGAAAAATTATTGAAAGCAGCAAGGGAAAAACAACAAATAACATACAAGGGAACTCCCATAAGGTTCACAGCTGATTTCTCAGCAGAAACTCTACAAGCCAGAAGGGAGTGGCATGATATACTTAAAGTGATGAAAGGGAAGAACCTGCAACCAAGATTACTCTAGCCGGCAAGGATCTCATTCAGGTTCGATGTAGAAATCAAAAGCTTTACAGACAAGTAAAAGCGAAGAGAATTCAGCACCACCAAACCAGCTCTACAACAAATGCTAAAGGAACTTCTCTAAGTGGGAAACACAAGAGAAGAAAAGGACCTACAAAAACAAACCCAAAACAATTAAGCAAATGGTCATAGGAACATACATATCGTTAATTACCTTAACGTGAATGGATTAAATGCTCCAACCAAAAGACACAGGCTTGCTGAATGGATACAAAATCAAGGCCCATATATATGCTGTCTATAAGAAACCCACTTCAGACTTAGGGACACATTCAGACTGAAAGTGAGGGGATGGAAAAAGATATTCCATGAAAATGGAAATCAAAAGAAAGCTGGAGTAGCAATACTCATATCAGATAAAATATACTTCAAAATAAAGAATGTTACAAGAGACAAGGAAGGACACGACATAATGATCAAGGGATCAATTCAAGAAGAAGATATAACAATTATAAATATATATGCATCCAACATAGGAGCACCTCAATACATAAGGCAACTGCCAACAGCTATAAAAAGGGAAATTGACAGTAACACAGTAATAGTGGGGGATTTTAACACCTCACTTACACCAATGGACAGATCATCCAAACATAAAATTACTAAGGAAAAACAAGCTTTAAATGACACAATAGACCAGATAGATTTAATTGATATTTATAGGACATTCCATCCAAAAACAGCAGATTACACTTTCTTCTCAAGTGCACATGGAACATTCTCCTGGATAGATCACATCTTGGGTCACAAATCAAGCCTCAGTAAATTTAAGAAAACTGAAATCGTATCAAGCATCTTTTCTGACCACAACGCTATGAGATTAGAAATCAGTTACAGGGAAAAAAACATAGAAAACACAAAGACATGGAGACTAAACAATAAGTTACTAAATAACCAAGAGATCACTGAAGAAATCAAAGAGGAAATCAAAAAATACCTAGAGACAAATGACAATGAAAACACGACGATCCAAAACCTATTGGATGCAGCAAAAGCAGTTCTAAGAGAGAAATTTATAGCTATACAAGCCTACCTCTAGAAACAAGAAAAATCTCAAATAAACAATCTAACCTTACATCTAAAGGAACTAGAGAAAGAAGAACAAACAAAACCCAAAGTTAGCAGAAGGAACAGAATCATAAAGATCAGAGCAGAAATAAATAGAAACAAAGAAAACAATAGCAAAGATCAATAAAACTAAAAGCTGGTTCTTTGAGAAGATAAACAAAATTGATAAACCATTAGCCAGTCTCATCAAGAAAAAGAGGGAGAGGACTCAAATCAATAAAATTAGAAATGAAAAAGGAAAAGTTACAACAGACACCGCAGAAATACAAAGCATCCTAAGATACTAGTACAAGCAACTCTATGCCAATAAAATGGACAACCTGGAAGAAATGGACAAATTCTTAGAAAAGCATAACCTTCTAAGACTGAACCAGGAAGAAATAGAAAATATGAACAGACCAATCACAAGTAATGAAATTGAAGCTGTGATTAAAATCCTTCCAACAAACAAAAGTCCAGGACCAGGTGGCTTCACAGGTGAATTCTATCAAACATTTAGAGAAGCGCTAACATCCATCCTTCTCAAACTCTTTCAAAAAATTGCAGAGGAAGGAACACTCCCAAACACATTCTATGAGGCCACCATCACCCTGATACCAAAACCAGACAAAGATACTATAAAAAAAGAAAATTACAGACCAATATGACTGATGACTATAGATGCAAAAATCCTCAACAAAATACTAGCAAACAGAATCCAGCAACACATTAAAAGGGTCATACACCATGATCAAGTGGGATTTATCCCATGGATTCAAGGATTCTTCAACATATGCATATCAATCAATGTGATACACCATATTAACAAACTGAAGAATAAAAACTATATGATCATCTCAATAGATGCAGAAAAAACTTTTGACAAAATTCAACACCCATTTACTATAAAAACTCTCCAGAAAGTGGGCATAGAGGGAACCTACCTCAACATAATAAAGGCCATATACGACAAACCCACAGTAAACATCATTCTCAATGGTGAAAAACTGAAAGCATTTCCTCTAAGATCAGGAACAAGACAAGGATGTCCACTTTTACCACTATTATTCAACATAGTTTTGGAAGTTCTAGCCACAGCAATCAGAGAAGAAAAAGAAATAAAAGGAATACAAATTGGAAAACAAGTAAAACTGTCATTGTTTACAGATGACTTGACACTATACATAGAGAATCCTAAAGATGCTACCAGAAAACTACTAGAGCTAATCAAGGAATTTGGTAAAGTCACATGATACAAAATTAATGCACGAAAATCTCCTGCATTCCTATACACTAACAATAAAAGATCAGAAAGAGAAATTAAGGAAAGAATCCCATTCACCAATGCAAAAAAAAAGAATAAAATACCTAGGAATAAACCTACCTAAGGAGGTAAAAGATCTGTACTCAGAAAATTATAAGGCACTGATGAAAGAAATCAAAGATGACACAAATAGATGGAGAGATATACCATGTTCTTGGATTGGAAGAATCAATATTTTGAAAATGACTATACTACCCAAAGCAATCTACAGATTCAATACAATCCCTATCAAATTACCAATGGCATTTTGCACAGAACTAGAACAAAAAAACTTAAAATTTGTATGGAGACACAAAAGACCCTGAATAGCCAAAGCAGTCTTGAGGGAAAAAAATGGAGCGGGAGGAATCAGACTCCCTGACTTTAGACTATACTACAAAGCTACAGTAATCAAGACAATATGGTACTGGCACCAAAACAGAAACATAGATCAATGGAACAAGATAGAAAGCCCAGAGATAAACCCACACAGCTATGATCAACTAAACTATGACAAAAGAGGCAAGGATATACAATGGAAAAAAGACAGTCTCTTCAATAAGTGGTGCTGGGAAAACTGGACAGCTACATGTAAAAGAATGAAACTAGAACACTCCCTAACACCATACACAAAAATAAACTCAAAATGGATTAGAGACCTAAATGTAAGACCAGACACTGTAAAACTCTTAGAGGAAAACATAGGAAGGACACTCTTTGACAGAAATCACAGCAGGATCTTTTTGGATCCACCTCCTAGAGTAATGGAAATAAAAACAAAAATAAACAAATGGGACCTAATGAAATTTAAAAGCTTTTGCACAGCAAAGCAAACCATAAACAAGATGAAAAGACAACCCTCAGAATGGGAGAAAATATTTGTAAATGAATCAATGGACAAAGGATTAATCTCCAAAATATATAAAGAGCTCATGCAACTCAATAACAAAAAAACAGATAACCCAATCCAAAAATGGGCAGAAGACCTAAATAGACATTTCTCCAAAGAAGATATACAGATGGCCAAGAAGCACATGAAAAGCTGCTCAACATCACTAAACATTAGAGAAATGCAAATCAAAACTACAATGAGGTACCACCTCACACCAGTTAGAATGGGCATCATCACAAAATCTACAAACAACAAATGCTCGACAGGGTGTGGAGAAAAGGGAACTCTCTTTCACTGTTGGTGGGAATGTATATTGATACAGCCACTATGGAGAACAGTATGGAGGTTCCTTAAAAAACTAAAAATAGAATTACCATATGATCCAGCAATCCCACTACTGGGCATATACCCAGAGAAAACCATAATTCAAAAAGACACATGCACCCCAATGTTCATTGCAGCACTATTTGCAATAGCCACGTCATGGAAGCAACCTAAATGTCCATTGACAGACAAATGGATAAACAAGATGTACATATATGCAATGGAATATTACTCAGCCATAAAAAAGGAACAAAATTGGGTCAGTTTTTGAGACATGGATGGGTCTAGAGACTATCATACAGAGTGAAGTAAGTCAGAAAGAGGAAAACAAAGATATTAACGCATATATGTGGAACCTAGAAAAATGCTACAGATGAACCGGTTTGCAGGGCAGAACTTGAGACATAGATGTAGAGAACAAACGTATGGACACCAAGGGGGGGAAAGCGGCAGGGGGCTGGGGGTGGTGGTGTGATGAATTGGGCGATTGGGATTGACATGTATACACTGATGTGTATAAAATTGATGACTAATAAGTACCTTCTGTATAAAAATATAAATAAAATTAAATTTTAAAAATAGCATGTATTTATACGTAAGCCTTTGGTATTTTTTTGAATATTCAAAAAATCACATTGTAATTTTTTACATAATTTTGGTGTAATTATATAACAATCAAGAAATTAACAAGTAAGGGTTTTTCTGTTAAATTTTGAAAGAAAACATTGGTAAGGAATTGGCAGGTTTTCCTACCATATAATATACTTTTTAAGCCAATTTTGATGTTTCTTATAGGTTCAGATTGGAAAAGAAGTAAAACAAAAAAATTTTTTTTTGGCCATGCCACGTAGCACGTGGGATCTTAGTTCCTGACCACAGATCAAACCCCACACCCCTTGCAATGGAAGCACTGAGTCTTAACCACTGGACCACCAGGGAAGTCACTAAACAATTATTTTATATAGTTTTTACTTGAATACTCTTAAATTATAAACCAAAAAGTTAGTGCTTACGCACCTTGATCACCTCTGTATCAAGTTTCTCCCTCATTAAAACTGATGCTTTTAAATAACCATTTGATTGAGAAATATTGTTTTATACATATTTTGGTTGGAACATTTTGTAAGCAATGTATTTCTACCTCTTGAAATTTCAAGTTGAAATTAATGAAATTTTCAAAAATTTGAATGCAGATTATTAAGATTTCTGTGATATTTGAGAAAAACTCATTTACTTGTGAAACTTTTGAAGATATAATGTTTCCCCCAACATCTTCTATTTCTTATAGATGAATACACATTGGGAAACCTATCTGATATAATTAGCAGATAGTTGATGATAAAGCAGTTAAATAAAACGTCATTTGCCTTATCTCTGAACAAAAAATTACCATCCCTGTTAGTCTATTAATTGGTGGAATAATTTGTTTTATGCATGTTTCTGTTCATGCTGAAAATCAATAACTGTCATAATGGAATGCCTTGGTTGAACCTGGTATACACAAATTGTAACACCTAGTGCTATGGTTGCACTTTAAACTGATATGTTGTCACTTCAAATTACTTTGCATTGGCATCTGTGGTTATTTAGAACTACAAGTTAATTTGGATGATTTCCAGAACAAATAAACAAGTGCAAAACTGTCTCAATGCATTTATTGTGCTTGAATGATTGAAGGGCTTTTTTTTTTTTTTGGCTTTAATGTTCCAAAATAATTTTATCTAACAGCAGGAAGTGGCTAGACTCACAAACAAACAGTTCTTTTCTTGTAAATTATATGAAATCTACATGAAAAAGAATACTTAATTTTAATTACAATAGTAATAAATAGAAAATGACTAAAGCATCTTACAAAAAAGTTTTATGCATAACATAATGATAATAATAACTATAACAGTAAAATAGAAATGGCAATAGTGATAGAAAAAACAACACAATAAATAGAAAAGGTAAGGATTTTGAACTACTCATAGTAAAGGAATCATGGTATAATGAACAGGAGACTAGAGCTATTCAAAAATTATAAACAAAAAAAAAAGTAATCCTAAAACAGTATTTATTTTGGAAGCTAAAAGATGATATTTTCTATGAGAATTTACCAATTCTATGCCATCTAAGGAACCACAGACTAAATGAATACACATCCTTTACGTATACGGCCATATCCATACTCTCAGTCTCTCACTACAACTTATTAATGTTATCCTTACATATACCTCTTTATCTTAACCTCATGTTGCAGCCATGTAACATGCACACCGCAACATGGTGATGACGCTCTCCTGAAGCACATCTTTTCTCCATTTTCATATTCACTCAGACAAATCTCAAGTCCCGTGCTTTAGTCTACATGCTGTGAAGATATATTTCAGATGTGCTTAACATTTAGATCAGTAGACTTGAGTAAGGAAGATTGCCTCCAAAATGGAGGTATTCGCCTCACCTAACGAGTTGAAGGCCTTAAGAGCTAAAACCGAGGTTTTCCAAAGACCAATTGTGCCTCAAGACTGCAACATAGAGGCCATAACTGATTTCAGCCTGTAGATTTCAGTCTCACAACTGAAACATCCACTGTTCTTTGAATTTTCAGACTGCCTACCTGGTTGACAGATTTTCAGCTTGTCAACCTCCATCCAATTCCTTAAACACATATTCTTTCTCTCTCTCACTCCCTCTCTCTCATATATATATGAATAAAATTATAATACTTTTACCTGAGGTATATATTATAAACAGCTGCTTTCTAATAAATGGATGAAATTGAAACATACCTAGAAAGTAATAAAAGTAGAAAGAGAAGTGATGGTGGAAATATTTAACAAACAATATTACAAGTGTAGCAATAAATTAGAAAAGACCTCAGGTCTTTAGAAAAATAAATGAAGGTACACTAGTAATAAAGTGTCCTAGTTGTAATATAAAGTGTAAAGCCTTGTTTTAAACCTTTAACGAAATTGAATTTGTAATAAAAAGTTTTTTCAGAAACTCTTTGACTTAGAGATTTCCTAACAATTAGACATGAAAAAATTAACTAAAATGTAGAACAAGCTTCTGCAGAGTATAGTAAAGGTATTTATATTCCCCCAACAGCAAAAGAAAGGAAAATTATTATAGATGAGTCTCGTTCATAAATTTGCGTGTAATTATTCTAAAAATCGTTCACAAATAAAATGCAGTAAATTTTTAAAAATTATAATACATGTTGGCTAAGTAATTTCATCCCAAGAAATTAAGAGTCTTTGATATTAGAAAGTCAATTAATTTAACTAACTAAACTTACAGAATTAAGTGGAAAAATCCAGAATGTATGCTCTATAATTCTTTCTATACAAGAATGACAGGGATTTCTGTCTTTATTTTGTTTAGATAATATATTCTTATTTAGAAGTGTGCATGGCACATAGTAATTCTTCAGTGATGTTTATAAAATGAATAGCTGCAGAAAAAAAATTACATAAAAATACAACCTCCATTCACTGTTAAAAAAAATTAAACCCTTATCAAACTAGGAACAATATATAACTTCCTTTAATGTGTTACAGAGTATCTTAAAAAAAAAAATGAACAACTACAGCCATATAGATGTTATATAGGTAACACAATACTTATTGTTGAAATATTGAAAACAGTATCTGTAAAACTGGTAAATATAAAATCAAGATAAGATTAATTTTCATTAGTATGTATACAAAGAGAAATATGACTTTATAATGGTATCTTTTATAAAGGCATAAAACTGCAAGGTGTCCAATAGTAAATGGCAATTCTGAATTATTTGATATTTCATATATACAATTATAAAATTTTATTGAAAGACATTAACAAATCCTAAATAAATGAAGGTTATATCATGTTTTATTTTTTATTGTAACAATATCATAAAAATACTTTTCAGTATTTTATCTTTTTAATGAAATGCCACTCATACCAACAGATCCTCTTTTGAGAATTTTCACAAGCTGATTAAAACATTTATATGGAGGGCAAATAGTCCTCAAAATACAAGATATTTCTGAAGAAAAATAACCTGGGAATAATGCTTTCCTACATTAAAAATATGTAATATAAAGTTATAGAAATTAAGGTAACGCAGTATTTGGTCAGGAGTGGACAAATGTATGTATGAAATAGACCCATTGCCCATATGAAACTTCAGTATGGCAGAGGTACTCTCACATCATGGGCAAAATGGAGGACTATACAGTGAAGTCATTAGAAAAAATAAAGTTGGATCCTCAAATCCTCATAAATAAAACTTAACTCCAGATGAATTAAGAAACTAATTGTTTAAAATCCGCAGCAAAACTATGAAGAATAACCATATATGTGATTGAAAGAATGGACAGAAAACATCAACAGACAATCCCCCAAAAAAGAATCACATATGGCCAGAAAATAAACGTGAGATGTTCAAAATTTTTAATGATTAGGGGAATGCAAGTCAAAAGTGCAATTAAATTATATCTTACATATTACATACATTCCATTCACAAAAATTGATAAAGCCTACCAATATCAAGTGTTGGGGAAGATGTAAATCTACAGAATCTCTCAGGCACTGCTGGTGAGAGCTTAACTTGATACACCTACATTGGAGGACATTTTTACATTACATTTTTACATCAGAAAATATATTTTCATAATATTCTTCTATTCTTTTCAGGCCAAAATGTTTGGAATCTACCTGCCACCACTCTTGCTCTAAGACTATGTTGACCAAGCACCTAGTTTTCCTAGGACTGAGAGGATTCTCAAGATTTGATACTTTCCGTGCTATGACTAGAAAAAACACTTAAGGCAAATCAAGAGGTCAGTCACCATAAGTCACACCTCACACTCAATTTATCAGAAAATCTAGTTTGCTTCAACTTTAAATTATGTTCAGATCATCAGCTTGACACCATCTCTACCATTACGACCTGCCTCAGACTCCCGATGTCTGTCATCTTTTTGAGATAAGAAGTTAATCTCTGAAGAAAAACATTGATTTGAAGCCCAGTTTCACCCATTACTATTATTACTACCAGTGCTACTTAAGTACCAAATACAGACTCAAGGGTTTATATGTATCATCTCATTCTTATAACAAAATGAAAAAGGTTATTATCCTTGCCAGGAAAACTCTGAAACCTGAGCCTCAGAGATGTAATTTCCTCAACTAGTAGCTGTTGGAGTCTACTCCATCTCAGATCCTTCCATAATACTTGTGATTGCTGTCCATATGGGTGACATGTGGATAAAGAAAACAGAATTTCAGAGATTCCCAATAGTAGAAGCAATGTGAAGTCTTACATTTACTACTCTACTCTTGTTATATCTTGTCTCTTGCCCACATCCAAGATTGACAATAAGATGAGAATGGGGTCAAGAGAGGCCAACTTTAAATGTTTGCAGCCCACTTCCTTCATTCAAAGAATTTTAGGAGTTTTATTACAGGTGAGTAAACAGAGCCCAGAAATTGTTTGCAAAAATTTTCCTCATTAAATACTTGTTAGTCAATTTTCTTAAAAAGAAAATTGCTGAAAACAGATAGGTTTTGATTTTCACACACCCAACTCTACCCTATTTAATTCGCCAATTGTTAAATAGGGCATTTTGTCCTCCTCTTCTACAAGTTCATGCAACGCAGTTATTCAATTTTGAGAAAATAGATGCTATTTCTACTTTCTTTCACCTAGAAAAAGAAGCAATAATTTTTTAAAATAAATTCAAGCACAATTTGCTTTAATTATTGTGAATAGCAATCTATTTGATTTACAATGATTTGTAAACTTTAGGCATTAAATACATATGAAATAAAAATAGTATAATGCTATATTTGTGTCATTTGAATTTATATATGAAAGTTGTCTCCTGATGGTAAAGGTGCAAATGGAATATTTTGTCCTCCATGGTTATTAAAGATATGAGAGGAAAAACTGTATTGTAGATGCGTTGTATTATTTTTACAGAGGTCATACCTCAAATCTATCAGTAACATGTTAGTACAAGGAAAAATCTCTCTAACTGAAAGCAATTTTTTTCCTTCATAAGAAAAACAAGAATACTTTCAGTGTCTTATTTTAAGCTTTTAAAAAATGTTTTCTGGAAACTATGATTCCTGTCCTTTTCTTATAATTTGAGCTTTTTGTGAGAGATAATGTTCTTTAAAATCAGAGACCAGTTAATAATTTGTGAGTTCCTGTTATGGGTTCTGCTTGCATTTAAAAAGATAGGCTCTCAGGGAAGATATAACTGTACTTGGTCACACTGGTGTGTCACCTTGACAAAACATTCAAAACCACAAGATGCCCCAAATGACTTTGTCTGAAATAATAAATATAAACATTGATATTCAGTGATTACTTTCCTAAGAAAACACATTAATCATACCTTTCATGGGAATATACTAGTTTAAATACTGGGCACAAAACTGTTTATTTGGCATGCTTTCTTTTAATTAACAGATATGTCTTTCTAAAGTTAATGTAAGCTCGGTAGTTTACACTTTGTTCTGTATATTCTTCAGGAAATGACAAACGTTAAGAACAAGGACATAAATTAATTCATGCTGGAAAGAAGGAAGAATGCCATTCTTAACAGGGAACAGCCAGCTAAGGATGCTAGATGTAATGTGTACTGAACTGGATATGTTGGAAAAAGACAAATGGGGCATCTTAATATTCTGACTCTCATTAAATGGTAGATTGGGTGTATGAGAAAGATCTTACCAAGGTCTCATTAATATTTCCAAATGTGGAAGGAGGGCAGTTGAGTATAGGCAAATAGACC
Organism: Leucopleurus acutus; assembly: GCF_964270905.1. Taxonomy (NCBI): domain Eukaryota; kingdom Metazoa; phylum Chordata; class Mammalia; order Artiodactyla; family Delphinidae; genus Leucopleurus; species Leucopleurus acutus. The sequence goes on from NC_139160.1 coordinate 58,063,397, forward strand.
AAAGAGATATTCTGCATAATGAGATGGGTCACTCCTTCCCTAGAGAGTGGTCCCAACAAGTATAAAAGCAATGCTATCGGGATTCCTCATGAATGTGAGCAACTGCAACAACTACCAGCACTTATGAAAATACATTACAAATTTTAAAGAGGGAATGACACTGAATTAGCAGAGGAAATACATTTTTTTTAGATTAAGCTACTAAAAAAAACTATAATCAAGTTTCCCAAGATATCCCCAGAGGGAAAAACTCAGGCAAGTAGTAATGAAGAAAGAAAAACTTAATGACAGTAAAGATAATGTGAAGATGTGCTTTGAAATAAAATGATTAAAAAGTAGATTGTTCATTATTGAAAATTGATTTAGTAAAGAGGAGCTAAACCTAAAGTGGTTCTCAAGTAAACATTTAACATAATGCTAACCTATGAAATAGTAGAGCTAGTCCCATCAAAGTCAGCAATAGGATATTTATTTGCCCTGACCTTTATTATTAATATATGAAAAAAAAAACCTGGCCAATAAAATACCATAAGAATTGATGTGAAAGAAAAACTCTTTTAACTAAAAAGATAGAAATTAATATTATTATTTGCAAATGAAATAATTTTCTTCCTTGAAAACGCGAGAAAAACCTAAAATCTCATAGATGTATAAGAACAGAAGTTCTATAAAATGTATAACAAATGCATATATAAAGAGGCATATGCATTTATGCAAATATATGGCTAATATTTACGTAGTTGAAATATATTTCATGTTTTCAATAAATTAAAAATAAAGATATTGTTGACCTAAAAGAAATAGACTGCCAGTTATTTCTCCAGCAAAAATAGGTTTATTCAGGATCAGCAAAGAATTGAGATTTGGGGTCTGCAACCATAGGAAGCCACGTGCAAATCCCCCCACAGCAAAATAAAGATTTTTCATAGGAAAAGGAAGCTGAGAGGGCTATGGAAAATAGAGTCCATGGTGTTGGAGTTCAGGGCAGCCTGCCCAAAAATATGCCGCAATGGCATACTGATTATTTGGAATTAAAATTAAGAAATGGCCAACACAAAAGGGACACTCCGACCCTATTTTCTGTCTACCTGAAAGCAGGAAATAAATCTCCTGTGTGAAAGGCGCACTCACTGCATCTGGAGATAGAAGGACACCCTTATCACCAGAGGTAGGAATTCAGACCAAGAAATTCAGCCTATATGAACAAACCTTGTTACTTCTTTAATTTACTACCCCAAATCCACCTTCTATTTAGATTCTTCACTCAGTAAGTACCCAAAATCTAAGTTTCTTTGTTCTGTCAGTTCCTCACAAATTTGTCGTTTCTCTTTATAGAAAGTATAAAAGATGCTTCTGGCCACTTCTTATGTCCCATTTCTATGAGACCTCTGTGTGCACAAATTAAAATTTGTTTCTTTTTCTCCTGTTAATCTGTCTTGTGTCAGTTTTTTAATTAATCTAGCCACAAGATCTCAAGAGGGATAGAGGGGAAAATGTCCCCCTCTCCAACAAAGTCCATGCCTTCTCCATTGGTGAGTTTCTAGAGATTTGGTCATCCTCTTCTTCCTGGTACAAAGAGGAAGACTCCCTTACAAATGGAGATTTCCCTTGTAAATGCAAGTGTCTCTTACAAATGGGTAACTTCTATTTGCCTTTCAGAGCTTTTTCTCATGTGTAGGGTTTCTTAAAAATAACCACTTCAAAATAATCCTTATGCCAAAGAGACATATTTTGGGATGGAAAATTGTGCTTCCCTTCAGCAAAATATGTTATAATTCATGTAAATAAATACATGATTTTAATATATATTATCAAATAAGAAATGATTTACATGAATCAGTAATATAATTAAAGTTTTCTTCCATAGAGTTTTACTATATATCATGTCCATTTCATATTCTAACACTTAAAAATGTAATTTCTATTTTGAATCAATAACAGAATTAATATATATAACTCTAGATCAAATAAAAATCACTCAAAGTTTATTTCTTGTTTCCTGGTTAAAATAAGGACAATCAGTAACGTTAGTTAGATTCATTTACAATGATTCAAGGAAAAAGTGTACAAAAAAACACAACAGACCAATCTATACATTTACCTTGATTCTGGCCAAGACAGATAAAAATAGATAAAATAGCTATTGCTTTTGGTAAAAGAGTTAGAATTATATAAAAGATAGTAGAAGCTAAACATTTTAAGCATGTAAATAGCTAAATTCCTAGGAAAGTAAGATAACTTTTTTAATTGAAAGAAAATTTTTGTTTTCTATTATTAGGAATTAGGCTTCCTACCAGAGAATTATTTTGGAACTTTAACATGCACATTTTGTATGTAAATACGTCTTAAGTTTTAACAGCACATTGATCCTGAGTATTCACAAATGAAATATGGTTTCCTTTGTGGCTATGTATCTCCCTTAATATATCTCACTTCATAAATTCTGTGAGGCAGAGGTTTGCAGACTGCATTACCAAGTGAGAGTAGAGCAGACACATATGGCAATAGTTTCAAACAGAACAAATACACTTTTTTTTTTAAAGGTATGCTTTCCTACTTTCAGAAGAAACAAGTTAACGTTAATACTAACTTTTCGCAAGTTTTTAAATCCTTTTTCTAGAGCCTGGCACCTTGAATTGTGGTTCACGGACCAGCAGTATGGGCAACACCTGAGTGTAAGTGAGAACTGCAGAATCTAAACACCCACTCCAGACTTACTGAATCAGCATCTGCAAATGATACATATGTATATTAAAGCTTTGGAAGCATCTTCTATAGAATTCCAAGATACTTAAACTTCTATTTCTTGTTTCATCAATTACGGTCAGGATCTCAACTCTACCATATTCTAGGATAAGGAAACAAACTTCTCTCCTCCAACTGACCAACTCTATCAGATCTACCATTTTGTTTGTTGCTTCGTTTGTTTCTCAGTCTACATCAAATATAATTCCACATAGATGGGTGAATAATTAGCCCACAGGCTAACTGAAAACACTGAAAAGTCTGAAAATGGAAATGTTTAATTTATTATGTTCCTGGAGGAATGCAGAACAGAGTCTGACTAAAACCAGAGTGGAATGGAGTGATTCTTGGAATTTGACTTTTATTAGTCATTAAAATACCTTCTTGCTTTCTATGAATTAAAACTAAGGTGAAAATTTATTACTAAGTGATAATTTATCACTCAAATTGGTACATTTTTGAGAGTGAAAATGTTAGGGCATAGACAATCTTTCTTTCTTTTTTTTTTTTTTTTTGCGGTACGTGGCCCTCTCACTGCTGTGGCCTCTCCCGTTGCGGAGCACAGGCTCCAGACAGGCTCAGCGGCCATGGCTCACGCACCCAGCCGCTCCGCGGCACGTGGTATCCTCCCGGACCGGGGCACGAACCCGTGTCCCCTGCATCGGCAGGCGGACTCTCAACCACTGCGCCACCAGGGAGGCCCAGGGCATAGACTATCTTAAACACCTAGGGGACAAACTGGAATATGTGGTCATTATGCATTTAATTGAAAGTCTTAACTGTTACATCATATATAATTTATTTATTTATTTATTTATTTATTTTGCGGTACGCGGGCCTCTCACTGTTGTGGCCTCTCCCGTTGCGAAGCTCAGGCTCCGGACGCGCAGGCTTAGCGGCCATGGCTCACGGGCCCAGCCGCTCCGCGGCATGTGGGATCCTCCCGGACGGCAGCACGAACCCGTGTTCCCTGCATCGGCAGGCAGACTGTCAACCACTGCGCCACCAGGGAAGCCCATCATTTATAATTTAAACTAAGAAATATAATTCATACCAACAATTTCAATTATAATCAGGCTGAATGGGGTTTTGGTCATCATTTTGGTGGTAAGTGACAACTTAGGGTCTTTCCAAAGTGACAACTTATGTTCTTTCCAATGTTTATTTAATGTAAGCCTCCATATAACTGTAGCATATGAGACAAAAGTATTTATTTTGAGAATTGAGAATCATAAATTACAAAAATGAAAAGTATATATATTATAAAAGTCATATATATAATGCATATAATAGTCTACAATTCTAAATGGAGAAAAATATTTGAAACTGTTTCTATAAATCTCTAAAATGTCTATAATGATTTATAAAAAAGTAATTTAAATTAAAATTACACAGGCTTTTATTTTAAAAAGAGAAAGAAAGATAATTTTAATATATGCAGTGCTATATTCAAAATGGCTTTGTAACTAACTTTCAAAGATATGTTTCTGTGTTCTTTTTTTTTTTTTTATTCAGGATCTTAGAGAATGGGACCATTTCACTGAAGTCTGAAAATTTTTCATTAATTTTAAACGAAATTCCTTTTTTACTTTCTAATTTCAATGTATTTTTTCCCTATGATATTTCTATTAAAGAAGAGGGAGGAGATATGGGGATATGTATATATGTATAGCTGATTCACTTTGTTATAAAGCAGAAACTAGCACATGATTGTAAAGCAATTATACTCCAATAAAGATGTTAAAAAAAAAAAAGAAGCTTCTATTAAGACCAGATCTTCAAAAATCTTTTTTTTTAAAAAACCACGATTTTCAAACTTGGCACATTATAGTCACCTGTGGAGATGTGTTAAAGTATCAATGTCAGGGCCCCACTCCCATGACTCTGAGCTAAGTGGCTTTGGTGTACTCCTGTCATGTGAACATTCCACATGTGAATCTAAGGTGCAGTCAAATATAACCAATCTTTTAAAATATGAAATGGAAAATTTAGATTAAAATGGACATAACTAAAATCCCTGCCTCTTTTCTCTTCTAATGTCCCTCAAAATACGTATGAAAAACAGCATAGATATAAAATTATAATACTATCAACAACTAAGAAAGTTACAAAAATAAGTAATTTACAGATTTTGGAGCAATTTTCACTAACTGTAAAGCCAGTGGAGCCAGAATGGAAAATGCTTATATTTAATCTAACAACGTGTTTCTTCTGATTATAAAATAAAGACTCTTTTATTGGTTTCAGTTTAACAAAATGAGATTTCTTAAAGGTCCAGACAAGAAATTTGAGTATGTAAATTTGGCTAGGTATAAGAATAAAGACAGATATTTCCCCAACAGGAAATTGAAAGTGAATATTCTGCTAAGAGACATTAAATTCAAAGAGCATTAAATGAATAAAGTGCAATGTCTATAGGATTGGTCTAGGGCTGCCTTATTTAGCTGCTGTAGATCAAAGAGGAGAAATGTTGACAGTCACTCCTCTTGAAGGGATTTTATACATTTTTATTTGACCAAAATACTGTTTACACATCCTCTCCTAAAACTCCCAGAAACCCATAGAGGATGACAATTGGAGGGCCAGCTTGAGGGAGGCTCCTAATACAAAGGGAATGACAATCTTCAATATTAAAATGCAAAAATCAGAAACATCTGTGGTAACACTGCATGCTGAAGACTGTAACTTTTCTTGTCCTCTTGGATTGGAAGTTCAGAATGTTAGTTGATTGTGGCAAAGAGGGAGTCCACTTCATTCTGGAGCCACCAACATCAGAAGAGGTGAGAAGGGAGTCAAGGATGCTCACATCAACCTCATCATTTCAGTACTCTGACAATAAGCAGAGTAGTTAGTAAATAAATAAGGACCAAGGTAACAGACACATTTTGTACATTGACTAACACTGGGTGGGGCTTCATTAGTTTCTCTGCACTTGAATATGAGTAAAATTAACTTAAAATAACAATCAAAGCCTGTGGGGAGAAAACACCACAGAACAAAAATGGTGATGTGATCCTGAAGACTCAGAGTATAGGAGGACTTTAAAAATAATTTATCTAAGACAAAAATAAACAACTTATGCTCTGCTAAACCAGATTGGGGGGGAAAATTAAGAAAATATCTGTTACCCTTCAAGCATTTTAAAATTGATACAAAATTATTTTATACTATTTAAATACTTAAAAATTATATAAGTTCTATGAAAATATAGGTACAATGTTGACATCTTAAACCAAATGTCACCTCATTTTTTAAATGAAATTAATAGAACCTGAACACTATCACCCATTTAAAAAAGATCATGAATGAGATGTTCTTTAACAAAGGAAAAGTCACATTTTTCCTTTTGCTCCTTGAATTTAATGTATTTCACTTCCCACACAGAATTTTATTTTTTATTATAAAATAATACTCTATTATTCCTGAAAATCTTTATTAAGCACCCTATCATTCTTGTCTCACAATGAAAACATGTATGTAAATTTAAGTTGAAACTTTAAAGTTCTTGTGAACAGGCTCTAAGTGTTCATTTGCCCCCCACCCCTGGGTTCACTTATCATTATAATTATTAATGGTATTCAATTGACAGAATATATGCCACAAATTTTAATTTAATTATAATTAAGCATAATAATTTAAAAATTTATTCGAAATGCATCTCAATGAATTGAATAGAGCTGGTTTTTTCAACTAGATCATATTTTCATGGATAAATATTATCGCTAGAATGCAGCAGTTTTCAATATCATTCTAATTCTATTTTTCATTTTATGGTTATAACCTTTTAGAAAACTTTTTCACATAAAGAGAGATGAAAATCATTTTAGCAATGTCACTGGATATTTAATTACTTTCAAATTATATGCCAGAATCATGGAGTAATTAGTTTTTGTTAATTATGTAATTAAAGTAAATAAATAGAAAACACTTGCCTGAAAAAGGAGACATCCCCAGTTCTTAGCCAGCCACATTCTTAACAGCAATACTAGGACATAGCATCTTAAGATTAGGGGAGGTTGAGAAATATTGGTTTTTAATATTGGTTTATTTTACATGATAAAAAAATAGATTTTGAAAGAAGAGATAAGAAGGAAGAAGCAGACTAGAGAAATATTTCAGGCAGATCATTTTAAAGAAAAAGAACATCTGTAATTTAGTAACTAAAAATTATTTTTAAACTCTCTGTTCCTGAGTTAGTCTAATGTAGACCCACGTTTATACCGCAGGTCTGTGCTTCTTTTAGTTTGAAGACAACTGTAAAACTATTAATGGCTTCCCCTTTGGGGAAGTAGGTTGTTTAACATATGGAGATAACGGCACCCCCAAACCTATACAAGGCCTTTCTTTGCTCTTCTGAGCTCTCAAATGGAGGAAGAGGCAAACTGATTTATTTGAAAGCAGGACATTCGGGGATCTGTTTTTCTCATGGCTACAGTTATGACTATTAAAAAAATCCAAGATATGGAAACAACGTACCTAGATGTCCATCAATGGATGAGTGGATAAAGAAGATATATATACATACCACATCTTCTTTATCCATTCATTTTATATATATATAATTTTTTCAACCATATAAAAGGATGAAATCTTGCAATTTGCAAGAACATGGATGGATCTTGAGGACATTATGTTTAGTGAAATAAGTCAGACAGAGAAACACAAAATACTGTATGATCTCACTTATATGTGGAACATAAAAAACAAAAAAAGCAAACAAAAAAATCCATCTCATAACTACAGAGAACAAATTGGTGGTTGCCAGAGACAGGTGGTGGGAGGTGGGAAAAATGGGTGAAGGAGGTCAAAAATACCAAATTCCAGTTATAATATAAATAAGTTATGGGAATGTAATGTAACTATAGTTAATAATACTGTACTGCATATTTGAAAGATGCTGAGAGAATAGATCTTAAAATCCTCCTCACAAGAAAAAATAATTTTTTTGTAACTGTGTATAGTCATGGACATTAACTAGACTTATTGTGTTGATTATTTCACATATATATATACACATATTGAATTATTATGTTGTACACCTGAAACTAATATAATATTACATGTCAATTATACCTCAATTACAAAATAAGCTTATTTAAAAATTCATGTGTACCATCAAGCCAGTTTTTTCATTAAGTTAATTGAAGTTGTATTTCCTTATTTTAGATTTACTTTTTCTTCCATCCCTACAGCTTTTGTAAATTCTTTATTATTAAAATCATCAATAATCTGCTATCAAATGTAAAAGAAATATCCAGCATGAATTTTTCAATCTTTAACATTTTTTGTGTCTTTCTGAAAAATCTTATCTATTGTTATATTTGAAAGCAAACAATATGCACTGTCTCCAAATTATTGACTTGAATTGCAGCATAGACATGGCATGTCTTCTCAACTCTTTAATTTATAGCTATAGTTACATATCTCACAAGTACCTCAAATTAAGATTCAAAAATGAAAGTCAGTATCATATAAAGCCAATTCCTCTTCCTCATAAATTGCCTATCTGGTCAATTAATTGGGTTTTATTCATTTATTGTTAGCCAACAATTAACTTGAGTTATCAAATATTTATTAAGCATTTGCTGAGTATCAGGTGCTGTTAAAATCCAAAAAATATAGCATAATAAAATAGATACTTTCACCACCTTCATGAAATATATCTTGTACTGGAGTAGAAAGACATTAAAATAGTCACACAAGTAAATGTAAAATTGCAATGCTATTTACTGCCATGAAGTACAGGTACTTGAATTTATGTTCCTAAATAATAAGGAGGCCTGGCCTAGCATGAAACAAATTTTAAAAAATGCTTCTCTGATCAATTATTTTCACAAGTCAGTGTGTATTGTGGTGGGAAGAAGAATAGTGCAGACAAAGGTAATAGTATACAAATATACCGTGGTGTAAAAAAGATGATAATGATAATTTTAAAATCTTTGGTTGTAGGCAGAATTTAAATACAGCCTCTGTATTAATTTGCTAGGACTGCTGTAAGAAAGTTCCAGAGACTGGGTAGCTTAAACAGCAGAAATTGATTTTCTTATAGTTCTAGAAGTCTGAAATCAAGGTGTTAGTAGTATTGGTTTCTCCTGAGGGCTGTGAGGGGTGCTCCATTTGATACTTCTTTCCTTGAGTTGTAGGTGCCATATTTATGTTCACATGGTGTCCTCCTTGTGTGCATGTCTGTATACAAATTTCCCTCTTTCTTAAGGACAGTAGCTATATTGAATTAGGAGACCATGCTACTTTCATATGACCTCATCTTAACTAATTTCATCTACAATGACCCTATTTCCACATAAGATCACATTCTGAAGGACTGAGGACTTAGGACTTCAATATGTGAATTTTGGGGGAGACATAATTCAACCAAATTCAACTCAAGATCCTCACTCCTTTTGTACACACACCTTCTCCCAGTTAATCAATGAAACACGAACCTAGGGGCTGCTGTGAAGAGATTTTGCAGAAGTGAATTAGGTCTTAAATCAGTTAATTTTCTTTTTATTGTATGTGGGCCTCTCACCGCTGTGATATCACTGAGTGATAATTTATCACTCAAATTGGTACATTTTTGAGAGTGAAAGTGTTAGGGCATAGACTATCTTAAACACCTAGGGGACAAACTGGAATATGTGGTCATTATGCATTTAATTGAAAGTCTTAACTGTTACATCATTTATAATTTATTTATTTATTTATTTATTTAATTTGCGGTACGCAGGCCTCTCACTGTTGTGGCCTCTCCCGTTGCGGAGCATAGGCTCTGGATGCGCAGGCTCAGCGGCCATGGCTCACGAGCCCAGCCGCTCCACGGCACGTGGGATCTTCCCGGACCGGGGCACGAACTCGTGTCCCCTGCATCGGCAGGCGGACTCTCAACCACTGTGCCACCAGGGAAGCCCCTTAAATCAGTTAATTTAATACAGGGATATTACCTTGTGTGAGCCTAATCCAATCAGGTGAGCCATTAAAAAGGACTGAACTCTTTTCAGCCACAGATCTATAATATAGATTCTTCTATGAACTAGTCTCTGTATTGCTACAAATTATCATTATAACCTTTGTATATTCCTTAGTATATTTTTTATATTCTTCTGCAACATACCATTTGCTACAGGCTGACATTTTATTTGGTAATATATGTCCACCGTGAAGTTTACAAGAACAATTTTTATCACACTGCTTTTCAGTCTTTTTTTTCCCCCCACAAGCTCATTGAACTAGAAGAGATTCTCTAGGTGCACCTTGATTTGTTTTGACTGTCTTGGTTTGTTTTGACAAACATACCTTTGTCTCTTCCTAGAATGTATTTTCTTACTTAGAACCTAATAAGATTGCCCATCAATCTTTTAGAATTTAACTGCTAACATCTTTTCTGTAGTGTTGCCACTGCTTTTTCCTACTGCCAAAGATAGCCCTGTGTTCTTGTTACACAAAGGTGCACCTCTCTTCTAATCCTCATCCTATTAGTAATTCTTTATTACACATCTGTCTTTTCAATCTCACTGCTATCCCTTTAAAATCAAAACATTTGTGGTACTCAAATGTATATAGCTACGCTGGCCCTATATTAGGAAACAAGCAATATGTGTAAACTGAAAACAGTCATTTCAAATTCAAATCTCATTATTACCGCATATTCAGAATGAAAAATTAAATGATATTGTATATGACCTGAGCATTTTCCTTAAGATAAGTGACACATATTTGATGATTGATTTCACACAAATCCCATCAGTCTGTTCTATTGTAAAAGGAAACAGAAATTCTCTCACTCATCAGAAAACAACAAAATAAAATTTGGTCTAGGAAATGGCATGCTTACAAGATTTTAGTAATTGCTTCCAAACTTTTTCTATATTTTCCTTATAACCACCCTCCATATGCCACTGATCTTCTTTTGCACATGTCCAGCTTTCATACACTTTTTTATATATAAATATATATGAAATACGCTCTCAAAATTGGTCCATTGCTTATGAAACTCAGTAGGACCCTGCCCCTGCTGGACCTTTCTGGGGATAGATCCCATCCCCACCCCCATGTCCCCTGCCTTTAACCTCCTAGGCCTTCTCCATGTTCCAATAAACAAATTTAATCAGAAAAGTGAGACGGTGCAGAAACAAAAGAAAACAGTCAAGCAAGACAAAATAATAATAGTTTAGCCATAAAACGAAGTCAAGACCTTTAGTTCCTCTTCAAGGGCTATACATAATATCCTGAGCCATATCCTTGACTTGTTTTGCAGATACTAAAACCCCCACCAGATAGAAGAAGGTAACTAAATGCTTACCACAAGGATGCAGACCTCAGGCCAGTTGGAACCAGAAGGTCGATGATTGAGATTCCTGAAACATCACACTGCTACCTCATTATTAACCAGTTGGAGAATTGAGCACAAGTTATTCATGTACCCCCTGACCCTCTCCCTCACCTTGTCTTTAAAACCCCTTCCATGAAAGCCACTGGGGAGTTTGGATCTTTGGAGCATGAGCTACCTGTTCTCCTTCCTTGGCCCCATGTTGGGTGCCTTGCAATAAATGCTGCACTTTCCTTCACCAAAACCCAGTGCCAGTAGCTTGGCTTTATTACGCGTGGGCAAGTAGAATCCCAGTTAGGTTCTGTAACACTTACTCTTTCAGAAGAGATTTTGGTGTACCATATTCATTGAAGTGCACAAACTGAATTGACAATAACTTATAATTATTACCACATTGGATTTCAACATTTCCCATCTTCAAGATATACCATGTACTCCATTTAGTATGAGAACATCTAAAAGTAAATTTTAGACATTTTCTAATTTTGTTTAAATTTTAAAAAAAAAAAACCTTAAGCAAAAAATAATGCAGTTCATTTTATCACTATGTGAGCAACTGAGTCTTAAAAGTGCACCTTATATATGAAGATAATTTTATATTAACTTTAAGATAATTGCACATATTTTTGCCTTCTGATTACCAATGTAATTAGGTTTAAAATGTTAGGCTTCAATGAAATTTATGATTTATCCATTAAAATGCATTTTTTACATTTATAAATTCATATTTTCTTTCTCTGGTTCAACAATATTCTGGAGATGATGCACTTAATGAATTGGAATAAGTAGGCTAAACTGTTTAATCTGCATTCTGTCATTCTTTCATCCCCAGGTCCATGAAAAATTACGATTATTTCTGTTGTTCTCTTTTAATCTTGAGATTTCCTGATGTCTTCGTCTTGCTCAAACCCAGCCACCTGCTATCTGACTGTCATTCACCAGCCTGGTCACTTGGCTAACGCTGTTTTACAGGCATTTCCATTTGTGTCACATAGTCCAAGGTTGTATGTTACAGTTCCTGCCAGCCATTCCTGTAGGTTATGTCCTGCTGTTAACCAACTTTGCATATACTCAAGCCTGTAAAGCTGCACTGGAGCAAAACAATGCTGACAGACTGGCAGTGTCCCAAGTCCTTGTTGGTAAGAATCCTGTCTTGCCATTTGGTCTCTCTCTCAGGGCTGACAGGAGTTCCAAATCATCCTGCATTTTTTGGCCACCAAACCAATTCTACTTCATAGACACCTTCCTTGAAAAGTGTTTCCTTAAACAATAATGGTAGACAATTACATGTCGTACGAACATATAAACATAAGTTTAATAGGAACTATTTTTTAATTTTTATTTGAATAATTTCAGACTTTATAGAAAAAGTGTAAGCATTGAATAAAATTTCCCACATATTCCTCAAATAGTTTCACCAAGTGTTTACATTCTGACACATTTACATCATAGTCTGTGTGTGTCTGTTATTTGTGTGCACACGCATGCGTGTGTGTAAAGATAGATATTCTATACAGAAATAGACATTCAGCTACTCAGCCTCCCAAAGTCTGAGGCTGAAACAATATATGCATATACTCTCTCACATATATAAATATAATAAAAAAAATACATCTGTTTATGTTTTATATATACATAAATGTACACACATCTGTAATTTTTGGTGAATCATTTGGGAACGTTTCAGATACGATTTTTACTGCAAAAAATTCAGTGAATACTTCTTGCACAAAAATATTTACTTGCATAACTACCGTGCAGTTTTCAATTCAGCAAAGTTAACATTTATTTAGTATTATGTATATAATTAACTAATATTCGGTTTTATCAATTACCCAAGGATGTCTTCTAAAGCACTGGCTCCCTCCATCACCTACTTCAGTTCAGGAGTGTACACTGTATTTAGTTTTCATGTCTCTTCAGTCTCCTTTTAAGCTGGAGTGGTTCTTTTGCATTTCTTGATTTTTCATGATGTTGACATTTTAAAATATTACAGAATATAGCCTGATTGCTTTTTATTTTGTAGAATATCACTAAATTTGTTTTTTTTGTTGTTGTTGTTCTGGATGCCTTCTCAAGATTAGGTCCATGTCCTATAATTTTGGGCAAAATTGATATTGTGTTTGACATATTTCTAATAATCAAAGGTGGATAAAATATTACTTCTTCATATTTTATACGTTAATGGAAGTCATGGGGGATGGAAGGATGTCAGAGATGGGTTTGGATGTTTTAACTGCACCAGAGAGATTTTTAAAAAGCAAGAACAAGCAAGAAGTGACAGTTATTTTAAGACATGGGATTCTGGGGCAGGCTGTTTATCTTATCTGGTTTGAGGACTTCTTTTTAAAAAAAAAGCTTTATTTTTAAAAGGTATATTTTATATATAAAACACCAGTTTGATGAGTTTGGAGATATGCATACTTATGAAACTATCACCACAATCAAGTTAATAAACATATCATATTACCTACCAAAGTTTCCTCCTGTTCTCACCCATTTTCTTTTGTGGTAAGAATACTGAATATGAGATCTACCCTCTTAATACATTTTAAGTGTACAACATGTAATTGTTAACTATAGGTACTGTATTGTAGTGCAGATCTCTAGAACTTATTCATCTTGCATAACTAAAGTGTTATAACTATTGAATATTTCCCCTTTCCCTCACTCCTTGGCAACCACCATGCTACTCTGCTTCTGTAAGTTTGACACTGTTTTAGATACCTCATATAAATTGAATCATGCCGTATTACTGGCTTTTTCACTTAGCATAATGTCCTCCATTTTTATCCATGTTATTGCATATGGCAAGATTTCCTTCTTTCTTAGGGCTGAATAATATTCCATTGTATACCATATTTTCTTTATCCATTTGTCCATTGATAGATATTTAGGTTGTTTCCATATCTTGGCTATTGTGGATAATGTTGCAATAAACATGAGAGTACAGATACACTTCAACATATGGATTTCAATTCTTTTGGATTTATGCCCAGAAGTGTGATTGCTGGATCATATGATAGTTCTACTTTTACTTTTTTTTTGAAAACTCCATAACGTTTTGCATAGCAGCTGCACCATTTTACACTCCCAACAACAGTGTACAAGGGTTCCAATTTCTCCACATACTCACCAATGTATCTTTTGTCATTTTGATAGCCATTCTAACAGGTCTGAGATGAAATTTCATTATGGTTTTGATTTGCAATTTCATGATTATTAGCAATGTTGAGCACATTTTCATGTATGTTGTCTATTTGTATTTGGTTTTTTTGGAGAAATGTCTACACATCTGTTCAAGTCCTTTGTCCATTTTGTAATTGCAATTTGGTTTTTTTTGCTATTGAGTTGTGTGAGTTTCTTATATATTTTGGATATTAACCCCTATCAGATACATGGTTTACAAATAATTTCTCTACTATTCTGTAGGTTGCGTTTTCATTCTATTGATTGTTTCTTTTGCTGTGCAGAAGCTTTGTTACTATTGGAAAATGGGATTCTGGCACCAGGTGCCAATTTATATTATCACCTGTGCTCACCTACATTGAAATGCTTACAGAAGAATTAGTTTTGGCAGACTGACTAACTACTATTTTACATGTTAATGGAGGTCATGGGGGATAGAAGGGTGTCAGAAATGGATTTGAATGTTTCAGCTGCACTAGAGAGATCTTTAAAAAGCAATGACAAACAAGAGGTTTTAAATTCTTGCCTAAAAGCATAGTCAGGAAAACAATTTTTCTGAAGGCTTTAAAAACTCATATCTTCATACGTTACTAAAATTCAGACATAAAGTCTGCTCTGTCGTTACTGAGTTACAACCTAGGTTATATTTGCAGCCCACCAAGTCCACTAATTGAAATTTAGGACATTAACTGGGAAAGTATGGAATTCTGAAAAGTAGAATTGTAATAGTTGAAGTTATTCCATTGACTCTATATCTAGACTCCAAAAACTCATTAAGCCTTCCAGACCACTAGATTAGTTTGATTTTCACCTGTCTGATAAAATGTTCCTGCCTTGCCTGAAGAGCCTGTAATGATATTGTCAGAAGTAGTTCCTCTGCACGGGGACAGAAATTCTCTTTATATTCCATGCCCCTTACCTCATTGCCTCCAGACCTGTAATTAGAATCATACCTTTACATGTTTCACAAGCCATTTGTAAAGCAGAATGCTTACATACAAATAATAATAAACAAAAAACAATAATTGTTAAAATGTGCTAATATATTTTGGTTAAGCCTTGGGGATTATGTGTGGAGAATATTTCTGAGAGTATTAAAACCAGTAAGGGAAGAACATAATTTTACTTCAGCTTGAATTTATCAGTATAGATGTACGTGCCAGAAAATACAGACTCCATTCAAACTTTGAGCAGTTTGAATTGACTAAATTTTGTTATAGGCTTAATAAAACCTCTTCTCAAAGATTGTATATATTGCATGATGTTGCAAATCAAAAATCTATAATGTCAAGAAGAAAAAAATCCAAAAACTCATGAAGTTGCCATCAGCTCAAAGGCTCACAACCATGATATCTGATAGCATCATTAGGAAACTTCCTTCACCACATTTAAGAAACACACACTAGTGGTTGTCTCATTTTGGAGGAGTGGAAGGAGGAAAACCAAACAGTAGATGTAAGTTGTTGTCAATGTTATATTTTTATTTTGATATGGTAGTAGTTTCACTGATATTCTTACTAAACATAATTTAATAAATAAGTGTTTAGGGGGTGGGATAGGGAGGGTGGGAGGGAGATTCAAGAGGGAGGGGATATGGGGATATAA
Source organism: Leucopleurus acutus (assembly GCF_964270905.1). NCBI lineage: Eukaryota > Metazoa > Chordata > Mammalia > Artiodactyla > Delphinidae > Leucopleurus > Leucopleurus acutus. The sequence continues at coordinate 58,079,262 of NC_139160.1, forward strand.
GTATACATATAGCTGATTCACTTTGTTATACAGCAGAAACTAACACAACAATGTAAAGCAATTATACTCCAATAAAGATGCTAAAAAAATTTAAAAATAAAAAAAATAAATAATTAATAAAGGAAATATTTATATAGGTCAGTGATGAGAGTATGTGAAGAAACAATGATTATGATTCCAAAGAAATGAAGGAGGAGAAATGCATTGATAAGGAGGGCAACAACATTGTTCAAAAGGACAGTATGGGATGTTCTGTCTAGTCCAAGGATGAATATGGATGGCTCTGTGATTAAAATGGGATTTCAGATATCAATATGATATGGAATCCCAGGAGAATTTAAGCCAAAAAACTGCATTTAACTACCAGAAACAAGATGTATGTGTTTACAATAATAGACAGTGTGTATATACATAATACATATATATGTGCGCATATATATATAGAAAGAGAGAATATTTTCACACAGGAATCATCAGATGTGACTAAATGATTTATGGGAAATTTCAGTTGGAAGTGGTTGGACAGCATTTTAAGGCACTAGCTCTTTGTGTAACCAAAACCAAATCCTCTTCCTGGGGGAGACGTCTTCCTGAGTCACCATGATCAAAAGTGGGGGCTCCTCAAACAATTCCCATGCCTAAGTTAAAACAAAGATCCAAAGACAAATAATCGAAGGGAAGAGGGTAATCTTTGAAAAGACCCTTAACATCATGAGAACATTCACTAAGTATTTTCATAATCATTCCTAATGGGGTCCAATACCCTTTACTTGGTAAATATGCCACTGGAGAAAAAGAATTGTCCATAATATTGGAGTGTAAGGGAACATTGGCTCTGGAGTCATTCTAGTCACTACTGTCCAAACAAATGTGGTCCTATACTCAGTATGGGGACTTATGGGAATCAGGTGGTAAGTGGATTTGAGTGAAAGGCCATCCCTAGGAGTTCAGTGATTTCATTTGGTGTTTATTTCCTTAGATCTGAAATGTGTAGCTTAAACAGACATACTTAGAACTTAGTTGACAAAAGTACAAGATACTCTGGATTTCTTGGGTTACAAACATACTGTTCTCTATCTCCACTGTTGAATAGCAACTCTATTTCCCCTTGATACTCACATAAATTACCCCAGCCAGTACAATAAAATGTAATGAACACCTTCTTTTAAAGACAAATATATATAGTAACACTAATTTGTCAATGAATTCAAATTTCAAATATTATATTACTTTTATGCTAATTTTATGTTATGAGTCATCTAAGATTGTACAATGTAGGTATCTATGTCATGTTCAGTGTCTGATTCAGACTCCGCTATCCCTTTGTGTGAGCATACCACAGTGTTCTAAGTATGGGAAGGAAGAAAAATGACAGATACTACATTAGGTGTTATATTTAGGGTGACCTTGTATCCTTGTTTGCATAGGACCATCCATCTGTCATTTTGTAGAAGTTCCTAGCAATCTATCCATTTTAGCATTTGTCTTGCATTTTTCATTTTTAAAGAAAGTATCATTAATATTAACATTAAACTAATTATAAATGAACTTGGTGGTTCTCCACATAATACATGCAACTTCTATCATGACCTCATGCAACATATACTAACCTTTTTCCTACTCTGACTCCTTTGAGATATTCCCACAGAGACTCTGGGAACCCTATTGATAATATAAAGTTAGGTGTATTAAAATTGTTACAAATAGAATAAGCAACACCTTGATAAAGCCTCAATAGTGATTCCAAAGGTAGAAGTCAGGGAAGGCTACATAAAGAATATTGGGATCTGTGGTTAGTCACAGTGAATTTAGGCCAGAAGTTGGTAAGAAAAGTCTGAGAAGAGGTTAACTACATGGTTACTGGAATTGCCAGGGATCTTATTTTCAGAATATAGTAGTCAAAGAGGAATTACTGTTGATGTGTCTTATCTTGGAACATTCAGATATGAAAAAGGTGGTATTAAAACAACTTAGATACTTTGTGTTGCACATTATGGTTTGATATAACTTATTTTGTGCCTCATAAATATTTTGAAAATTGTGGTTTCTCTTTCATTTCTCTACACAATATAATGAATAACTCCCTTTTAAGGACAATACATATATATTCAAATTTCAAATAGTATATAAATTTAGTTATTTTAGTGTTTTTTTCACTCTTAAAATTTCCCATTTTAAAAAGATAAATCATACGTTATCCTACTTATATTGAAAGGTGCTATTCCTATGTTCATTCTTGTTCCCAGATCCATGTATTTAGACAATAGGAGATATGAATGGCATCATACGTCATCATGTACCTCATTCTGTAAGACAGCATCCCAAATTTTCATGACATTGTCTTCCAGTTGGTATTATAAATGAGGCTTCAAGGGGATATTCCATAATTCTGTAAATCCAGCTTCACCCGGATAATATAGAATATAGATGAGACAGTGAATGTTGTGGACATTAGCGCATAACCACTGTTCTCTTGTTTTGAACAAAATTTCCTTGTTCAGATGTCAAGTTGCATCGGATAACATATTAGGGGTATAATTTCAATGAAAATAAAAACAATGGAATTTTTACAAAATTAAAAATGTACTAAGAGTTTAACACTTAAGACAAATCTACAAACATCAACCCAAGGGGAATGGAACCAGACTGTGGTAAAACAATGCCTTTTATTCTTGATTCCTGGTTGAGCTTTGAGCCTTTATGATCTAGAATTGTCTACTTTACAGAAAACAGAAAATCTGTTCACTTTAGAGATGTGGTGGTCTATTTAGACTAGATAATTACAATTAATAAATTGTAAAAAGAAAAAGAGAAGGTATAAACCATCTTAAAGGAAATAAATATTTGTATTTTGTTTAGATTCAAAGAACCTTTTTCACTGTGAGCCAATCATTTCCCATTCCCCTTTCTACCTGTAAAAGAAACCTAAGTGTCTTCTGGGAAACTATCCCACCCCCTACTCTGTTTTTGCTGTTGGTGAAGCTTGAAGTTGACTCTTCCACAATACTAGTAAGCATTGGAATCAAGACAGGCTAGACAGCATCTCAATTCCTTGGCCTCACTGACTGGTTCAGGAAAGAGGCAATATACCTAACTATTCTATATATTGATAATGGTGAACTTCTTAAAATTTACCATAAAGTTGAAGTATTTCTCTCCACTCTTCTCTCTTATGCTTTATGATTCATTTTCTTCCTTACCCAGCTAGTCTAATTTTAGAGGCATTTGGGAAATGTATAGATACTCTCTACTCACATTCAAGGAATAATTACATGTCCTGCTGGAGTCTTTTCTCTTAGTCTGGACAATTGGTGGTGTGCCTTAAAGCAATTATTTCTGATCTGGGCATAAAGTCCTTTGCCAACTTTGATATGAATATACTGTCATTTCAGTTCTTCAAAGAAAATATTTCTCAGATTCTTACTATATGGATAATGCATAATAATTTTCAGAGTTCTTGTGGGTTGTTTTATTTTTCATTTTTCTCATTTCATGAAAAATTTCCCAAAAAGCTAAAAGAGGTTGAACTAAAACATATTTGTACTGATCATCATGAAATCTTTATACTTTTGCAGTTTAGTAGAAATCTGGTGTTTTATCTATTTATTTTTTAAAATATTAGCATGGTCATTTTCATAGCTTTGTCATATTTTTCTATTTTCTCTATATTTATATTTTATTTTCAACTCAAACCTTATATTTCTTTGTTCTCTCTTATTTACTGTTTATATTATAGGAGTATAAATCTATTTATACAGGTTTTACAAATTTTTTAAAATAAATTTCTACTCTATATCTGTTCTGTTATTTTCCATTATCTTATATTTCTCTTTTGTCTTGCTATTACTTTCTATTTCTTATTATCTTATACATTGAAGGCCATAAATATAATAAATCAAATTATGCATTTGTATTAAATCAGAAATGTACCCATGTCATTTTTTGCATTTGTTTGTTAGTTGATAATACTTTAGTCTCCTTTAATCCATTCTTTGCTTTCTTGGCTGCTGGACACTTTCTCTTACAAGATACAATGTCACAAGTCAGTTGGTTGCTGCATTTTGTTCCTATATCAGTTTCCAGTGTCTAAAAAAATAGCATGTTGGCCCAAGATGGGATTTGTACATTCTCTGACCACCTGATCTGTATAAACTCTAAATATATCATGTAAATAGAAAGCTATAACATAAACTCTGCCCTGGAAATGGGATTCTTTCTGCCTCTTTAACTGCTCTAAGTAACAGCTATAAATCTTAAAATGTAAATTTCTGCTTCTGCCACATGGCAGTTTGGAATATGTAGAAAATAAAAAGACTAATTGGGGAAGCATTCTGGATGTGACAAAATGGAGAAATCATGCAGAGAAGAAACAGCATAACAGTTGTCAGTTGAGTTTTTTCTGACTGTCTCCCCATCTCTTAATTATCGGTATAACGTAGATTAAGAATGAATATTTGTGTTTCCTAGCCACCCTGTTTGTTGTAGCAGAGCACACAAACAGTATGCACCAATCCAGGTGATTCATTTTAGTAATAAAAGTCTCTTCTAAATTTTGGCAATAAGATTATTTTACCAAACTTAATTTTTAGTGCTATTTTTCGAGGTCACCTGCCTGCATCTTCATCTGTATTTTTTTAGTCGCCATTTGGGAGAGACTGGCACTAGGGCCCAAAAGCCAGGTGATGTCTTAAAACTGAAATTTCACAATTAAAACAAAAAAATGGAATAGCCAAAGCAAAACAAGAATCGCTTCTTCAATGTAATCCAGTTCAGTTCAAGTTAACATAAATTATATTCATGAAGTACTTTTTTTTCCCCAACTCTAACACAATTTGCATAGTGACTTGATACCAACTTGCAATCAGACATATACTTATATTCATACATCCCAATAAGATAAAAAAGAATATCATACGATCAGATACACATTATTTACTTTCCCATCTTACTTTCTGGAAATTTCTTTTCTTTTCTTTCTTAAACTAACAAGGTCCATTATCATTTGATCTCCCCACAGTGCTTCTTCTCAAAGACTCTTTCCTCATAATCTCACAGAGTAAACCTTGGGCTACTTGACACAACAGCCTAATAAAAGCTGTTTAACCCAGGGATGGACCTTTAACTCAAAACAGACACAACAGAGACACTTATTCCCAGGAATTAGGAATGAGAACACAAAAGTTACCACTGATAATATGCACTTTAAGAGACAACACAGGGGGCTTCCCTGGTGACGCGGTGGTTGAGAGTCCACCTGCTGATGCAGGGGATACGGGTTCGTGCCCTGGTCCGGGAAGATCCCACATGCCGCGGAGCGGCTGGGCCCGTGAGCCATGGCCGCTGAGCCTGTGTGTCCGGAGCCTGTGCTCCGCAGCGGGAAAGGCCACAACCGTGAGCGGTTCGCGTACCGAAAAGAAAAAAAAAAGACAACACAGGTATGTGACTGCTATAAAGGGAGAAACAAAGCAGATCAAGAAAGAGAAGCAATGGAACAAGACAAGTAGCCTCAGATAAAGGAAGGCAGAACTCAGAGAATAAGTTTGGTGCCTGAAGTATTGCCATTTCCTCAGCTAACTGCATGATAAAGCCAGGCTCAGCTATTGTTCTCGGGTTCTCTAACACTTCTGTAACCATCCAACACACTTTCTATTGGCTTAAGCTCACTTTAGTAAGTTTTTGTTCCTGGTAACCAAGAACCAGGAACAAAAAGAAAGGCAGTAACCTTATTTCCTTATATTTCCTTTATATATAAAATTATTGTATGTTTATATAAAAAAATTCTTATTCTGATTCCTCTGTATTACTTATTGCCTTCAATGGCTAATGATCATTATTTACACTCATTTCTCATAATCCCACATGATGGCAAATTATCACTCCTCTTATGCAGTGTTGGCTACTTTAAGATGTCTCTCTCATATACAAAGGTTTTTCTATAAAAATCCTCTTCTTTAATTTTCTAAATAATAATAGAAATATAGAATATATCCAAAAGTAATTTCTGAAATGAATAAATTGAGGTTTGATACATAACCTAACCCACAAAAAATAGAAATTATTTTGTTTTAACTTGTTTTCACTTTCACATCTGTATTTATATTGAAATTAAAATTTGAAATGAATTTTTACAACGTGAACTACCATGTGGGAAAAACCAACAAAATTCTACTCAATAAGTATTTTTAAACTGAGAAAACATGACATCAAATTACTCCTGTTTGAGTATTATGAAAAAAGTTTTCATTTATATATGTCAAGTAATAGTAGAAGAAAGAACAGGCACATATGATGGAGGGATGGAAAGATGAAGGAGAATGCAGGTTAAGGATTGATTGTGGTTGCATTTCCTATACTTCATGAAATTATTATATATTACATTTTATATCTAAAAATACCATGCATGTTCATTTCTTTCAACCTTAAGCTATCATTTTACAGTTGAATGAACTGAGCTTTAGGAAACATGATTTACTTTATAAAGATCACAGAACTGGTTGTTAACAGAGCACAGTCTCTTTATCCTTTGTCCAGGGTTTTTCTACTTTGTAATTCTATTGTAACCTAAAAAAATCATAATTCTACTTTCCACATTTTCCTGTTCATACTCTTTCAATTTATCACAGATTTTAAGTACTTGTGACTTACAGTTCTCATGTAATAATAGGAAAAAAAAAACAATGTTGGCTTGTGATTCATCATGCAATGCATGCAAATTAAAATATTCTATGATATTTGTATTGGCAGTTGTTTTGTTATTACTATAAATTAGGAAAAATGTATCTACAGCGTTTTAATACTATTGAAATTCCCAAAATCATCATAATAGAAGAGATGATTATGTATTCTTGCTATATGATACTAGCAGAATATCTGTTTAGAATTACAAGGCACAGAGAACATAAGCATAAGTATCAAATTGCTCAGTTCCTATAAATCTATTGCATTTTTGCAAACATCAAATCAATGCATTTCTTCTTTCAAATCTACTAATTTATGGTAATCTGTACTGCTAGCAGGCTCTCTGAATATCTTTGCATATTAAATACATTTGGATAATACAAGACCAGTTTTTTCATCACTAAAGTAAGGGAGCTCTTTTTTCTTTAATAACAAAAATAAGATACTTTTCTTCTGGTAAATACGGTTCAAAATATTTCCTAAAAGATCATCTTTCAAGAGGAAAAATGACTTCAACATTCAAGGGAAAAAAACATTCTGAAAATCCCAGGTCTTTCATTTTCGTCATTCGAGATAGCCCATGGTTTATATGGAAGGGTGTGTATCATTTCCTCATTTCACATGTGCACTGTTCTTTTGTACTTAGTGCAGAAGCTATGTAAATTTCTCAAGACTGTGACTCTCTAGCAGGAAAATGCCAAGGAATAGACCCTTGACATATACATGTCAAGGCTATAATACATGAGACCCTTCACTCTTTAGGTTTTCTGAGATTGTCTTCTTTAGTCCCAAGAACTCAGGTCAGTGCCTATTCAGCCAAATGCAAAATTCACAGTCTGACATTCTCCAGTGGTAATGTGGCTTGTGGCAAACAAGACGGGATGCACTGGAAGCTATTTCCCTGAAATTAGGGAATAGTGCCACCGGGAGAATTCTGCTTCAGCTATGTTGATGACAGATATATAGATGATAGATACATAGACAGACAGATAGATAGATAGATAGATACACATAACTTGATGTAGTATAGATATAACTAAAGCCAAGAGGTTTTTTAAAACTTATTCAACTTAGACAATAAACATGTAGTGATCAACTCAAGAGGTTATTACCAAATTTTCTGATATAAATGATGATGCTCTTTAGAACTAAACTACCTCATTTCCATCATCTCCAATATCAATTTGCTCTAAGTATATAAGTTCTCCCTATGATTATGACATAGTGTAAAACCACCAGAGGATTTCTACTGCAGATAATAATTTTCAAATGAACATGTAATTAATAGAGACCCACAATGGCCTCCACACTATGGCAGGCATTACGGAAAGCAAATAAATATATGATTCAATACCTAATATTGAGGAGTAATAATGCAGTTACATGTCAAAACATAAAGAAAAAGAATTACATTCTGAGTAATCAGGATTCCCCACCCATATAATAGGTGAAGACTGAAGAGCTGCACGGAGACTATACGTACACAAAGGTTCAGCTTCACTTTCTTCCCATGAAACCTTCCAACAAACATGGGGGATAATTAGTCACTACAGACAAATAAGCTATGATCATCATGATCATTTTAACAAGCGAGCATAAATTATAAAAGGAACATTATATTTCAAATTAAAAGTTAATTAAAAAGGCTAAAAGTTAAAATCATTGCTCGTGAAGAGGTTGTTTTATTTTTTTTTCATATTCAAGAAATGTTTGTTTTTAGACTGCTACAACAATTTTGTGTTTAGCTTTGACTATCACTGAAAATTCTGATTTTAAAATTTCTGCAGTAAATTATAGGGACAGTCTTCTGTATGCTAGGTACTCTTACTCAATTATGTTATTGAGTCCTCAGAATTCTCCCAAGGTTGTACTCATTTTTCATCTTTCTAATACCCATTCAAGAGGATAGTAATAGTCTTAGGTGGGATGTGAATGTGCAGGATGATGTAGATGGAGAGATGAAATCAGTCGGAATCAGCATATCAAGGAAACATGATTTTGAAGCATTTACTAGGAAACTCCTAATTCATTCACATACTCCTCTCAAAAAAATTAGCCTGTCTTATCTTCTGCACAAAAGGAAGAAGCCAGAAATGTTATCACAATCAACAGAGAGGACAGCAAAGTTGTAAGCAACCAAGAGACACTTACCTTTTTTTCTTCTCTTCCTTGTCTAAACCCAAGTAACCTAGAAGATGAAGGAGGAAAAGGTGCATGTCTCAGATAGACAATGCACCCTCCCCTCAAAGCTGAGGAAAGGAAAGAATAAAATAAAACACACTCCTATTCACACCAATGCTCAGTGCCAGGGAGAAGATATCATATTTAAATTGCATATGAGATTAGAGTTCATAACTAGAAACAACTGAAGTTTTTTACATAACCAAAAACTCTAGGAAAATTATGGTATTTTCCTGAATACTCATAAGATCTTCTACTCAATAAGGAAGCAAAAGTACTCAGAGTAGAGTGAGGGTGAGTGGAGAAAAATATTTTTATTTTTGTTTTTATATCTAGCCTGAAGTTCAGACTGTTCAATAAATTGTTATTAAATTATTCCAAAAGGATAAATAAATGCATGATTTTCTGTTCTAAATTTACAAATATTTGAAGTGATTTATGTACTTTCTTTGAACTAGGTTTTAAAAATATTCTGTTTCTTCATAAATCATATCTGAAGGTCCCACATAGAATGTTTAGTACAAAGAGCATTCAATTGGAAGTTGGAAAACCAGTTTTTAACCATAACTCTGTCAATAAGTAGCTCTGTGGTCTCTGACAAGATTAAACCTCCTTTAGACTCAGTTTCCGTATCTTAAAAACTAAGGGTATTGGTTGTAAGGAATTTTCATTGCAAACATTTTATAATTCAAAAAACATTATTTGTCTAATGGATATCCAATGATATTGGAGAAATAAAAGCATGAGGCAATTCTAAAACTAGTGGTCATCGATCTTAAATGTGTAGTTTTATTAATTTTTTTTACAAATATAGATAAGAAAATATAATTATCTAGAAATTTATGGGAATTCAAATTAATTACTAAATATTTTGGTTGGGTAATGTATGAACATTGCCTCTGTAGTTATTGAAAGAAAAGAGATAAATATAAAACATAATTCCCTTCCATAAAGAGATGATATCATAACCATCTAAGCATAATTGAGGAATCCAAAGAATATATTTTAGCACAGTAAAACGGTATACGCCATATCAACAAGCAGTGTGAGATTACTTCAAATTAGGTTGTATAGCAAAATATAGATATAAGAATTTACATATAAAATAAGATGGAGTAATCACAAAAAGCATCAAAGGAAATAAAGAATATGAGACATTTGCTAAAAACAGGTGATAATTTGATATAGCAAAGGTAAGTGAATTAAAGCATTGCAAGAACAAAAGCATGAATCCTGGAAGCCAAAGATACACTAAGTGAATAATTTTTTCTTTTACATCTTCGTAACTTGGGCAGTGCTGGTTCCAGTTGTGATAGAAGAATGCTTATCCAGACTTGGATAAGAAGTTTACGATGGATAAGAATGCTTATCCATCGTAAACAAAGGTAACACTAAACACATTCTATGAAACAACAGTTTTTCAGGCCTGGGACACGGAACACCCCAAGTCTGTCATTTGTTTGATAAGGAAAGCATGTAAGCTGGGGTATAATACAGCATGGCTTTCTGCCTCAGATCCTATTTCATACAACAGCACAAAAAGGTGGAATCCTGACTGAGATCAGCTATCTTAATGGCAGAAGAAACATATCAAAGTTTGGGAGTCTGGAGATGAATAAAATTTTCAAATCAGGGTTTTGGAGAGAAAAGAGCAAACAGAATAAGAGTACTAAAATCTTGCAGAGAGCAAATGGAAGAAAAGTACCAAAAGTCCACATAGAAGTCGTTTTAATGTTTGGCCAAATACATAGCTATGCATGTACAGAGTGAAACACTGTGATGCCTGGGAGAAAATTGTTACTGGAGGGCTATGAGCTAAATGGATGGTTCACACTGTTCAGAAGACATGGGCGTTCCAACCATCTAGTGTTTAGAGATATCACCAAAAGCTCACTGAAACAATTGCAACTACAAAAAGACTATGCCTTTGAAATGAACTCATCTTGCCCCAGGATAAGAGCTGGGGCAAGTGCATATATGTATGCATGTCTATATGTATGTGTGTGTGTGTGTATATACATATAGTGTATATGTATATATATATATATATACACACACACACACATATATATACACACACGTTGCAAGCTAAATTATTTCAACAAAATTCTGATTTTTTTGAAAAATAAATTAAAAGTCACCCTTCAAACTTTAGCAATGACTTAGATGTCGATTAATCTTTGTCTCTTCTGAAATACCTTGAGGATAGCATATGAACATTTGAAAATACTTTGGTTTTCATTCAGATACCTTTAGTCGAAGATGAAATGTTGCTCAGAAGAAAGAATTGTTTTATCTTTTGCCTTATTTTGTTGTGTATGTGCTTTACCAAATCTATAGTATTGTAGGCGTGAGTTTATTTTTCTGTTTTCTCTTTTTACACCACATTAGTGAGTTATTGTCACTCTCATTGACTTTTGCTTTGGCATGTACTCATTTATCTTGCTTGGTTAAGAAATGTTTTCTGAAGGTCTAGAATTTTCAAGCTTGTTAGATTACAAGGAAGGCTACTTACGCTTTTCCCTGGAACCAATGCTACTGTCAAGAGTTTTCCTTTTCTCTCATCTTATACCAATCTGATATCTACTTAATGAGGTTACTAAATGCAGACATTCATAGATAACTTGAGTCAATGTGACATTGACATTTTTTTATTACAGTATACTTGATTTACAATGTTGTGTTAGTTTCAGTTGCACAGCAAAGTTAATCAGTTATACATATACATATAGCCATTCTATTTTAGATTCTTTTCCCATATAGGTCATTACAGAATACTGAGTAGAATTCCCTGTGCTATACAGTCCCTATGAGCTTTGAGTACTAGCACCCTAGCTGCTTTGTTCATTGCTATTGCCTCGGCGGCACAGAGAATACTTTTAATCTAGGGAGGATCAATAAATATTCATTACAAAAAGGGATTTGTAGAATTATCAGTTGTATGGCTCTCTTCTCCTGACTTTTTTGTCCACTTGAACCTATTCTCTTTCATGGTTGAAACACGCGTCTGCTTAGGTGTTTATATATGCATAGGACTGTATGTGTCTTAACAGCTTTGGTAAATCAAATTCCTCCACTGGGTGGGGGGGATCCAGTTCATTAGTGTTGAAAGCCATTACTGAATTTAAGTGTTTTCCTCTGTCCACATATAGATAACTTATATTTCTTGAGTCAAGCATACATTTGTGTTGGTTACATAGAAGTATTAGAATGGGCACTGTATAGTCTAAAAGATGGATGTAATGTATGTTTGGGAAAATACAGGTGAAATTTTAGTATATAGTGATTCAGATCTTGCCCCTACCAAATTATATTATGCCTTAGCTTTTTGCATTTTAAACCCATTAACAAACCACACACACACACAACCTGAAAATAAGATGTATATTTGCTTGCTTATTCCATTTAAAAATTCAGCTATGGGTTGCATGTTCTCATCACAGATAAACTATGTTCAATAGTTTATTCAGTATTATTTTGTTTTGTGTGAAAATCCTAAGGGGCATACTGCATAGCTGAGTATTTCTAACAAATTATTGCTCATGTTATTTACCTCTACATTGTAACATATCTTCAAGAGAAAATATACTTAAGATGTTTTTCAAATTCCTCTGGCAACAGTAGAATAGCTATATTTGATTTACCTATAATGCATGTAGCCATTTTGCAATTGCTTTAACATATTGTGTTCAACATTTTGAAAGTTCCGTACACTTAGAAATAAATTTTTACTTGATTTTCTCCATTTGGGGCATAACCCACTATAACATTTGATTTACCAGTCTACCAGTCTATAACTAAACATATTTGACTTCTTTTCTTTATTGCCAATGGTAACAAATTTTCAAAATTCCTACATACCAGTGTACTAGACTATAGATTGAATCAACACCAGGGTTTTACCTTTTCCAGCCTCTGGATCTGTTCTCAAAATATAATTATTATTACTACCTTTTATCTTAATACTTGGGTTTGTAAAATTGATGTGTGTCCTTATTAACATAACTGGTCTTACACCAGTCAATAAAACTTGAACCTTTAGCAGAACTTCCTTTACCTTCCATCCATTACCAACCCTCACACCTAATATCAGTAAGTAAATTATAAATTATACATTACTATATAATTTATAGTTATAGATTATAAATTTGATTAATTTATAAATTGCTAATTGATTAATTGCTCTACACTTTCGTACTCTTTTTTTTTTTTTTTTGCGGTACGCGAGCCTCTCACTGTTGTGGCCTCTCCCGTTGCGGAGCACAGGCTCCGGACGCGCAGGCTCAGCGGCCATGGCTCATGGGCCCAGCCGCTCCGCGGCATGTGGGATCTTCCTGGACCGGGGCATGAACCCGCGTCCCCTGCATCGGCAGGCGGACCCTCAACCACTGCGCCACCAGGGAAGCCCCATACTCCTTTTTTAAAAAGTTTTCTGAGAATAAGAAACAGCACACAAGTTAAGGAGTCTGGGAAATTTTATAGTGTTATGAAACTGTGTGAGCCTGCTTTTTAAAATTCTCTCAACAATTCCCTTTTCTCATCTTCTCAAGTTGTGACTCATTTCACTTTGTCTATGTGGACATAATTGAAACTAAGTAAAACCTTAACTTCCTTGTGATAAAGATTCTCATCTACTTTTGATGTCAAAATAAACACCATACTTCATACTAGCAATTTAACTTAAAATTGGAATATAATGTAATTATCTGGAACTGCATATGGATAAATTTGGAATATAATGTACCTTTGGGGCATAGTATATTTTCTGCCAATATCAGATTTCATTACCAAGAATGGATGAAAAATGTTGTAAAAATTGACTCTTTTCTATATTTTCTTTTTCTCCACTAGAATATCAGCAATTTTTTCTTACTCATCTTTGTATCTTCAAGATGTAGCACAGAACCTGAACCTAAGCAAAAAGATAAAGAGTGAATATTTATTAAGCACTATAGGGTAGTGATTACAGGGCTCTTGAAATGACTTAATTAAGTGTAGGATTTAAGAAAATTACTTAATCATCTTTGTGTCAAATTTATCACCTGTAAAATGACAATAATAATAGAGCCTCTATCAAATAGTTGAGAGAAAAATTAGAGAAATGACCTGAGTCATTAAGCAGAGAATTTGGCATATAAAAATTCCTTAAACTATAAACCAGCTATTCTGCACCTGATATAATACTTGGAATTTCACCTCTATTATTTTATTTCCTCCTTACAACAAATTTCTGCAAGATAAATAAAGTAAGATTTTCTGCAAGGTAAATAAAAAAAGTAAATTTATATGACATAGAGCCAGAAATTAACCAGAGAAAGTCGACCCCAAAGCTTCTATTATAACTATATTTCATCCTTGTTTAATATGGCTGACATTAAATGATTAAATAGATACAGAATAGATAGGATAGGATTAGATAGGATTCCTTATGACGCAAAACTAGAATCCATTTATGCAAACCCCACACATTTATTTAATGCCCATTACATTTTTAAAATTAATTAATTAATTAATTTTGGGCTGCATTGGGTCTTCGTTGCTGCGCACGGGCTTTCTCTAGTTGCAGCGAGCAGGCGATACTCTTCGTTGTGGTGCACGGTCTTCTCATTGTGGTGGCTTCTCTTGTTGTGGAGCACGGGCTCTAGGCATGCGGGCTTCAGTAGCTGTGGCTTGCAGGCGCTAGAGCGCAGGCTCAGTAGTTGCGACGCACAGGCTGAGTTTCTCCACGCATGTGGGATCTTTCCAGACCAGGGCTCGAACCCGTGTCCCCTGCATTGGCAGGCAGATTCTTAACCACTGCGCCTCCAGAGAAGTCCCCACTACATGTTAAGTATAGGCTAAGGGAAGCAAATGTGATTATAAATTATTTTGGAAGATGTAAATCCATGAAACATAAAGCTGCCAAACAGTTTTTCCCACTCTAAGGTTCTGGCTGAGAGAGGACACATACAAAGCCAAAGCAATATCAACATATAAGCTCTGTCAATGACCATCTAGTTAGAACAGAATTAGATAATGAAGTTGGTGCTATTATTTTCTATTTCAAAATCAAGTCACATGACTAACTATAGATGGATTAGTAAGATAATGGTGTATTCCCCCCAAGTATCTCCAGAAGGACCTCTCTGGAGGGAAGGGGCAGCAAGGCTAGAGTACCTACTGTGTTAAATTTTAAAAGAAGCAGGAAAAAAACACTCCCTGGGATACATCACCTTAAAAATGGTAGAAATATGAATTAAATTGTATATTTCTCTTACCTTGGGGAAGTGAAAGTGGAGGATGCATAGGGAAAACAGGGTTTCCACAATGACACTCTCAGTGAGAAGAATGGTGACATCTGAAGTCTCTCCTGTGGAAATGTTAAAAGGAGAAATTAACAGCCATCATCCAACAGTCTGATAAACTTTCAATTACTCGTTCAGGAAGTACTGCTATACAGGTATCAGATGAATGAGAGCTCCTGGTATACTGTGATGATGTAAATCGGTTTTGTAATGTACACTGGAAATTGATCTGAAATAATACATGAATTGGGGAGAAAGGGAAGAATATCAAAGCAGAGATAAACCTCACAGATTTAGAAGGGAAAAGGGTTTAACTTGGTTGAGCAGATTTTTTAGGTCAGATATAGATGGAAAAATTTAGTGTAGACAGCAGTCATTTTGGACCAGGCTTTGTCTCTCTGTCTCTCTGTCTCTCTCTCTCTGTGTCTCTCTCTCTCTCTCTCTCTCTCTATATATATATATATATACACATACATATATATCATTTTTATACACATATTATTTATATGTTTAAATATACACATGTTTTAATATTTAATTAATTAATCATTTGTTTATATAAAGTTAATCTGTCAAGATTGGGAATAATAGAAGGAGAAATTGGAAACTGCAGGATTTCTTAGGGAACTAACTGCTAGAAAAATAAATAAAAGTGTCATGATACACACAAGATTTGATGTGGGTATCATATAATCTTTTATTTAGAAAATAAATAATAAAATTACAGGTATAAAAACAAAGATTAGAATGAAATAATTTTTTGACAATAGATTAGTTAAAACTACATTTACTTTCAATAAAAAGAAAAATTTAACATCATTTGAAAAATATATTTTAGTATTATTTCAATGTGTATGCATTTTAATGCATTTTTCCAATGTGCTATTAATCAAGCAAGATTTCTAGAATGTCAAGAGAATTTGTGCAATCTAAATATGTAATCAGTGACTAGTAGCAAAGTTTATTTATGTATCCATGTATTTTCTGGTCATTTTTATCTAGCACTTGTTTGATTGAGGAAACAAGAAGATTTTTGCTTCACTGCTTAATGGCCTCTCCTTTTCCAGTTTGCAAAAAACCCTTTTGGCTAATTCATATCTGGAACTATGAATTATTTGTGATCTTTTACTTAACTTTCTATAGAATACTGTCTACAAGGATAATGAATGATAATATGGATAATAATAAGGTAATACTAGCATGTATTCTGTTTAATAGTTCATTCTGTATGAGGCATTGTTTTAAGCACTTTATAGGCACAATTATTTTACTCTTCACAACCAACAAGTAAGGCATACATAGTGGTTTTCCAAAGTTCCGAACGTGGAGACTGACTCACAGATTCATTTTATTTTGCTTTCAGTGTGCCTATCTCCAAGTTCAACATCTTAAACTTGGCTTTTCTGTACCAGTGGGAGTCAATTTTCTTCAGATACTGGGCCTATAATTCCACTCTTTGGTTCTAAGTCTGACTTCACTGAAAACATCTAATTAAAAGAAAAAAAATTTTAATTTGGACTATTAGGTTTATATGCTGGATTTTTTAAATTTTTGTTTGTTGGTTAGTTTTTTATCAAGCATCAGAGTAAAATTCAGAAAAAAAAACTTGATTAAAATATTCTTTATAAGATACAATAAGAAAATAGTGTTTACTTTTTATTCCCATTTTATTTTCTTTTTTAATTTTATTTTTAAATGAGCATATCCAAATGACAGAAAATATTATAATTAACTTTCATGAACCTATTGCTTTGATGTAATAATTTAACACTTCGCCATATTTGCTTAATCTATTTTTTTGTTGTTGCTGAAGTTTTATAAAGCATGTTTTTAATATTGTGGCACTTTACGCCGCAATACTTGATTATGCCTCTCTAAAAGTATAGATATTTTCTTATAAGATCAAAGTGTCATTATCAATGCTAACAAAATTAACAGCAATAATTTAATAATCAAATCTTATACCCAGCCCATACTTAAGGTGTTTTTCTGACTTTTCTCTATGCACACTATACATATTACAATTGATATATTCTAATCAAAGTACACATAGTACATTTAGAGGTTATGTCTCTTAAATCTGTTTTAATTTTGAGTATCACCTGCACCCAATTTTCCTTCCATTGACTTGCTGAAAGTCTGAGTCCAATTGTCCTGAATCCTCTGTATTCTGAATTATCGTATTGTGTCCTCTATTGATTTTTGGCCTTTTTCTCTACCCCCATATATTCTATAAACTGTGAGTTAACACTAAAATTTTACTTATTATTTTTCCCTTTGTTTTTTTCCAAAAAAAATTAACAAAACTTCATATAGAGTGTACTTCATGTTATATCAATCAAGAGGAATAAAGTATCTGGTTGTCCTGTGATTGGGAAAGTTAATTTTGTTGGTGGCTTTAGTTGCTGAAAACTGGATTCCTAGGTGGTAAAGTTTATTTTTCCCTATGACCAACAAATAATCTGTTGGTAAACTTTAGCATGCTACGAAGAATAATTTTCTTATTAACATTCGACCTAAATTTTTTAGCATTCACTCATGCTACTTTTCCACATCAATTATTTCATCATTTTTTGCAAAATGGTGATTTTGTTAATTTAATTTTTCCTTCCACATTCATTAACTGACAATATTCTAAAAAAAGAGGCTTACTCTGATCCGAGCATATTCTTTATAAATCATAAGCATAAAAGTAAATAGCTACAAACATATTTAAGTACATTTGATGGTAAAAAAATTATTTGGACATCTCAAACTAAAAAAGAAAAAAATTATTTAGTATTGCTAACCAGTTCCTCAAATTCATTTCTTTGAACTCTCTAAATTTAGCACATGTTCTTTTTATAATAAATATTGCAGATTTATATGCATAATCACAATAAAATCCATACTTGACTTTATATTCCTCA
The DNA here is from genome assembly GCF_964270905.1 of Leucopleurus acutus. Classification (NCBI taxonomy): domain Eukaryota; kingdom Metazoa; phylum Chordata; class Mammalia; order Artiodactyla; family Delphinidae; genus Leucopleurus; species Leucopleurus acutus. The sequence continues at coordinate 58,097,314 of NC_139160.1, forward strand.
CATAAATAGCCATATATACATTTACAACGAATAAGTGTTGAGAGAGAATATATTTTGAAACAATCTAAGTAACATCATTTTAAAGGATCAATCTTAAAATGCTATATATCTTCAAATAATTATGTAAAATCTCACTGTGATTATCTCCAGGGAGTATACTTATTATTTTAGAAGCATCTGCTAAAAAGAATTAGATAAGAAAAAGTAACTTTCTGAAACCTGCTTTTTATCAGCATCATTTTGACAGATTCAGGCTACCTACAGCCTCAGTTCACCCGAAAGGCAATGATATAACATTTATGTCAAATGTAATATAAGCAAATAATCAGCAGTGAAGCTTGGAAGAGTAACAGGAAAATATAATTTGGGGTATACGGTTTTATTAAATCAAATAATGCCAAACTTTTCTTAATACACAAGAAAAATTGAGGTGATATTGAAAGTTGGCAATATTAAAGATATATTTGTATAGTTAAGGAAATATTACAATTGTGTTTCACTCTAAGTTTTTAATCTTCAGTAATTATGGCTATCAAAAATCACTAGTTATCTTTTTTTTTTTTTTTTTTTTTTTTTTTTTTTTTTTTTTCCGTACGCGGGCCTCTCACTGCTGTGGCCTCTCCCGTTGCGGAGCACAGGCTCCGGACGCGCAGGCTCAGCGGCCATGGCTCACGGGCCCAGCCGCTCCGCGGCATGTGGGACCCTCCCGGACCGGGGCACGAACCCGTATCCCCTGCATCGGCAGGCGGACTCTCAACCACTGCGCCACCAGGGAAGCCCACTAGTTATCTTTTTAAGGCATGTAACATGATCATATTTGCATTATATAAATTTAACACATTTGTAGAGAATTTACAATATCATTACCTGGTAGTTCAAATTTACTTCAAATTAAGCATATTTAAAAAAATTCTTTTAGCCATCTATTCATTAAAATGACAAAAACTAAAATCTAGTAAGTATTAATTAGACATTCACTGTCTAAAAAAACAAAGTGCCACAGAAGCCACAACAGTAAATTAAGCCATGGCAATAAAAATGGTCAACACGTAAAGGATAAGCGATATGTCCACACATCTGCAATATAAAGAAGTATGGGTGTAATGCATATTCTCATAACCAAGGTATATAAAAAATAAACAAATCTTACTAACTAGAGCCAAGTTTCTCATTTTTGGAGTGAGACTTATATAGATAAACTGAATGATCAAGTGGTAGTAGATTAGTGCTGGCGACATCAGTATAAACTCGTGTTACTATACATACAGATGGATACATTTAAAATATTCATGAATATGTGTATATACACAGGTTAGCATATACACATATATTTCCTTCTGGTGGAAACACATTCTGGAAGCCATGACGTCCCAGCATCAACAAGCACATCCAGTGCCTAGAATTCTGTTTTTAATGTCGTTCTCCAGTGAAAGTGGACCAGGGCTTCTAGAAAAATGGCTAGGATTCTAGAGCTGGGGCAGCAGATAACAATACAAGCCTGCAATATATTTTAATAACAGAAAGTAAGAAAATATTTACCCCCCAAAAGTATATCTATCAAAGAAACCAGTGAAAGAGTTGCAAATGGCCAAAGCTGGACATTTTGAGCTATAAAATACAGTGATATTGGATTGTAAGCCAAAGTATACAGTAAATATCCATGTATCTATACTGATATAAGTAAATAATTGAAGAAATAAATAATACGAGGGAAGAATTGGCTGCACGTAGTACTTCTTTCCAAAGTGTACTGTATGGAAAGGGAGAAAAAAGAGTAATTTTAAAAAGAAAAAAACATAATGAATTCAGTCAGGTGATCAAGATTAACATCAACAGTAATAAGTCATGTTGATTATATATGTGTGTGTGTGTGTGTGTGTGTGTATATATATATATATATATATATATATATCCATCCTACCCTATATCCTAATATCTGTATCTATATCTATATCTATCTATCTGTCTTATTTGTTCTGTTTTTCTAGAGAACCCTAACTGATACGAAATGAGAGTACTAATATTGTTATTCTTCAATTTGCCATGGTGTGTACATTTTATGGGGTATTCTAAGTCTTCAATCCCTGTATCCTTGAGAACCAAGATTTTCAGTGTGGAAAAAAGGGGATACAGATGCAATACAGAGATGTTTCAGTAAAAAGCTTGTAGTTCAGTGTTTCAGTTGAAACTACCTGTACGAACACAAGTATTTTACTGTGTGCGTATCATATATTTTCCTATATATAACAACTGAAATGCCTAGAAATAGTGATCAACACAGTAGCAATGAACATTCCTAGAGATGGGATTGTGGTCATAAGATGCCATCTCATACATAAAGAGAGTAGTGTTTCTTAGAGAAATGACTACTCCAGTTCTGACACACAAAAAAATGTGTTAAGATTAGCCTGGCGTTTCCTGTTAAATCAGATATCAAAAAGCTTTCACTGTGTATTGGGGTACTGTCAAAAGGTTAGAAAACCAGCCTGAAAAGTTTTCTGCTATCAAATACAACACCGTTTGAGCTCATTAAGAATAGTAATTGCAGTGAATTAAAACCTATCAAATGTGTTCAAATCCATCAGTTTATAAAGACATTAAAAATATTAACCTTTATAGAATAATAAGCAACAATTTTAAAACCTTCAAATATAGAGAACAAAACATACAAACAAATGAAATATTTATACTGCCTTTTCTCTATGAGACATACCACTGCATAAACAAAGGAGGATAAGTAATTATTTATAAAATTATTCTGCATATAAATAAAAATATATAACAGGATTACAATATTACCAATTGTCAACCTAACAAATGAAAGGATCTGTCAATGAACACCTATGACTACTAATGTCATAAAAAGAAGGAATAGCAAACTTATGAGATTCCTCATGAAAGAACATTGCATCTTCCAAAATCTGGATAAAGGAATACAATTGGAGTCCTACCTAACTTCTGGGCCTATATGTCAATGCTCAGGAACTAAAAAGGACAGAGGAACATGCAACATGAGTATGTAATCAACAAAACCCAGACCATGGGAAACTCTACAGGCCAAAGGGTACAAGCACATCATTAGATAAGGTATAAGAAAGAAGTCAAAGAATGGAGGGTGAATCTGTAAATTAAAATATACCTTAAAAATAACAACTAAGAACTTTATCGTCTAGGTTTACACATTTAGATAGTAAAACTATAAAGAAATGTAAGAATTGATGACCAAAAAGGACTGGGTTGTGGTTAGTTACGTAGGAAAGGGAGAACTCAATGTTGGGACAGGACACAGGGAGGCTTTTCATGGATGGTTGCCAAAGTTTTATTTCTTGAACTGGTATTGGTTAGATTAGTATTCACCTCATAAAAATTCATTCAACTATATTTTATTGTGCAAATTTTTTCTGTATCTGTGTTTTATTAATAATAAACAAGGTTCATACCAAAGAATATATTACGAAGTCAGTGATTATATACAATAATCTCATCCATTTATTCCAAATTGACTTATCCAAAGGAGATATTTTATACCTCAATATAATTTCAAAGATAGGGATATTTTATATCCCTCTAATTATTTGATGTTTGATAGGGAATGTTCCATTTAACATTTTAAAATCTTCATGTGCATTTATAAAATTTTAAAGAATACTTTTTATTCTTAACTAATAATTTAACTCTTTTCTGTAATTTAACATCATTTCTAAGGTGTACTTTCCATGCATTGGCTGAGTATTAAATTATTCACTATAAATACCATTCGTAAGACAGAATACTTTGGTTTGGGCCTACCTAACATCCTCAATTCCTTTTTGGAAATGTCTCCTGTCAGCCTCTCTTAGAGCCCAGAAGAACAATGTGGCTCTCTGTCCCTGGCACCAGGCTTGGGACATGTAATCCACATTTAGCCAAGCCAAGAACCAAATCCTCTTATCCACAGTGTTTTTATTGGTGAAACACAAGATGACACAGTCCTAGTAAATCTGTATAGAACTAGCTCCTGGCCACAATGGTTATTTCAGGAATAGACATATTATCCACTTTGTAAGCAAAGTAAACCATGAAAATGTATGATAATATACTAAAATAGAAGCCCTCCTGTTTTGCGAGCTTGCTACCTAGAAAGACTTCGAATTGGGACTGAGGGCAGTAATTCTGCCTTCATTAGATGCTGGAGAAAAGCCAATATGAATAAAAGTATGAGATAAAGAGAAAGGACTCTGTTTCTGGTGATGGTGTTTGACACCCAGATTAAAACAGAACTGCTGACATTACAATTCTTGGCTTTCCATTTAAATAATATAATTGCATATTTTGCTTAAATCTATTTGAGTTGGATTTTGTGACAATTGCACTATTATATTTGCAATGTTTCATTCAAATAATGGCATGTCCAAATAGCATAATTGCTTGTTATGACAGTTACCCTTGAATGTGATTGAACATGTCACAAACAACTGATAAAAACATTTGATTAAATATTTTGTCAAACACTGTGGCAGATAAATAATATTTGACAAGATTATTGTTACATTTTCCATCTTATATCTTTGCTCATTTATTCAAAAGGCTTGTAATCTCTACTATGTGAAGTACGTGGCTCCAGATATGGGACATGTGATCTATGTGGGATCACTCTAAGACCAAAGGGATATAACAGCAAGAGATATAAAGTTAAAGGTAAAATTCTTGCTTTCAAGAAGCTTAGGAACATACACACACACACACACACACACACACACACACACACAAGTCCTAAGAAAACGTGAGTTTGTAATTGTTAATTGCCTAATTGTTAACGTCTCCTTCATTGAACTATCTCACCTCTTTGGCTTCTACTACTACCTTGAATACACCATAAAATCCAGTCACTAGGTATCATGTGGGTTTGGTACAGCATTTCTTTGGTTGGGTTCCCTAGAGGCAGAGTCTGAGATAGAAACTATTGTTCAAATATTTAGCAAGATACTCTCAGTAAAAGGGAAGTGAATAAAAGAGGGGAGAGCAGGGAGAGAAAAACTAAGCAGGAATGAGTACTTGGCTGGGGACTAACTAGGTTGAACCACCTGAGGTTTATGGAACACAATTGTTACCATAGACTTAACTCCTTGAAAGCAAGGGGGAGGAATGTGTACCATTCGTGTCACTCAGTCACTGGCTGAGGAGGTCTGGGGTGGATGCAGCTCTGGGGAGCGCAAAGCACAGGGTCCAACTCGCTGGACAAAAGAGCAGCTGTGAGTGGCTATTAGCCAACACTTGCAGCAACTAGGAATGAATATCGTGGCCAAAGGGGATCTAGCAAAGTACCCTCAGAGTCTACGCCTCCACATCGATCCAGGCTAACACGGCTGCAGGAATGCTGTTTCTCCCTGTCTAGGCTGCCCATCAAAGTCTACTGTGTCAGAGAAAGTTGAGCACTGTTCATTTGTTGCTTATACAGCACTTCATGACTCAATATCACTTATCACAGTATAATATAATAATGTGCTTATAAATGTGTCTTCCCCAGTCTGAGAATTAATTAAAGATAGTAATTAAGTGTGATTAATCTTTATTTCCCCAGTGCCCAACACAGTGATGTGACCTCATGTTATTATTGATTGCATATATGCTAATTTTTAATTGTTTGAAGGACTGACAAAACGATAAAGACAAAGCTGAAATTTTGAATACATAGTTCCCTTGATATAGAACGTTTTAGAGCTGGGCCTCTCAGAGTAAACCATTGACCAGACAGATGACCTGGAAGTTCTTTTAACTCTCCAAGCCTTAGTTTCTTAATGTAAAATGCAGGGATGATAAATATTGCTACAGGCCTGTTACCAGAACTAACAAAGTTAATGCATATAAAGGGTTTTTCACAATGAGTAATAAACAGTAAGTGTTGAACATATACTAAGTAAGATTTAGCTTGTATTACTGATGATTTTACTGAAAGCCATAACGATTGCAAGAAAATTTTAAATTTCAAAATCTCATGTTGAAATTTAATCATTTAAGTAGTTTTAAAGAGTCAACAGAAGGGTAAGGAATGTTAGACGTGAATTTGATATTTTCTGTATACTGTGTTTTATTAGCTATTCAAATTTGTGGCACATGACAATATGTATCATAGATGTTGCTGTTTTGCTGTAGCTCCTGGTATCATATATCCTCTCATTGCTGAGGCTAGAATTCATCCTCACTGAGGTCAATTTAACAGACTAATGTCATCCTGTTATTGGTCCCCAAAGGAGAGTTTCATCATTTAATCTCAAGTAGCTCTATTAGTTTATAAAAGATATCTAAGGAGTGACAAAAAACACGAAAAAGGAAGTACATTGTATAATAAAAAACCTATCTCAGTTTTGTTAATTAAATCAGTGTTTTTAATCAATTATCCCATAAGATTGTGCTCACTATATGATTCACACTGCTAGACCATCAGATTGCTGCTAAAATGGTTTTTTGAATGCTGTTATAACCTAAAAATGTGGTTTCAAGAAATAAAGTTCCCCATCTCAAATTATACCAAGACACTGATTTTAAGACATTGATTATTACAATAAATTATTTTTTCTTCTGAAATCTTTACTAAGAAACATTATTAGAAATTTAAACATCTAATTACAGATAAAAGGATTCTAAATATTATACTTTGTCTTTTATACCCTATTTCATATACACTATTCTTTCTCTACAGCTTATTATGAATCAAAATTTGGGAGTATATCGATTAAAGGTTTAATTTATATGTGTAAATCAGAGAATGGTAAGAACTGCCTAGTTTTCCATTTTCATTAAAAGCTAAAAGTGAATTAAAAATAGAGTAAACTGTGTTGGATTTAACCACAGTTTGTTGGTCTAGAGTACTATAATATGCATGAGTGTGTATGTGTGTGTGTCCTTTATCAGATAGCAGAAATCTAGAAATACTACTGTCCATGGAGCTTGAAAAAAATGCATGTCTTTGTGTTGAGTCTGTCTCTCTTTTTTTTTAAATTTTTTATTGGAGTATAGTTGATTTACAATGTTGTGTTCGTTTCTGCTGTACAGTATAGTGAATCAGTTATATCAGTTATACATACACATATTCTTTTTCTGGGGGGCTGCGTTGGGTCTTTGTTGCTGTGCGCGGGCTTTCTCTAGTTGCAGTGAGCGGGGGCTACTCTTCGTTGCAGTGCATGGACTTCTTATTGCGGTGGCTTCTCTTGTTGTGAAGCGCGGGCTCTAGATGCACGAGCTTCAGTAGTTGCAGCATGCAGGCTTAGTAGTTGCAGCACACGGGCCCTAGAGCACAAGCTTAGTAGTTGTGGGGCACAGGCTTTGCTGCTCCACGGCATGTGGGCTCTTCCAGGGCAAGGGATCGAACCCACGTCCCCTGCATTGGCAGGCTGATTCTTTACCACTGTGCCATCAGGGAAGTCCTGAGTCTATAACTCTTAATCTCTGTATATCCATAACCATATATATGGTTATTACTGTATATCCAGTACATAGAGGAGAACTGGACTCAGAAGTTGCTCATTGAATGCTTGTTGACTGACTCACAGATTGACTTAATACAACATGTTTTCATGTAAATAAAAAAATGTAAACAAACCATTCATATTTTTGTTATTCAATCTAGCTGTTAAGTCTATTCATATCTTCACAATCCATTGTCTAATGCCTTTTTGCATCAGCAGTCTTTGTTTTGGCCTTTTGCAAACTGTAAATTTCATTTTTCATAGCAAAAAAATTTTTTTCATTCGTTTATTTATTCATTGAGTCTGGTGACAAATACCTATTGAATATTTATTACTTGCCTGACACTATGCTAAGTGCTGGAGGAAAATTACATAATTCTGAATATTTACAACAAAAACAGAGAATATCAAGTCATTAACTAGTAACTTTGCAAATTAAAAACTAATACAGATGATTCAGGTCTACTAATGGATGACTCCCATAATGTGATCGTATGTGCTGGAGTATTTATACTACAAATTGATTAGAAGGCAGAGCCAATGATGCCTGCCTTTTCTAATCCTACTTTCAGACTTCACCAAGGAGCAGAGTGGATGTTGTAGAATAGTTTATCAGAGCTGATTTCCATTTTCTTACCTCACCTACATGATTCAATAAAATTAAGCATGTTAAAATAACAGGCGTTGAAAGGTATTTTTAAAGGCTCAGTTTTTACATGTGCACAATTACAATACTGAATTTACCCATTTTGGCCCCTTCTCTGAATTCTGTCTCCCAATTTTCAGGATTTATATTGCATATCTATCTTTTTCAAGTTATTTTTGAGTACTTTATCTTTCCCAGGCTCTGATCTGAGCAATATTTCCCAGATATATTGTGAATAAGATATTCAAAGCTTCTGGTTTAAGGCAACTTATATTTTAATTGGGAAGACAAAGTAAATTTAAAAATAGAAAAATATCAGGTCATAATAAGCTCTGTGGAGAAAAATGCAGGGCAAACAGTCAGTGTATTTTACGCAGGACGGCGGATAGTGAGCAGGGATGACGGTAGTGAGGAGTTAATGTTTTTTGTTTTTTGTTTTGCGGTACGTGGGCCTCTCACTGTTGTGGCCTCTCCCGTCGCGGAGCACAGGCTCCGGACGCGCAGGCTCAGCGGCCATGGCTCATGGGCCCAGCCGCTCCGCGGCACGTGAGATCTTCCCCGACCGAGGCACGAACCCGTGTCACCTGCATCAGCAGGCGGACTCTCAACCACTGCGCCACCAGGGAAACCCAGGAGTTAATGTTTGATCAAAGACCTAAGTGATGTGAGGGGGAGCATTGCTTGCTGGGAACATAGTGTCTATATGCCCTAAGGTGGAAATAAACTTGGAATACAAGAGATACAGGGAAAATGTTCCACATGCGAGAGAAGGGAGCCTTAGGGAGAGCAGGAGAAGGACACAATAAAGTTCTCCTCTTGGCTATTGTTGGACCTGCATTTATTCACTTTTTATAACGTTGGCAAGCCCCAGACATACTCTGATATTCTTCCCCTTTCTTTATCATCCCCAGCATTTATTTCTTTAAACATCAAGCCTGCTCCTAAGTAGCCCTAAAACTGTTTCATATAAATTAGGGGCTTCTTTTTCACGGGTCTGCTTAGACCTAAGGAACAGTCAGAGAAATGGGGAGTCTAAAGTTATTCCTGGATCCATAAAGCTCTCTTTTCTTAGAAATTTAGAATTTAATATTTCTTAGGTATTTAGTAATACCTAAGAAGATCATTCTAACCAATATAAAATTATGTGTAACCACCTCACTTTAAAATAAAATGCCGTGTCAATCTGATACTTACAGTAAGATAATGAGATTTCCACTTTTCTTTTGCAAGAGGACGAAATTATTTAACGTTCTTTAGGGAAATTCTCTAAACTTATGCTGCTCTTCATTTTCACCCTCCAAGTTAGATGTTCACAATGGAAATTTAAACAGTATTCTGTAGGATGCAGAATAGTATTTCTATCCCTTTGATCACGTTCCTATCACTAGACAGTTATTACTCAATTATTGAAAATAGAGTCCTTATCCTGAATACTCACAAACCAGGAAATCTTTGAGGGTCCTGTCATTCAGCCTTTGTTCTTGAATACGCCATCCATGGCCATGATACTGATACTGTAAGAGTAAATACAAATAGAAAAAGAAAAAATTCTCCCAGTTGGAAATAAAGGAAGAGATCTCCCGCCTCACCTCGCCCTGCCTTCCTTTTATTAATTAATTTATTTATTTTTGCTGTGTTGGGTCTTCGTTTCTGTGCGAGGGCTTTCTCCAGTTGTGGCAAGCGGGGGCCACTCTTCATCGTGGTGCGCGGGCCTCTCACTATTGCGGCCTCTCTTGTTGAGTAGCACAGGCTCCAGATGCGCAGGCTCAGTAGTTGTGGCTCACCGGCCTACTTGCTCCGCGGCATGTGGGATCCTCCCAGACCAGGGCTCGAACCTGTGTCCCCTGCATTAGCAGGCAGATTCTCAACCACTGCGCCACCAGGGAAGCCCCTGCCTTCCTTTTATTAAGAGTATTTACTTAAGAACACTTGCAAATGTAAGTTCTTTCTCTGTGAAATGTATGTAAATATTTTTTAAATATTAAACCTCTCCTCGGTTTTAAGACTCAAGGATGTCTTTCTAAAGGACCTTTGAAATGCAGTCATTAAGACAGATAGCACCCCAATCTCCCACTCTCTGTGGGAAGGTAGGAACCTAACTTCAGCAGGCACCTTGCTCAAATTGCAAAATGACCTCTTGTCATAAAGGTAAGAGTAGTTTTTCTTTCTCCAGGTAAAGCCACTTAATTAACAGAGATATCACCCCTATTACCAAGTAAAGTTAAGACGAACTACACGTGACCAGTGGTGCTGTCAAGTCCTCTTACTTCTGGACGGGTTATTATTTATCTTGAGAACATGTGCGTAATGGATGGTATCTGCTTGGCTATATAAAGGTGTGAGATTTCTTTAGGTCTTTGCAATCTTAGTGGATTGCCTGGGATGTACATCACATTCTGGTCTAATGCTTATTTAATAACAATACTGCTTTCTTTCTCTTCTAACTTGGTGGTGAGGTTTTCTTGGTCGGGAGAAGATTTGGACTTTAATTATATTTCTCCAACAATCCTGAGCCAGGTCTGAGATGGAAGAATGGGGTAGTGTTTGATTGCGAGTGATAGAATGGAAGCTGACAGACATTCAAAGAAACAAAATCACCAAGTTGAGGAAAGGTATTATAAGAGTGTGAATCTAAAAGTGCCGATACCAGGTTCAGGAACTGACAAATGAATCAGAGATATAACAATGGATTCCAAATTGTGATTTGACGACTGAACATAGATTTCCTAAAGTGCTGTAGCCGGGGGTAGGGAGTGGTGACTTCAGCCCCGAGGAAGAGCGTTAATATTGTTCTGACATAGTTGAGGCTTTGCTGGAATCTTGTATCTAAGAAGTACGTTTTAAAAAGCAAAGTCCTTATTTTTTTTTTCCTGGAATAAAAACCTTTATGCAGTTCACTTTTGAGAGTACATCAGTGAGGGAGACTTCATCAAAATGCCAAGATAGTTTCCCAAATAACACTTGATATACCCAACAGGTAAAATTAAATAAATAAATCTTTGAGTTAGTAATTTTATTTTATTCTTTAAAATTAGCAAAAAGGAAAGAGAGATTCAACCAGTGGAAATAGACTCAGGGAAATAGAATATATTTGTCCTTATTCTCCCTGACATGATGCTAATAAAGGAAAGACAAGCAATTATTTGGGCACTCTGAACATGTAATTACTATTTTTCTTGCCATTTCTCCTTCTCTCTAAAGGGACTCACAGCTTAAGTCCCTTTAATTAATGACCTTAGGGGACTCTTACTAACATACGAGTCAGCACATAATTTTTTTGTGGGGTGGAGGGAAACGATTATTACCTGATTTTATACCACAAGAATAAACTTGGGTTCCACTTTTATACAGATGGGATTCTAAGTTCTAAAGGAATATCCTCAAACTATAATATCTCAATTGGCTGTCTGTCCTTACTGGCAGGAGGATTAGAGAATCTAGCCAAAGTCTGGGAGGGTCAGCAAAGACAGAGTGAACAAGCAAGTCACAGAATAAGTAGGATTTGTGGTCTAATAGCTGGGAGAATTTCTGCTCCACTTCAGCCGATGCGCTCTGTTGTATCAGTGGGCACAAATTCACAGGTGTGTGCTTGTGTGTGTGTGTGTGTTTTCTCAGCCAGTAAGCAGTTAAGTTATAGTTGTCCTTATTTATAGTAGTGCTTGGGGACTGGGATTTCTTGAGATTTATAATCAGACGTGTGACAGGAGATATATTTGGAACAGGAAAAGTGAATTTCATTTGTGAGTATGTGTGTGTGTGCACATATGTATATAGTATTTATCTTTTCATAAATTGAATAATTTGAAGTTGCATTTAATCCAAGCTCATTACAATTTTTTATATGTCTGCCTTGCATGCTAAAGAAACAATTTAAATGTCCATTCTTATTTCTAACATCTCATGTAATAAAAAAATAATTCAAATTACCCTAAATGACTTTGATTTTCTCATAATGTGAATGTCTTGTATGATGCTCAATTACCTTATTTTGCATAAATATGACATAATTAAACTTTATTGCTTGTAATTTACACCCATGGTTAATCATAGCTCAAAGGCCATGCTTGCATTCTACACAATGATTTAAAATAAAATGCCTTTCCAAATGAATAAATGTTCAGTATTAATAATTGTACTTGGAAGTGCTTTTATCCAAAACTACTGGTACGATTTATTAGAAATAGTCAATGTCAGTAAGTGGCATTTTAACAGGCATTTTAATAGCAAACCATTTACTAAGTAGAATATAAAAGATTTGGGAAAGTAACTCCTTGTCAATAAATGCAACTTTTGTATGTAAATTTGTTTATTACTGGAAAAAAAACCTTGCCAAGTTTTTCTTTTTAAATATTTGACACCTGTAGCTTTATATCTGACCATTTGTAAAACATAAAAATATTAGCAAACAGCTACACATCTGAAACACTTAAATTGTGTAAATAATATAGATGATGATCACATTTCAGTCAATTTATCCTAAAGCATAAGTCCATCGTTTGGCAATTTATCCATCATGAAAAGGATACCATAAAGAAGAAAACAATGCTATTTGGGAAATATATTTTTTGGTTACTCTGGAATATGTCAAAAATGTGCAGCACACTTGATTTTGAAGGCATCATAACACTCATTAAAACACAGACTTAGGCAAGTACTTTAGGCAATCACAACGCAGTTGCGATTGAGGAAAAGCGAACCGTGGGGGGTGGCCAGGTGCGTCTCTGCCACCACTTCCCTGCACTACCCCTGCTTGAGGAAGGCAGCAGTTCTTCCAGCTCAGGCAGCAGCAGCCTACTTCTCTAACCGAAGGTAAGGAGGGTAAAGTTAGAAAACCAGAAATCACACTAATGATTAAACAAAGATAAATTAATATTGGTGCAAGGTTAAACATGTCATAGAACTAAAAGGAAAAAAAAGGAGCACTGAAGCAGCTGCAAATAACCCTAAGCAACAGAGGAAACACGCTGGCATTGCCAGATCTGGAATCGTGGTGGAGGAGACCTTTGACCCTGTTTCTGGGGCAGAGGCCGCTGATAGGAGGATGCTGGCTGGTGCTAGCTGGTGCTGGTACCTCTGAAGGGATAGGATATGAAGACGGTTCTGGCAGAGCAGCAAGAAGCTGTAGCTAGGACCCAAAGGCCGCTTCAAGGTGAAAGTTTATTGCTATGGCAACAGCCACAGACTTAAAGCAAAAGGGGAGGGCATCTCCCTTATCCCCTCCTCTTCTCTTTCCAGCCTTTTTGTATTGCCCGTAATTAGGCCCCTGACAGACAGCCAGCAAAGGAGACATCAGCCTGCAGTCTCCCAGCCCAGCATCACAAAGGAGCATTTAAAAGGTTGGATTTGGAGGAAAGAGGAAATAGCTTAATTATCTGCCCTGTACTGTGCCTGAGAATCAATCCCCCGAGGGAATTAAATGCTACAGTCTCCGTGTTACAGATTTTGGAAGTGGAATAGATTTAAAATCAGGCTTCGCTAGTCTTACTCACTGCCTCGGGCTATGGCAGCGTTTTTGGCTAAATTGGAATAACGCGACCTGGATGAATGAGAGGCTGTAGGCCTACCAGGCAACCCTAAAGCAGTGATTGCATCACCATGACAAGGTGTTAGCACTGCTAAGGAGCAAAGGTCAGGCACAGGCTGACAGCCAGCAAGAAACAGGGGCTAAATTCACCCAATAACCTAAGTGAACTTGGAAGTGGATTCATCCCTCGACCCCACAAAAAGGAAGCTGTGGCCCTCTTGACATTTAGTTTCAGCCTTGTAAACCCCAGAGCAGAAAAGGTAGGTGAACCACTCTGTGTCCTAGACTTCTGACTCACAAAAACTATGAGATGATGAATGAATGCTGTTTTAAGCCACTGAGTTGGTAGCGAGTTGTTAGGGCAGCAGTAGAAACATAACACTGAGGGCCACCAGGGGGTATGTTTGCTTCAATCTTCATCCCCTGCTTCTCATCACTTTGGAAAGGTTCAAAATTCTAAGAAGAGAAAGAGAATCTCTTTCGTAGCTAAGAGTGCAGTGGGTACCCTCAAATTGCAACCTGGGATGTCCCTTCAGAAGGAAAAGCTTCACAGGCCCCATTCAGCCTCTGTTCTGCATATAAATTATTCTCATACTCAGCTGTGAGTCTATTCTAGTAAAATGAAGACTAGGAATAAAGCCTATTCCCTGATACCCTGAACCGGAATGCTGGCTGTGTTCTCCAACTCATATACACCAAAAAAAAAAACCCCCAAAACCGAAACAAAAACAAAAAAAACAGAGGTTGCCAGTTTGCCAGGCAATTCTGGGCTTGCTGGGAAAGAAGCTCAAATATCTATTATTCCTAGAGCTAAAGTAGTGCTTTGATAAACAAATTTCCCTTTCAGCATTATAAAATGTCATTACTTTTGGCCTAGAGACAGCAGTTACAATTATTCTGGGGGTCCTGGATTCTTTTATTAGATTGTGATTGATGGCCATTTGATACATATTATTTGATCTGAACATTTGGGGGTATGTAAGCCCAGTGCAAACATGCAGAGCTGCTACCTGGACACACTCCATGAACTCCTGCTGGCAAGCTCCATAACTGTATTTGTGGTGTATTGCCAGGTACCCACCATACTTATAAAGCTTGTCAACATTTTATAGTTGAAATAAGAGAAGAAAAAGTACTCGGTCTTCTAACAAAAGATTTAACATAGACGGGGTCCTGTGCAAAACTATTGCATTAACAGTGGACATTACTGATGCTTGGACCCCCTTCTGCGGAATATCAAAGTTGAAACAGGAAAATAGCTACTACTGCACAGACAAGGTCTAATATCACAACTGTGACTCAACAGACTGCTGTCATTATGGTACCTGGTATGAAGCCTTGGATATCGCCAACATTTTTTTTTTTGTTTTCTTCCCAAAAAGATCAGGATCAATTGGCTTCCATGTGACAATATCTCTACGCACTCCTTTCACAAAGCTACTTGAATTATTCTACAGTATTTCATCAGCGGATCAGACACGTTTAAACACAATATGACCTATTGGTAGGTGTTGTTGAACTGTTCTTTGCATTGAAGGCATTCTGATGCTGACTTGCACTGAGGAGATTGCTCACACTGCAGTGATTAAAAAAATGGTTAGACCTTAAATGAAGAGGAAATTCAGACCCTGTTGCTCCAATGTCCTCCACTATGAAGTGGAAATGGCACATTCCACCAGGGGCCAATCCAGGTTCCTAAGGCCTTGGTCAATTTCAAGAAGAGGCGGCAACATACTCATGAGTTGCAGAACCCGTTCCACTCACTGTATTACCTAAACTACTTGTACAAAACGACCCTGCTTTTGAAACTTGCCACCTGATAAGATAGCATGATTCACTGATAAAACCAATGGCCAGAATGGGATATCTAGTGGAATGCCATGCCATAACTTGAATATAAAACAAGCCATCTTGAAACCGATTGAAATATGTCCTCAGGCAGACTCACAGATCATCACTAATAATGGCTTTAGCTCTATGAAAAGACCATTGGGACACCAAGATAGTGATGACTAAATATATAGTGATATGATGTACATGTAACTTTTAGACACACACTCACTCTCTCTCAGCTGGAATGTGTGTCTTGGGTAACAATTATACAGAATCCCCGTGCTCGTGAAGGACATGACAATATATTCTCATTTTCCATTTAGATTATGAGTACCTTGAACACTAAAGGAGAATTTCACATCATATATAACCTAGAAATGTCCACGCATAAACTATTCATAGGAGGTATTTCTAGAAGAAAATTATAAATTTATATGTCACGCATTTAAATTTTCAAAAAATTACATAATATCTCTCCAACTTGATTGTATGCACTATGGAAACAGAAACACAGTTTACCTCTGTATGATTTCCTTGAATCGACTACCTCAACTTTTAAATATAGTAGATAATAAATGTACATTGGTTGGCAGGTTCAAAGATTTACCTGTGTTGTGGCCATATTCAGTATATTAATAGTAGAGTTTTATTATTCTAAGTAATGTACTTATTTAGGTGTATATAACACATATACCTGATACTAACAAACAGAATATACCTTGAAAGTACAGTAAAAGAACTTCTATCAATCCAGTCAACCAGAGTTCCTCTACTCCTCCCTATGACCATTCTTTCTGTTTGTATACAGATTCCAGAGTAAACTAAATATTTTATCCACCAAAATTATTTTTTACCCAAATAGGAGCATAGAGGCACATTTCCCTGCATTTTCCATTTACTACCGATATATATATTTTTTTCATTCCATATTAATAAATATAGAGCCTAGAATTGCTTCAGGCTATTTTACCAGCTACATGATATTTGTTTTGCATTTCTTGTGTGTTTATTTGTGTGTATAGAAGTGAATTAAACAGACAAAATTCCCACTATCAGGGAGCTAGCAATGTAATTAGGAGAGACAGTCATTTAATAAATACATAGTATATTTGATGGTAATAAGTGATGTTCAGGAAAAAACAGAAAGGTAAGAGGAATGTTCAGAGATAAAGGTGATAGTGGGTTTGCTAGCTGCTACCAGAAAACTACCAAGTTTTCACTGAGAATGTGACATTTGGCAGAGATCCAAGAGGAATGAGGCAGTGAGCTGTTTGGCTCTCCGGGGGTTTGCATCTTCAAAGTGGGAAAAGCAGGTAAGAAGAACTGCAAACGTTCATGCTGCAGCCAGGAGGGGAGAGTGACTGGGGCACAAGGAAGAAGAGAAAGATTCTTGGAGATGGAGTCAGCTCAGGTAGGCTTTTAAATTATTTTATTATAATAGCTTTTACACGGAGGGATAAGAGGAATAACGGAGTCCTGGATATATTTACATGACAGGAATATCCTGACCAGACTTAGGCACTGTCAGCCACACTGTGTGTCTTGTGTAAGAATAGACTATATAAAGGTAAGGGGAGAAGCAGAGAGAGTAGGTGGCAGGTAATTTCAGAACTCCAGATGAGAAATGACAGTGGCTTGATGGGGTGGTATCAATAGAGATAGGGAGACGTGGTCGTTATCTGTGTATATTTTGCAACCAAAGCCAGCAAGAAATAAGGGTAGATGAGAAGTGGTATATGAAAATTAAAAAAGTGTCAAGGATGAGTTCTCAATTTCTGCCCAGAGGAAATGGAAGGATGGAGCTGAGAGGAAGATAAGAAGCCTTACTTGGGGTTTGTAAAGTTTAGGGTGACTAGTAGTTACTCATATAAACTAGGTAAAAATGGTAGTGAAGGTGTGACAGTGAATTTAGAATTCAATATATGTGAGTATAATTCACATATATTGAATTCTAAATGTAGTTAAAAGCTAAAAAAATACTATAGATTTCAGAGAAATAGTGTTTTCTGAAAATGAGTAAAGTACAAAGAAGCTTATTTTTTAATTTTTTCCCCCTTCAGGATGTCATTTTCACATTTTGGCATTATCCAAGCACATACTTGTCATTTCTATCTAAAGAATAGCAGTTCTGATTTAACTCATGTAATCCACCATGGTCTTGCAGTACTTGAGATTACAAGAAAAAAGCTTCGGAAGACCTTTGTTCATATAAAGACTCCTGCTTTTATTGATGTTCATCAATTAACACAGCATCCTATCTTTCAGGACCACTACTCATCAAAGGTCAGTTTAATAATCTCCATAGTATTGTCTTTACCTAAACTTTGGGACATCATTAATTTTACTTCCTTATTATTCATTTTCCTAATATTCTGATTAAAGTCCCCTGTAGTGACCACTTATTTGCATCCTATTGGTACAGGTGCACACACATGTGCGCACACACAAAAATTTTGTCCACACGCACCACCCGTCTCCAGTTTTACCATGCCTTTCCTTTGTGATAAGGACCCTATTCTTTTCTATCAGATTATACTATTAAGATTTTTATTGCTGCTGTAACAAGGTAACACAAACTCAGAGGCTTAAAACCATGGGTATCTATCACCTCACAGTTCTGTAACACAGAAGTCCTGGTGGGCTCATTAGTTTTGCTTGTTTCTCTGCTCAAAGTTTTACAAGAATGAAAACTGAAACAAAGTGTCCACGTTGGATAACTCAGCTCTTATTAGGAGGCTCTGGAAAGACTCTGATTCCAAATTCACTTAGGTTGTTGACAAAATCCAGTTCCTCGAGGGAGTATTACTAAGGTCCCCATTATCTTGCTGGCTGTTAGCTTGTGGGCTACCCTCTCTGCTCCTGGATGCCTCTTTCTGGTCCTGGCACGTGGCCCTTTAACCTTGGAATCTCTCTGACTTCCACTTTGGCTCTATCTCTTCTGCCTCCAGCTGGAGATAGTTTTCTGCCCTTGTGATTAGATTGGCTCCATCTAGGTAGCCCATAACACTCTCCCTAGTCCCTATTTGTAGATCCATAACCTTAAATACCTCTGCAAAAATCCCTTTTGCCATGTAATGTAACCCATTACCAGGTTCCAGCGATTAGAGTGTGGACATCTTTGGGGTACCATTCTGCCTACCACACATACACATCTCCCTCATAACCGCTTTCAGACTCATCTTTAACATTTCATCTTTGATTAGCACCTTCTGTGCTCTTCACCAATGCCTCTGTGAAATCCATCCTTAGTAATTTGGATCTAACTAATCTGTGAGCTACTGACCTTTCCGTGTATGTATGTGTGTGCATGTGTATATATATATATATATTTCCTTTCCAAGTCTTCATGTTATTAGCCTCTTCCATGTCTATTCCTGCGCTGTTCCCCTTCGTAATTTTATTGACGATAGGAATTGTGCCTTGTTAGTAAACTTTGGCTCTTCAAAATATACAACAAAATCAAGAATCCACATCTGTCTACTACCAGCTTTATGTGGAGGTCAAGACATTTAATTCCATCTTTGATTCAGTTTTAAGAACTCTTTAAATGCTTTTTGCCTATGTACACTATCATCATTTTAAGTCAGTGATCCTATAGACAGTCTCTGTGCCAAACATTCTTATACTTTGGGCAACATCAGTATCTTTCTTTTTTTTTTCTCAATTCTAAACTAAGTTCACATTTCTTTATCTGCTTTCTGAAGTGAGATTTACAGAAAACTTGCAGAATGTGGCACCAGATGTGCAGGACCCAAAGGTGAAGGATTGCAGAGTGTGCTGCTCTACAGAGTGTATGAGACTTGAAGACAAACAGCAGACTATTAATAAGCCTCTCACAGATGTCACTGTGAGGATGACATCAGAAATGCACATTAAGAACAATTTCCAATCTAAAAATTACTAGGAATGTTTTCAGTATCTACATCACTTCTTTACTAGAAATCCTAAATCAAGATCCTACCCAGTTTGATATTTTTAAAATAGAAAAAAGTATTTTTAATTATAAAAGAGTATTTAGACAACAGAGGTGTATAATATGAACATGAAATAATCACCCTTAATATTTTGATGAGTATATTGTATATTGATATACACTTCTCTATGTACATACATATGCATATATGCGTATGTATATACATATATATGTGTGCATATATACATATGTGTGTACTTATTGATAATATATATATTTAAATAAGCATACACATAACCACCTAATATGTATATTTTTATATGCAATCAGCATATCATATAATTTTTTTAAATTAGCATCTATTGTGACAATATTCTTTAGCAATACATCCTGAGATAAATTGCTGTACTTATCAGCTGAATCGTTGTGCCTATCTGTAAATATTTTATAGAAATGCAATTTGGGATGCAAGGAGCATGAACATTTAGAATCTATAAATGAATTTCTAAAATCACTTTAGGATCTGAGGAAAAAAGAGAGTTTTAGTTTGTTTATTAACTGTAAGACCTATAAGAGGAAGAGAGCAAATATTTCTAAAATAGAGCACAGTATTATGACCACAGAATGTTGAAGTATTTACTGTGGTTAAATATTGTCTCATCACACTTTTCAATAATAATTATACACTTAGTTCTAATTACCACATCCTCTGAGTAAAGAAACCAATAGAAGTAGCTCTTCTTTTTCAAAAATAATTTATTTTACTCAAAAAATAATGCTTGTGACAGAGAATTTATGAATTACCAAAATATACCCCCCAAAAGGTAGCAAAATAAAGTTAGTGAAAATCCTATCACTACAAAAATTATCACCACAATAATTTGGCCACTTTAATTTCAGATTCCTTCTTTCTTCCTCTCTCTCTCTCTCTCTCTCTCTCTCCCCTCTTCCCCTCTCAACTTCTGATGTCACAATTCCATCTCTATCTCTGACCTTCCTCCTTCCTTTTTATAAGGACCCTTGTGATTGCGTTAAGCCCACCTATAGAGTTCTGAGTAGTCTTCCCATCTCAAGATCCTTAACTTATAATCACATATACAATGTCCCTTTGACCATGCAGGGTAAAATAGTCACAGGTCCTGAGGATTATTCTGTGGACATATTTAGGAGGCCATTATTCTCTCTACCATGGAGTCTAAATAAGAACCATTTGGAAAGATAGTTGACATTTTATGTCATAGTAACTAATAACACAATCTCTAGAATCAGATTTTTGGTTTCTAATCCTACTTTAATAGCTGCCTTACTTTCTGTTACAATTAAGCTATCTAGGCCTTAATTTCCATCACATTATCACTTATAGAATTTATTAAAATAACTTCAAAACACAGTACAGTAAAGGTACCTGACTCATAGTAAACTATCGTTATTATCAATATTAAACAGGGGCTTCCCTGGTGGCGCAGTGGTTGAGAGTCCACCTGCCAATGCAGGGGACATGGGTTCTAGCCCTGGTCCGCAAAGATCCCACATGCCGCGGAGCAACTAAGCCAGGGCACCACAACTACTGAGCCTGCGCTTTAGAGCCCACGAGCCACAGCTATTGAAGCCCATACGCCTAGAGCCTGTGCTCCACAACAAGAGAAGCCCGCGCACCGCAGCAAAGAGTAGCCCCCACTCGCCGCAACTAGAGAAAGCCCGCGCACAGCAATGAAGACCCAACGCAGCCAAAAATAATTTAATTAATTTTTTAAAAACTTCTGTGCTATTCTTCACATCCCTTAGCTCTTGTCACTTTTAATCTTGGGTGCCATCATGTTCAAACCCTGAAATTACTTTTATTAATAAGTGAATTGAACAATAGTGTCTCCATATCCCTATGACATATTAAATAAGACATGAAGTTATTGATCTTATCAAGAAATTGAAAAAGGTTGTTTCAATGTAGCATTATGTAATGTAATATGGGTATATTCTGAATCTCTAATGGTTGTCAGTTTTTACTCATATTACAGAGCAGAATCAAAGATGCTAAAAATGTCTTGGGTATTAGGTATAGGACATAAAACAATTTTTTCTCAGTGATATTGTGGCAGCTCTAATCTATGCACATGTGGATTTTGCTCAACTTTGTATCAAAATACAATAAAATTTTGTATTTTGAAATATACTTTGAACAATCTAACACACAGAGGAAATAGATGTTATTTACTGGGCCTCCTCCAAAGCCCAGCCTGTGTCAATTATTCTCTTCTCCCAATTTGTGTATCTTGGATAAAAATATAAATCAAATTTCAGTGTAGATTTTTTTAATTGTAATTTAAAAGTTATAACAGTAAAAATTTCCATCAATCTAAAGCTTTTTCCTTGAAAATTTATTTAGCTGTTACATACTAGGCTGGATTTTTTAATAAACTTAAATAAAAAGAAATCATAATGAGCATTTTTTCATTGAAACATATTTGTTCATGTCTCTAAGACCCTGAGCTTCGTAAGGGTCAGAGTTATGCTTTAGAAGTTTTGTGTCCAGTAAACAAATACAATGCTTGACTCAGAAAGATTTATGCATAATAAATGATTTATTTATGCATAATAAATATTTATTTTAAAAAGATTTATTCATAATAAATGAATGCTAGCTTTTTACAATTATTCTGCTTAAGAAAACCCTACTATGTGCTGTTTGGGAGACAGTGGTTTAAGCTGGGGGTTTTTTATTTAGTTCCACAGCTCCAGCCAAAACAGATCTCTGAATTGAATCTAAATGCTCTCTTGGAAGGATGTGAGAATGGACTCTGCTTAGGTGTTGAGGTTCAAATCCACATTTGAGAAAGCATTTTGAAAATTTACATATAAAATCCTCAAATAAATCTGCCATTACATGATCATTCCCAATATGGAAGTCGCTTGAAGAAACACATTTATTTCCATGACCTCGCCTATAAATACAAAGATTGCAGTTATACATCAAGATTTTTATTCATTGTGAATACTATCTAGGAGGCAAATGCATTTTATTGAACTGCAAATCAATGAAATAGAATTAGTTAAAAACTAGATGACAGATTTTAATTAACTCCAATTATAGATGCTGTATAACAGTTATGATAGATCACCTATGTTTTTAAACCTTAATTCTATTTTTAAGAGATATTACTAAACACATTCTTTGGCTTATTATTTTCCTTCATTATTTCTCTCTTCACTTTAATATGGCTAACAATCTTCCCAACATAAAGATTACAAAAACACCTGTAACGTTTTTTTCTTCTACTAGTTATTTGTTACCTGTAATCTCACCTGACTGTCACCTTTGACTTCACTCTTTCTCTTATACCAACATCTGCCAGTTATGGTTGGCTATACCTTCAAATATACCCTGATAGTACCAATTCTCATCACTTTCACTGCTAGTGCTATGCCCATCAATATCACTCATCTACACCACTACAAAAAACCTTCTCACTGGTCTTTCTCCTTTTACCCTGCTCTCTTCAGTCAATTCTCTACAAAACATCCAAGGTAATTATTTTAAAACATCACATTGTAGCATTTATCCAACAAAACTGTACTGTGCCTACTCATCTCATTTAAAGTAGAACCAGAAGTCCTTACCATGACCCTGAAGTCATGACATGACCAAGCGCCACACTGTTTCTTGGACTACCCCTCACCGACCCCAGGTTTATGACACTAATCTGCTTTCTTTGCCTCCTGTCAGCAGAACTGGGTTCTGATCCCCAAATATCTAACCCATAAAGGTCTTTATACAAGCATGAAAACATCAAACTCTCCATAAAGCAGGAGAGGTAACGCTGGACTACAAAATGTTCACCCTGTTATCTTGTGCAGTTGGGTGTGACCACATGACTCATCTCACAGGAGAGAAGACAAGAAGAACATACCATACCTAGACACAATTTGTCGCAAACTATCACACCTCCCATCTGTTCTTCTAAGTCCTATTCATCTTTCCTAAAATGATTTACTCTCCCTTAAGAGGCCTACTTCCCCTTTCCCTTTCCCTTTCCCTATTAAGATGATATTTAAGCCTGAATTCTAAGCCATCTCAGATAGTTACTCTGAGATGATTTTTCCCTGGGTATCTCCTATGTAATACATGAGGAATACATGTTAATAAACTTCTGTTTGTTTTCCTCCTGCTAATCTATCTTTTATTACAGAGGTCTCAGTACTGTATATCTATAGTACTGATGCATACTTCTCTACTAATATTTGAAAATAGAATGCTATTATTTTTAAGAGACATTGTTTCCTCTATAGGAATCTCTGTCTCCTTTGGGATGAAGACCATTTAAAATGTGGCTTTTCGAATACCTATACTTCTCCACTCTCCTCTTCCTATCAATGAACATTGAAATTATTTTACATATCATCGTCTTCCTCAAAGTCTTAGGTTTTGTTGAGAAAGAAGGTCTAGTATTTTTAGGTATATACCAAGGTTGAATTTTTTTTCTCCCATAGAGGGCCAAAAAGTAAATATTTGGGGTTTGGGGGAATATACTCTCTATGTCATCACTACTCACATTTGCTGTTGTAAAGCAGCCATAAACAATATATAAATTAGTGGACATGCTCTTGCTTCAATCAAAGGTTATTTATAAAAAACAAGCAGTGGGCAGGATTACTTTGCTGACTGCTGATCCGGATTAGTGACTGAAACTTCTCTACACTACATCTCTTTTCAAGACTTCTTTAGAATTTAAATCATATTAAAAACATATTCCCATCTATCATCTTCCATTTATATTTATTATAAGATTCTTTCACAATTATTGTTTATGAGTCTCCTTCCTTAAGTTTCAAGACTATATATACATGTTCTTTTTCAGATTCTTTTCCATTATAGGTTATTATAAGATATTAAATATAGTTTCCTGTGCTGTACAGTAGGTCCTCATTGTTTATCTATTTTATATATAGTAGTGTGTATATGTTAATCCCAAATTCCTAATTTATTCCTCTCCACACACACCCCTTTCCCCTTTGGTAACCATAAGTTTGTTTTCTATGTCTATGAATCTATTTCTGTTTTGTAAATAAGTTGATTTGTATCATTTTTTAGATTCCATATACAAGTACTATCATATAATATTTGTCTTTCTCTGTCTGACACACATCACTTAGTATAATAATCTCTAGGTCCATCCATGTTGCTGCAAATGGTATTATCAATATTTCATTCTTTTTTTATAGTTGAGTAATATTCCATTGTGTATATATACCACATCTTTTTCCATTCATCTGTTGATGGACATTTAGGTTGATTCCATGTCTTGGTTATTGTAAATAGTGCTGCAATGAACACTGTGGTGCATGTATCTTTTCGAGTTAGTTTTCTCCATTTGTATTGGCCGTTGATATTCAGAATATCAACACATACAAGTTCTTTAGCAGCCAACAGAATGCTAGATGTATGAAATGAAGTGTCTTTGTATGTGTGTGTGTATTTGTCTGTATGTGTGTGTGTGTGTGTGTGTGTGTGTAAGTTCGTGCATAACCTAGTTTATATGAAGGTACTCAAAGCTTTTGAGAAGCCTCTGTTGATCTTCTATCCCTATGATGAGAGGACTTGTTGACTCAGAGCCTTTACCCTTTTGTCACCCTGCTGAAGAACCTCTGGTCCCATTCTCAGCACAGCTGCACCCCTGCCTGTTTTACCTTCCTAATATTTCTCCCCACTTCTCCATCTTATTTGTCAAGGTTTTATGGAAAGGATTGGCTATGTAATGTTTTGAGTAACTGAATTTAATTTTTATCTCTTCCTTAAGATTGCAAGTATATTAATTATCTAAATTGTGTTTTTAACTCCCATACTACAATGCTTTGCACATCCTAGTAGATAACCATGTCCATCTTTAAAATAGGAATGGTAATGCCTGTTTTATCAGTTCTCAAAGATCATAATATATAACAAAGATGAAATTAAAAAGAAAAGTGATTTTAGAACTGTAAACTAAAATTTAAATGCAAGTAGGATTTTATATATAGATATTGTAAAGCATTGATATAATAGGCAATATGAGATTAGATTATAAAACACAAGACTACCATTTATGTATTGTTCATACTAATTTATTATCATGGACTATACTTTTCTCAAAGAAAATGACACTTCTAAATAGAATCTCTTGAACAACTGAAGATATTAAAGACATTATTAAAAGAATGTCATGTAATATATGAAAACTGTATTTTAAAAGACATTTCAAAAAGTGAACAATAGAAATAACTTTTGGGCAGTCAAAAATGCTTTAAAAATCTCGCTAATACTTTCTGAATATTTCATGTCAGGGGAAGAGCACACATAGTTTTAAATTACATTCATTTCCCAGAAACAGGTATTACCTATCATCTTAACTCTCTCTTGCCTGTCAAGACATGTCACACTACTTTTTAAGAGTAAAGCAAAGAGATCTGTCCATAGCTATCAATTTTTATCCCATAAGTATTTACAAAGAAAAATGTGTTTTTCTAAGAACTCACAGATTAGTCTTGAATCAAATTGCCATTTCCTCCAAGCCCTATGAAATTTTATGGTTTAAGAAAAATGAAACAATTTCACTCACTAGAGAGAATATCATGTATCTTATGTGAAAATACATAATTTTTATAAAGATTTTGTTATCCTTTTCACAGAAAGAGAAACTTTTCATGTTAAGATGATGATGAAAAGACAGTGCTGGTATACTTGCAAGGGATCAGAGACAAAATACTTTTATTTATATTTCTATATTCTGAGATAAAGAATATAGTTATATAATTCAGTGTTTTCTTTAACATGATATAGATAGAAAATCATGTTACTCTTCATCACTTTTTATTATTCCTAAAATATTTAAATGAGCCAGTGTTAAGTAGATTAAGAGAAATAAAATGTACTTTCAGTTACCTAAGTAGAGATGAAAGTGATGATTAGAAGGGAGAAAGTTGGAATGAAACCAAAAGTTATAGGATTTCAAATGGAAATTCTCTTTAAAATTTCTGCTGTGTAGGAACTTATTTTTTTTCAACCAACATAGTTCCATTTAACTGGATTTTAGAGAAATTATACCTATATCTGTATTAATGTCTGTATCTATACATCTCTCTTTATCTGTCTATTGAAAGAACATATCAATGATTTTCATGATATTGTGCATGTGTGTGTGTCTTTGTGTGAAAATCTAATAACTGTATGGCAAGAACTGTATGAACTTCTTTTTGTGTCATCATAGTTTTCATCACCTAAGAACTTGGTGTGCAAGACCTGTAGTGAAGTGGAATACAGTCTGTTCTTACATAGGCATAATGTGAGTGTTATTTACTGTAAAATTAATAATGTGTAAGTTTTCTTAATATTTTATAAATTTGCTTTCAAAGAATTGCATTACCATACAGTTTGCCTTTCTCTCTCTCTCTCTCTCTCATAACTGGAGAAACTGTGTTATCAGCCTATCATCACAGGTTACATGCTTTTTAAAAATGTAACAATGTTTCTAATACTGTACTGTGAATAGAACTGTAATACTGTATGTCACAAAAATTTTATAACGATTCATTCATTACTGTATAGATTAATGAAGCAATTATATCAATTACACTAGACTACCATAAAGAAATCATACTGCTGCTTCTTCATTATCAATACATGAATTGTTATACTTGTAAATAAACATGAATTTCTTTTTCACATTATCTTTTCAGTTTTGATGTCCAGTGTTAGTAATACAGATAACATCTACAGTGTTTTATATCAAATAAGACAATATTGATGTAGGTAATAAAGATAGGCAATTCATCTTTAAACAGATGATGAAAACTTACAGTATCAATAAATACAGAACAGTATTGTGAATGTATTCTCTCTCTCATATGATTTTCCTGATAACATTTTCTTTTCTCTAGCTTACGTCATTGTAAGAATACAGTATATAATACACATACAAAATATGTGTTAATCAACTGTTTATGTCATCAGTAAGACTTCTGGTCAACAGTAGGCTATTAACAGTTAACTTTTGGGGGAGGAAAAAGTTAAACTAGAGTTTTGGGATGCACAGTGTTTGGTTCTCCTAACCCCTGAGCTGTGCAAGGGTCTACAGTAATGCAGTAAATAGCATGTTTTCATGTTTGTTCTTGTTTACATATTGTATTAGCTAAAACACCTCCAATCATGATCAACATTAACCCATTAAATATATATCTGGTTCTTAAACAATAGGCAAAATAAAATGTGAGCTGAAAGGATTATCAAAATCGTCTAATCCACTGTTTTACAAATTCTATTCCATGGTACCCTAAAGCTAGGGTATTTTTAGATGTAGAAGTTTTAATTAAGGTAGTCATTGAGGAAAGGCTTGTTGTGTTTCTGTAGCTTAAAACTGGAGAGTGAACCTTTTGATATCTTCTGACGTTCTTAATTTACTGTTGAGAAATCTTACGACTCCAGAACTTCATAAATCATTGGCTATTGTCTCAAAATAGCCACTTAATAGCTGAAATTTTATATCAACTTTGGGTCATAAAAATAATAAAAGAACAATTTTTATTCTCATGTAGAGCTAACTGAATATTGACATATTGTCTAGTTCTTAGCAAGCAGGTATGTTTAACTATTTTTAAGAAATGACAATTTTATTTAACTTCATTTTTATGTGCATAATTGTGGCTAAAAGCCAAAATATATATTCATTGAAGAAAACATATTTTTCACTTTTACTATTTGGAACCAAATTGAAAATTTCTTAATGCAGATTTCAAGTGTACATTTTATTGAGAGCAATAGTCAAGGATCAGCCAATAGAAATTAAGAAATGGTCCTTGAATATATGTACAATGTAAAGTGGCCATTTGCAATAAAATAGTGTTTATCTTGTAAATTAAGAATAATATCATGACCTGAATCAGTAGCAGGAATTAGTAAGAATTGTGTAAATGTAACTGTGATTTATTGCTATCTACTTTTCTAATTTTTGTCAACCACATACTCCTTTGACTGTGGACATCCATATATCCATGCATCATTTTTTCTTAGAATTTTGAGTCATTATACATGTAAATACATGAGTGTTTGTGTACTTTATGAGTGTTTGTGTGTGTGTATGTGTGTGAAATAATTGTTACAAAAGAAGCTAGCAAGCATATTTAAAAGAGTTTGTATGAAGCGCTTTTAAACATAGTCCAAAAAATATTTTGGCTGTCATGACTGGTTATTACAACACAAATCATGTGGTGGCCTGTAGCTGTTGAAATCCCTAGCTGCTGAATGTCCTAGAAATTAAATTATATTTTTCTTTTTCTGCACTCTACAGAATTTGAGGCTGATCTCTGAGGTTAAATCATTTTTTTGACCTTGAAGATCTTTCAAGAAGTATTCATAAGATGCTGTCTCTGGAGCCTTCCACTTTAAGGTAACAAATGATCTGAACTATGTCGCTAGTGAAAAAAAAAAGCAAGAAAATGTTCAGCTAACAGAATCCAAGCTAACATGATTTAGATTCCTTTTCCTAAATGTTTGCCCTTTGTTCATTTTCTTATTTATAACAATTACTCAATTTCTTACCAAAATAAAATAATAATAATAATTCCTAACACTTTAGTACCCTGGAAAAATATATGAGTGCACTTAAAGTAGTAAGCATAGGCATTAGGGGAAATGTCTCTCTCCTACTTATGACTTTCTTGAAAAGAGGTTTTCTTTAATCATCCATAGGCTTGAGTTCCAACATTCATTTCTGTGGATGAAGATGATCTGAATTCTCTTGAAAGTGAGCAGCGATGTTTAAATTTCTTAGTTGGTTAGAACTAGTTTATTACAAGTCCTGTATGTAGGGTGAATTTGTCTTTTTATTTTTTCAAGTAGATACATGTGGGAAGTGATATTGTTAGTAAATAGGTCTTCTCTACAAATTCAATTTTTCCCTCAGAATTTTCCAAAGATTTAACTGGGAGTCTAGTGATCATATATTTTTTCTCTCACAATAGATAATTTTAAACTTCAGTTTTATTAGTAACGTAGGTGATATTAAGGTTCTCTAGTAGTTTTTCTTTCTTATTTTTTAAATTAATTCTATATTTGATTGGGGAAGGGGTCTAGTTCCTCTTCACTGGGCTTAGTCATAGAAGTTTATCATAATAATAAAAATAAAATATTTACTTAATTCTTCATAAGTTTTATGGTAAACTTTAAATTACATAAGCCTATTCCCAATTTCTCTTATGAAAACTGAGTGAAGAGTTTATACATAGTAAGCTTTTTTCCAGCTTTACTGAGATTTATTAACATACAACATTGTATAAGTTTAAGGTGTACAGCATAGTGATTTGACTTACATATATCATTACATGATTACCACAATAAATTCAGTGAACACCCATTACCTCATATAGATATAAAATTAAAGCAATTAGAAATCTTAGGATTTGCTCTCCTAAGAATTTTCATATATAACATACAGTAGTGTTAATTATATTTATATTATACCTTATATATATATACACTAAGCTTTTATTTCTTATTTTCTTAGTACGGTATAGTTAAAAGGTACATGTCCTGGTTAGTACTTGTTGTCAATTCTATTTTTTCTATTTTACATATAATGGCTGTTCTTATTGTAGACTATATAAGAACAAAAATCATGGAAAGTCCTAAGGGGATTCTGGGGTGCAGCTCACATACTATAAAATAATGTGAAGTTAGTAAACAGAGAAATGAATAAGATAAAGTGCTTATGATGCAGATAGATCCACATTTGTAAATGTAACTAAGTATTTAATAAGTGTATGTAAACTAATGTGCATTACTATGTTAAAGTACCAAATATGATAATATACAAAAATCTGCTGAGAAAATCTAAAAGCTCCATGAATCCTGTGTATTTGCTTAAAGAGAATTCACATAGTGGAGCAAAGTATTTTTACCAAAGGGACTGTTAAGTCAATTTCCTGATAGTGGTCAAGGGAATATATCTGGTGAGTGATGTATTTTTAATTTTGTATAAGTGAAATAAAAATTGCTTTTGTATGTGTGTGTTCATGTATGTGTGTCTCTGGGTGCATTGCACTGAGTGAGACTGCTCTATCAAATCTGCGTGACTTTTAAAATTAAGAATTAAGGGTTCAAAACATGAATTGACATGGGGAGTATTATGATTAGTGAAGTAAGTCAGATAGAAAAAGACAAATACTATATGTTTCACTTCCATGTGGAATCAAGAAAATAAAACAAACAAATGAACATAACAAAATACAGGCTCATAGGTACAGTGGACAAACAAACAAACAAAAAGAATTAAGGGTTCAAACAACTAGAAGAAAAATAGTGGCAATGATTTTTTAAAATTCTGACTATATAGAGCACTAAACTAACAGTACTACTACTATTACTAATAATAAAGCAAACAAAAAAAGAGAGATGTCAAAATGGGCCCTATCTCTTGAGGGCAACATGGTATTTTGATATTCACTGACATTCAGCTAGGTTTAAACATCAATTTGACTGGCACTGGCCTTCCAAAAGTATTTATGAACCTAATCATTTTACCTTACTTCAGGATATATCACTCAGGTGCAATTTTGTCCCCAAAAGAGCATCAGAATTTGGTTGTAGTGCCTTCCCTGTAGTGCATAAATCCATCAGACTAAGGACTTTGTATTTAATTCCCCATTATGAGGGGGCAAAAATACTAACAAAAAGACACAAAACCTTCTCAAAACCTTTAGTGAGAGTGCTTATTCCCCAGACATCCTCATGTGGCCACAAGGCCCCACTGCATTTGTAGGTGTCGTATAGATAGATAATTGTTTGTCCTTGAGGTATTAATATTTAGTTATCTGGCTGTGATACTCCTATCAATTTGGATTGCTTATGTGTAAAATATACAAATTTTGTTTCTGGAAATCAGGTCTCAACATTGCTGTCTAATTTATCATCCATTTGGGGAAATCCAGAATTTCAGCTATATTATTGGTTTTTCATATTTTACCCCTGTATTGATCAAGACAATGGAAATCAAAATAAGACCATGGGACTATACCTGTTTTGCTCATTATGTAAAGCTCAGAATAT
Source organism: Leucopleurus acutus (assembly GCF_964270905.1). Taxonomy (NCBI): domain Eukaryota; kingdom Metazoa; phylum Chordata; class Mammalia; order Artiodactyla; family Delphinidae; genus Leucopleurus; species Leucopleurus acutus. Next base: position 58,128,745 of record NC_139160.1, read on the forward strand.
GTTCATTGAAGTTTACTAATTCCTTAATCATTCTTTTGTTTAAAATATATATTATAATCAAGATCTCTTATTACTAGGAAAACACTGACTTAGCAAATACCTGAACTGCTTAAATGATATCAGAAGCAATTCCCCTTAAAGAAAAAAGTTAATTCTAAATCTTGGTAAAGTAGTGTGATAGGATATTAAAATGAAAGATTGAGCTGAAGCACAATAAATAATATATTTTGAGGTGATGTATTAGAGACTATAAGAAGTATTCCAGTATATTTTATTTTTTCTTTATTATTAAAACTCCTAAAGCTAGGTTGTGTTACATTTACAAAATATAAAAGGCCATTTTTCAGTTTCCCTTGCTTTTGGCATAGTCATAGAAACAGGTTGTAGTAAATGGGGTGAGTAAAGAACTGGAATGATGTAACTTTGGGGAAGAGGTCTTAATAGGAGGAGGCACGCTCTTTCCCTTATGTTTTTCCTCTTTACTGCTAGATCTCTGGATACTTACCCCCTAGAAGTCTTCATGTGGCTTGAAGGCACAGTGCATTTTGGAGGTGTTGTATTGGTAGTTATTTCTAGATTCAGATTCACTGTGGTCCAGGCCAAAAAGACCCATGTAGATGATAGTAGACAGCTGGAAGAAATCTAGATCTTTGAAGAATCATAGAAACTGACCTTGTGACATTTTGCAAGTGATATAGCACATATCTTAAATATAGCACATATCTTAAATCACCATTTAATGCTTCTGGGGGAATGCAGCAGTTAACTGTATTTCCTCCCAGCTAAGCTCCCTTTGTAAACCCTCCAATCAGTCTCTCTCTGTTTCTCTAGCTCTGATATATACTTAGGATGATCTTTATTCCTTCTACATTTTCTGAACTCCTTCTTCCAAGATTCTTTGGTTGAGTAAATGATCTGGAAAGTTTTGAAAATACCTCCTAACAATTTTTTTACCACTTCATATCCCCTTAAAGGATTAATTCGTGTCTTATAAACTAATTCAAAAAGTTGATTTTGGTGAATTTATTATCAGCTGGTATTAGCCAAATATATGTTAGCTCTTAGGTAACATGATAACATTTAAATGGTCTTTCTATTCATTACAAGTAAAGGTCACATTAAATAGTGTGAACATTTCAGACAAGTGGATTATCAGTAACAAAGTGAGTTAAAGTTCTTCTCCCATGTGTAAGTATAGAACTACTATAAAATAGGTGGAAATTAATAACTTTCCAATGTTACACATCTTGTAAAAATATATATCATTTGACTTTCACCTCAGGAACAGACACCCTTACTCTACAAGGATTGAATTCTCATACTTCATACTTAGACTGCCGACTGGCACTGAGTAAAATGTCAAAGAGAACAAGGGCCCATTTGACAGCCTAGAATACTCAGCTGACTGTGACAAGTAGCCAGTTCTAACATAAATAGCTCCTAGCTATGCTTTGGAAGGGTTATTTTCCTTAGATGGCTCTATAGAAACCTCAGTGACAAGCTGTTATATCTTTTACAAATCTGCCAGCTACCTTTTATGAGCTTCAGTTGCTCTTTATGACTATAATAAAAGAAGAGTAGCAACCACGTGGGTATCCAATGGTCCCCAAAGCAAGCATCCTTATACAGAGAATGTAATGAGAGTTTTGGATGTTCTTTCCCTTCAGTTGACTGGTTGCAATCTTAACTCTTCTTTCCAAACCATTCCATTGTTACTTTAATAAAAGTAGTATGTATAAAGTATACTTGACTATTCTCATTATTGTTAATTAATCTAATAATTAACAAAATAGTATGCCCACTATCAAAAAAAAATAAATCAATAAGGAAATCAAAATTTCCAGTAATCTAAACAGTACCTATTAACTAAACAGTAATAAGTTTACTTAAAAGGTAATCATTCACAGTGCAATAAAATTATATGATAGTTTCAGTAATTATTTTTAAGTGTTCTAAATTTAATTTTTAAGTGTTCTAAATTTAAGTGTATAAATTTGAGACTGTAATCATTTTTAAAAGACATAGTTAAAATAACACCATGGGGCTTCCCTGGTGGCGCAGTGGTTGAGAGTCCGCCTGCCGATGCAGGGGACGCGGGTTCGTGCCCGGGTCCGGGAAGATTTCACACGCCGCGGAGCGGCTGGGCCCGTGAGCCATGGCTGCTGAGCCTGTGCGTCCGGAGCCTGTGCTCCGCAACAGGAGAGGCCACAACAGTGAGAGGCCCGCGTACCGCAAAAAAATTAAAAATTAAAAAAAATAACACCATGTGTGTAAATGTATCAACAAACACCATGTGTATAAATGTATCAACTCATTTCAGATTATTACAATAAATTCATAAATTTGTACCTTCCTTTAACTCTACATCTACATAGATGACATTATAGAATTTTAATCTCTCATGGATTACCAAACTAAGTGTTGCCATTAAAAACGTTGATAAGAAACTATGCCAAAAATTCATTAATTCACTATATGCCAAATCTATTTTTTAAAAGTAAAATAGAAGCTATATCCACTGTCTCAATTGCAAAAATTGTGGTTATTTTTAAAAATTTGCATATATTTTATGGATACTATGTTTAAGTTGCTAATTTTTATTTATTTAGTGCCTAGAAAACTCACAGCTGACTTAGTGTCTTGCATTTTGATGACATGCAGGAATTTATTATGTAAATTTTGAACCCTGCCTTTATTCCTAATCAATATTATATTTTAACTTTATTTTCTTTCCTTCTAATTTCCTGTTTCTCTATATGTTTCCTTTGTTTTGTTTCTTTAATTATAGAAAATATGGTTATATGTAGTTTTATAAGTCATTACAAATTTTTTCTAAATGAGGTAGTGGTGTAAAGCAAACAGACATATTCAGGGCATCTGATGAGACTTTTTTTTCTTTCTTGAGGTCAGCACCATGGTTTTGATTTCTCTATCTGCGTATGTCTCCATTTTTCATAAAATAAAATCTAAATGCAATAATTGATATACAAGTACCTCTATGACATCCTAGGCATTACTATTTGTAACTACTACAAGTTTGAGGCTTGCTTTAGACTTCAGTATAATCAAACTGCTTTTAAATCCTCATACAAACAGAATTTTTGCCTCCTTATTGTACCCTATACCTACAATTCTTTATCCATTTGTCTTTATTTTCCAGAATTCTAGTTTAACATTTAATTTAGGCATCACCTTTTTCACTGAAGATGTTTTTGGCTTCCTTTTGAGTTCAGTTTCTTGAATACACTGAGTATTTTTTCACAGTGCTCTTGCCTCTGTATCCCTCCATTTTAATTGCCATTCAGGTCTCACCTCTTCTGTAAATCATTCCTCAATGTCCAACATTTTTCTGACCTTCCATTCCTCTGACTACTACAGTCATTACTGGTCATGCCATTCATCTAGTGTTTCACATATACTGTTGTTAAGTGTTGTTAATTGCTTTAAAAGTGTGTTTTGCATCTTCAACTAGTTCGAAACTTTCAAGTACTGGCTCTTAATCAGGAGTTCACAGCTGATCTGTGGGTGTTCTCCTGAAGATCTATGAACCTTTTAAAATTACACATAAGAAAATGTATATATGTGCATTTTTATATACACTTTCTTTTTCAAAGAAACGGTGTCTAAAATTATTCATCAACTAAACAAAACACCCATGTCTAAAATCCATGGATCTAAAAGATTAAGAATCATGGTTTACACTGTTTTCTCTTCTTCCATCAGGCATACAAATGAAATGCATTTGTATTTATATTGTATTTGTGTATTTGTGATTAATTCCCCAAACCCCAGGCTGTCAGTTTGGATCACTATGGAGCCATTCCCTAGAAGCAGAGAAAAACAAGAAAGAGACCAAGACTAACAGAAAGTACAATAAAGCCATGGATTAGCTCAAATCCATATTTTTTCTGTCTTGGGTTATATTAGTCATATTATCCTCTTAAGGATTTTTCAAATATTTTATTTTATCACAAGATATAAGTTACAAACACAGTTTTGTAAAATATATATGTATAATTTAAGGACTAATCAAAGATCAAAATATAGAAAATTACCTGTACCCAAGAAGTCCCTTAGAAGACACTCCACATAGCAATTCCCTTTCTTCTCTTAGAGGTAATATTTATCCTAAATCTAGATACATTAAAGTAGACATAAATAAAAATTGAGATATACTACAATCATAGATTGGGAGATTCCTGTTGGGAAGTAATTCTTTTTTCATCTCTCATGTTTCTGCATGTTTTTCATGCAGAGTCACAGCTCTGTTTTTTCTGGAATACCTTTTCAAGGATGTTTGTATCACAAACAGCCTTGGAAGACAGAAATGGAGTGTCTTCCTCCTGAGTAAAGAGAGTTTGTTTATCTTCCAGTGTAATAAAGATAATGTCTCCCTCTTGGGCAAAGATTAGTTAGGCTTATATTCCAATTCAAGACAGGTACCCTGAATTAACTCTAGCTCTCCTTGTACATATGCAGCAAAGGTGTTAGAAAAGTTTGTAACAGTATTGTTTATAAAAGCCCCAAACTGAAAAAGACTCAAATTTCCAACAACAGTAGCATAGAAAAATACATTGGTGTATGTTGAGGTAATACTTTCTGCTAATGGAACTTAATGAAATATAGCTAGCTACACACAACATGAATGTATCTCACACACGTATGTTTTGGAAAAAGAAGCGAGTGCAACAGAATACATAATAGACAAGCTTGTCTATATTAAACCAAAAATAAGCCACAAGTAAATGCTATTATCACCATGCCTATATGTTTGTGTATGCATGTGTGTGTGTTTATATATTAGAATGATAATGAATAAGCTGATAAACATTTGAGAAACTGGTCAAAACCTGTAGCCCATTGTCACATAGAAATACCTTTGATGGCATTTTGTTTCTTTCTTGATTTCAAAGAGAAGATTCACTTCACAAGTAATAAGATGTTTGTTGTTGGCTTTTGGAGATAACTATTTTCAGGTAGTGGAAATTCTTTTATTCTAATTTGCTAGGAGTATTTTTAAATCATGGATATACATTACAGTTAATCAAAAGCCCTTTCTGCATTTTATGTGACAGATGTAATATTTTTCTGTCACATAAAATGCAGAAGGGCAGAATATAGACGTCTATATCTGAGATGTCTTACAATAATTGATTTTGTAATGTAAAAATCAATCCAGTATTACCGAAGTTAGGTAAACTGGGCTATGATGTATTTTTTTAATCAGTTTGCAAAAATTTTGCTTAAGATTTCCATTTTTATTCTGGAATTAGAGTTGCCTGTAATTTGCTTTCCTATAATGCTATGTCAGTTACTGGTGATAAAGTTGATGTAAGCTTCATAAAATGATTAGTGATATATTTTCTATTTTTCTATACTCTGCAAGAGTTTATAAGGTAGGTATCTTGCTTTTACTTTAGTATTTTTAGAGTTTTTAAGGAAAATCATATAAGCATGGAATTTTATTTGTAGTAAACATTTTTAATGTTTTCATTTTAACATAAACATTTTATAATTGAATTACATATTATTCAATTGTTTTATGATTGAATTAATGTAATTCAATTACCTTATAGTTTAAGGTTTTATGTGTTTTCTATTACATCTTTTCTTCTTACCTAATGAAGTTATATTTTATTTCATTAATAAAAATTCTTCATAATATAGTTATGTTTTACTTTTGGCAGCATCTATAGCTAATGTACCATTTTCATTGCTGATATTGGTTATATATGTTCTATCATCTAGTTCTGATCAAGTTTTCTACAAATTCATCAAATTTTTGTCATTTGAAAGTTATATTATAAAATATTTATTTATATATGCTTGGTTTCATTTTTTTTGCTACATTACACATTAGTTTATTTTCACCATTTTTAGTTTATTTTGAATTTTTTCCAGCATCTTGAGTGACATTCTTTTCAACACAATGATTTTCAGCCTTTCACTTTTACAATATATACATTAGATGTGATGACATTTCTGTTAAGTATCAACTTAGCTGCATTGGTTTGTCATTCATTTCAAAATATTTTCTAATCTCTAATATGATTTCTTCTTGGGCTCTTTTACTATTTAAAAGTATATTTCACAATCTCAGAACACCTGATGGTCTTACTTAGATATTCATAAGTATTATTATTTTTGGTTTATTACAATTACTGCATATGATTTCAGTCCTTAGGAGACTACTGAAATTTGCATTATGAACTATTAAATAATCCGTATTTACAAATTTTGTGTATTGCAGTTGTTAGGAGCAGTGGTTTATGTATATAATATATATATAAATTTTCATATATGTTGATTTATATTTAATAATTTATATAACATACATATATAATATAAAATTCAAATATGTATACATATTAGGTGTTCTTAGTGAGGTTCATATCCTGTATATCCTCACATAGTTTCTGCTTGTTTTTCAGATTACAATGATTATTAAAATCTCCCAATATGATTATAAATTTTTCTGTATCTCTCTCTAGTTCTGTCCTTTTTGATATTTTTATTTTTAGGCAGTATTGAAAAATTTGTACTAATTTAGAATCATAATATATTTAATTGCTAAAAAGGGACCCTTTTATATCTAATTTACATTGTTTAATGTAAAATCTCATTGTCTATTAATAATATAGCTACAGCATTTTGCTCTTACATATTGCATGTATATATATTAGATATGTCTTTTCTAATCATGAAATAATTGTGTTCTATTTTTAATTTTAATCTGTTAGCTGGAAACTTTAGTGTATATATTTTTATAAATTTACTGATATGTTTATATCAAAATTACTTTTTTGTGCCTTCTGTTTGTCCTCTATATACTGTTGCTTTTTCCAGGCCTTTTATATTATTTTTATCATTCTACTCTTTTATCATAATATTTTCTACCAGTTTGAAATCTTATTTAAGAAATTATAACAATATTTAACCTATAAAAGCCTAATTAAAATGTATTTATTACATTATTCCTGAGCCAAAAAAAAGAGACTTAGGTAACTTTAATCTCCTATACTACCTAGCTCCACCTAACTTATATTTTATATTATAATTTTATCTTGTTTATTATAGCAAGACATTATTTTTTATATCTACATTTTTAAAGTTAAAAGTGTTCTCTCTCTCTCTCTTCCTCTCCCTTCTCTCTTTCATTCTTTCTTCTTATTTTTCTTTTCTAAATCTCTGACCTTCTTTGTGGACGCAGTATCCTTCTAACAGAGGTAACTTCTTCATATATTTACTTTTAGTTATGGTTGTTTTGTCAATTTTCTCAGCTTTTTAGAATTAAATATTTATTTAAGTAATCCTAGAATTCTTAAAGGTTTTTTTTATCTGTTTATATAATAGAATTCAAGTTTAATACTTATTTTCTTACAACATATTGATGATATTATTTGTCTATCATCTGTTATTTGTCTATATGATGACTTTCATTGCTTCTGAGAAGTTAGTTATCACAGCCTTTAAATTGTGCATGTTTTTCCTCTGGATATTTTTGGGTCTTTTAGTTACCTTTACATTTCATCAGTTTCTCTCTTATGTGTCTTGGTGTAGATTTTTTTTCCTTAACTAACTACTCTTTGTATTCATCAAATTTCTTGAATCTACTGATTAGTGTCTTTAACCAATTTTTGAAAATTCTTGGTCAATAACTCTCTCAGTACCTCTGATGCCACATTTCTCTCTCTTCTCCTTCTAACTGCAGTTAAATTTATGTAATCCCTACTTACTCTATTCTCTTTGCCCTTTTATTTATTTTTAAGCAAATTATTCTTCCTGATGCTCCTGAATTTCAAGTAATTTATTTTTCCTATTTTCCAATTCAGTGAGTCTCTCTGTGCAACTTTTCCTATCATGCTGTTAAAAAAATGAATTGTTGGAGAGTAATATCAGGAAAATTGTGATGCACGTACCTTCAGATTCCCATCCCTACACAGAAACAAGGGGAAAAAAACAAGCAGAAACTGTTGGAACCAACTTTGTCAGAATTCCAGAAAACAGTTGAGTTTTACAACATCCAAGCAAATGCTGAATCAATAGAAAAGCAACTTAAAAATGGTTGCACTGTTTTGTTGGGTCCAGTCCAACAAATGGTTAGGTGGTTTTCCCTGCACTTGACCTATCTCCTCCCCAATTTGACAACTGTCTTAAAGAGAGCAGCCCACATCCCTAGCGGGATCCTGTTCACTGCTTCTAGAGGAAGCAGAGAAGCCTTTATTCTCAAATTATTGTGTTGTCTGTTCTAAAATATCTGGAGGCTACCTGAGGGACTGACACAAGGCATTCACCTCTATTTTGCCTACCTTGGAAACCATTTAGAGTAGAAAAGCTGTGAGCATTTCTCAAAAACATTGTAAGATGATTGAAACTGTAGCTCCCAAGGGCAAAATATTATGGTTGAAACATAAAAGAGGCTACATAAGGAGTGGAAGGAAAAGCTGTAGAGAGAGTGTCATCTGGAAATTAAGGCATTCAAAAGTGCTCTTGTACATTTGGGGATTTAGAAAGTAATACACATGTCCAGGATGGGACACATGCTCATAAAAGACCAAAAACACACTACGCTTTTACCACTGGTTGATCTATAAGCTCAGAACAAGCAGGAAGTAACGGCTGAGGCTGAAGCAGAATTGTAAGTGGTCTAGCCAGTGTTAAAGGAGGATCCCACTACTGAGCTAATCTACATCGATTGGGACAGAAGTTTTTGTTTTGGATTACTTTGTTTAAACTTCTGGCATTCAAGGAAATCTCAGTCAAAAAACTGGCTGAAGAGAAGCAACAATCAACAATATCAAACCCTGGAGAAGGGGGAGAATCTGATTTATAATGTTACCAAATTGTAATATTCAAACATCTATTTTAAACAAACAAACAAAAATACAAAACATACAGAGAAACAGGAAAGTATAGCTCATTTGAAGAAAAAGTAAATGGACAGAAACTTTCCATGAGGAAACAAAGACATTGAACATACTAGATAAACACTTTAAATAAACTGTCTTAAGTGTACTTGAAGAGCTGAAGAAATAAGAAAATAAGGAAAATGATGTATGAACACAATGAGATTGTCAATAAAGAGATAGAAATCATAAGAAGGAACCAAACAGATATTCTGGAGCTTAAAATTACAATAACTGAAATTAAAAATTTACTAAGGTGTTCAACAAAAGATTTAAGCTGTCAGGAGAAAGAAACAGTTAAGTTGAAAATAAAACAATTGAAATTATATAGTCTTAGTCGTAAGAAGAAAAATAAATGAAGAAAAATGAGCAGTCTAAGGGATCCCTTAAGTGGACCAACATACACATTGTGGGAGTCCAACATACACAGAGTGAGGAGAGAAAAAGGGGCAGAAAGACTATTTGAAGAAATAATGGACAAAATCTTTCAAATTTGATTAAAGACGTTTCAAATTTGATTAAAGACCACTGAGGTTTATAAGAATTTATGTTAATAATCCAGACACCTACCAGTATTATCATTCTTGGAAAAGTATCAAAATCTATGGCTTGTAGTGTTTTGGACCACCTAGGAAAGTGGATTTGGGGCTGTCATTCCACAGGATTCAATTTCTAGTTCTATTTCTCAATGACTCTTTTCTCTTCCTCTGCTCAGTACCAATGCAACTTTCCTTTCAGATTCTTCTGGGTAAGGGAGTAGGATGGTTTTACTTCTGGCTCACACTGAAGTTATAGACCTTTAATGCCTAAACTTGAGTAGAGTCTCCTACTAGAATCCCACCTAGAACGGACCTGGAATTTTCATTTCTGCCCCTTCAGACCTAAGTACTGTTCTGCTAGGTGGTAAATATCCTCAGAGAATAATCAGCTTGGTGCTTCACTTTCCTCTATGGAGTCCCAAAGTCACTTAAAGATTTTGGTCAGATAATTCCTTATGATTTGACAGAACTCTCACATTTATAAGAGGATTGAAAACCTATTTTCCCAGTATTGTATCCTAAATTCAGTCTGAGTTTAACCCAAATACCAAAACACCATATTACTGGAAATTTTCCCTTTTTCTTTTCTTTTTAAAACCATGTTCCATCCTCACGCATTTGATATATGCATATGCATATATAGGTATACACATACATATATACATATACACTTACATATGTGTACATATATATATGTACATAATTATATGAAACCACTTACTTTAATTTCACCTTCATACCATTTACATAAGAATATTTCCTTCCTGTGGGTTCCAAATGAGTTTTGGAAATAGCTGCATTTATGTCTGTGTTTGATTGTAATTACACACTTCCTTGGCATTCTAACACTCACTTTCCTACCACACACAATCCCTATCTACACGCTTGGTACATATCATTTTAGAGGCAGAGGCAGAACCAGAATGTATGCAATGCCAAGTTGATTTTATGAATTACTGAATGTTTTAAATGTGTTACTTTGATTATAATTATTTAATTTTATACATTTTAATGATATGCATATTTTCTCTATAATTTTCATTACTTTTCAAACATTTGTTCTTATTTCTATTATTTATAATATAATGCTACATAAATGATATTTATGTTAACTAGATTATTTATAGCCATCATATATCAAGGCATTAACAATTTAAATTTAACATTAAAAATTATATTACTTTCAAATTTTCTGACCAATCCCTTGTTTTTAGCCCTAATTATTATTAATATATGGTCCAACACCCTCAAGCACTTTGATGATGACAATTATATTTTATAGTATGGACTGTTGCTCTCTCTGTGTCTCTTTTGAATTCCTTTTGTTTATTCTTGCTTTGTATTACCTTCAAACCATATAGGAATGACAATTTTTCTCAATCCAGCCTTCGTTTGGATGGAGTAGAAAAGGAACTCTTTCTTTTTCCAGTCTTTATGTCTTCATCCAAAAAGATCACATTATTTTTACTAATATATGAGGGATCACATTGTGTCAAAAGCAGGAAATAGGCTTTACACCTTTTTTCTGATGGATCAATAAAAAACTCCCTTCAACTTTTTTCTTCCATGTAGTAGGTATCCTGGAAGGTCACCCTAACAACCAAAGCAGGAACTACAAACTATTCTTTTGTTTTTCCACTTAATGATGGGCAAATCTTACCAGACTCTTCAACCTAAGTTGTGAGATAGAAGGTCCTGTCCTATTCTCCACAAATTCTGAATAGTCTCACGACTATTTAAACCTCACTTGATTATTCCCTATTTGTCCAAAACTAGAGGGGTGGAGGAGTGAGACAGTAGCTCCATAAAACTCAAACCTAATGATGCATTGGCAGGGAAATCTTGACACAAATTGTGAGAGCAAAATAACCACAGCTGGTTTTGCAGGTGCAGTCCAGGTGGGCCTTGGCAGATCATTCTGGACTGATGAATTGTAGCTCTTATTATCAGGGCTGCAACGATATTGTAGGTTCAGCTAAAGTAGTAAATTATTGGGAGGCATCATTAACTTCCAACTAAGATTCACTTCCTGTTCAATCTAAAGATATTTTTTTCAAGTACAGCTAGATTCCATATGTTTTAAAGCATGCACTAACACATACCAGTTGTGCATGAATCTCAGAGGTAATTAGATTTATGGGAACCACTAGGCAGAAATAAAATCATCCATCTACCTTTCCTTAGTCTTACACAGAAGTAAATGCTACAATTCCAAACTCTGAAAGCAAAAGAATTACAAAAAAATCCATGTAGACATTCTGCCTCCAAGAAGGCTAAGTATAAGTCCTCACTTATAAAGTGTGGGCTACACAGAGTAACTTCATCCCAAAGAGGAAGGTATGAAAAGTAGGGGAAGAAACAGTAATTTTAAAGTCAACAAACCTAATAAGTATTATTTCAACTCAGTGATCAAGGTCAGCATCAACAGTGATAAGTCATGTGGATAGTGTGTATCCTTGATATGTGAAGAGAATGTCAGTTCATCTCTGCGGCTTTCCTCCAGAAAACCCACATCCCCAGTTTACTCATGAGATAAACATCATCAAGGGACATACTACAAAGTACCAACCAGTATTCCTCAAAACTGGCAGGTCGTCAAAAGTGAGAGACTGAGTAACTGTCACAGCCAAGAGGAGCCCAAGGAGATATGGATGCATCAATATAATATGATATCCTAGATGGGACTCCAAGACAGGAAAAGAACACTAGGTACAATCTGAGGAAATCTGAATAAGGTAAGGACTTCAGTTAATAATGTATCAATATTGGTTAATTTTTACAAACATACAGTACTAACGTAGGATGTTAATAATAGGGGAAACTGGGTGTGGGATATGTGGGAACCCTTTGCACTATCTTCATAATTTTTCTGGAAGCCTAAAACTATTCTAAAACAAAAAGATATTTTTAAAAACATAAGTAACACTCAAAAAAAGTGGCTTCTGACTCAGTACATGTGGATTGGAGCCTGAGATTCTGCCTTTCTTATAAGCTCCCGATGCTGCTGGCACCGCTGGACTTGGTTCAATGCAGTTGTTCTCAGAGAGTGGCTCCCAGGCCAGCTCCCAGATCAGCAACACTTGAATGCAGATTCAGGTGGGGTTAGTGGGGATGCAGATTTTCCTACCACCAACTTACTGAGTCAGAAAGGCTGGGGTTGGGGCCCAGTAAACTGTTTCACAGCAAACGCTCCTGGGACGCTGACCCTGCTAGCGTGAGGACCACAATCATTTTTTCTCCTTGACTATCAGGCATCATAGTGTGACTCCAAGGCCATCACTGGAAATGAAGGCAACAACCGGTCATAGACCCCTGCACCAGCACCTATATGTGGTCCCGGGTTAAAGGCATTTCTCTTATCTTCTAATAGCTTCCTTTTCAGCCTTTACTTCCTTAGCTTTTGACAAAATAGGTAAGGTCTTATCTTTAAAATAAACCCCTGTTTTACCATATCACTCACACTGGTTCTGGTTCCCTAACCATCCCTAAATAACAGATTTAAATTCCCTTTAATCCATAGATTATTAATCCATGTAGAATTGATATGTTTGTATGAGATATGGTAAGTATCTTTATTTTCCTATAAAGATAAAATAATTGACCGAGCATTGCCATTCAAAAGCATATCTAATGTAATATTTATGTGTATGTTTCTATTCTTTTACATTGCTAATTTGCATTCTGGAACTATTCCACAGTGCCTGAATTAATACATTTTACAACTTGTAATTGTGATATATGTTCATATTTAATAGGGTATGTCATACAACATAATTCTTCTTCAGTTATGTCTTTTTATTTTTGGTTTGTTGCAATGCATATATATTTTGGAATAAGTTGCATATACAGGTTTATTTCAGGAGAATATATGTCTTAATGATATCGAGTCTTCCTACCCATGAACATGGTAGATATAATTTTTTGTGGAATTTAAAGCAGTAATCTGTCTGTATTCAAATTTGGCATATTTTTATGTTACTTGCATTATTTCAGGATACTTAATGTGGTTCATATCGGTCATTTTACAACCCCCTCTGATATAGCTGTGTGTTCTTTGTTTTAAGTAGATCCTATTATGACAATTTGCAGACCATTTTGAGAGCAAAATGAAGTCTACACACTAGTCTCCAGGCATTTTTGGTCACAGGAAGCAACTTTATGAAGGTGAGAGCAGGGCTCCCCTTACATGTTTCTTTCCCAAGAGATGGCTGTAGGCTTAGATGATAACTTATTTAGAACTAAACTTGGATACAAGAAGTAATGAAGTCCAAAATAAGTTTTAACGAAAGAGAAGCTTATCCCCTCTCAGGTATATGGGGAAGGGCAGAAGCTGGAAGAAGCAGGCTGAGATTGCATCTCCCTAATGCTCAGGAACACTTTCCTTCCAGTTCATCACCCTGACATCCCTGAGTGTGAACTTCATCATCACGGTGTAGAATGGCTGCTGGGGATTCTGTTATTTCATCTGTGTACCAGGAAATCAGGTAGAAAAAGGAAACAGAGCAGTGGGCCATGTGTGATAACCAAATGTTTTTAATGAGCACATGACACTTCCATCCATCTCATTGACTAGGGCTTGGTCACGTGGCCACACCTTCACAGAGAGGAAGGCTGGGAAATCCTGTCTTTACAACAGGTAGTCATTTGCCCTCTTTAAAAGTGGGAGGTTTTTATTAAGGAAGGTAAAGTTTATCTTAAAGATAAGACCTTACCACAGTTTATAGACCACATGGTTTTACAGAACAGATTGAGGGAAATTGGTAGAAACCACATTTTGGCCATCTGGCCATATGTTCCTTGTTCCTTGAGCTATAAAGGTAAAACCTTCTGCCTTCTTGAGACATTTCTTGTGGGGCGGGTGGGGGGGGGGGTTGGCTGTGGTGCTGAGGGAGAAGAGTCTGCTCTGTCTTTCTTTGTAACTCCTTTCCATCCCTTTTAATGGAATAGCTAACTTAATTGATAAATGTGATATTCTTTGGATCATATCTTATTAATGTCTACAAAATACTTTTGTTAAATCAAGAAATAGACTGACTCTACAGTTTGTCTCATGAAGTAGCAAGAATAATGTCATTTTCTCTGCTTTTTCTCCCTGAAGGATAATCACATGGGAAACAGATCCATTTGCAATCTACAGATACAACCCAGAGGATAGGAAGAGTAATGGGTATACAAAATTTCCAAAGTTCACTTAAGTTACAGGGCAAAATTTTGAAAGTTGTCAACCAAATTTAATTCTGGATTAATTTCTCTTATCATTGGTGATTTGCAGTTCTGAATAAACAGGAATTTAAAAATATACACAAAATGAATTCTTGGTATAATTCAAACAAAAGTCATGCACCATTTAATTTCAAAATGAATATGTGGAGTATTATAAAAAAGAAACATAAGCAATTAAGAAAATAAAATCTGAAAGCAATGAAAAAGCACATTTATGTTAATTTGATACTGTTAGTTCACTTCCATAATAGTCATAGCATGAGCACTAAAAATTTTATGAACAGTTTCCTAAAGATTATATCTTAAAAATTACATTTCATGAAAAAAGTTGTTTTTTATGCGTAAATCCAAGCTCATATTTACAAATGAGTGCCTTACTCATAGATATGAACGATGTTGTGTGGCTTCTTGCTGACCATCCCTGCAGTAATTCACACTCTCCAGCTTCTACAATACAGCTGTGAAGTCAGTGGGGAGTCATTCAATTATCTGTGATTTTACACATCTGTCAGTTAAACCTGAACATCAAATGCAAAATTGTACACAGACAGGCATTATGCGGATTTGTGACTCTCCCTGGTGGCTGCTGAATCTATATATCAACAGAAGATCCATAAATGACCCTTTCCATACATAAGAGATATAGATTCCTGTTTCACTAATGTTTATGCTATACCAGCCCCAAGAATTTTCAAAACAGAAAAACCTGTAATCATCAATAAGCTGAAAATGGATCCTGCAGATTAATTTGACATCTTCTTTAGAAAATATAAGGTTTCTGAGTGCTGTGTGGCATCATAGTGGTTACCACTCTTTAGTTTTAAAGAGTTTCACATGGCTAGAGGAAAAAAATGTAGATTGGACATTCTTCACATCCATATGAGTTTGGGTGGAAGGCTTCAAAATGAGCTGAACATGTCACAGAACTGAGAGCATGTAGTACACCCAAACATACCTCCCTAATTGAACATTACATTTTATTAGGGTGATTCTTCCAGTGTCACCTCAATTTCAGGGAGAATGTTATGTTAATTGCTATTCTTATTATTTAAACACTTCAAATCACATATACTATGAAATCCTGTTTTCTGTATAATTATGAAAAAATATGGATTATTTATTTATGATAGCATTTGAACACTCAGATTATAATCAGCTTGAAATTTAAAGAATGTCTGGTTTTCAATATATAAAATTTAAGTTTTTTAATAGTTTTTATGTATTAATCTTTCTTATCTATTTGATTCATTTCTTATCTTTAAATTCTTAGCATCATGCCATAAAAAATATCATGGGCCAGAAAAATTTGATTAATATTCTAGCCTTCTGCTTAGTAACTTTGTGTTAATATATTGGAGTCTTTTCCATGATCAGAGTGTATCTCATATGTAGATATAACATCAACTTGCCTTTACTCGAATATAAAATAATCCATCTATAAGAATGCAAAAATTCTACATAGTTTTTAGATTCTTACTAAAGAAAACACACAAAAAAATTTTTTTTGAATAGTACTTATGAGGGATCTTTGAACACAAAAATTCTTCTAATAATGAAGAACTCTTTTTTTTTCCTGTTATCTAATCTAAAATTTGAAGAGAATTTCCACCCCAGCCCATTCCCAGTTTTTGTAGCAAAGATTGAATTTTGCCGTACAATTCCGTATTTATGTATGAAAACTTTTCCAATCTGTTGGTGGTGGTGGTCCTGAACCTCTTCTCACTTTGCTATCATATGTCGATATCTGTGAGGTTGAAGCATAGCAGGTTGACACATTCCTATGAATCAAATTTGACACTTTGACCTTTGTGTTATCTCAGGTTAGCACTATGTCCCAGATTGCCTTTCTGAACCATGAAATATAGCTAAAGCACTTTTGGGGGGCAAGAAAAAGGAAAGAAAGGAAAAGCAAAATGAGAAGTTGATGCCAAGATGGCTTCCTTATAATCTTTAATAGAAAGTGATAAAAGCTTTGGGGAAAATTATGGGGGTAAAATCTTATCAATGAAACTTGGAGGAAATAGATCCAGGAGAACTGATAAGGGGATAGATAAGCAGCACATTGCAAAGAAGAGATCAGTGAAAAAATAATTCTCTGGCTGTTGTGAGTAGAACTGGTAAAAGCTAGAACCCTCAAGGAAGAGATATGAATAGTGGCAAAAAAGCAATAAAATTGGTTTTCTTCTCATTGAAAAACGTAATTCTTGCTTTCCACCTGAGTATACGTTATATTTACTCACAAGTAACTCAGTTATGACCATTGGGGGAATTCCCTGGTGGTCCAATGGTTAGGACTCCAAGCTTCCACTACAGAGGACACAGGTTCGATCCCTGGTTGGGGAACTAGGATCCCATAAGCCCGGTAGCACAGCCAAAAACAACAACAAAAAAATATGACCACTGGTTTTTTTCTTAAAAGTATACAGATAATTGAAGGCCAAGGACATGAGTCTACTGAATATTGATGGTTTTCTGTTAGAATTAAAACACTTTCTAGAGGAATGCTTGCAGAAGCCGGTGAACAATTATGGACATTGATTCTTAGAATTAATGATCATGGGAAAACATTGCTAATTCTAGACTGCTAATGAATTAGATTTTTGAGAATTGATCTCCAAGTAGCTGCTTATTTTTGTGAACAGCTACTTTCTGGTGGAATGACAACTGATGGGCTATGTTGATTGAGTGAAGGGATTTGTCAGACTTATTTTCAGAGGGGTAATAGCCATACACCCTTACCAGCCCAGAAATGAAATATACCTTCCAAAATACGGAAGATCTCAGGTTGTCTTTATCATGGCCACATGGACACATCTAATTTAATGTAATAGATGTGGATTATGACAAATGCTGTGATAAGGACTTCCCAGTCTTAGAGGTTTATGTATTTTGTTATAGGAATAAAAAAAAAATTAGGAAATAGTAACTGACATGACAGCTCAGTTACTACCATGGGGCTGATTGATAGAAACAAGACTCATTATTTAAAGAACGAGATAGCCAAAAAAAAAGGTTAATTGACAGGATTTCTATTGATGAGTTGAAAGTTCACCATCAGACACCACCTGCACATGTTAAAATGCCAAGAAATTTTTTTTTCTATCTATCCTAATTTAGAGAGACCCAAATCAAATTGAGACGATTATGATTTGGGACAGAAATACTTGAACAGAGGCTGAATTTTTCCCTCCAATTAAAACAGTGGTATCTGAGATAGATTTACTGAGAGGTCAAAATGTGTTCTTCCAATTTCTAATGAAAGCTCTTAGGCTAGATGCGAAGATTTAGGTCAATTAGCCTTCCAAAACTTGCGGCAAGTGTCATGCACAACTATTTCAGTTGAGAAAATGGACAAATTAGATTACTGTAATATAACATCAGACCCATCAACAATGCCAGGAGTGTGCTTAAAATTCTCACCCAGGAAGGACGATTGACATTCTAAATAGCGTGGGAACAAAATGACTTTAAAAGTCAGAATTGCTAAGTGGGGACAGGAGTGCTTGTTCGTGGGAACACTGCATTAAGGCTCAAGGCAGAACATCTCTAAACAATGTATTCTTTATTCTCAGATGGCATGGGCAGCACAGATTAAAAAGAGAATCTGACCTCTTTATGGAGCAATTGGTTGGAACTGGGCAGAGAAAAGAACAAAACCATGTTGATATTATGGAAGTTGATGGATAGTGATAAATACACCACCTAGAAGTCGGTGTTTATAAAAGCCTGTGCTAGATATCTGGAATACAGTTATGTTCATAAACTAGTACACTCTATAATTATCAGTTAATGGCATCTGGTCTCTATCCAGTCACTGGAAATATGTAGTTAGTGGCCAAAGGTCATTTATGTTGAGAAAAAATAAGAATGATATAATTTTAATTGATGTACTGTGTGTGAATTAATACTTTTATTTTTCTGTTAAATGTATGTATTATAAGAAAAGCGTTGTAAGTTCATTGCTAGAATTAAATGAAAATCAAACCTATGTACACAATGACTCATAAGAAGAGTGTATTTCTGGAAGCTTATTCGAAGCATCTAATTAATGTAATACCTATAGAGAATTATTGGCCAGAAAAAAAATTTTAAGTGGCTTTAGAAAGATTACACACTCTACTGCAATCTTACACATGTTCAAATGACTATGGATAACAAAACAAACTCAAAATATTTGATCTTGAAATATACTGTTAAAAGGCCTCAGAAGGAATGAAGCTGTTATCAACACACTTAATAGCAATAATTCAGGATGCTCATTTATATGTTTCAAACCCAGATGGTCACTGGGGTGTTAAGAGGCTTTTTTTTTAAATGAAATACTGCAGAAACTGTTTTAAGACAAATTATATAAAGATAACTGACATATGTGTCAAGAATATATTGACAGAAGTCAGAGAGTACATTGAGAAGAAGAGAATTACCCAGAGATCTACAATCCATTCTGGTCAAATCTCTTTGAAAATATGCTAACGGAAGATATTTATTAAAAACACTGTTCGTATTTACTAACAGAGAGTGCCTTATTTGGCTAGAATTGCTTATGATAAACAAATGTACAACCCAAAGATGGGGGGATGCGTAGTTCCCTGGAATACGTCACACAAGCTATTGAACAGGTACATTTCATTATGATAATAGCTTACTTTTAAGTAATCAATGATGGCACATAGCATTTAGAAAACTCAAATATTATATCTGAACATCAGTATTTCCTAATGAGTTATGAAAATGGGAAACTAGGTTTATAATCTAGGCATATTAATGCTTCACCTGGTGCCTCATTGCTACTTATGTCTTTGAAATTATGATTAAATTTTGACATTATGTAAGATCTCAGATTCTTGTATGTGATTTGATGATCTGAAATTTCATGTTAACTCAATGTATAATTTCTTGAAAGGCAATATACACTTTACCTGAATGGCAAAGCTTTAAATGGAGCACTTTTGTTTTTTGTTTAGTTTCCTTCTTTAAGAAGGAAAAAAAGAGAAACTACCACTGCTAAAGGAAAGCATGGAAGTTACCACTCCAGGCTCTAAGTTCAAATATTGACCTCTCCTATCTGAAGTTCATAACATTTTTGTTTCTTCAGAATGGGGAGAATGGAGTGTAAGAGAATTCTTGTTGGAATCACTAAACAAACATATAATTTACTGAGTCTATTTTCATTTCCATGTTTTGATTATGTGATGTGAGAGTGGGTCATTTTCCCAAAGATTAAAAGGCAATATAAGAATAAACTTTACAAAAGAGTTAGAGGAAAAGAGTTATATCAAAAGAATATTTGGGCTTCCCTGGTGGCACAGTGGTTGAGAGTACACCTGCCGATGCAGGGGACACGGGTTCGTGCCCCAGTCTGGGAAGATCCTACATGCCGCGGAGCGGCTGGGCCCGTGAGCCATGGCCACTGAGCCTGCGCGTCCGGAGCCTGTGCTCTGCAACGGGAGAGGCCACACAGTGAGAGGCCCGCGTACCGCCAAAATAAAAAAATAAAATATTTAACCAAAAATCAAGTATATCTTTCCTAATTGCTATAATCAACCAATAGATAAGCCACTTTTCCTATTTATGAGGTTTTTGAATTTTAGTTTACACAATTCCTCTGTAACCTTACTCCTCATGGCATTAATATCCATATATACAAATTGTTCAACATTCTGCTCTCTAAATTTTTTGTGTGTGTGTGGTACGCGGGCCTCTCACTGTTGTGGCCTCTCCCGTTACGGAGCACAGGCTCCGGACGCGCAGGCTCAGCGGCCATGGCTCACGGGCCCAGCCGCTCTACGGCATGTGGGATCTTCCCGTACCGGGGCACGAACCCGTGTCCCCTGCATCGGCAGGCGGACTCTCAACCACTGCGCCACCAGGGAAGCCCTGCTCTCTAAATTTTTTAGCTCACCAACTAAATCATTATTTATTTTCTACCTCTGCTCATCCCTAATCTTATGACTATACTTTCAGACCACTTATCATGATAGCACCATTTGTGAAATATCCAGTTGAAGTATTCC
Organism: Leucopleurus acutus; assembly: GCF_964270905.1. Lineage (NCBI taxonomy): Eukaryota > Metazoa > Chordata > Mammalia > Artiodactyla > Delphinidae > Leucopleurus > Leucopleurus acutus. Next base: position 58,149,427 of record NC_139160.1, read on the forward strand.
ACAATTTGAAACTCCCTCCTATATTTCTTGCTCATTTAAGTAATGCAATTTCAAAATCTCTTAGCTGCAATTTCAAAATGCTAAAATTGTAAAAGCAAATGGTTTTTTTTATAATTTTTGTGCTAAAACTCACTTTGTGGTAAAAACCTGACCCAATTGACTTTATTCATCTCACTTTATAGTCATTTGTTCTCTCACTTCATGGAATTCTGCATATATTTAGATGAAGAAAAATAATTATCTTTGATTATTGAGTCCTTCCCCAATCGCTGTTGGAGATGTTACACAATGTTAACTTACATGTTACTTAACATGGTAATTTTCTAAAATCTGAAACATGCTGAATTATAAAAATATCTGGTCCCACGGGTTTCGGATAAGGGATTGTATATCAAGAATTTATTTGATCACACCCAAGACATAAAATCCTGTATTCAGCCAATTTTTTGTTTTTACTACCACCATTCATCATATTTCTTCCATTCCCCCATACCCTGTTTAGAATAAGTCCATCATTTTAATGAAAAAAATTACAAGCTCCACAGAATATCCTTGTATTACTAATAAAACAAAACAAATAACAATCCATTTGCATTTTTTCTGCTTGCATCTCAACATTTAAAGTTACATGACCAGGGCTTCCCTGGTGGTGCAGTGGTTAGGAATCCGCCTACCAAGGCAGGGGACAGGGGTTCGAGCCCTGGTCCAGGAGGATCCCACATGCCGCGGAGCAGCTAGGCCTGCGTGCCACAGCTACTGAGCCTGCACTCTAGAGCCGGCGAGGCACAACTACTGAGCTCGCGAGCCACAACTGCTGAAGCCCGTGTGCCTAGAGTCCATGCTCTGCAACAAGAGAAGCCACTGCAATGAAAATTCCATGCATCACAACAAAGAGTAGCCCCGGCTCACCACAACTGGAAAAAGCCCATGCATAGCAATGAAGAGCCAACACAGTCAAAAAAATAAAAATAAACAAAATAAATAAATTTATTTTAAAAATTTAAAAAAGTTACATGACCAGTTTGCTTTGAATTTATCATTAAAAAAAAAAACCCGTCTCTCAATTCATTCCCTAGCAATGGCAAATTCCCTAAACCAAGTGTTTTCTAATTGCTTTATTCTCTTTTAGACTCACATATGTTTTTCCCAGTTACTCTTAAGTGATTACCAAATGATCATATACCCATCCATTATTGAAGTAACTGAAGGACTCAGAGAGGAAATCCCACACCTTTCCCCCTCCAAACGCATACGTTTGTCCTCAATTCCTCTATCTCAGTTAATTTTAATTTTCTCTTAATGTACATTAAGTTGAAATTATCTTATTTACTTCATTATTATCTATCTTCATTCCAGCCAAATTAGAAGCTCCAATGAAGAAAGGAATAGCTTCTGTCTTATTCCCTCTGGTATCTCCAGGTCTAGAATAGTGTCTGTTATATAGAAGGTGTTTGAACAAATCAATTACCTAATTTATTCTTGAAAATCTATTTTATTATAATTTACTAAAAATTGACCCCTAGTTGTAGCTGAATGAGTTTAATTCAAAAGAAAGGATTTTTTTTCTTGTGCCAACAATTTTAAAACTTTAAAACAGATGCCTTTCATTTTGCTTATCAATAAACAAAAAATTGGCACCTAATACAAAAAGTTGTATTTACTTTTGTTAGAAGAATTTTCATTTCGATTTTACTGAATTACCTGAAGAAGCATAGCATTTTCAAAATGTAAAAATAAAAAATTTGGATGCATCTTTCAAACCAGATCAAAATCCTCCTCTTGATGTGTTTAACACTTTATGAGCCTGCCAAGTATAGGATGTGTTCTCTCTGTTTGATCTGATAGTTAACTACTGTGTATCCAGGAAAGATGATTACTGTAATTTTTCTTTTCCCAGGAATCACTTGTTTTAAATTTGACATTGCAAGTGTATTCACAAAGTCACTAAGTACTTTTAGCACTGTGTGTTTGGCACAGGGTCCTTTCAGAGCTTGTTTTTGTGATTATATTTTAAAAGAAGAAGAAAAAGGAGAAGGAAGAGTAGAAGAAAACAGAGGAAGAGGAAGAAAGATGAAGATGACAGAAAAGCGAAAAGCATACAATCTCCAGCTTTAGCTTATATACTGTAAAGCTAGAGTCATAAAGTTTTATCACCCAGCCTCTCTTCCTATGCTATTCCTGGAGTATATGAGCCTTAAAACACATTCTAGGAGGTTTTGTTATCTTTCCCCAGATACTGAATTAAGGACCAACACAATTTCACATTGCATAAAACTGCCACCCAGGGCTCCAGACTCTTCGTTTAGTGCCCTTTCCTCTAGTAAATATCTCACATTATCTTCTCATCCCCTCTCTCCACATACCTTGGCTGTCATTATTGATTCACATTTTCCATTCAAAGTATGATTTTCTTCCTATGGTCTAACAAGACTGTGTTTTTCTCAATAATGTTAAGCCTTACTCTAAGATGGGACCTTAGGGTAAAATTGTTCTCATTACTTTTCCAAGTCTAGGGAAATAGGAGAGAAAGTGGAAGACTCAAAAGTCTGTCCCCATTCACACGTATGCATTTCTTGACCAAAGAATAGCAAGAGTGGGTATTTTATCTATTTTTTTGCATAAGAAGCTATCATGCAATAAAAGATCATGTAGCAAATATGCTTGCTATCACACCAAATTATATGCTTATTTCTTGGAACAAATGAAGAGTAGAAGAAGCTATATAAGCATACTGCTGAATCTCCCTTGTCAATGTCTAGCCATCATCAACCACAGAAGCAATTATAACATTTAATATCGTGGTTTCCTATAATGCACTCTCTCTGGAAAGCCTCTCCTGGAGGCACCCACACTTTTCTCAGAGCCCAGTAACTGGGCCTGCCTGGGCTTTTACCATGTTTCATTAGTCTGGGTTACATAGTACGTGGAGCTCTCATCTGTGTCTTCACTGTGTTGTGTGCTACTTGAGATCAGTGAGTCTCTTATTTCAGAGAGGGTCACCATTTATGGTTTGATTAAATAATCAAAACTCTTTTGAGCTTTCAGCAATTCGCTAATTCTTCTCTCAAATATTATCCTAGGCAGAAAACCACTTGCCACAAGACACTTTAGATACATGTTGGGATTCCAGGAATTTAGGCTCACCGGTAAAATAATAAAATCAGGCCTTTATAAATTAGTGAATACAAAGCCAGGGGAATGTGGACAAATGTAACATATTGAGCTGTTATGCGCCCAACCCTTCATATAGGTTCACTGAAGTGGACGTTTTACTATTAGTAATGAATGAATTGATTCTCAGAGAGTTAAAGTCAAATTGAAGTTCAAGTCTTTAAATTACTTCCTGGTGTGCCCAATAGTGGTTGGAGGTACAGTTAGAGAATAAAATCACTCTTTAAAAAAATATATATCAAATAACTAAAGTTACTTTAAGATAATTTATTATGATTACTGAGACAGAATTTCAACATGATAAAATGAATTGTAAAGATTTGATTGACAAAAATATTGAACTAAGACCATTATCTGAATATTATTTTTATCAAATGAACTAAATTCAGAGTGCCATCTCATTTATAAAAAAAGCAGTAAACACTTTGCCTGTTTTAGGTAATATCAATTGCTGTGTGAGTAACCTGGGACTTCATAATGCCAAGACTGAGATGGAACTCTCTTTATATTTCCTTACAAACATTTTTGAAAACACATACTTTTATTCCTAACTGATGAACACTTTAAAACCAATGTAGTTGGTCATTTATAACAATTTCTGTAGCAGGACAATTACTTGCTCAACTTCTAAAACTTAAAGTGGAAAAATATTGAGAGAAGCTGATACTGTTAAGTCTATAATGTCAGGAACCACACTGGTTCCTTCATACCTCCTTCAATTCTATACTTTTCATTTGCATTCTTAATACTAAATACCCTCCAGTGCCACTGACAAGCGTTTAAATAGAAATTCTATAACGGTTATTGCAGACCACATATTCACAGTTTTCTGCACTTTGTTTATCAAACAATTCTCTACAACACTAGGAGCCATTAAATAAGTCACTGTAAAATACACAGTTCTTTTTTTCTTAACTATGGTTAAAAATAGTTTTAGGTTTCAAAGTATATTAAAATTAGATGTAAGAGGTATATAAGTTTATGACGCTTAGTTAGCTTTATGTAAATTTAAAGCATTGCAGGAACAGAATTCAATCTGGATTGAATGCAAGATGAGTTAATGACCTTTACTGTCATTCCAGAATGATACTAAACTAAGAGAATTTTCAAAAGAAAGATACCCACAAAAACATAGTGACTGTGCCATCCATTAATTCTTTCAAATATAGTTTTATATGTTATTAAGAAAGAAAGAAAGAAGGGCTTCCCTGGTGGTGCAGTGGTTGGGGGTCCGCCTGCCGATGCAGGGGACACGGGTTCGTGCCCTGGTCCGGGAGGATCCCACATGCCTCGGAGCGGCTGGGCCCGTGAGCCATGGCCGCTGAGCCTGCGCGTCCGGAGCCTGTGCTCTGCGGCGGGAGAGGCCACAGCGGTGAGAGGCCCGCCTACCGCAAAAAAAAAAAAAAAAAGAAAGAAAGAAAATGATCCCCCCAAAAAGATTGAAAATGTATGGTTTGTAGCCAAGAAAAATCTGTAATTGTGTGGGTAAATCTAAACAAATGTTGAAACTATAAAACTGAAATGTCCCTATTAGTGATAATATAAGATAAAATCAGAAGAGCAGACAATGATACATGTTTGTCAGAAACAGGAGAGAGAAATTTTTAGGTATAGTATTGTAAGGTCATTGAATTGTTTGAAAAGAGAATGAAGAAATTTATTCACTTCAAAATTTTAATGAAATGGACATTATAATTTCAATAATAGTTATTTTAAAGGGAGAAGAACAGTGTATAAGTTCCAAAATGCTAACATAAGCATGTAACAAATACGTATTCTTTATAACACAGAAAAGAAAACAATAAAATAATATGGAAATACAAAATAATATGAAAGAAATAAATCTTAATGTTTAATATTTCCATATTAATGAAAATCACTTAAAACTGAATGATAGTGCAAATACTGCTGATGTAGACTGCGGGATGAAGCCCAGATGGGCTTAGAGGAACATTTATACCTTTAAAAGCTTCTATAGGAAAAAAATCATTGCACTTAAGGGCAATAATTTGAAAAGCAAATAGGCTAACATATTAATGAAACAGGAATCCAATTTAAAGAGAACAAAAGATAGATTAAACCTAAAGAAAGAAGTAAGAAATTTTTAAGAGAATTATTGAAATCTAACTGAAATAGAAAACAAATACAAAATAGAGATGGTCAAGAAAGCCAGAGATTTTTTCTTGAGAGAAAAAGAGCAACCAGTGTGTGTGACCAGCAATTTTATAATGTCACTGTCAAATATTATTCTGCTAGTATTCTTTTGGACACAAATGTAACAATAACATTTTATATTCTTCCATTACTCGTGCTATATATGTCGATATATGTCAGGGTGATGTAGTCCATCACTTGATATATCTTTCTTTTCTACCCACCTTCTGAATCAAAGTAGTAACTTTCCCCACTTTTCTTCTGGTGAGATGGATCAAGGAAACAGAGAGAAACCATAAATATATAATGTTAGGAATGAAAACATAGAAACATAGATCATGACTCAAAAAACTTTAACCATTAAAAAAATCTGGGATTAGCATATATCAGCAAGTCAACCAATGAAAAAGAATGGGAAGCCAAACTCAATCTTTGTAAATGACAAGTTAAAGTTTGGACAGTTCCACAAATAGTACTGAAAAAAAAAGTCAATAATGTTGAGTCAAAATGTATTACAATCCCAAGCAATACATGCAAAAATGTATTACAATCCCAAGCAATACATGCAAAAATTTTCTTTGTATTAAAGACCTGTATTTGAAAAGAAGATCCTTAAATTTTTGTAAGACTAGCTAGTCATTATTTTTATGTTTTGGAGATTATGAAATTAAGTATGACATAAAAGCAATAAAGGAATGATTGATAAATTTGACTACATCAACATTTTAATTTTCTTCACTTCAAAAGATGTTCTAATCTGGAAGAAGATATTTTCAAGGCATAAACTAGATTATTATTCATCAAACAAACATAGGGATCATCCATAAATAAAAAGAAAAACAAACAATTCCACTTTTGTGTATACATCTAAAAGAAAAATCTTACACAAAGTAAGAAGGAAATACTATGTACAAAAATTAAGAAAACAGCCTAACATCCAAATAGTTTTTGCATAGCAACATAATGGAATAGTAATCCACAACGAAACTGGGTGAACTGAAGTTGCATATCTCAAAGTGTTAAACGGTGTTAAATTTAATCAATGCAAAATTTAAAAAGCAGGTTTACAAATACATAAAATAGGATTTATATAAAGTACAAACTGTAAAACATGGTTAGGCTAAGAATATAATATGAAGAGTAAATTTTTTTAAAGTCACAGGAATGTTCTAAAGCAAATTTGGACAGAGAGAAAGAGGGATGTTATCAGCCCAAGAAAATGGGAGCTTCAAATGCACGTATTAGTTTTATTTCTAAAATGGGTTTTAGTGCCTAAATATTTAATTGCATTATTATTCACAATTTTTGAATATTAAAAACATCACATGATTAGTTTTGAACTGTACTAATTATATCTTCTTGGGTTATTCTGAGGATTAGTATTATAAAGGTATGCATGAAGCACAGTATCTGGTACAAATGCTTTTACTGTTATTAGAAATATTATAAGTACATTATTTAACTATGCCTTCCAATAAATGTACAGATATGGTATAATATCTCCGAACCCATGTATAGAAAATTGCATTTCAAATATTAAAAAATACCTTTGTTCATCAGAAGAGCATTTCCTCACAACCTCACAATGTAGCAGTATTTTTTAAAACAACAATATGATACCAAATTTATGAAAACTTCTGTTTTCTGTTTGTTTTAAAGATTATTTTCCTTTGCTCTGAATTTAATTGTTAGTGCTTAAATTGATCTCCTTAGTTAATAATATATAGATTTTCACTGATCTCTTCATTGAAATACATTGTTTGCCTTCTAGTAATGATGAGTATCAAGTTAGAAGGTAAGAAATAAAAGAAAAATGTAATTAATGGGAGCATTTATGTTAAAGAAAAATCATAAAAAGCTAAAGGGAAAAATATATGGTTGTAATCAAAGATAATTAGCCAAGTTATATTAAATAGATACCAAGATTTCATAATTTTTCTGTGGCATTCTCATCCATGTGCCTTCATATTTCATATGATTTTTTAATTACTTTCAGATCATCAAAATTCAAGGGGATAAAAAGACTGTGCATATTTATTTGTCAGCCTTTTCTTCTCATCATTTACACTACACGGGGATTATTTTCTTGTACGGGTTTTGCGTTGGACGTGCCTCTTCAGTTAGGACAAGAATAACACACTTTCAAATTTAGATATTGTCACCATATTGTACATTACAACTCCAGAACTTATTCATCCTATATAAATGAATCTTTGTACCTTTGACCAACATCTCCGCATCATGTTTCCCTCACCCACCAGCCCAGGGCATCCACCATTCTACTCTCTGCTTTCATGAGTTCAAATTTTTACATTCCACATACAAGTGAGATCATGCAGTATTTCTTTTTTTTGTGTTTGGCTTATTTCACTTAGCATAGTGTTCTCCACGTTCATCCATTTTGTCCCAAGTGACAAAATTTCCTTCTTTTTTAAGGCTGAATAATACCATCGTACATATATACCACATTTTCTTTATCCATTCATCCATCTATGAAGAATTAGATTGATTCCATATCTTGTCTATTGTGAATTATGCTGCAATGAATGTGGGAGTGCAAATGTCTCCTTAAGATAACAATTTCATTTCCTTTGGATACATAACCATAAAAGAAATAGATGGATCATATGATAGTTATATTGTTAATTTTTTGAGGACCCTCCATAATGTTTTCTGTAATGGCTGTACCTGTTTACATTCCCACCAACAATATACAAATGTTCCCTTTTCTCCACATCCTTACCAACCGTTTGATGTACTCTCATTTCTTATTTTTCCTAATACACATAAGCCAGATAGGACTGATCATTTTTAACAGTAAATGCATTTAGGCAATTTTAGACAATGTTTTTTTATACATTGCTGTTTAAACAAATAAACTAAAGGACTCAAAATTGTGCTTTTTAAAATATTTTTTGTTTTATTTTGAAATAATTATGTATCCACACAATATTGCAAAGAAATGTACACATTTACTTTGCACTCTTCACCCAGCTTCCCCCTCTGTTAACATCCTCCATAACTACAGTTTAGTATTACAACCAGGAAACTGATATTGCTTCAACCAACATAAATTACTCATATTGCACCAGTTATAAATGCACTCACATCTGTGCGTGTGTGTGTGTGTGTGCATGTGCACGTGTGTGTGTGTGATTTATGCAATTTTATCGTATGTATAGTTTCATGCTAACCTTGACCCCTCTCCCTCAAATCTTTTTTATTTTTTTGCTTTTTTGGCCATGCTGAGTGGCTTGCAGGATCTTAGTTCCCTGACCAGGGATTGAACCTGGGCTCCCCGGCAGTGGAAGTGCAAAGTCCTATCCACTGGACCGCCAAGGAATTCCCTATCTCTAATCTGGCAAACACTAATCTGGTAATCTGCTCTCTATCTCTGTAAGTATGTTATTTCATGAATATTAAGTAAATGGGATCATGTAGTTTGTATCCTCTGAGCTTGGCTTTTTATATAAAATATAATTTCTCAGGTTTATCCAAGTTGTTATGTATATCAATGCTTTAATTTTTTTATATATACGTCTTTATTGGAGTATAATTGCTTCACAATGTTGTGTTAGTTTCTATTGTACAACAAAGTGAATCAGCCATATGCATACATATATCCCCATATCCTCTCCCTCTTGAGCCTCCCTCCCCCTTCCTATTCTACTCCTCTAGGTCATTGCAAAGCACCAAACTGATCTCCCTATGCTATGCTGCTGCTACCCACTAGCTATTTTATATTTGGTAGTGTATATGTGTTGATGCTACTCCCACTTTGCCCCAGCTTCCCAGTCCCCCAACCATGTCCTCAAGTCCATTCTCTATGTCTATGTCTTTATTTATGCCCTGCCACTAGGTTCATCAGTACCATTTTTTTTTTTTAGACTCCATATATATGGGTTAGCATATGGTATTTGTTTTTCTCTTTCTGACTGGTCAGAGTGGCCATTATCAAAAAATCTAGAAACAATAAATCCTGGAAAGGGTGTGGTGAATAGGGAACCCTCCTGCACTGTTGGTGGGAATGTAAATGGATACAGCCACTATGGAGAACAGTATGGAGGTTCCTTAAAAAACTAAAAATAGAACTACCATATGACCCAGCAATCCCACTACTGAGCATATACCCTGAGAAAACCATAATTCAAAAACAGTCATATACCAAATGTTCATTGCAACACTATTTACAATAGCCAGGACATGGAAGCAACCTAAGTGTCCATCAACAGATAAATGGATAAAGAAGATGTGGCACATATATACAAAGGAATATTACTTAGCCATAAAAAGAAACGAAATTCAGTTATTTGTAGTGAGATGGATGGACCTAGAGTCTGTCATACAGAGTGAAGTAACTCAATGTTTTAATTTTAATTAAAATTAATTTTAATTAAAATTAAAACTTGTTTAAATTAGTGATTAAATAAATTAGTGATTAAAGGTATTCAGAACTCTGAATACCTTTGAAGATGATGCTTTCAAAGAGTCACAAGGAAAGCTTCTGTGATGCTTATAGTATTCTATTTCTTGATCCAAAATACATGAGTATGTTCACTTTGCACAAATTCACTGAGCTGTATATTCATAATTTGTGAACTTTCAAATATATTTTATCTTATAAGAGTTTAAAAAGGAATGGAAACATTTGAGGCCAGTCTCTCATATAAATATAGATGAAAACATCCTAAATGGAACATTAGCAAATAAAAAGCTACATGCTCCAAAATAATTTTAATACCAAATTGTATTTATTCATGTAAGCTTAATTTAAAATTATGAGATGTAAAATGACAGTCACCAATTAAACAAATTAAGAGCTTTTAAAATATTATTACCTAATAGAGAAAAACCATTAGGTACGATTAAATCCTGCCATGCATCAAAGGCAAAATTCAGATCTCAAAGGATTAAGGATTTAAATGTGGCAGGTAAAGTTTTAATAATTTCAGAAGAATGTTTAGAAAAACATTTTATCACCTTGGGGAAAGAATAGAATTTCTTAAGATGCAATGCTAATCTTAGAAGAAAAGGTTTATAAATACAACAGCATTAAAATAAAGACTATCTATTTATCAAATACACCCTGAAAAACTTAAAGGGTAAGTCATAATCTGGGAGAAAATATTTGCAATGTAAATAATTAATGAAGGATTATTTTCAGAGAAAAAGTATTATTTTAAAAACAAATAAAAATCAGGAAAAGATATGATTGATAAATGGGAAAAACACATTATTATTTCACAAAAGTGAAAAAATGAATGAAACTTTTTAGGCTAATTTTTACAAGTGCAAACAGCATAATTTTTTACACACACACATCAAAATTCAAGCATATTTACTTAAAGGAATAGATCCAAGATGAATTTGAATCCAGCAGCCATCCACTGCCAATAACTGGCTGAGTGGGTTACGGACTAAACCACTTTATCAAGCATTAAGAGATCAAGTGGTCTAAATCTGAGCTTATAATTAGGACACTGGATTTTGAATTCTACAAGGAGAACAGTTACAAAATAAACAGGTGAGAATGCAAAAAAAAAAAAGGAAAAGGAAAAAATACAATTACAACATTGGCAATAGTAGGGACCAAAATTGTTGTTGGTTTGGACTGCTAAGTTTTTACCATGCACAGACCTCCAAGAAATGGAACAAATTGTTTAAGATGACAACCAGTCATTCAGAGGAGGAGGATTCTAAATCAAATCTATCCAACAGTAGAGATCTTGCTTTTTCATATGAAACACCATTAGAGAACAGGAATCTAATTCTCATTTTTGGTATATTTTGACTTGGTCTCACCTTAGTGATTCAGATTTAGAAGCCTTCTCTTTTCAAGATTTCCAAAAAAGAATGCTTGACAAGTTAGACAGCAAGCATGTATCTCATTAGCTCCTAGGAAATGTCAGATTCATTCACACATTCAGAGAGTTAATGATGCATTTCTAGATTTTTTCTTACAAGTAACTATTTTCTACCTAATTTTAGAACACCTAGAAGGTTCTGTTCCTTTGTGAATTGTGAAAATTCAATCTTCTGCTAATGTCAGAAAACATATACTCTCTGTGAATGTGTAGAAATTAATATATAGATATATATGATATACTTATGAATACATAGAGAGTAATATGTAATACTTCTCTATCTACAGTTCCACTGCATATACAATGTACTCTTTACCAGCGGTCCCCAACCTTTTGGGCACCAGGGGCTGGTTTCACAGAAGACAATTTTTTCCACGGACTGGGGTGGGGGGATGGTTTCGGGATGATTCAAGCGCATTACATTTATTGTGCACTTTATTTCTATTATTATTACACTGTAATATATAATGAAATAATTATACAACTCACCATAATGCTGATAAGAGGCGGAGCTCAGGCGCTAATGCCAGTGATAGGGAGCAGCTGTAAATACAGATGAAGCTTCGCTCACTTGCCCACCGCTCACCTCCTGCTGTGCAGCCTGGTTCCTATATTATATAGGGGATTGGGGACCCCTGCTCTATACTATTTATTATATTATCAATTTATAATCTATACTATTTATACTTCATATATACTCTTAACTATACTATATACTCTATATTCTATTGTGCATATACATATTTTTCTGACAGTTGGAGGAGATATCTGTGATAAGGTTTCATGACTAAGTCTTCCCCTTATAATTCTCATTAATATCTTACTTCCTAAGCATGTGTGAAACTATGTGACGAAAGGACAATAAGTTAGTTATTTTCACACAATCCATCTGTCTCTTATCCACTCTAAAGATGAGTCGATCTTTTTTTTATCGTTAACAACTCAATTTACCCATTCGCTTTTTAAAAGTAGCAATCAGCCCATATTCCTCTAAGCAGTTTTATTAAGATAAAGACTAAACTGCTGAAAAAAATGCAAGGGCTTAAAATAGATTGAAAGTTATCTCATGCACATGGAACAACTTAAAAGCCCAAAGAGCCTAGGTACGTGAGGCAGATTTGCTCTGTGATTTTTTTTTTTTAGGGATTTGTTTTCTTCTCATTTCATGCTCCATCATTTACACAGATGTTGGCTTCATCAGCATGGTTGACATTGTACTTCCACCACATTGGACATTTCAGCCTGTAAAAGGGAAGAGAGGAAGACCAGGGCAAGAAATCTCCTCTTAAACAAGCACCCTTCATTTCTGTTCATATTTCATTGGTGAGAACTTACCTGCAGAGCCATACCTGGCTGTAAGTGTGAGGATGAGAAAAGTTATTCATACCTATGCAGCCATGTGCCCAGAAAGTAAATAAAATCTTGTTTTGAAAGTAAAATATTGCCTGAGGTTTTTACTTTATTGTAATAAATTGCACAAATCAGTAGGAATAAGGCATTATTCATTCACATCATGGCTATTTACAACCATTTCCCCAGAGATACAGACTCAAGAGCCACATGTTCTGCTTTACAAGTTTTCAAAGATGATAGTTCACCAACTGTGATGACATAACAAGGGTCACCAACTTTCCAACTTTATGGGTCCCTACTGCCTGACCACTAATCCAAGGCCTCATATTTTAGGTTTATGTTGTAATTTCTGTTTTATCTTGATTAAAGTTTAGGCTGCAGTAGCAAGAAGTTCCCGAATGTAAGAACTATATTTTGTAGGCTCACCAGCAGCTAGATGCAGCCAGGAAGACTGGGGGAATGTATTTTGGGATAACAACTGACACAGCATTTTAACTTTAAAAACTGAAATGCCACTATCACTCTAAAAAGCACTCAATAAAGGTCAATAATGGTCACCTAATGATTAAATTAAATGGTATCCCTTTGCTTAAATACCTTCCCCCAAATCCCCTTTTCATTCTTTCATTCCTCTTTCTTACAACACCTCAGCATCATACAACAATCCTCATAGATTGAACACCCATTCTCTCTTAGTTCATCAGAGGTTCAATTCTTTTAATGTTTCCTCTCTTTTTCATAATATCTTGCTCTCATTTTTGCAAGCTCTACATCTCCTTGGTTGCCTACTTTTCTTATTGTATGCTTTACAGTCAATCTTTAATTTTAACTCTACTTCCTAGATTTCTCTGCAAAACTCTACTCTCAATTTCTAACTATGATTATATCTCCATGTTAAATATCCATTTATCTAGTTTATCAGTTAAAGAACACTGTTCACTCTTTTCTAGCTCAGACTTGCCGTTGCTCATGGTATGTCCTTCTTTATTTTGCATAAAATCTTCTTTGTTTTGCTTTCTTTATTTTTGTCACCGTTCAACACATTCTTCAATGTTTATGTCAAATGCTGAAAATAAAATACCCAAAGGAATTCTGTCTTATATAAAGATTTCATCCATTAAGCTTCCATACAACTCTGTATCTTTTTATGGGACTCATTCTTTAACTAAAGTTCTTGTCCCTATTCCTTGCTTCCAAGATCATCCTCCCACAAATTGTACTGTGGAATACTAGGATTTATCTGATGTCACTTTGGGCACCTGCTATTTTGAGTTCCATGCACTTCTTCCCTGTTTCTGTCTCCATGGTAGGTGAGTCCATTCACAGCAGATACATTCAGAGCCCTCTCAACATGAGACTGATATCTCTAAAAAGATACCAGTGGAGATTTCGAAGTGGTCGGGCTCAATTATTTTTTATGTCCCTACAATTTTACTGTCCACAATAACAGTGTATAAGTTTGTGATATGTACAAGTTTTGAAGTGGTTAGCATAATTCAGGAAAATTCAATCATAGGAGAAAAACATTTTTAAACTGTTCTAAATTGCCTTTGTAGTCCATGAAAAATACAAATAGACTAAAACATTAACAATGAGTGTGTTGTCAAGCCCCAATTTCAAGACTTGTTTTTCTTTCCTCAGGATCTCCACCTTATACACAATTTATTTATTCTCTCCTAGGTGATGTCTCATCATTGGATTCATTTGTCTATTTGTAAGCTTTTTTGTTGTTGTTTAATTCAAGAACTACGTTTTCATTTACAAAATTTCCAGTTTTTTGTATGTCTACTATTTTTATATAATGCTCTTTTTTTCTCACAGTTTCTAGTCCATTTTTTACTTTGAACACTGTAAACATGCTCTCTTTCATAGTTCTCTATTATCTTTAGTTCTTTGTCAATTATTTAATATATATTTTGAAAGCTGTTTTCAGGTATTTAAGAGACCTGGAATGAAAAGACTTCTTATAAAATATATTATTTATGCCTTATAATTCATATGGGTTGCCTAAATTCATAACACTTTTAAAATTAATTTTTGACCTGGCGTTTCTAAAACTCATTGGTGATTTATAGGCATCTTGCTTGCTTGCTTCGTATCTAAGACATTGGGGTAAAAACCTATAGTCTCATTTCAAAGATAAGGCAGTATTCCCTCAATGTTGATTTAATGCAAGATGCTCAGTTTCATCTCCCTGTAGCTGAATGTGATGGTCTATGGTGTGGCAATCTTTCTTACTGGGACTTATGTGTGTATCACCTTTTGATGCCCACTGAAATGTTTAGTCTTAACTCTTACTTGCAGTTTTACTTTATCCTCTTTTAACTTGTAACTTAGAATTGATTTTCTTTCTTTTGAGCTTAATTATATACTCTTAACATATTAACTAGAATTTATATATTTTTCAATGTAGGGACCTACCCCCATTAGTTCAGTCCACCATGTTGGCAAGAGTCCTCTCAATCCCATCAGAGTGCATCCTTTTTCAAACATATGGCTACTTATCATGGTTCTCCTTTAAGGAGAAATCTATCCCTTATCCACATGGCTTTATCTTACCCCAGGCCCTAGACCCCTACTCTCAGCAAATCTGAAATATACACTCAAGAATAACACATTATGAGGTATAGTAGCTCTAGCCAGGACTTGGCACTTCAGGAACCACAGAACATTTTAGGATGGGTGAGGGTATTCCAAGTCCTGTCTCTTTAAAGACTTCTCTTTCAGTAAGACAGCTCAGGTGCTTTACGACATTTTTGGAGATTAGACAACAATTAGATCAAATAACCACACACACAAACATTAGAGTACAAATACTTGACTTCAGATGCACTGCCATATAAAATGACAATAAGAGAGATATTTTATCTATCCATAGCTCTTGCTATGGGACTATGATGCAACTTTATTATTAAGAAATGAGAAAGGTCAAAGTTCTCCTCTTTGTTTATTGATGTTTTCAGGCTATGTCATTGGGCATAGGTGTCCTGAACTCATCTTTTTTTTTTTTTTAACCTACCAATTGGTAACAAAAAGTTGGGATTTTCAAATTAACCACTTCATGTCATTCTGGGTCAAACCAAAATCTAAGATCAAGTACCATCTTTCCATACAAAGATTTTGGATACTACAACGAAAACAGATACTATAAGTCAGTAGAGGTGGAGGAGGGAAATCAGCTTTTTTATTAACCTTGATCTTATATGTAAAAATGGTATATTTGTCTCAACCAAGCTACTAGATTATAAGCTTTAAAATATAAAGAAAGTTTCCTAGACATTGTGTCTTCTAGATGTTAGGTGCTAATTTTTAAATCTGTTAATTAAATTTTAATTGTAGTAGTGTTAGCTTAGAGCCATGTCAATTTCACAAGACTGAGAATTCAAGCCCCACAAAGGGTGTGTTTTAACATGAAAAGTTCAGAGACTTTCACAGGTAAAACCAGACACATTCTCAATGTCTATTTATCTATTTGATAAATATCTATAAGTTACATAGTTGATCTAAGAATGTATTACTTTTCCCTCAATTTTATAAAGTCTAAAATCTTATTATTAGTATATGTGACTAACTTGCAATCTTTCTTTATCAGCATATGAAACAATTATATAAAAAGGAAAAAAGCTAATTTCCTGGATGTTTGCTTTTAACAAGCTGTGCTTTATTATTGAAAAATATACTCCACTGGGTTCAAAACAAACACTCATTTGATATTACTTTTTGTCTTGTACTTGTCTTGGTAAAAATCAATGAAAATTAATCATTTAGAGAGAAAAAACCATAACTCTTTATTGCAATAGAAATAATGATATTTAAGAAGAATAAATAGTTAATGTTAGTAATTCTTTAATGGTCCCATAATTGGTGATATTAAGTTTGGTCACTTGGTTAAGGTAGTGTTTGCCAGATATTTCCATTGTAAAATTAAGTTTTTGTTTTTTTGTCATTAATTCGTAATCTGTGAGGTGATAATTTTAGACTCTTTGTATATCCTAACATTTATAGTCTAGAGATTTCTCATTAACTTATGGTTTTTGCCTAGTCATTTACTACTACTTTAGTCATTAGTCATTTACTACTAAAATCAGCCTAATTGTTAACTACTGATTTTTCTATTTCTATCATTTCCTTTTAATCAGCATTCTTATATAAGTAAGAATTTTTCTCTCCCTCTTTTAATATTTTTAATATTAAATGTCAATATGTTGCTAAGTGATTTAGTGTAAAACTTGAGTGTAACATAAGAATATAGGTCAAGACTGTCATGAGTTTATACCTTTAATTTTAAAATACATTTTTATCCAAAGGTCTTCATATAGTTTTCAGAAAGAATAATTTTAATTATCTTTGTAAAGATTACTCTAAAAAAGCATTTTTATATTAAATGTAATATAGTGATGTTAATTTTCAAAGGACTATCTTTCAAATAAATCTAAAGGTAAAATTAGGAAAACTTGAAATTATTACTTTGATCCAAACCATTAAAAGCAAGAATTGTTTCTTTCAAATTTCCATGGGGTAAATAAATAGCTGACATTTTTGACAAAGAGATGTAAAACAAACTTTAAGGAAATACGAAATAAAAGAATTTCTCCACAGCAGATAAAAGCAAACAAATATAAGAAAAGGATGCTGTAATCTAAAGATTGATGCTACAGCAAGATTTTAACATGATGTAAAATTGTTATATAATATGAAATTTAAAAAACTTTGCCAGCATTGAATAAAAGAAAACATTCCAGTATAATTTCTTCATAAGCTAAAGGAATGTGTTTATTAGATCCTAGCAAGAAATGGCTGAGAAATAATTAAATTGATTGATATTTTAATTTACTAAAAGAAGCTAAGAATAAGATTATATGTAAAAAGTACTTAGCGTTTTGTGTCAACTATATTTAAATTTTAAAAAGAACTTAGAAAACCTCAAAATATTATAGAAATGCAATATACAATTATTAATAATACGCATATCATGATTCCTGTTTTTAAAACAGCAGGCTTAAATAATTGAAAAGAAGTATCAGTTATTTTTTCTAATATAAAAATGTGAAGTTTTAAAAGGCTGTCTCACTACCATGAATTACAGAGATCTCACAATTTGAATTATATATATTTAATCATTTTGAAAACTACTGAACACTCTGCCAAGTGACTGAATGTGTAAAATATAACCCATTTAACAAATATCTTTAACACTGGAGTGACTATGAAGACATTGGGAGAAACCAAATCCTACGCCTTGATGTCAAATGCACAAGAGAGTTCTATCTTCACAAGATCATAGTTAAGTAAATATAGTAATTATAATATATTCTTTCATGTTAAAGAGAGTTTTGATTTGTTCACAAAACAGTTATATCCTGATTGTGAACTTAAGCAGTTATCTTACAACGTTCCTCTCTTATGATGTCTGCTTATTTCAAGAATATCTAGCAGCTAACTGAATATTTATAAATCAGAAAGCTTAAACTTTCGTGGAAATTCCATGAAATTTGAGATAAATGCAAATAGAAATCGACAAATACCTAAGAAGTTATTGGCATGAGTGTAGAGTTTTCAAAACAATAGTTAGAAAGAATACTGAGATAGCAATTGGTGGCACTTCCTATTAAGGAGTGAAATAAATCCCTCAGCTGTACTAAAATTAGAAACTACCACTGAGTATAACTTATTGAACCTGAACAACTACAATCAGACATATAGCTGAAAAAGAAAAGGTATGTTTGTTAGGGAGGCCACAGCCTTCATGAATTAGACTTTTATTTTTCTTGGACTTAGTTGAATGCAACAAAATATGTTTAGCTATTTCCCTACACATTCCCATTCCAATAAATTTTCAAGCAGCCTGCAATGTTCCTTCCCTTACAATATTCACTATGAGCACATTTATGGAGAGGATAGTCCTTTATATAGTAAGGGAGGTTTTCATTCAGGAAATGCTAAGAGGCCTGACAGTGTGCCCTATGAGTGATCTTGGTGTGCTCTCTGACTACTGCTACTCCATTAGCAGGGACATCACAAAGTGCTGGCATAGGTCACTTTGAGTTAGAGTTGAGGACTACTACAGGCCTTTGTAATATTTTTAAAGTTTTGTGAATAAAGATAATAATATCTGTTCAGGTTTTTAACAAATACCTTTTTATCAGGTGAATGAACCTTTATGATTTGCTAAGTGTTTGTTTCTGTTTTTATTTTCATTCATGAATGAGTGCTGAATTTTTATCAAATATTTCAAAGCAACAACTGAGATTAACTTGTTATTTGCTAAAATATCTAAACACACTCTTATACTTTCTGATACTAAAGCCCTTTTTTTATTGCTGGAACAGAACAAATTTAAATGTGATATAGTTTATATACATATCTTGTAGGCTTCAATTTGATAACAGTGTATTCATGCTTTCTGCACTTATGTACATAAGTGAGTTTCTTCTACAATTTTCTTTTCTTGTATTTTTCCTGTGCAGTTTTATAATTGAGGTCACACAGAACTAATAAAATCTGTTGGGGAGTCCTTTTTTCTTTCCTATTCTCTTAAGAACTTTCATAAGATAAGGATTGTTTGTTTCCTGAAAGGCTTGTTAAGACATCTCCAAACCTACTTAAACCATATTTTTTTTTCTAAACCTTTTTATAGAAAAAATTTTTTTGGCCACTGATTCATATTTTTATATTAATCATTATATATTTCATTAATATTAATTGAAAATATATTTTCTAAAATATCTCTATTACTCTTTTTCAAATATATCATCATTAATGTTTTCACAAGTCTGAAGTTTTTAAACAGCTTCTACTAATTTAACTCTTCTATTTTAATGCTCATTTACCTTCTTTGTGCTTTTTTTTAATTTTTCCCTAGTTTGTCCTAATGGATTGTCTTGTATTTTTACTCTGAAAGAATCAATTTTTGTTTTATTATCTGTATAGTTTTTTTCCCCATGATTTAATATGTGTTTTATTTATGTCTGATTGTTATAAATTTCTTTGTCCTATTTTTCTGTTTACTTTGCATATTTTTCCTATTTTCTTGAGTTAAAATTTTTTAATTAATATAATTTCATCCTTATTCTTTAATTCATACACCCTCCACTATAATTTGCCTCTCTCACCACTTTGACCACATCTCACAACTTGTAATATCTAGCTTTCATTTTTATTCAGTTCTAAATAGCATGTAATTTTCCATGTGATTTCCTGTTTACCACTTATCATTTAGAAATGTGCTTTATACTCTTCAACTGGATGTTTGCTGTTTTCTGGGTTTTTTTTAAATTTTATATTGAATTGCATTGTGTTTTCCATGATATAAGTTTTTCGATTTTTAAAACTTCCTTTGTCAGTACATTATGACCAATTTTGAATATATTCTATGTGCCCTTGGAAAGAATTTATTTCTTTATTATGTGTTCAAGGATCAATATCCATCTATTAGATTGGATAGGTTAGCTGCATTGTCAAATCCTCAATATCCTTCCTAATATTTTATCAACTTTCTATTTTTAGTTTTTGTGGGATTTTACTTTAAATATTTTAAAACTATGTTGTTATATCCTTATACATTAATGACTTTACCTATCTTTGGTGAATTGTTGAGGTTGTAGTTATGTTATTTATATAACATCCTTAGGATGAGCATCATTACATTTTGACTGTAATTAATATTGTTAGGTTAATGTTTTCTCTCTTTCACTCTCTTGTTTCTTTCTCTGATATATCTGTATATTGAGCTTTTATGCTCCTACATTTTATGTATCTCTCTGAATAGTAGATGGTATTTTAAAATCAAATCTGATATTCTTTGCTAGTAAGATAATCACATTCCATTTTAATAATAATGATCATATTTGGATTATTTCTGCTCTCTATGGGTTTCTGTTTGTTATATCGTTTTAATTTTCTCCTTTCCTTTTTCTTATTGAAATGATGAATATGTCTTTAAATTTTCCCTTGCTAGTTTTGAGTCTAACAATCAAACATATTTAAAGTGTAAGTTTTTTACATTAATTGGTATATATTTAACTGCCTCATAAATCAAACCCACACCTGAACAGATTTCACTAGATACAGAACACTTCCTTCCATCTCACTTGTTATGATTCCCTTAAATTAAGACATTTATTTTGTTCAGTTTTTATTCTTAGAAATAAATTGACATATCAGTAAGTCAATAGACAGATGATATACAATGGATAGATAATTAGTCAGGGCTCTCTAGAGAAACAGAATCAATAGAATAAATATAAATAGATTCATTATAAGGAATTGGCTCATACTATTATGGAGGCCAAGAAGTCCTAAAATCTGCAGTCAGCAAGCTGGAGACTCAGGAGAGCGCACGGTACTGTTACTGTCTGAGTTCAGAGGCACAAGAACACGGAGAGTTGATATTGTTGTTCCAGGCTGACTCCAAGGCCTGAGCCAGGAAAGCTGGTGTCCTAACCTAAAGATAGTCAGGCGGAGAGAATGAATTCTTCCTTACTCCTTCTTTTGTTCTATTCAGGCCTTCAATAGATTAGATGAGGCCCACCCACATTGCAGAAGGCAATCGGCTTTACTCAGTCTACAGATTCATGTATTAATCTCATCCAGAAACACCCTCACAGACATACCTGGAATAATGTTTAACCAAATATCTGAGTATCCTATGGTCCATTCAAGTGGACACATAGAATTAACCACAATAGATGGAGAGATGGATAGATAGATTCGCTTACTGATGTATTTCACCACTTTGACTCCTATTTTCCTTTTTCCATCTAACTCCATCACTCTGTGCTCTTCTCCTTGTCCCTGGAGTAAGTGCTTTGGTGATTGTTCCATTGTGGATCCATAGGTATTACTACCCTCCTTAGATTTTATATCTTAAAAAGTCTTTGCTTTTCATATGTGAATGAAATTTAACTGTGTACAGAATTCGCAGAATATGTTTACTTTGCCTCAGTGCTTTGGAGACATTCCCCTCCCCATTCTGACACCTCTTGCTGAGAATAAGTCCATTGGGTGGAATCATGCTGCCATTAGATGTGCTCCCTTTTTCCTCCGGGAATCATAAGGGATTTTCTCCTGGCCTTTCTCATTCTGCCATTTCTCAATGATAATCTAGGTTAAAATGTCCTTAATATGTTCTTCATGTTTGTTAATTCTTCTCTTATAATTTTTTTCTTCTAATACTTGTTGTGAGCTGAATCTCCTCTGAATGCCTCAATACAAATTTTGTCTTTTGCTTTGTCCAATCTAGAGATTCCTGTGTTTTGAATTGTTCTATATCGCTGTCTTTTATTTTGATTTCCAGAAATTCTAATTTGTTCCTTACTACATTCATCTAGAGACTTGTCATATTCTAAAGACTTGCTACAGAAAGTGTGGTTCTCCAATGACCAGTGTCAGTATCACCTGGAAGCTTGTAAGAAATCCATAATCCCAGACCCCAATCTAGATTTACTGGCTCAGATTCTACATTTTAACAAGATCTCTCAGTAATTCTTGTATCTGCTGGACTTTGAATATCTCAGAATTTCATAGGCATATTCATGTTAAAGTCACCTTAATATTATTCTCTAATTTGCTTTTGTCAGAAATGAATTCATTTCTTAATAGTAAGGCTATTGATCTTCTCTTCTAGTGCTAGTTTTCAACTTGGACTTTGGATACTTATTTTTCAAATCCAACTTGAGGGTTAGGGTCTTTCAAAAAATTATTTCTTGGGGCTTCCCTGGTGGCGCAGTAGTTGAGAGTCCGCCTGCCGATGCAGGGGACACAGGTTCGTGCCCTGGTCTGGGAAGATCCCACATGCCGTGGAGCGGCTAGGCCCGTGAGCCATGGCCACTGAGCCTGCGCGTCCGGAGCCTGTGCTCTGCAACGGGAGAGGCCACAACAGTGAGAGGCCCGCACACCACAAAAAAAAAAAAAAAAAATTATTTCTTGCCTGTGTCCACCCATTAGAGTCGTCATCTTCATGCTGTCTACAACCTATGATAAATATAATAACAACAATAATAATAACACAATAATCCATTTTAATGAATATTTGAACACCTACCATGTGAAGACATTGTTTGAGGTGTGGGAGCACATTATTTTTGCAAGAAGAAATTAGCACTAAAAAATTAAACATACATGTCAAATTTTAGTAAATGTTGTCATGAGTTGTAAATTAATACCATGAAGGAGAAAATAATTAGTTGAGATGGAGGGATGCATAGAAAACTTTATTTAGGTAGGGAGGTCAAGGAAGTCTATGAAGAGGAAGATGGAAAGGATGACTGGGCTATCTGAAGGGATGGAAGGAAGGGGGAAATTTCCCTGGCACTGGGAACTGCATGTACGAAAGAGCGTGTCATGAGCCAGAAGATGATCTCAGAGACTGGAGAGTCTCAGCAGAGTAAGAAGAAGGGAAGTGGCTCAGCAAGAAGATGGAGAAATGGGCAGACGACAGATCAGGTAGGCCAAGGCAAAGGAATTTAGATTTTGTAATACCGCAATACAAAGCCATTGAAATGTTTAAGCAAGGGAGTTAAACATGACCTTAATCATGCTCTGAGAAATCAGGTTTCCTGTTTTCTGGAGACCAAATAAGGGCAGAGAAAGCATAGGAGTGGTACACCAAAGAGGAAGCTGGTGTAACTATTTGAGACCAATGGTTGGTTTGGACTAAGGTGATATCAAGATTTGAAGGTGAAAAGACAGATTTGAGTACTATCTTGAAGATACAATTGGTAAGACAGTACTCATATTTTTACAAAGCTGAACTCAGTGGTGTGCAGTGTATGAAAAACTTATTCCTTTTTCACCCCTCACTTTAAATAATCTCTGTCAGATCTTACCTTCTTGCCCCTAGGTTAGTATATTTAGATGCAAAATCACTCTTGGTTACTTCCACATATTAGAAAACTTATTTTCAAGTATATATTTGTTAAGCCTACCTAAGATTAGTATCAAAATTGTGACTTGTTATCCAATTTAAGCATGTCCCCTTCTCTGGCTCTGGCTCTGGCTCTGGTCTGGCCTGAGGAATCTGCAGGGCAGGGAGAAATGGTGCCCTGTGGCTTCCTGTCCTCCAGGGCTTCTCCCTAGTTGACTGTGCTGCCCTCTGGCTCCTCCATCTAGGAAATGGCAGGGAGGTGAGACAGCAGGGCCGGGAAGGTATGGCGTGACTGGTGTTTTGTAATCTAGCTTTGATGTCTTCTGCATGCCAAATACACTCATATGTTATTTTTATTCTTTCATGGGGTACCTTGTAGCTTTTTGGAGGCAAACTTCCTCTGTCATGGAGCACCCCCAAACTGCCATTTCCTTGCAAATGTGTTGTCCTTTCAAGTTAGCCAGAGACACAGCTTTTGTTTCTTCTCTAGAGCACAGAAACCCAGCACAGCCTCCCCTTCACAACACGGTCCCGCTGCTCTGCAATTGCAGATGAGTCCAGCCAAGCCAGTCTAGCACCTGGAGACTTTTCTAGACAAAAGAAGACACAAGTCTGTGTTTGTCTTGATTAAACTCTTCAGAGGGACAGATCGTATGCTCACAAAACCCATCTCAGCACATCTCTCTTCTCTAGCAACTTAGAAGAGCCAGGATTTGCCAGCTAAGAAAGCATCCAGCTGGAGGGAGATGACAGTCTTGTCTCCTTGTAACCACCCCTTCCTGTCTCATCAGATCTCTTGAGACTCCCTGAGCTAGCCTTGAAAGAAGGGAAAATCCTCAGCCTCATAGAAAGCAAAGGGAGGTAAAAAAGAGAAGACTCTGACAAGACTTTCTTAAGTCACAGACATCCACCTCTCTATCCACTGTCTTTTTTTTTAATATATAAATGTATTTGTTTAATTTGGGCTGTGTTGGGTCTTCGTTGCTGGGCGCGGACTTTCTCTAGTTGTGGCGAGCAGGGGCTACTCTTTGTTGCGGTGCGTGGGCTTCACATTGTGGTGGCTTCTTTTGTTGTAGAGCACGGGGTCTAGGCATGCAGGCTCAGTAGTTGTGGCTCGCGGGGTCTAGAGCTCAGGCTCAGTAGTTGTAGCACACGGGCTTAGTTGCTCCGCAGTATGTGGGATCTTCCCAGGCCAGGGCTCAAACCCGTGTCCCCTGCATTGGCAGGTGGATTCCCAACCACTGCACAACCAGGGAAGTCCTTATCCACTAGGTCTTTACTCTTCTCCATATAAATGTAGAAGTAGGTGGTGAGCAAATGATGGCAAGTCTAGTTTTTGGATATCTTTTAGTAAATACTGAATTTTTTTTTCCAACACCTTTTTTTTTTAAGTTTTCTTTTTTTTTTTAAACAATGTTTGTCCCTTAGCACCTCTCTTCTCAGTTTGGAGACCCAATACAGTCATCAGAAGTAGCCAAAAAACCTCTTTAGTATTATCATTTAGTCCTCAAAATAACTCTACAATTTAGTTTATTTTTCCTATTTTTCAGAAGGGGAAAATGACATACAGGAAATGTGAGTAACTTATGCATGTTTACATACCTAATATGTAGTAAGCAAGGATAAAACCAGACTCCTCGGTTTTTCTGACAAGAAGATGATAATTCAGAATTCTACAAACTTGAACGGAAACATTACTGTGACTTCTCTAGAATATGAAGGCCTATGTTTAAAAAAAAGTACATTTTTATTTGCTTAAAATTCATGTGGTCTCAAAGTGAATTCTTGTTTTACTATGCACGTTACTCATACAAAAATAAAAATTAACCCTAGTTTTTTTGCTTGTATATTGAATCTAGTCTTCTGTGAGGATGAAGAACTATTCCTGACTTTATGGATATCCTTTTCATAATTTTACATGTGCTTTCCTCTAAGCAGAATCCAAGAGAAGGAATATTTTTTTAGACTTTGACAAATGTATTTAATGATAATCAAGACTACAATTTAATTTTATCTTATCCTCAGAAAGGAGAAAACATAATGTAATGCTTGTCTGATTGAGCATTTGAGGATTATTCTCCAAAGAAAATAAATTATAAAGAAATGAATTTTTATAGAGGTTGCCTATAGCCAAAGTTCATATAGTACTGTTTTTGTTTTCTTTTTTGAAAAGGAGCTAGAGTTTAATTCTGAAATGCTGTATGATGGCCAATCTAAGAAAAAAAGGGGGAAAAAAAGTAAAGCCAGCCATTATACATTCTTTGTTCACAAGTACTCAATGTTCTGATCTGAAATGCTCACCACCCACTCTCACATGTCACTAGAAAGAAAACGTCTGCTGTACTGCTAGAGAAATACTTGCTCTGCTAACCAACAATCATATTTTTTCAGAAGCCCTAGACAAAGAAAAATACAATTTATACCCTATTTGACCACATGTATTTTATTTTCATTCAATCACTATCATATTTTCAAATGTGAATTTCGAACACTTCAAGGTATTTCTTCTTGGCATTTCCCAAATGATACACTAAAATTTGCTGGTTTAATATATTATACTGAGAATATTTCCTTCTCTCAGAAGAGGACTTAAATGCCCTCACAGACATGAAACTAGAGGAAGCTGCATTATAGGAACCATCCTAAGACAACTGTCAGAAGGTCTGGATGTAAAATTTCCAGCCCTGTCACTTAACAACCAAGGATATTTTAGTAACAGAAAATCTTTTCGAGCTGTAATATCGTTATTTGTAAAATGGAGACAGGAATAGTTATCTGTGGGTTTATTATGGGTACAAAATGGTAACACTTTTGCAATTGCTTTGCAAACTATAAAGCATTTGGCATTATTAAAATATTTCAAGACAGTAAATTACATAATTTTTGATGTTTTGTCAACTATTTCTGGAGACTGAAGTATCACTTTGTGTCCTAAATCAGCAGTGTACTAAATGGTACTTTAGTGGTCTGTTTCTAGGGAATAACTTTCACATGGATATTATCCAGTTGCATATAATGAAATGTGATATATAATCGAGCATTACACATTTGACATCATCTGGGAAATTGGAATGGTCAGTCCCCGAGAAAATAATTAAAACCTGTGCTTCCACAGAAATATATTGAAATGCATTTCTTGGGTAAAAGATACATGTGGGAGGAAAAAAAAGATAAAATTGCTTTCTCTTTCCTTTATGTTCAAGAATAAAATCGAATCCCTGGAAGAATACAGTGTAATGTGTAAGGAACAAAACAACTGTTGATGCTGTGCTTGAAAATGTTATTTCAGCTGCAATTAGAAAATAAGAGAACGTTCTGAAAAATGCTCTGAAAAGTAAGTGTAGGTTCTAAGAATGAAAACAAAAACAAAAAGCTCAATTGAAAATATGGTGTTTGATGAACTACTAATCCAAAGGACCCTTGGCCATGTGAGGTCATATTACTTCGTATACTTCCAAACAAAGGTGGGTTCTCTGACTAACCAAATATGCTTATATTCTGTCATAACTCCCAAGGTGAGTTACCTTTCTCCCAGGACTGTGGACAGCACAAGAGTGGGGGGGTCATGGTGAATTAAATCATGAATTAAATCATCTGGTTTTCTCCCCAGTTCTATTGCAAGTTAAGTGAGACATGGCTATAAAGAGGCTGGGTTGCATCTTGGCCTCACTACTTTACTGTAATTTATAATGTAAAACATAAATACATTTACCTATAACATAAAATAATTAATTGTTTTTGTGTCACATAAGTAATTGTTTTGATAACTAAGTTAATTATGCAAAGAAGCAGTTAGTTTTCAAATTCTTGGTTGTTTTAAACACAGCTTATAGCTAAGTCTAACGAAACTATTTGGTTTTCTTTGCTTAATTGCTTTTTTTCTTTCTTTTATTAGTTATCTATTTTATACATATTAGTGTATATATGTCGATCCCAATTTCCCAATTCATCCCACCACCACCCCCTTCCCACTTCCCCCCTTGGTGTCCATACATTTGTTCTTTTTTTTTCTTCAACCCATACTGTTTATTCCCTTTCCTGAGCTCCTGTATTAAATAATGTTGGCATGACAAAATTTTGCTCTTCAAATCATTTTACAAAGTAATGGTATAGAGACTGGTATTTTGTTTTTATTACACAGATGAGGAAAATAACCACCAGGATTAATAAATGCCATTTCTTCAGCAAATATTCATCCAATTCAAATTAAAATTTACATATTTTGTTGATGAATCTCTACATGACAAGTATATTGTGTCTTTTACTCTAATTTTTCACTTGCATTCATATTATGTTCCCATGATAGACCTAACAAGTACTGAAAACCAAAAACAGGACTTGTATTTGCTTTCCACACCTGCATATGTTAATAAACATTCTCTGATGGACTGAAGAGTAATTTTAATATAATCTGGTACATAAATTGAGAATCATTAAGTGTTGTGAATATTTTCCCCCAAATTTGGGCAAAAACATTTTTATTGTACTTATTTATTGAATACATATTTAATGCTTTTCATAGTTCAGGCAATGTGTTGGGTACTGGTCATATAAATATGAATAAGATATGACTCCTGATGTCAAGTCTTTATCAATCTAGTAAGAGAAAGGGCATGAGTAAAAATATTTATGATGTAAAGTAATTGCCAATCAGAGCTTCTAAGATGCTGTGGTAGGCAGTGGAGGAGAAGATGCCTGTTTCTGATGGGGTCACAGCCTCCTCACATGGAGAGACCCAAAGACAATCCTTCCTGTGTAAATAAATCAGAACCTCAGATTTCTTAAATCTCGTGTGAAACTGAAAATCTGGATTTATCTTTTTCACTCCTTGATGTTCTTTTACCACACCTAACAGGTTACCTTGAACATATTAGACTTACAGTAAATACTTTGTGAATACAGACTAATATAATTACTTATCCACAATAACAAAATATAAAAAGCTCTAAAAATCCAATATTTAAAAATATTTGGTTAATTTGCAGATAGAACATGAATGACCATAACATGCTTTATAATTGTTATTTATTTAAAGTGCTATTGGTTTACCTTTGGACACAGAAATAGTAATGTGTTTGATTATAGGGTACTACCTCAGAACCTATTTGGAACGTTAAATAATATTTGGTATGGGTACTGCAATATCTTTTTTTGGTACTATATATATAAATTTTTTACTAAATATAAATAATTTAATAAATAACAAAATAAATAAAATTATAAATAATGTAAATAAATATAAGTACATTCTATTTTTATATTATATTTATATAATAGTTAAATATATACATATAAATGAAATATATAAATTGCACTTCAAAATCCATGTGGCCTAAAGGGACTCAGAAGATTAAAATTTGTGTTCTTGTCCATGAATGAGTGGTGAATTACAACCTGCTCAAACAGACTTTCTTTGAATTTTCTCAAAGCATGGCAACTCTCACCACATCATTTTCCTGCTAGTTCACAGCTGTGAGTTTCAAATCCAGGATCAGTTACAAGATGGACCCAGAGAGCACAGAACATTCTGAGCAAAAGGGCTGTTGAAGAAGGCAAAGTTGAAGGTATTTTAAAAATTGACTTGTAAGCCAACTGTGGGCCACTTAACAGTACACAAGCTGAAGTTGATGATGCTCTGTTTACTTGAGAAATAGACACACTCCGGGGAAAGCATGTTTCTTCAGGTCTGTGAACTTCAGTATGAAGCTCTGATGTGAGTGAAAAGGTGACTTTATACAGATAGTCACTGTTTTTCCTGACCATCTTCCTTGTCAGGAAAATCACATTGTCATTGTCCCTGTATTTATTCTAGATAAGAAAATGCGTCAACTTTTCATTTTAGGATTTGTACATTTTATTTTAATATTTTATCTAAATAAAGTATTTCAGATTTTAGAAGATTGGTCAAAGCAAACTCTAGTCTATTAGTAAATATTAATTAATATCACAGTATTTCTTTCATAAACTATGTCCTTTGGATTAGATTCATAATATACTTAATCTGAAATAGTATTAATCTAGAAACATTAGTATTTCCTTTGCAGTTCTCATCAGTGACGAATTTTAGGAAACTATTGCTATTTGACCTTGTCTATTCTCCTTATGTAATGGAATTTGAAGATTTCATTTTCTTCTAGCAAGTTACAACTACAACTTATCTTCAGAAAAGGAAAAGAAACAGAGCTAACTCCTTGTGTCCTTAAAAAAGTTAATCTTGAGAATTCAATTTATTTTACATCTTAATGTCTTAAGTTTCAATCACCTCTTTCATTTTTACAGGACAATAGCAGCAGTTTTTCCTAAATTGCTAAGTTCTATCTAGTTCTAGTTCATTATCTAGTTCATTATCTATCTAGTTCATTTTTAGGCTTTTCCTGAGCATTCTATGATTACCAAATTGTAAAAAAATAAAGAGACTTTTACTTCTTGGCTGGATGAAAACAGTAAGTCATCACAGTTTGACTCTTTGTCAACCTTTAGCAAAGAAGTCCAAAGAGCACTTGTCTCTAGTGATCTAACCTGACACTTGCCAAAGATTTCCAGGGTCAATTAAAACAGCACCTCATCCCCTTTCCATACTCCATTGTACCTAAGCCTGAAATTTTACTTCAATTCAATCAAAATGACTCCAACCAAATACTTGAAATAACAAAAAACAAAACAAAACAAAAAACCTGCCAGAATTGTATTTTTTATTTACATTTTTATTGAGGTAACATAGTCTATAACATTATATGTTTCATGTGTACAACGTTATATGTGTACAACATTATATTTCTACTTCTGTATTCCCTATACCATGCTCAAAACCACCAAATACTTAGTTTCCATCCCTCACAATACAGTTGATTCCCTTTACCTATTTCGCCCTCCTTACCACTGCCTCTTCCCCTCTGGTACCCACTACTCTGTTCTCTGTATCTTTGTGCTTGTTTTTCCTTAGCTTGTTCATTGATTTTGCTTTTTATATTCCACATGTGAGTGAAATCATACAGTATTTGTCTTTCTCTGTCTGACTTATTTCACTTAGCATAATACCCTCATGATTCATCCATGTTGTCACAAATCTGCCAGAGTTTTGTTGTTTTTGTTTGTTCTTTTTAGACGGAGGGGAGGATTGTTTGTTTCTTTAGGGATTTTTTTTTGTAAGCGACAATATTGCAAAATATAAATTAGAAGGTAGAATTTAAAAGTCCATTGATGGGCTTCCCTGGTGGCGCAGTGGTTGAGAGTCCGCCTGCCGATGCAGGGGACATGGGTTCGTGCCCCGGTCCAGGAAGATCCCACATGCCACAGAGCGGCTGGGCCCGTGAGCCATGGCCGCTGAGCCTGCGCGTCCAGAGCCTGTGCTCCGCAAAGGGAGAGGCCACAACAGTGAGAGGCCCGCGTACCACAAAAAAAAAAAAAAAAAAAAAAAAGTCCATTGAAAGTTCTATATATGAAAGCATATTAAAGAACTGAAATCATATATTATTGACCAGTAATTTGTCACTCTTTTAATGGTACTGCAAATAAAGCTAACGCAACTTAGGATGTGATAGAGGAAATCGAAAGTGCAAGCCAAGTTGATTGCCCATGCTCATGTAATATTATGTTCCATGTGATGTCTTAAGAAAGCATACTGCAATCCCCCTTAATATCATGTATCATTATGTAATATCAAGTAACTATGTATAAATTTATTTGATGATAGTTGTCTATCTACCAACCAGACTGTAAGCTTCATAAGAGAAAAAACTACATTTGAACCTTCATCATTTTATCAGCACAATTCTTGATAACCCAGAGCATACAGACAATAAATATTTCTTCAGAGAATAAAAGAGTCCTAGGGAATTTAATCAGATTGTCAAAGGATCTATACATTTTGCCATATCAGAAAACCTCAGAGACAATGAGTCGTTTATTTAGGAAAGAGTAAGGAAAAGGTGAGAAAGAATCCATAGCAGTTTGCAAAGGTTTGAAGTTATTTCACATAAAAGATTAAATGGACCTGTTTTAATCTCTTCCAGGTGGGCAGAACTGTGATAATGGACTAGAAATTTCAGAAAAATACACTTCAGGTAAACAAGAAAGGAGCCTTTTCTAAAAAGTATCAATAGAACGTTTATAATATGTTCACCAAGTGATGCACAGCAAGCTCCTTAATAGAGACTGAAACAGAGAAAGAATAGTCACAGCTCAGGCTGAAGAAATTTTCCAGGATTGGTTGCTAATGTAAATGAAATCATCTAAAATCATTTATAGCATTAAGATTTTATGATTATTTGATGCCATTGTCTAATGCCAAACAAGAACTAATTGACGTATTCAATGAACTGAATATTTTGTAGACTGTATTCTAAATTTAAAATTTTTGTAATTTATTTAACATAATAGTCTAGAGTTGAAAAGACCTCACAGTAGTGAAAATCGATGAGTAAATCCAACTGTAATTATATGTTTAGTTAAAATAAGAAGTCTCACCTTGATAGTGTTCAAATCCAGTAGTGAATTGCAAATCTCTGAGTCTCCAGTCAATTCTCTCTCTTGCGTTTCAGGCAAGGGTCCTGAACTCAGTCAACATTTTCTCCTGCAATGATGTCCTGCCTGATGCATTTGCTAATTGGTTCTTTTCACCTTTTTCTTCTTTTAATCTGGGGACATTCACATACTCTATCATGGCCTCCTACATTTGGTTAAGAATACCTGACAACAACTCTTGTGTAGGCAACTGTACCGAAGGAGCTGCAGTAGTCTCTTGTCATCATTTTTCTCTGTCCTTCTGGAGCTCATATTTCCAAGATATATTTTGCACTGCCTCTGCCATTCACACTTACCATCTGACAGAGATTTCTTTCAAATCGGCAACCTAATTTCAGAGGAATGATGATAGATTATGCCTTGCATATTTCCAGATCAACTGAATTTTCTTCATCGAAATGCATACAGAAGTTTTGGTAGTGGTGGTAGTAATTGTGGGAAGGTGGTAGATTACATTGCTGTTGGCCAAGTAGCTTGGTGTCCTTCCCTCCGTGAACATGTAGGAAACACAGAGCAGTGCCCCCTTATCCGTGGTTTTGCTTTTCTAGGTTTCAGCTATCCACAGTCAATTGCAGTCTGAAAATATTAAATGGAAAATTCCAGAAATAAACAATTTGTAAGTTTTAAATTGCACGTTGTTCTGAGTCATGTGATAAAATTTGTGCTGTCTGCTCAGTCCTGCCCAGGATGTGAATCATCCCTTTGTCCAGGTATCTCATCCACTAGTCACTTAGTAGCCACACTCAGTTATAAGATTGACTGTCATGGTATTGCAGTGCTTGTGTTCAAGTAACCCTTATTTTACTTAATAATGGTCCCAAGCTCGCTGGAAATTCAGATATTCTCTTACTGTGCCTAATTTATAAACTAAACTTTATTATAAATATGTATGTATATATAAGGTTCAGTACAATCTAGGGTTTCAGGCATCCACTGGGGGTTTGGAAATTATCCCCATGAATAAGGGAGGACTACAGTATATCCTTATACCACTGAACTCAAGCATTGTCATGTGACTTATCATATGTGAGCGGAAGTGGCCCTTGTCAGTCTGAGCAGACATTTTATGAGCCAGCACACGGTTCCAATATCCCTCTGCCACAGACTTACAGTGCTCTATCCATAGGCTACCCTGTCAGCCTCAGACCTAAAGTGAAGACACCATGCATCGACTACGCAGGCAGTAGTCAATCTGAGACTGGCATTTAGGAAAATTTGTCCTCTGTTGTTATGAGCCACTGAGATTCAGGGGTTGTTTGTTATCACAGCATATCCTAATCTATCTTGATTGATGTGGGCATATAAAGCTTGAAAGTTTTTTATCCCAGAAGTATGGCAACAGTTATAAACAAATTGTGTCTGGCATTGAGAACAATGTGGAGAAGCAAAGTGGGCAGAAGGAGAGTCTATTGGACCATCTGAAAGGGAAGCCCCAGGGTGAGTCCGCAGGAATTCAACTTCAGTTGTGTCAGAAGTAATTTGCAAGAAATTTGCTGTAAAATGTGTAATCAGCTGGAATGGAAAACAGCAACTTTATTTGCCAATTTATGTGGTTTAACCACAGAATAAATTTGGGGTTGAATGGGAGAACATGTTGCTGTAGATAAAGATGTTAGGATGAGGTTTTTTGGCTTCAGGAACAGAGAGGAAGTGACAGCTTTTAAGGACAGGAACAGGAAGAAATAACAGAATTTTGAAATGTGTTGGATGAACAGCCTGGATGTGGGAGCAAAAAAAAAAAAGAGTAAGGTTGGTTAGTGACGCCAAGGTAAAGTGACTGAGAAGTGAACATGCCACCACAAGTGGTGAGAGAAAAAAAAAAAAGAACACAGATAAGGAAAGACAGATGAACACAAGAAGGAGATAGGATGGCAGATAACTTCCGCTTGTGTGCAAGCATTTGGCATAATGAGCTTGTCCTATTAATTAATATGCAATCTGTGGTGCTGCTTCTCTCCTCTGCATATAGAAAAAAGGGAAAGGTCACTACTTGGTATCACTTTGAAATTATTATTTATTTAGTTGTATAGTCAAATTAGCATAGCATTTGAAAGAATTCCAAGTATATATAGGGAAATTCATTTATGGATCAGTGGAAATATTAAAGACACATTGCTCAAATATTAAGAAAATATCAGTCTTCATTATTTCTAGGGGAATCATTTCTAAAACAGTAGTAGGAATGAGGTAAATTGAAGGTTTTTAGACTATTAATCTGAATTTATCTGCATAGTTCCTAATGTAAATACAATAGTCTATATTTTTATTTGAAATTAAACATACATATTGCCTCAACCTAGAGAATAATAGCCAGAGGAGTAAAATAATAGCCGGGGAGGAGGAAGAAGAGAAAAACTAGACTTTTTAATAACTTTGTCCAAACAATAACATGTCAATAATGAACGTTAGATCTATGACTATCAAGGATTGCAAATCTTTTTTAGGAGAAGCATCATTTTCAGAAATTTTTAGAAATTTACTAGTCATATATGACATGGAAGAAGAGCTGGAGACAGGGATGATCTCCCACTTTCTTGCTGCATCATCTCCCTCTTCCTTATTTGGAAAACTGAAGGAGATAACAGAGTGTGTATAAATAATGAGAGTGTCTGATGGAATGAGACAGCATCTACTTGGTCATCAGTACTGGATTTGAGATGCTAAAGAAAACTGATATGAATAGCAATCCTATTTGGGGACATCCCATTTAATCATTTATTCATCCATTCAACAACTCTATCATCAAACAAGTACTACCTACAGGGCATCGGTCAAGGTATTGGGAACAAAGAAGTACACAAAATAAACAAAATTCCTTTCTCTATTGGAGCTTACAATCCAGATCAGGAAGACAAGTGATAGAAAAAATATGTAAAATATAGTTTATGCCAGATGTTTTTGAATAATATATAGAGAAAAACAAAGTGGGGAAAAGATAGGAAGTGTGTGGCAAGTGGGGCCATTTTGAAATACTTTGGTCAGAGGATACTTCATTTGAGCCACCTGTGAAAGATGATCTGTGAATCTCAAGCACTTGGGGCAAAAGAGGTGGTGACCATATAAGAAAGAATTAATTGTATGAGGCAAGTCCTGTTGGTTTCAGGGATGGGGCAGTGGTTTTGCCAAGAGCACCAGAGCTCAGGACTCCCTTTTCCTCTTGTTGGCATTAGGCTAGAGGGTGGAGAACACCGATCTCCAGGGACCCAGGTCACTCTTAGAATGAGTGAAGTTGCATGACCTCTTCTCACTTCTTCAGCTCAAATTCCTGATAAATATGAATGTGAAGATATTAGCATTTTTCAAATGGAAATAAGTGTTGAATCTACATTCTCACCATGCTTGATATGAGACCAGCCACGGCATGAACTATATACCTGGTAAACACGTCTGCATGAAGATGGTAGCTCTCCAAAAGGTGTAAGCTGTTGGGACACAGTTCAGATTATGCACTAAAGATAATTTTTGGCAGCTCTGTTTGGGCCTTATCTAAGTTTAATAAAACGTATTGCGGTAATCATTTTGCAATGTATGTATGAGAGGTCATTATGTTGTACACAAAGCTCTGTGTCAATTATATCTCCGTAAAATTGAAAAAAAAATAAAAAAACAAATAAACAGACACCAGGTTAAGAAAAACAAAATCAAATCTGAGGACACAGCTCCATGTGTGGTGATGGCAGAGCTGCAGGCCATTTGGCCCCCTTGGGCTGATAGCAGTGGGACACACAGAGGCACCTATCCTGGATCTGAGGGCGGAAGTCAGAGTATTTTCATGCAAAGCAATGGATGTTAAACTAAGTTGCAAAGGCATCTGGGCAAAGGTGTTTTTTGTTGTTATTGTTGTTTGCTTACTTTTTCATTCTCAATACTCCATTGTTTACAGATACAGATACAATGTTTCAGGGTTTAAAAAATAAAATAATATGCCCTGATTCACATGACCAATTTTTGGATATTCTCAAGCTCTTTTGTTTTAAAAGGTATATATTCTACATTTACATTTATACTTTAAAATTAAAAATTTTTGGAACAGAAGAAAAGGAATAACAAATAAATTGTCTTTACAAATATATAAAGCATGGATTTATGTCTATATTATTTTAGTGAATAATTATGCATATTTTTATAGTAGGGATTTATGGTAGGGAGTTTCTCCCAATTGTTTGACTCTGATATTAAAGGGTCTTGTTATTACCAAATTAATTCCAAGTGAAAACTCTATCATATCAAAAAGTGGAATCCAATTCTAACAATGTACAACATTTAAATTTAAATTGATTATATTTTGAAGGTAAATGAAATATAAAATCTAAAAATAAAATATAAATAAAACATTAAATATTTTTAAAAAGAAAATATGTGTGCCATAAGATATTTGGCAGCAGAGGTCCTTATTCTGTATTTCATGGAATGTAGTGTTCTGTAAATAGATTTGGGGAGAAACTGAATTTTGATGAGACAAATAGTATATCTTTATTTTCATTAACCTTTAATGGAAATTATCCTTTGCTTCCCTTATGAATATAGGCAACACACCATGGGAGATGAGCACTACCTGACATTGTAACAATAGTATCCACAGATATTATCATTTCATATTGCAGTGATAGCAGTTGCTTTTAAACGTGATTTTCACTAACTATTGTCTTGAGATTGTGATATTTAACAGCCCTCTCACTAGATCTTTTAATTTAATCCTTTAATAAAGAAGCACATATAGCATTTAATTACAAAATTTTTTCTAATTAATATTTTGATGACTAAATTTCAACATAACTCATGTTGTAATCTACTGTATTTTAATACAATATATTTTGTTCATTTAATTTTTCATTCTAAGTAGGACAACATAGGCTTCAAGAGATTATCAAGAGGTCCAAAACATTTAAAAAATGCCCATTGCCTTTTCATACACATTTTTGAGACTAAATAGCAAATCATCAAAATTGTCTCATATTAGAAAATTCCCTTTTCTCTGAGAACTATGGTGGTACAAGGAAAGAGCAGTCTCTATCTTAACTTCTGCGACTTGTTTATCATTCATACTTGTTCATATTATTTAATTCAGTTACATAGAATATGAATGTGAAAAGAAAGAGATTTGGGGCTTGGAAAGTTGGACACTCATATGATTATTAAAATATATCATCAAATTAATTTGTGTGAGAAAACATGAAAGTTGGAAAAAAAACTGTAAACATCAATCTAGGAGATAATGTACTCAAATTATTTCACATACATCCTCAGGTTCTAATACAAGTTTAAAGGAATGAACTTGGAATTATCATAGATTGCATTAGGGGTGTATTTTATTCAAGAAGCACAAGGGACCCCAGTTCTCAGACTGCTAAATTAGCTCATATATGGCTTCACACATTCATTAATAATGTATTATTAGTGTATGCTATGTGCTGGACTGTCTTTTAGATGCTGGGTATAATGAGATGAAAATATAAAATAATGTTATGGAAAGTACAGTGTAGAGATAGAGATTCATAGACTAAACAAGTAAAATATCACAAATGTTAACATACTTTTATATAATGTAAGCAAAAGTAAAGCTAGCTAAGAGAAGAAAGTGGAGGGGAAGCATTTTAAGTAGTTTGTCCAGGAATGGCATCTTTGCTGTACTGATACTAGCGCCCAGACTTCACATTTCTGACCTGATTTATTTGCTGAAGAGAAATTATTTCTGGCAGAGCACAGAGCGAGTGAACCATTGTTACCTGGGTGTATTTGAGGATGAGCAAGGAGGCCATTGCCTCTGGAGTAGATTGGTTGTTGGAAGGTTTGGGAGATACTGAAAGGCTGGCTGGAAGGAGCAGCTCATGTGGATCCAGGTAAGCGCTTTTGATGCATTGTAAATTGGCAGAAAGCCATTGGAGTGTTTTAAGTACAGCAGTGTTATGATTTGATGACTCTAATAACATAAAAAATCACACAATACTAAAATAAAATTAATACAACCAAAACAGATGAATGAAAACTGTATGGCTCTACATAAAGATATTTTAAATAAATTTATGATAGTGTTTTAATTTAAAATATAATATTTAACAGGGAATTTATGCTTCCTTGTTTTAACTGACATTTCTTTGTTCGACTCAATCAACTAAACTGAGGGGATTAATGCTAAAATTACTCAGACATAGTCTATGAAAGAAAATTAATATCATATTAATAACAAAAATAATAGAGAACTCTTTTGAGATCTTTCTATGTACCAGGAATTTTGCTCTGCATTTTACATGTATATTCTAATTTAATCTTCATAAGAGTCTTACAAAAAAATATAATGTATCAGTTATATGTTTGGGCTGTAGACCCTAAAGGCCAAGGTCTTCATTATTATTATCCATTTAGGCAAACCTGACCTTGAATAGTTGATTTCCATATTATAAGTTTCATAACAGTTCATTTGGAACTTTACAATCCATGGATGTCAATAAAGAATAGCTAAAAAAAATTTCCTCCCTACTTCCTAAAAGATTAGAATGACTAGCAGAAATGAATATCCTCAATATTTGTATGTTCAATAAATCCATAGATCATCCCTATACAAATAAATACATGTTATGAGTAACAAAATCTTTATACTAACTCATGGGCCCATTATCAAAGTTCAACTTCTGAAAACTGAGATCCGTGTACCAATTCAATGCAATGCAATATATGCTTCTAAAGTAGACTTGAAAAATATTGTGAATTAACTGACTGTTGATTTGAGAAAATGGGCTAATCAAGAATGGATATACTTGGGGCTTCCCTGGTGGCACAGTGGTTGAGAGTCCACCTGCCGATGCAGGGGACATGGGTTCGTGCCCCGGTCCGGGAGGGTCCCGCATGCCACGGAGCGGCTGGGCCTGTGGGCCGTGACCACTGAGCCCGCGCATCTGGAGCCTGTGCTCCGCAACGGGAGAGGCCACAGCAGTGAGAGGCCCGTGTACCGCAAAAAAAAAAAAAAAAAAAAAAAGAACGGATATACTTAACAAAACTGTGAACATAAAATGAAAATAGATGTTCTGATTGTAAAGAGAATTATTAATCTGATTTTCAAACTGGTGTACAGATTTCCTGCAGTTTCATAAAGACTGTTTAGAAGACAAATATGGTTCAATTTTTTAAATTCAATTCCAGCTGACCCTTCCCATTTATTCATTCATATATCTATATGACTATGGATATATTAATATCTAAATTATACATATAAGTATATATAAAATATATATTAATATAGTCACATATGTATTATTTATACTTGTTTTATAATTATTTGTTTACTTCCCTTAAATTATATATACTGGATTGACGTTTGTATGAATAACTCATTTATTTCAAAATATAACAAATAATATAATGGTGAAAATATTTGAATTTCATTAGTTTTCAATTTAGATTAACTAAAGTTTTGAATTGGAATTTTTCATATTTTTAAATGTATTTATTTACTCTAAGGATGATTTATTTTGCAATAAAGTTCATGATATAGCTTTGTTTGCCTTAATATGTGTATAATTTTGTTTCCAATCCAAATGATTAAATATGTTTCTTTCTGAAAGCCTTGAACTCTTATTTTTCTGTTTATTTTTAGGTGTTGCAAATGAAGAAAAAGGATATTGAGTCATGTTATCTGTTCTGGAGAACTGTATGGAATAATCTATATAAATAGAATGTGAGATTATTGAAAAGTATGCAAACCCTGAAGTAACATCCAAGTTCGTGATTATTTTTAAATGTGCTAACGGTAGTTAGTCACACCAAAGGATTCCTCTGAAAATAAACATTTTCAAGAAGGTATGCTTTAGATTTCTATTTAAGTTAGTAAAATATTAAACAAAGCAATTTTTTCCAACATTAAATAAAGGATGCAAAAAGTAGCTTTAGTAGTGGAAAAGCAGATTTGAAAAATATATTCAATGTATTCTTTTTCATATTCAAATATGTATACTACACATTTGTGGCCAAAGTGAAATCATATGACAATCATTTCTTCATATAAATAAAAATTTGAGATACACAACTTTATATGATTTCTAATGATACACAAATGATGTACACAGAACTCTATTACTGCTATTCATGTTAATAGCATAGTGGAAATGCTTTGGAATTTTTATTTCCACAGAAAACAAGAATATTTGTTAACATTGTTTAATAGACTCATGAAGTAGAGATGGAGCTAGTTGAGAACACTGGAAAAGGATAAAAGTTTGTCATTTATCAGTAGCTATATAAACAGGCCTGATTTTTTTTTAAAAAAAATCAATCATATAGTTTTTATGTCCTAGAACAGAAAGACTACAATATTTATGCACTTTAAGTTACACCTACCATATTAATACCCAATAATTTAACAGAGCAGACAAGTAATTTCTATGGTTCCCTGTAGTTTCTACTTTAAATGTAGAGAAATAAAACCAGGTATCTCCACTAGTAACCCCAGCTATTATTCAATACAAATTGCAAGGGGAACTGTATAATTACTCACATACATGTGCACACACACACATGAAATATGTGGCAATAAATTAATCTGTCGAATATTTAATTAGTATTTAAATCTTTATTATAATAATTGCTTATTTTATAATTGCACTTTAACATTTCTCGCCCAATATTTATGTTTGAATCTGTGACACCTAAATAGACATCTAACAGGAGTTAATCTGAGATTGTCAAGACTAGAAAATTAAGAAATCAATTTCTCTCTCTCTCTCTTTCTCTGATCTCGGTCATTTTGTTAAATCTATTTCTATTAAAGTTTACTGGGAATCGGTTTCAAAGATTCCAGAAGTAATAATAGGTCACAAAATTGTTCCATATAGTAGTATGGTCCTCATGCTTTATGCTGTCTGTAGGCAATCAGTGATATTAGTATTCAGAAGATGCACGTCACAATTACTGGAAGCATGTTAACTTAGTCCAACACCCTTTCTTGAGAAGATTAAATTTTCTAAACACCATAGTAAATAAGGATCTATAGAGATATATAAGGCACAGTCCTTTCTGTTAAGGAACTCATAGTTAATACTAAGAACCTAACCATGTTTTTTTAAATATTAAGGAATATTAAGATAATGCATGAGAGTTTGGGTGAGTAAGAAATGAAATCTTACCAAATTAAAGCCACTGATATTAGAGCTTGTTACATCTACCATTACTCTTTTTTGCACAATGAGGATATAAGCTATAAACGACTAGAGAAAGAAGGAGTCTAGGTCTTAGATGACCTCTCTGTTGTTTCCACAAACCTGAGCTGCAGACCCCAAACATCTTGGTACATAAAACAAATAAAACCCTGACTCATAGACTCATTTAAGCCACTTTTGTCAGGTTTTTCTTTTTCATGAAGCAAAATGCAATTCTAACTTGTATGCTTTCATGAATAGATTGATTTACAGATAGATATCCATCTTGAAATATAAAAAGTTATTTTAAATTATTTTATTTAAAATGAATGGATCAGTACAATAGAATTATATGTCTTAGCTATTACTTATCAAGTGCTATTATCATGTACAAAAGTAAATGATGTTAAAGATTTCAGCTATTTCATTAACTAACCTTGTTACCTTGTAACAAATTGTTTGGATAAAACTCATTTTTTCATATTTATTTCCTTTATACACAAATTTTTTAGGCAATTTCATACCAAAACATCCATGACTATTATGTAGAAAATGGCAATACTTTGGACTGTTTAACAAATTATTATCATTTTATGTGTGTGTGTGGAGTTACAGTTTGATACATGCCAATGCATAAATCTTTGTATGGTTGCTAGATTATATTATAAAGATTGATAAATTATGCTTCTGCACAAATTTAAATCAATTTGCAATAATTCATGGCTAGACATTTGTTTGAGTTAACAGCGTTGATTATTTTAACTCCTACATTTTGTTAACAGCCCATTATGACTTATGACTGGCTAATTGATTTAAGTTGCCTGTATTCCAAAAGACAATACATTGAGATCATTATGAGATTGTAGAATATAAACTAAATTTTAAAATTTATACTATAATTAATAGCAATAAATAAAAATTCAAATAATAAAGAAAAAGCTTTATTCCATTTTTGTAATATTTCTAATCATAAGCTATTTCCACTTGCATACATCTTAATCACATAATTCATTAATCATATGGACAAACTTTAGTGAAATTATTTTAAGCTTTTACTGTGGACATTTAACAGATGTTTAAGGAGGCCTTGATAATGAATGCAACTGTATACTTGGCAAATGATCAACATTTTTCTTGAGTTCTATAAGAAAGGAGACTTTAGTAAAGATAATGGCTTCTTCAATTTGATAAAACATTAAAACATAATTTCCTTAGAAGAAGTAATTTACTATGCAACATCACATGTATACGTATATATGCATATATTTTATGATTATATATAGTGAAATTTACAAATTATCTTACAAAGTTGCATTGCTGCTAAAGAACATTACTTACAAAAATTATTTTGCAATTAGGAGACAATGCAACATTTCAGATATATTTAATATTCCCTTATGAAAACTCAGTAAACTTTGCAAAAAATATATTCAAATATTTTTGTTGGTTGTATCAACCAACCATTTAAATTAAATAACAAGCATTATTTCAGCCAGTATCTAATTAACATGCCTTTAAATCACAATGAAATATAAGAGAAAACAGATCAAGAAAGCATACTTTCCTTGGAATGAGAGGGAAGACAAAGAATAGGAGTATTATTGCTCATTTAATCTGAGCTGCTATAGATGAAAAGAAAGCCACGACTCTAACAATCATGTCTATTCATTATTCCCACTTCATTAGTTATCCAGAAAAAAATGGATACTGTTTGTGCCTAACCTAAAACTGAAGTACATCAAACAGCATGAGGTTACTGTGACAATTTAAAAAAAAAAAATGAGTGGAAATTGACCCACAGAGACGGAATATATCCATTATGAAAAATATTTTCCATTGGCATCACTATTCTTCAGTTTCAGAGTCATCTTAGGGATTATAAGCATCATCCTCAGTTCATAGATGATAGCACTGAGAAGCAGAAAACTGCGATCAATTGTATTACTGGTAGACAAATATTCACTCCCTTTCAGCTTGAGCACTGAAACGAACATACATGGTGCCTCCTGAAACTAAGCTGGGACATGCAGCCTGGAGACAAGCTCAGCCAATCCCAATAAAAGGCCAGCTGATAGAAAGACTGACACAGGTCTGGACCACTGGGTGAAAAAATAAATTTAAACAACTTTGTTTTAACAAGAACTGACAGATATAGAAACTGATATCACATATCGGGTGCTGATATTAGTGTGTGATGAAAAATCTCTTGTAGGAGGCTGGAAAAATAGCAGTTCATGTTACATAGAGATGAAACTTTGGGTAAAATTGTTTTTTACTAACTGGGAAGATTTATGTCATGTAACTAATAAACTTCTGATTTTGATTTCACCAAAGAAGTTTATAGGCAGAATGTTAATAGTGTGAGCTACATTTGACAAGGTACAACGAAAAAGTAATGGGCTCAGAAAAAAACTAACCAGCTTTGTAAGCAGAAATGAGAAAGAATAGAGAAAGATAATAAACGGAAGTGTTAGGGAGTAAAATTGTTTCTAACCAAACCAAACCACAGATGCAGCCTCTAGGAAAAGACCAATCCAACATGCTGATAATAAGACACACCATTAAATCAAAGACATGTACAAGGATTAAGGTGGCTTCAACAGGCAAATTGTCCCACAGAATTTTTTTTTAACCAAAATTACCTGTAGGCAAGTCTAGAGGTAGATAGTTAAATGGTAGA
The DNA here is from genome assembly GCF_964270905.1 of Leucopleurus acutus. Taxonomy (NCBI): domain Eukaryota; kingdom Metazoa; phylum Chordata; class Mammalia; order Artiodactyla; family Delphinidae; genus Leucopleurus; species Leucopleurus acutus. Next base: position 58,193,164 of record NC_139160.1, read on the forward strand.
TAGATACATACATACATAGATACATAGATACATAAATAGATACATAGATTTCCATCTCAAGGAGTGTGGCTTTGAAACATGGAATTGACTGAAATCATACATAGAAAACTCACAATATATTTGGGAGAGGTGTGCTAATGAAAGCACACACACCCTGGGTTAAAAGAAACTGACTGAGATGAAAAAGCAAATGCATGTGCCACTAATATCATATCATAGTAATGAGACTTAGAGAGTTCTTGGTTGCCAGAAAGAGAGTATTCTCCAACCCCTCCTCAGCTGTGGCCAAGGAGGCTCTGGAAGCAGGAAGTGCTTCCCAGAGAGTGGGTCCAAATGCTGGATAATATTGAACTGGGGACCTGCATCTAAACATGAAAAGTGAAGCCTAAATTAGTGTATAATTGAAACACAGGATCAACAGACTGGAAACCTTTGCCCAGCCATATTTCAGGGTTGCTACAGACCACTGAGTTCTATGAGGCTCAAATTCTTTCCATTTTCACAATTCCACCATTTATCCCCCACCTCCTTTTGTCTCCATTGTATGTTTAATGTGTCTTTTAGTTCATAGGTCTCCGGACTAAGAAGAGCTTAATTCATACTTAAGTTGATCACCAGATCCTGGAACTCTAGCTTACTGCTATAAATAGATGAGACTTTGAACATGTCATGAGGAAGATGCATGTGTATTTTGCATACAGAAGGAAAGTGGATATTTGTGAACAAGATTAGACTATAATAGAGTGAATTACTCTTCAGCAAATAATCACTCCCCTCGCTTTTCAGAAGACTCTGTTTTCCTGAAGTATGATTTTCCACTTAACCGGGTAATTTGATTTCTCCAATGACTGTGTAAAAGTGCCTGAGCAGAGATCTTAAATGGAATTTCCTTGGCTTGCTGTCTTGTGCTCCAGTGGTCTGCCAGAAAAATAGGACCTTCCAAGTAGCTTGACCCCTTAAATCTGAACCCACTTGAAAAAGACTTGAATCCATATCCCAAAGTCAGGTAACTGGAGCAGAGTTCCCACAAGACCAGCCAAGACCAGCTAAATCACAACCTAAAGCAAAGTTTCCCAGGGAACTGTACACAGGGAAGAAGAAACATAAATGTTTTCAATATAAACCACTGGGGCTCGGGGTGGTTTGTCACATGACATTATTGGGTCAATAGCTGATTTAACCTAAGTAGGATTATTTTTCTCCGTGAAGTATACTATATTTAATGGTAAACTAGAGTAATGCCTGAGAACTTTTGGATTAAATGCTTTATTAAGTGTTCATTTTGTTATGTCTTACTATCTTTAGTAAGGGATAAATAGACTCATTTTTGTGGACATAACATTTCCCTTAAAGAATATACTGTGACAGAAAAATGTATTATATTTATCATCTTAATGGATTAATTTACTTGTCATTCAAAATTATGCTTTGTTGATTTCATCTAAAGAAGTTATAACATCATTATGATTATATGAAAATTGATGGTTTAAGTTTTTGGAACACAGTAAAGTTATATTAGAATATGAACTTACCGTACCTTATTTATGATACAAAAGCATGTGTCTTGCAATTTAACAGCACATTGTAACAGATGCAGACTGTGAGACAATTATTTTTAGAATTGGCTTATAGAGTTGATTTTTGGAAATGTTAAATACTGTTATGACTTCCATCTGCAAAAATATTTATCTAGATAGAAATTATTTTAATTCTTATAGAAATAAGTCCTAATATACTTCATACAAAATAGTCCATCAACACAGTATTGTCATTTACATTTTATCTAAATCTGGCATTGGTTGTATTTAGATCACATATCTAAAATATATTAAAATGATATCTCAAATAAATCAGCTTTCTACTTAAAGTATGAATTGAACTAAAGCTCATCAGGTGGCAGCACTGGACTGGGACATCCTGCTTGATAGAGGAATTTGAGAAGAAGTAATCCTTTCAGGATGGTGGATTATCTCTGCATTGAATGTAATAGCGTTAGCACCAATGGCAGCTTGGAGGGCTTTGGCACGATCCCATCCCCCGCACAGTTGTTTTTTTTTTTTTTTGATATACAGCACTGATGCTTTCTCATTCTTATATACAGTGTGAACACAAGTGTCTCCTAAAACATTGCTATTTTTGCTGATCTGAAGCATACGCTCCAAGAAAAAATTGCGTACCTATGCTGAAAACTCAACTTTAATCTGTGCTCTTCCCTTTACATCTAGATCTTTGACTCCAAGTCCCTCTGATAGAAAAATTCTATTACCTCTAATTAGCATAAAGTTTAGAGAGTCATAGGCAGAGGAAATAGAAGCAATGGCTGACATTACACTGCAGTAGAGTTGAGGTTAAATTAGACATAGGAAGAATTAAATAATATATTTTGCAGCTAGATTTTGGACAGCCTAAAGATCTATGCTAAATAGTATTGTGTTATTGGCATGGGAAAAGTATTTAAGTCTTTTGCAGAGGGGAAAAGCATTTAAGTCTTTTGCAGAGGGAAAAAAAATCATCAGAAGGGTACGTCGGGGAAATACATCCTGTGATAAAGTGAATGATACTTTTGCAGTTAAAAACTGAATGCAAAAGGACCAGGTCAGAATCAATCACTATACAAGAGGAACCGAAGAAAACTTAATGGAGTTAACAGTGCAAAAGAGGGGTAATGTAAGTAATGTTATTTGATTGGTTCAACAGAACTTATCAGGAGTAAAGGAGAGAAGGAAGAATTTTGGATGAAACTGAGATTTTCAGGTGTCTTTATTCACATGGACAAGATAAGAGTTTGAGATGTAAAAGAATGTTAATGAACAATTATTTTATTTGTATTTCTCAAATATCTATAATACAAGTAAATTATACTGTCAAAAATTACGCAGCCTTTAAAAACATTCATTGATGTTTTCATGCATCCTAAAGCATTTGATTCACCTGAATATTCTATACATGTGAGTTAAATCATATTGTAATTTATTACAATTTATAATAAGACAATGTATTTATATACTGAGTGTCTTAAATAACGTTTTAGATTCATACAGAGTAAAGCAACTTTTGCAATTCTGATTCCACATTCTTACTCTACATCTTCTCCAAGTTAAATGGTTGCATTAAAAAAATATTTTCTTAAAAACCATAAGTTTTTGATAGAACCTGATATATTAATAATATGTTCAATTTGTTTAACTTTTGAATTCTTGAACTAAGCCCATTTCAAGGATCAAAATCTATATGTGGTTGAAAGGAAGAGTTAACTGGTGTAATAATTTCTTTCCCCATTTATAGCTATGCAAAGACTTATCTCTCTCCTCGATGAAGACATGCACTAAATAATAACCAACTGCCTTGGCTTTTGTTTTATACACAATTTTTGTTGTTGTTACTTGTGTTTGCATTTAGCTTTGTTTGAATTTACCTAAGCACTATTCTTTTCCTATTTGGTCTGATGGGCAGATGAAAATAATTTGTTCACTGTTACATGTTATCCTAATCATCAGCTGGTCATTGTTAAAAAGCTTGGGGAAAAACTAAGTTAAAAAACTGTGTAGTTAGTAGAGCTGAATTTAAAATGAAAAGATACATTCAAGGATAGATAGATAGATAGACAGATAGATAGACAGATTTCTCAGTGATATGATTATAACCAAATATCTACTTCACATTATCTCTCTACTTCACATTATCAAAGACTACAATTGTTTTGGGTACCTAGAGGTGATAAGGCTTCTTTAAAATGAATACATTTTAATAAAATTACTAGTGACTTGTTTGTGAATCTAAAATTCAGTGTCTTTTACTTTCCTCTAATCAGAAAAACAACACTTGTTAATGAGATCACACACTTTCAGTTATAAAGCCATGAACACCACCACAATCCCCCCCCAAAAAAAATTAATTTGGTGACCTTTGGGAGCATAGTGACTATGACACTATATTAAGGGGGCCTGTTGTATAATGAACATTTTCTGTTTCTTGATCTGTGTGGTTCTATAGGTGTGTTCACTTTGAGAACATCTATGGATATGTCCACTTGTAAGTTGGGCACGTTCGTGTTTTTAAGTTATACTTCAACAAAAAGTTTCCTTAAAAATCAAGTTGATAATGTTAAGGCTTTGGGAAAGTTGATGAACACACCTATGATGATGACATGGCAGTTATTACATGTAAAGTAATGCTCTAGAAATATTGCGTGACAATTAAGCTAATCTTAATATCAACCCTGTGAGTAAGTTCCAATTATTACTCAACTTTGTGAATAAGGAAAGTGATATACAATTATATAACTTGCTCGAGATCATAGACCAAGTAAGTAAGGTTTAGAACTCAGACTTTGTAGCTTCTGAGTGTCCATGCTTTGCTCCCTTTCATAAGAGAGTAGCATATTCTTCTTTAGTGCACAAATATCCATCTCTTTCAGTTCAAATAGGTCCATTATAGTAAGTCTGCTACTGCTATAGTAGTAAATATGAAATACTACTGTGCAGTAACATCATAAAATATTTGGTTTCATATGTACAGATTCCAAATCTTTTGTTAATATGTTCATTTTCAAGATGAATTATAATTCAATTATTTGAGTATACATTTTAATTACATTTCAGTAACTCTTTTTGTGACCATACCCTCTTCCTGTTGATTGAATTCCAGAAATAGCCTATTCTTTGTAGATACCTAGCCTATCAAGAGTTCTTGTTTTCCAGAACAGAAAACTATAAAATCCAACAACTCTTGCCTTCAAATTATATTCTTCCGTTTAAAAAAAAAATCATAAAAAAAATTTCCCTCTTTACTCGTCTTTCACAATGTACGCTTCAGTTAATTATGACTCTCAACAGTCTTTTTTTTTATGTACAAATATATAGTCTTTTTCCTTCCCTTTCTTCCTTTTTGTTTCCTGATATTTATCTCCTGTATTTTGCATCTGGACAATTTATCTCTTCTCTTCTCTTCTCTTCTCTTCTCTCTCTCTGTCTCCCTGTCTCTCTGTCTCTCTCTTCTCTCTCTTTTTATTCTAGGTGTTGATAATATTAAGTTTTTCTTCAACTCCTTTCCACTGAAGAAGGACCAGTGAGTCAGACACATCAACCATTATGTATCAGTAGGATGAAAACTGATTTGGTCACTGTTAGAATGTATAAATAATCCCTACCCGTGTCAGAGAAGAGTCCCTGCATTTTTGCTGCTGTCTTGCCTATTTAGGGACTTGATTCTAAAAATTCTACCTTCCTCTCATTATCAAATCTTCTTTCTTAACTCTGCCATTTCCATCAGTATTTGAAAGTAACAATAGTTCCTAACTTAAGTGAACTCTTTCTTTCCAAAGTATCTTTCATGTGCCACTCAAGGTCCATTTTATAATCCACCTGCTCTCTACCCTGAGAGCCTGACAGCTATGCCCTACATCAGTGGACATTTTTGCCCTTTGGTTTCCAAAGAGGAGCCCAGCAGGAAATGGAAGGAAAGGATAAATGTAAATTTGAGATTTGTATGCCCCTGGTTTCCTTCTTGAGGAATTGCCCTCTACTAAGGTCTCTGCTCCTTCAAATAATTCTGGAATTATCTTGGAGAGTGTTATCTGTTCCCTGATTGGTCATTAACTGATATAGTAGCAGGGTACTTGGAAAGATTCTGATTAGTATTAAAAAAATTGACAATTATTTTTATACATGTACACACATCTAATCCATTGTTTGTTAATGTTTTGCACATTTTGTTTGTAAAATACACTCTATTAATATCTAAATTAATATCAAAAATATTAACTAATATTTTTAAATTTACAACTGAAAATTTTAATAATTCTACCTAGGTATTTATACTATGTAACTTATTAAATCGACACTATATCTAGAAGTTCCACTATTTTATAAGAAATGCAAATAATTAAATCACAAATGTCTATTCTGTGACCAAGAGAGGTCATTTTTCTCCAGGCTTCTATGTGTTATTACATTTATGTTCTCAAATCATTTACACTCATGCATATACAGAGTTGTCCATTTTTATTCCAAAGTTGAAGATTAAATGTTCATGTTGTCAGGTGCAAAATCATTTTGAATGCTGTTGTCATCATAAATTGACAGTGGGATAAGAGAACTTTATAGATAGTTACTGAGATAATATATAAGCTATATTCATTTTTATTATCATTATCAGTGTTATTTGTATCTTTACAACACTGAAAATTAGATGAAATAATATAGAAATAAGTATTTTCCTCTAAGTTGTTTAAGTTTAAAGCAATAACTTAGGAATTTATATTATTTTGAAAAATAAGTGATAGAAGATACATAAAGTAATGAAAAAATTCAGCATATTCTAGAAAATGGTCTAATTCTACTTTTTGCAAACTAATAAAATAATGGAATTTATTCATATTGCTATACTATTGAGCAGAAATGGCCTGACAACATGAAAATAAAATAAGACACTCAAAATAGACTTAAAACCATAAAAATATTCAAGAAAACCAATTATCATTATATTCTATTATAGACTGTTAGGTCTCCAGAGTTCCATTAGAAATGCACTTATTTCATTTGCTAATTTTATTTTTGTGCTTCTAAAATCTAATTTCGAACTTCAAAATCACATTAAACAGATATCTCAGGATAGTTTACTTTTCCCCCACTGGGTAGAATTTGGAAGAGTGAGAAGATCCAAAACAGAAAATAAAAACTAATTTTACCACATCCCAATTTGATAATATTCTTGAGTAATTGTGAACTTTATAAATCAATTAGAATCATAAACTCATATATGGTTATTTGTCAATCCTTTTACTATTTTTTTGCCACTACAATATACCATCAACATCTTGTGCATAGGCATCTAAATTTTTCTTGTAGTTTGTTTATGTGACATTTTTTCTGGTTTAGTCTACCCTGCATTCTTCTTTTTACTGTACCATCTCCTTGTTCAAATTAATGTTCCCTACTTCATAACAAGTTAAGCATGCATTATTCCTTAGGCTTTTTATACCTTCCAAATCCTGTACCTATTCTAATTCTATATTTTTATTTTTTCTTAACCAAAATTATCTTCAAATAAGTTATTTTTCTTACTGAGGCCCACCTTTAACAATTTTTTCCTTTTATCCCCTACATTATAAGCTCTATTTAAATGTTCTTTTGTACTTATCTGAATAACTTTCCTACCCTTCATAGGCTCATATATTCTGTTAACACTTTGACTTCTTTTAAACAATATTATCTGTTCCCTAACAGAAGAGTAGAGTAGCTGAAAAGTAAATATGTACATCAAAAACTTATCCATTGAGAGAGACCTTCACAATGGCGGAGGAGTAAGATGTGGACATCACCGTCCGCCCCACAAATACATCAGAAATCCATCTACATGTTGAACAACTCCTACAGAACACCTACTGAATGCTGGCAGAAGACCTCAGACCTCCCAAAAGGCAAGAAACTCCCCACGTACCTGGGTAGGGAAAAAGAAAAAACAGAGACAGAAGAATAGGGACGGGACCTGCACCAGTGGGAGGGAGCTGTGAAGGAGGAATGGTTTCCACACACTAGGAGCCCCTTCGCGGGCGGAGACTGCGGGTGGCGGAGGGGGGAAGCTTCGGAGCCTGGAGGAGAGCGCAGCAACAGGGGTGTGGAGGACAAAGCGGAGAGATTCTCGCACAGAGGATCGGTGCCGACCAGCACTCACCAGTACAAGAGGCTTGTCTGCTCACCCGCCGGGGCGGGCAGGGGCTGGGAGCTGAGGCTCGGGCTTTCAGAGGTCAGATCCCAGGGAGAGGACTGGGGTTGGCTGCATGAACACAGCCTTAAGGGGGCTAGTGCACCACGGCTAGCCGGGAGGGAGTCCAGGAAAAAGTCTGGAGCTGCCGAGGAGGCAAGAGACCATAGTTTTGGGGTGCGAGAGGAGAGGGGATTCAGAGCACCGCCTAAACGAGCTCCAGAGACGGGCGTGAACCGTGGCTAAAAACTTGGACCCCAGAGACAGGCGTGAAATGCTAAGGCTGCTGCTGCCGCCAAGAAGGCTGTGTGCAAGCACAGGTCACTATCCACACCCCCCTTCCGGGGAGCCTGTGCAGCCCGCCACTGCCAGGGTCCCGGGATCCAGGGACAACTTCCCCGGGAGAGAGCACGGCTCGCCGCAGGCTGCTGCAACGTCACGCTGGCCTCTGCCGCCGCAGGCTCGCCCTGCACTCCGTACCCCTCCCTCCCCCCAGACTGATTGAGCCAGAGCCCCCGAATCAGCGGCTCCTTTAACCCCATCCTGTCTGAACGAAGAACAGACGCCCTCAGATGACCTACACGCAGAGGCGGGGCCCAATCCAAAGCTGAACCCCAGGAGCTGTGCGAACAAACAAGAGAAAAGGAAATCTCTCCCAGCAGCCTCAGGGGCAGCAGATTAAATCTCCACAATAAACTTGATGTACCTGTATCTCTGGAATACATGAAAAGACAACGAATCATCCCAAAATTGAGGTGGTGGACTTTGGGAGCGACTGTAGACTTGGGGTTTGCTTTCTGCATCTAATTTGTTTCTGGTTTTATGTTTATCTTAGTTTAGTATTTAGAATTGATTATCATTGGTAGATTTGTTTATTGATTTGGTTGCTCCCTTCCTTTTATATATATATATTTTTTTTCCTTTTTCTCTTTTTGTGAGTGTGTATGTGCATGCTTCTTTGTATGATTGTGTCTATAGCTTTGCTTTTACCATCTGTCCTAGGGTTCTGTCTGTCCGTTTTTTTGTGTTTTTTTTTTTTTGTATACTTTTTAGCGCTTGTTACCATTGGTGGATTTTGTTTTGGCTGCTCTCTTCTTTATTTCTTACTTCTTTTGCTTCTTATTTGTCTTTTTAATAATTTTTTTTTATTTTAATAACTTTATTTTATTTATTTTTCTTTCTTTCTTTCTTTTTTTCTCCCTTTACTTATGGCTGACAGGGTTTTGGTGCTCTGGCCGGGTATCAGGCCTGTGCCTCTGAGGTGGGAGAGCTGAGTTCAGGACATTGGTCCCCCAGACACCTCCCACCTCCACATAATATCAAACAGCAAAAGCTCTCCCAGAGATCTCCATTTCAATGCTAAGAGCCAGTTCCACTCAATGACAAGGAAGCTACTGTGCTGGACACCCTATGTCAAACAACTAGCAAGACAGGAACACAACCCCATCCATTAGCAGAAGGCTGTCTAAAATCATAAGGTCACAGACACCCCAAAACCAGACGCAGTCCTGCCCACCAGAAAGACAAGATCCAATCTCATCCCCCAGAACACAGGCACCAGTCCCCTCCACCAGGAAGCCTACACAACCCTCTGAACCAACCTTAGCCACTGGAGGCAGACACCAAAAACAACAGGAACTACGAACATGCAGCCTGCAAAAAGGAGACCCCAAACACAGTAAGTTAAGCAAAATAAGAAGACAGAGAAACACACAGCATATGAAGGAGCAAGGTAAAAACTCACCAGACCAAATAAATGAAGAGGAAATAGGCACTCCACCTGAAAAAGAATAAAAAGTAATGTTAGTAAAGATCCAAAATCTGGGAAATAGAATGGAGAAAATACAAGAAATGTTTAACAATGACCTAGAAGAACTTAAGAGCAAAATAACACCTATGAACAACACAATAAATGGAATTAAAAATTCTCTAGAAGGAATCAATAGCAGAATAACGGAGGCAGAAGAACAGATAAGTGACCTGGAAGATAAAATACTGGAAACAACTACTGCAGAGCAGAATAAAGAAAAAAGAATGAAAAGAACTGAGGACAGTCTCAGAGGTCTCTGGGACAACATTAAACACACCAAAGTTCGAATTACAGGGGTCCCAGAAAAGAAGAGAAAAAGAAAGGGACTGAGAAAATATTTGAAGAGCTTATAGTTGAAAACTTCCCTAATATGGGAAAGGAAATAGTCAATCAAGTCCAGGAAGCGCAGAGAGTCCCATACAGGATAAATCCAATGAGAAACACGCCAAGACACATATTAATCAAACTATCAAAAATTAAATACAAAGAAAAAATATTAAAAGCAGCAAGGGAAAAGCAACAAATAACATACAAGGGATCCCCATAAGGTTAACAGCTGTGATGAAAGGGAAAAACCTACAACCAAGATGACTCTACCCAGCAAGGATCTCATTCAGATTCATTGGAGAAGTTAAAATCTTTACAGACAAGCAAAGGCTAAGAGAATTCAGCACCACCAAACCAGCTCTACAACAAATGCTAAAGGAACTTCTCTAGGCAGGAAACACCAGAGGAGGAAAAGAACTACAATAACAAACCCAAAACGATTAATAAAATGGTAATAGGAACATACATATTGATAACTACCTTAAAGGTAATGGATTAAATGCTCCAACCAAAAGACATAGACTGGCTGAATGGATACAAAAATAAGACCCGTATATATGCTGTCTACAAGACACCCACTTCAGACCTGGGGACACTTACAGACTGAAAGTGAGGGGATGGAAAAAGATATTCCATGCAAATGGAAATCAAAAGAAAGCTGGGGGCTTCCCTGGTGGAGCAGTGGTTGAGAGTCCCCCTGCCAATGCAGGGGACACGGGTTCGTGCCCCGGTCCGGGAAGATCCCACATGCCGCGGAGCAGCTGGGCCCGTGAGCCATGGTCGCTGAGCCTGCGCGTCCGGAGCCTGTGCTCCGCAACGGGAGAGGCCACAGCAGTGAGAGGCCCGCATACCGCAAAAACAAAAAAATAAAAACTACAAATAGAACTACCACATGCCCCAGCAATCCCACTACTGGGCATATACCCTGAGAAAACCATTATTCAAAAAGAGTCATATACCAAAATGTTCACTGCAGCTCTATTTATAATAGCCAGGACATGGAAGCAACCTAAGTGTCCATCAACAGATGAATGGATAAAGAAGATATGGAACATATATACAATGGAATATTACTTAGCCATAAAAAGAAATGAAATTGAGTTATTTGTAGTGAGGTGGATGGACCTAGAGTCTGTCATACAGAGTGAAGTAAGTCAGAAAGAGAAAAACAAATACCATATGCTAACACATATATATGGAATCTAAAAAAAAAAAAATAAGGTCATGAAGAACCTAGGGGCAAGATGAGAATAAAGACGCAGACCTACTAAAGAATGGACTTGACACGGGAAGGGGGAAGGGTAAGCTGGGACGAAGTGAGAGAGTGGCATGGGCATATATACACTACTAAATGTAAAAACCGATAGCTAGTGGGAAGGCCACATAGCACAGGGAGATCAGCTCGGTGCTTTGTGTCCACCTAGAGGGGTTGAATAGGGAGGGTGGGAGGGAGATACAAGAGGGAGGAGATATGGGGATAGATGTATATGTACAGGTGCTTCACTTTGTTATAAAGCAGAAACTAATACACCATTGTAATGCAGTTATACTCCAATAAAGATGTTAAAAAAAAAAAAAACCTTGTCCATCTATTAGAAATTCCAAGTGAAATCATTAAATTACAAGTTAAATTACCCTTATGGAAATCCATGAAGTTCTACCCAGCTTTATAGTAGCTACAATTATGATGTTTTTCTAATACTTTTAATATTTTATCTAATCATTTATTCACTTAATTATTTGTTAAAAATATTCATTCACTTATTCACTAAAAATTATTTAGCACTATTTTATCTGCTAGATTCTGACATATATATATATATATATAGTTTGTTTGTTTTTTCCTCTGCTCATTAGTTGGGCAGATATTCCTTAATGAAGTAATTATTTGCTGAGGAACAGCAGAACCCTTTGGTCCCTGCTGATTTTACTTTTTTCTTTGAACTCCATCATTTGAGCTGAGGGAGAGTTTAATTCTGTTGTTTTGATTCTGAAGAGACTATAAGGGACACAGTCAGGGAGGGAAATGTCCCACCTTGGGGGTCAGAGCCTAGGCAAGGTGAGGACGTCAGTCACACAGGGGGCCAATCTGAATTGGGTGCCAGGACCTGACAGAGTGAGGAAGGATACAGTTGGGGAGAGGCCCAGTGAAGGTGACAGATCCCAAAAAGGCTGCGAGCAAGCCTAGTGTGAGATGAAGCAGCCTAAGCACTGTGAGGGGGTCGGGCAGAGACGTCTGCTCTGTAAGATCCAAGGCAGAACAAGGAGATGTCCACACAATAGAGGCAAATGATGCGATGTCTTCTGCCAGAGGCCCAGCCGAGTGAGAAAGGCCTGCCATGGACTGTCAGAGTTTAAACGTGAGGAGGAGCGCTTCCTTGTGATGGGACAGAATAGAGAGCCCGAAATAAGTTCACACACACGGAAACATAATACAGGCAGAATGGACACTGTAGGTCAGGGGGTGAAAGGACAGACTGTTTATTAAATGATTCTGGGAATACTGACTTTTCCTATGAAAATAGGAAATAGGGTTCTTATCACACATCATACTAAAATCAATTAGACTTTGAAGGGAAATAGTATAGATTAATTAATATGAACTAATGAATATGATTTGATGAATAATATGTAATATCCAGAATTTGAAGTATCCTTTAAAATATTAATTAGTGAATAATAAAAATTACCCTATAAATGTTCCTGTTTCTCTGTAAGGAAAAAATTTTTTAACAAAACTTAAAATAATTTACCATAAAAGAAAGAAATGATAGATAGAACTATATTAAATTTAAGAAGTTTGCTCCTAAAAATACAGATTAAAAAGTGTGAGACGGTACAAGAAGGCAAAAATTGGGAACTATTATTTCAGCACAATTATTTACCAAAGGATTATAATCTGAACTATATGAAGAAACTCCTTTAAAAACATAAGAAAAAGAGGAACAGGGAAGTGTGAACATAAGCAAACCCTTCCAAACATTTTACAGAAGAGAAAGCACAAATGTCCTGTGAATATAGCAAAACTGCACAATTTTAACATAGGGACATGTAAATTAAAATAGTTGAAATATATTCTAAACCAGTTCCGTAAAAGGAATGCCTTTTTGGCAAAATACCACTGTATAATTTGATTAGGTTGGAAAGGCTAGTCATATGTTATTTAATAATAAAGTAGGTCAATCCTAATTTATTAATGATAGATGGTCTGTCAGTAATTATTTTTAGGCCAAAACTCATTTTGTTGCTTAGGAAACCTGGTTAATTTAGGAAAAGTGGTTAAATAAGTGATAAAGTTCATATAATCAGGCACTAGAAAACAGGAGTGGAAAGAAATAGGTCTCTTGACAAGTAATTCACAATGGATTATAGCAAACTTGATAAGCAAGAGGACAGCTTTATATTTAAAATAAGCACTAGAAGTCATATTGAAAAACTTATCAAAGCAGGAAATGTTTCTAATCACACAATTTAGTCTTTTATTCTTGTCTAAAACTCATGTATTTTGATAACACTGCTAATTGATAAGCATAAGATACAGCACAGAAACATTTCTGTTTGGTATTTCATCTCATTTCTTAAGCAGAAAATGTGAGATTATAGGATTTTTATACACATTACTTTCAAATTTTCTCCTGAAAGAGCTAATAAAAATGTTATAGGTTGTAGAAATTAATTTATGGATAATTCTGCAGGCAGAAAAGCTCTAAATTAACCTTGCTGTAAAGGAGAACTCAATGTTCTTATTCATTAAGCCTTCCAGCTGTGTTCAAGTAGAGTGTGGAAGATGTTCCTCTTCTTTCAGTTTCGGACTTAAGTGCAAACCTCTTTTCAAAGTCCTTTTATATATGTATTTATTGTTCTGTTTCTCAAAGGAAAGGAAGAAATGTGCAGTTGATATAAAATTATTTTTCTCTTGATAACATCTAACCGATTAAATTCAGAAATTTCCATCAATAAGCAGCAGCTATACAATGTTCCTTCCAAACCAGTAGGACAATTTAGTACTTATGAAATCAAGGCAGAAGCCTAAGATATAATGCTTGGGAGCTTCTCATTTTATTTTTGTAATTTAAATTTTCTCCTTGGTAGATTAGGCTAACAACCTATTCTACAAAGGAACGTGTTTGTCAAAAGAATGTCACCATCAAAAAATAGTGTTTTATATAAGAGGAGTTGATACAGATTTTACATTTGGGTTTCTATTAAATGTGGCATAATGAAATGCAGTCTTCAGTTTAAAATATGTTCCTATCTTTGCGAAGAAAAGTATTTTAAAAATCTCCTATACTATGGTTAATAAAGTGATGGGAACTTGTAAGTTTTCTGTGGAGAAGAGTAAGCTTTTATCTTACTCCATTAATTGATTGGAAATACACTTATATATCATTTATAACTAAATCATATTAATATTTGGCCTCATGTGCCAAATACTGTGCTAGACACTGAATATAAAGCAGTAAACAGTACATACATGATCTTTAGCATTTAGAGCATTTACTGAGGTCAGCATTATCATAATTTAGTCTCATTTATGGAATAGAATTTTAAAAATATTTTCTGACTCACAAATCTAAATAAAAATGTATCCCATAGGAAATCGTCCGAGCTGATAGGTAATTTCTCCATGATTACCATAAAAAAGTAAGCAAGCAAATATTCAGTTACAAAGTAAGTGAACAGGATATGTGCAAAATAAATAGGGTAAAGAGTTGGAGAAAAATTGAAGAAAAATTAAGACAGAGATGAGGTAAAGTATTTCTGGAGTGGCAACTTTAAAACAAAGTCTTTTAACAGCTTTATTAACATAAACGATATGCAATAAACTGCACATATTTAATGTATACAATTTGATGAGTTTGGACATATGCACACACAAGGATAGAAAACAGCCATGGAAAAATCTGGGAAAAGAACTTACCAGGAAGGAACAACCTCATGTGTGAAGGCCTTAAGACAGGAAGGCAGTGGCTATGATTAAGAAATGGAAAGAGGCCAGACCAGTTAGAACTAAATGGGCAAGAAGATAAATGAAGAAATTGTAGGTTTTGTAGATAAGCTCTAACAGGGGTCATTTAAGTGAGTTTTAATTTTAAATCAAAATACACTGGAAAATCAGTGCAAAATTTTAAGTGGAGTAATATGATCCTCTTTATTTAAGGTAATTTTGTATATCCTGTAGAGAAAGGATGGGAGGGGTCCATGAGAAAAAGTGTGACAAGTTAGGAGAAAATGCAGGAACAAAGACAATATTGAGTGACTTACACAAGATTAGTGGCAGTTGGAGATACAACAGCAAATGTGTGTAACCTCTCTAGAGATTGTACATAGAGGAATGGAGAACCAAGAGTCAAACATAATCTCAGTTTAGGGGCTTGGGCAACTAGGTGGATTTGGTATCATTTACAGACATTGGGACAAGTGATGATGTTAAAGGCCATGATCTTAAAGATGATGAGGTTAAATTGCTGACACTGGTTTCAGCAGTGCACAATTATGTGTTTGATGCTTTTAAGAGAGCGGTTTCTGTGGAGATTTTCAGCAAAGGCTGATGGACAGAGGGAAAACAGAGGTAGGAAGCTCTTAAATTGATCAAGAGAAACAGAAACAATACTTGGAGCAGTATATGGAGCTAAGGGAAATGTATTTAGTTTTTGTTTTGTTTTGGTTTTTTTTTCCCTCTGAGGTTCATATATGATGATGGTGATATGATACTGATGATGATTATAATGATGGTGACGGCGAAGGTAACGCAATGACTATGATTATATAATTGTTCACAGATTGAGATGGCAGTTTTTCTTGTTTAAATCAAAAAACAACATAGAATCTACATCAAGCTCTCATTTTCTTCCTTGTGAGAGACTCTTGTCCTTCCTTCCTTCACCTTCACTAAATAATTACCAGCAATTGTTCAAAAATTATAGAGAATTGTATTTTTAAATGTTTTAGAGCTATTTAGAAAATTAAGTACAGCTTTTATATAGTTCTCTGGTCTCATTTTATAATTTAATTGCAAGTCTTGGTAATTCAGCAGTAATCATTTAAAATTTGAAATGTCAGTGTCACTGGCATTAAAAATATGTTTCGTCAATGGAACAGAATTCAAAATATATTCTAACTTACAAAACTAGAAATGAAAATGTGGTCCACAGGAAACCTCCAATGCGGATAGGTAATTTAACCATAATTTCAACTGCTTTTCTTATTTATCTAATACACTTACTTAGAAAAATTGTTGGCAGAATATGTATCTTCTGTAAAGCAGGGAATTGAATCTTTTGTTTTGAGGTACAATTTGTCTAAATGAGAGACCATCTGTTCATATTGAATGAAATATAATTTGGCAAATAGGGGCAGCCTTTGAATCATTATGTTGTGCATTAAAATAGCAATGAGTTTAAGTCCAAAATCCAAAAACAGTGGTGTGTCTGCACTTTTCTATAACCATTAGACATTGGTCTATGTTAAGTGCTTATCTATCTTGGGTCTTTTGTGACGTCTCATTATCACTATTTACGAGTCTTGTTAAACATTAAACAGCAAAACTGAATTACCAACATGGTCATATATTGGAACTTTCTTCTCACATGTTTGGCTATGTATTTACTGTGGAAATCTTCATTTTTGTTGCTGTTACTGGCTTCTGTTGTTTCATTTCCAGTTTTGTTTTCTAATCTAAAATATAGTTTCAAATATGTATTTTGAAGGAGAAAACTGACAAAGGCATCCTTACTCTTCCCCTTAGCCAGATTCTTTCAGACTCTAGGCCCCTGACATCCCTTTTCCCAGAGCACTTAATTTAGAAAACTTCCAATTATAAATTTTTTTCTCTTCCCCTTTCAGAGATAAATCTTCTCCCAACCTCTTGCCAGTTTTATGAGCCAAGAATGTCTTTCTCATGGATCTGAGAACTATCTTTTTGAATGTAATCATCAAGAAAGATAGCACCCATATTTCCTCATCTTTGTGGGAGGAGAGGAGCCTAACTTCCATAAGTACTTATTAGGGAACATAAATGGCCTAATCACATTAGGCCTAGTACTTTTCCACTAGCTTACCCAGTGCTTAAAGCTCTCCTTCCTGTTGTTAAGTGGAGTTGGGTTCAGTCCCTCTCCCATATTGCAGTAATCTTGACCCCTATTGCAGCAGTCTTGAATAAAGTCTTCCTTGTCTGTTTAACTCTATCTGGTGCAAATTTTCTTTGACAATATAAATAACATATTCTCTACATATATATATTTTTGGAAACCCACTCTTTGGTACAATATGCTTTCCTTCCATATACCAGGACACCTAGAATTTTTTTTAAGATGGTTTTTTTTTTTTGGCTTAAAGCAAAGAAAAATTGTCCTATCTTTAGAGGTACATAGTGTATTTATATTTTACTTTTCTGGATAATAATATCTATTTATAGTAAATATATGTGGGAAACTTAATACCATTTTAATCTATAAAATAATGAATGAAGGGTCAAGGCACTAAATAAGTAAATAAATACATAAATGAATTTAATTTAATGGAGTTATATACCAGAGCCAAAGTTTTTTAACTACATATAACACTTTCAGGAACTGTCATTCATATTTATTCTCTCCCTTTCTCTCTCTCTCTCTCTCCCTCTCTTTGCTAGAATGTAAACACTATTAGACTTCAAGGACCTTGAAGACCAGGATTATATCTTACACTTTTTTAACTCCTCTGGTATGAAGTAGTTACTTAACAGTTGAATGATTGTTGAAATGAACGATTAGCTACTAAAATCAAATGTATTAATCTCCTTTGCCTTCATTATATTTTATAAACAAGTTATGTTACTCAGTATTGAATCATAGAGATTATCAATAAAACCAGGTGTTAATACAACTTGAAATTCTG
The DNA here is from genome assembly GCF_964270905.1 of Leucopleurus acutus. NCBI lineage: Eukaryota > Metazoa > Chordata > Mammalia > Artiodactyla > Delphinidae > Leucopleurus > Leucopleurus acutus. The sequence goes on from NC_139160.1 coordinate 58,210,883, forward strand.
AAGCAGCAAGTCATATGTTAGAAGAATTGGTTAAGAATATTTGTAATAATAATAACATTAATAATGACTAATCTTAATGTTGTATGTAATACCTTCCAGGTATTATTCTATTTGCTGTACATTAATTAACTCTTTTAGTCTCCACGACAAACCTAAGAAATGAAAACTATTATTGTTGTATTTTACAGGGCTTGATACACCTTGTCCAATTTTATAATCAGGAAGTGACAGAGCCAGAACTTGAAATGAGATCATCTGTTTCAAAGTCAGTGTTTCATTGTAATTTAATATTGTATTATAGTACTGAATATTTAGCTTTTTAAATTTACTTCTCTCAAGGCACTTGAACAATTTACCTTTATCTTAAATCCACAGAAAATAACAAATGGAACTTTTCTTTAGTTGGGAAAGCAGAAGGCGCCAGCATAACAAATTACATCACAAAACACTGACCCCAGCAGACTGAAGCAGGCAAGCACACAAGGGCCACCAGGCAGTTCTCTTGTTGAGAAAATCACAGCCGTGAGTGTTGGAAATACGGGCCCAAGTGTGAACACACAACACAAAACCCCTTTTGTTGCTCTGGATTAAGAATCTTTGATTGGCTGGTCTGGAAGGAAAAGCACAACCCCAGGTGCACAGCTGTCTTCTCTCTCATTCCTTGGTCAGCAGCACCAAAATGTAAGCCTGACTCATATATAAAGTGATTCTTAGAAGAAGGGGCTACAAATAGAGCAATTACCTCAGGACAGCAGCTTCACCAAAAGCCAAAGGGGGAAAAGAAAAACGTTGCATGTAAATGGAGTTTTCCTACTGGGAAACATTAGTCTCCTGATCGAAGAAATTCACATCAAGTTGCAACCTACCTTAATATTTAGGACAATTCTAAAGCAATGTGATGGCTAGTGATAAAATGGAAGCTGAAATTGCCTTATGGGCAAAATTCATGTTGTCCATGTTGAATAAATAGAAAATTAAAACAATAAGTGATACATGTGATGAAAATTTCAAGAACAATGATAGACCAGCAGGTCAGATATATTAGAGGTTTATATGTGTTCTTTAATTTTGAATGCAGCAGTTATAACTTTGATGATATCGGAAATCTACTCTTCAGCCTGCTACAGAAAACATATGCTTCCACAATCTCTCTATTTCTGTGTGCTCTCCTTTAAACATAATCTTCAATAGATAGGACATTAAAAAGTGAGGCTATTCCTGTATATTTTGTGCTTATGTTTGGCTAAAACCTGGCATGTTGTCTTAATTTATAAAGAAAAACTTCTTAAAACGTCATATTTATGGCACCTGTGTGCTCATATCTGAGTAAACCAGCTCTTGTAAATAAAGTGTCCTGCTCACTAGGTGACATTTTTATCAACAAGATTGTCGTATCAAGGCTCTTGGACAAACCACATGAGCAAAATCACTTATTTCGTTTTCACTTTTCCTTGGGAACGTCATCCTAATAATCTGAGTTGCTTTTGTTTTAGATTTATAAGTATCTCAGTGCTATCCAGAAAGTGAACAAGTCACCACAGAGTTTTAAACAATTTTTCTAAGTTTCTACTTTTCTACAATAGTCTGTTTTATCTTATCACTGGCTGCAGTCTAAAGTTCCTTGCCATTGACTATTTTGTTTTTATTTTTAATACGTTGAATATTGGTGAAAGAGCTTAAAATACAGTAATAATTCTGATTTTCAAAAATAATTTGTACAAAGAAGTTAAAAAACAATTTCAACACTATAGGCCATAGATTATGTAGTGTTAGTCTCATCAGTAGAAATAAATGCAGTGTAAAGTCTGAATATGACTACTGTGGAGGTCAACAAGACTTCGGTAGAATAAATTCTCTTGTGTTTATTAAAATTTGTCAGGACTTTAAATGTCATTATTTTTATTTTTAATGATACTATTACAATATAACAAAAGAAATGAATATAAATTATAAGTGTACAGTTCAGTAAATTTTCATAAAGTTAATACAGCTATATAACATCCAAATCTAGAAACAGAATATCATTAATATTCTCAAATTGCTCTTTATGTTCACCAATCATAAAACCCCTATCCTGAGCTTGAACACTTTAGATCAAATTTATCTTTATTTTAACTTAATGTAAATGGAATCTAAATTATGTACTCTTTAGTGTCTGGCTTACTTTGCTCCCTATTATTTTTGAGGTATTCTTCTATGTTGATTTGTGCAGTCTTTATTCACGTATTCTCATTGCTTGATAGTATACTATTATTATACACTATACCAATTCTACAGTAAAAAGGCATTTCGTGTTGTTTCAACTTTTGAATATTATGAATAGAGCTCTGTTGAATATTTTCTATACATCTTTCATTTACTACATGTTAAACAGATACCAAGGTGTCGAATTTCTAGATCAAACTGCATCTGTATATTCTGCTCTATAAAATACTATCAAATAGTTTTTTCTTAAATGGTTGCAACTGTTTATGCCAATTGTTCCACATGCTTAACAATACTTGCTATTTTCTGACTTTTTCATATTCATGATGGTGGGTGTGTAGTGTTAGCATCTTGTGATTTTAATTTATATTTCTCGGACGAAAATAAAGTTGACAGGTTTTCATATGCTTATCGGTCATTTCAAGACCCTCTTTTATGAAGTGTCCAAGGTTTTTGTCTATTTTTCTGTTACCCTGTCTGCTTCTTTCTAATCAATTCTTTTTTCATAGATGCCAGTGTTCAGGTGAAATTCCCTATTTTTTCCCCTTATTTTCTGTAGCATATTTAGCAAAGCTATTTTAAAGTCCTTGTCAGCTAATTCCAATATGTGAATCACTGCAGATCTGAGTTTACTGTTTTTCTCTTCATTTTGGTCATATGGTTTGGGTGTGCTTAGTAATTTTGTTTTATTGATAGATACTGTGTTTTTAAAAGTCTCCAGATGATGTTAACTTCCCTGAGTGATGATTAAGGTTTCCCTCCACCAGGTAGAGAGTGGAGGCTGATCACCTTAACCTAAATAGGACTGTGCTCAGTCCACACAGAGAAAGACCCAAGGGAAGATGTCTACATCTGATGTGCACTTGATCACCCAGAAGTTTTAAACTATCGATCTAATGTCTAGGACCCCTCCCCTGATCAATACCTGACTCTAATATTTTGTCCCCAAATTGAGAGAATATTGCCTGATTTTAGAACATGGCTTAGATTTTTTGGTTCCAGTCCTATAAAATCCCAGATTGGAACAAGCCCTGCATTCTTGAGCACAAATTCCCACCAAAAGCTCTCTGTCCACTGCCAATAGTCTTCTGCCAACACAAAGGTCCAGTTCTTGGACAGTGGTGCAGAATTAGAAATAGCTAAGTTCTCCAGAATAAAAGTGGCTGCAGATGTCTGCTCACCTCTCAGAAGGTCTTTCATCTCCGGAGTTTTAGCCCCTCTAGATACCATTGCCACTGCAGAGCTCTGATAGCTTCAAAGAGATGACTTCTCTATTTTATCTGGGTTTTCTAGTTTTCTTTGGTTGGAATGCTGGCTTGACGCAAACTACTCCATCCCATGGAGAAGCAGAAGTTCTGGATCACAATGCATTTGTAAAAATATATATATTGTATTTATACATGTGTGTATTCATGTGTATATAGATAAATATGAATTTTAAATGTCCTGGACTAATTAAAATTACATTTAAACCTAATAGTTGAGCTTTGAAACCTTAAGAATAGAGAGAAAAATGGACACACATGTAGTACAGATGCTCCAATTAGAGTCTTTCCATGTGCAAGTTTGAAATAGCCTGTAACCTGTATTAAATGAATGCAGATTATGTGGCATGCACCCATAGATTCTGCTTGACTTTTGCAATAGGCCAATGGACATTCTTTCTGTTAGATTCTTTTATAACCTCATCAGGCAATTTTTGCTTCTGGGAAAAGATATAAAATTGGGGGAAAAAAGAGGAAAAAAATTATTTGGTTTATCCTTGTTTGGGAAGAAAAACAGAAGTAGGAAAATAGAATCAAAGTTAAATCTTAAAGGCAGACAGAAATAGGAATATAGGTGAAGTGCGGGGAGGGGGGAGTAAATAAGCCCATAGAATGAGAAAATAGATTGAATTTTTTTTTAAGGGAAGAAAAAACTGTCCTTAATTAATTGTTTCTTCTATGATGTTAAATAAACTTTATGAGGTTCTAAGGATTGATTTTCATGTTAACTTGAAAATGGCAATAAACAAACATCTTGTGTTTTTCATTCTACATTTTTAAAGTTCAATCTTATCCTTTACTTATATTTTCATGCACCTTTATTTTTTCTGATACAGTTCTCTGCCTTCCCTAGGTTTCCTTTTTTTCTTTTCAAAAATTGTAACATTCCTAGGTCTCATGTGCTACTTATCTCTTCTGTCTGATCATTAATAAAGGTATTATTCAACACTGTGAATTATTTTGAGCTACAGGGCAAGTTAAGTATGTCCTACTTTATTTTACAAGTTGTAATCTATACAATTCTCACAATGTGTTTGATTTCCCACAGAGTCACCATTTGATAGTGATAGTTTCTTCAAATGAATACTGCCTACATGTTTATAACAAACTTTAGGCTGTAAGAGTTAGAAACAAAATTCCTTGTTCTCCCTAATCAGAATGCTGCTAGGCAAACGTTAAAGCATATTGCCTTTGCTTTCTAATCCATCAGTTATTTCCTTCTACTTGTTAAACATTAAGAAGGAAACTTAACCTAAAGTCATATATTTGAAAAATATATATTATAATATATATCTATACAAATGTAACATACTTAATTGACGTTTGAACATAAATGTTATATTCTGAAGCTACACATCAAAAATATAACTATTGGGCTTCCCTGGTGGCGCAGTGGTTGAGAGTCCACCTGCCGATGCAAGGGACACGGGTTCGTGCCCCGGTCCGGGAAGATCCCACATGCCGCAGAGCGGCTGGGCCCGTGAGCCATGGCCGCTGAGCCTGCGCGTCCGGAGCCTGTGCTCCGCAAAGGGAGAGGCCACAATAGCGAGAGGCCCGCATACTGCAAAAAAAAAACAAAACACTATTTAAGTATGCCTGATTTTAGTATACTATTATTTTCCATAAATGCATTTTAATATTAATATTTTACTGTTATTATTATTATGATGATGATGATGCATGATTTGGTGCTGATGATACAGACATACCTCAGATATATTGTGGGTTTGATTTCAGACCATGCAATAAAGCGAATACTGCAATAAAGCATCAGACAAATTTTTTGGTTTCCCAGTGCATAGAAAAGTTACGTTTATGCTATACTGTAGATTTTTAAGTGTGCAATAGCATTATGTCTATAAAAACTATGTACATAATTTGATTTAAGAATATTTTATTGCTAAAAAATGCTAACCATCATCTGAGCCTTCAGCAAATCATAATTCTTTTGCCGATGGAGGGTTTGAAATACGGCAAGAATTACCAAAATATGACACAGAGACACAGAGTGAGCAAATGCTGTTCGAAAATGGCACTGATAGACTTGCTCAAGGCAGGGTTGCCACCAACCTTCAATCTGTAAAAAAACCAAAATATTTGCCAAGCACAAAAAACAAGGTATGCATGCCTGTATTGTAAAAGCCACTCTCATAACATTTTACAGCCGAAACACCCATATTTACACATGGTAAGAGTAACAAATTCATTTTACTAATATTTTCGTAAGATCAATTCTGAAATGTATATACCATTTCGGAGTCCATATCCTTATTTTTTTCGTTTACAGATACCATAGAATAAATTAAATAAATAGAAGGAAATTTCTTGACCTAAGAAGTCTCCAATTTTGTATTGTGACACAAACAGTATGCAATCAATTAAATAGAATCTGTTTCTCAAATGTCTAGTTATAACTAATTCACAGATATGTTTTACAAGATAAAAGAAAGTGAGTCCTTGTATACTATTTATAATTTTACTTTCCACTTGTATGGTCAGGCCACCCAAGATGGCTGTTCTCTTGCTCTCTGTACACCCCCTCCTCGACCAGTGCCTGCTTCACCTATACCCTACTCACATGACTGACCTTCCTACATACTTGCCCCAGACCCCAGCTAATTATTAGGATAGAACATCTCCACTATGATAGCTTATCAAAGGGGCAATGAGGGGCATGACCCCCTGCTGGTTTCCCTGGTAACCAATGAGCCAACCTGACTTAATTCCCTCTCTAACTGGTAACCTCCCCTTCTCCCCAGGAGCGAAGACTGACACCATGTCCTGCCCTCTATTTCCACACATGGTGGGGTGTCGTTCCAGGAGCTTGTTTCAGACATGTAAGATTCCCCTTCCATTAAACCATTGGTGTCTCTGTTGCTGACTCCAGGCTCTTTCTTCCGTCTTGAAGCAGCCCAACACTTCCAGGAAGAAATCTCACTGTGTTCTAGAATCCTTAATGGTGAAGCATACGTTTTTTTCTAGTATAACAAACATAATCTACAAACCTGAAAATTCATGAATTTTGAGTTCCAGAGTCTGTTTTAAAAACACTACCCTCATATAAGAATGTGCTTTCCTTGCCACAGTAAAAATGATTTTTTACAGCTAAAGTTGTATCATGAGTCATTAGGATGAATCTAGAATCTACCTAATGAAGTTCCTACATATAGAAACAACACTTACATCTGCATATATGATACTCAATGATAATTTTTAACAAACAATTGTATTTTTCTCCCCGGAGCAAAATAAAGAATTGCAGAAATAATAAGACAAAAACTATTTGGTATGTTTTACATGTTTTTATTGGCTCTTGAAATGCAGTACATTTAGTTTTTGACTCAAACTAGAAATTCCCTGGTTTGGCAAAGCTGTCCTATTGGATGTTTGTCATGGTACTAACACAGCATTAACCCCTCAACAGAGACAATTTCTAATTAGTCCTTTGACTATCCTAGTGTAGTGAGTCGAATAGCATTCCCCCAAAAGTCATGTCCACGCAGAACCTCAGATTGTGATCTTTTTTAGAAATAAGGTGTTTGCACATGAAGTTCGTTAATAATCTCAAGACTAAACCATTCTGAAATTAGGGTGGTGAGCGTAAATCCAATAATTTGTATCCTTACAAGTAGAAGAGGACAGAGAAGTTTATAGAGAGAAAATGGGGGCAGAAACCTGGAGTTAGCCTGCCACAGCCCAGGAATGCCCACAGTCAACAGAACCTAAAGGAGGCAAGGAAGTCTTCTTTGCCAGAGCCTTCAGAGGGAGTATGACTGACACCTTGATTTCAGACATCTAGCTTCCAGACCTGTAAGAGCACACATTGTTGTTGTTTTAAACCATCCAGTTTGCTATTCTTTGTTATGGCAGCCCTAGGAAACTAATACACCTGGTACTGATGGCTTTGAAGGGTAACCTCACAAGAGACACTCTGGAGAGTTGTTTTATTGTCGTTACTATAGGAACTTACCCAGCCTGTGTGTGATAGACAGGGGAACCAGTCATGGACAAAGAGAAAACAGCCTGCCAGTAGATGTCTGAGGTAATACCAGTGGGACCAAAAAACAAGATATGGAATTATGCAATCATGTATTCAATCATGAATGTTCATAAAATAAATATTTCTAAGAACCTAGTAATGCCAGGCAATGTGATGGATACTAAGGATATAATAGACATAAAAAATAAACAAAAACAAACAATTAGTCCCTGCTCTTAAGGTGTCTCCAATCTATTCCAAGAAAATGTGGATTTCCTTCATGGAATTAACTGCTATAAAAATAGTAAGCACAAATGGTTAGAATATACTAAAGTCTGTAATTCCATCCAGAACAATGGTTCTCAACTTTAACGTACATTAATATCACCTAGGGAGCTTTGCAGAAAAATATCAGCTTGTTCTCCTTCCTAAGAGATGCAAATTTAACTGGTCTGATTTTTGTTTACTTACTGCTACTGCTTTTCTTTTTTCTTTTTCTTTTTTTTTTTTGCGGTACGCGGGCCTCTCACTGTTGTGGCCTCTCCCGTTGCGGAGCACAGGCTCCGGACGCGCAGGCTCAGCGGCCATGGCTCACGGGCCCAGCCGCTCCGCGGCATGTGGGATCCTCCCGGACCGGGGCACGAACCCGTGTCCCCTGCATCGGCAGGCAGACTCTCAACCACTACGCCACCAGGGAAGCCCTTACTGCTTTCCTTGTTTGGGAATCTCCCTAATTGCTTTAACTGACAACAGAACTCTGGAATTCTCCTGGCGTGCTGGCTTTCAGGACTAGTGCTTCTCTTACCTCATGGTAATAAGGTGAGAAAATAGGCACTCTTCCCTCACAGTGCAGAATAGACCCCCGGTTGCACTGTGCACCAGCTCGTGGCTGCTCCCACAGCTGGTGTGAGGTGACGAGGCCTAGCAGCATGCCGTGTCTGCACCCACTGGACCCGGATGAGTAGCCTGTCCCCTCCCATTCAGATGAAACTGACTCAAATTCCAACCCACTTCTGGTGGAAATCCCATGCCTCTCCAGTTTCATTAAGTATCCAGGAGAAGTGACCTGTCTTTTTATTCGCCCCACCTGGCTCCAGGCTCTTGGCTTCAGTTCTCTATTTATTAATGTTTCACCATCTTTGACAGAAGTTATGTTGTCACATATTTATCATATATACCCTTATCTTCAATCTCCCTACAAAACATTTCTGTAGAAAGCAGATTTTCTAAAAGTTTTTGTGCCTCCCTCTGTGTCTCTGTTTTTCTCTCTTTCACACACACATGCGTACACATAACACACACACACAACATGCATTTGTTACAAAATTTTATTAGGAAATTAATTTTAAAAGAAATACTAAATAGCATATGCCAAATATAGAGTGATAATTTGCAAAAAGATCCTGGATGGCACAGATATTTTTGTTACAAATCTTACTGGAATTTTTTTCTTTCTTTTTCTTGAGTGAGTATGAAAAACCTGATTATCATCCTCATTAAACTCATTAGCTCCTTGAAATGTACCTGCTGCCATGTTGAACTTCCAATAATTTCTCTAAACCTAACTAAAGCACTGATCGTGGAATTGACCAAGAGTTCCCTTATGGGTCTGCCTCATCTTCAGTGCTAGCTCAGACTCAGGTTATAAACTTGTGAATACTGTTTCAGTTTCCAACTTTGAAGATCCAAAGGCGTAATAGGAGAAAATGTTCCTGTATTATTTATGTATGTGTCCAATTCATCCTTCCACGTTGCCAGAGAAGAACAAGAGGAACTGACTGTGCTAGTATTTGCCATCTGATTTCACTTTTCAGAAGAGCTGTTCCTATTTTCTCTAAAACATGTCACATCACCATATCAACTTCAACTTCTCTGTGAAGAGACCATACCATGTACTATACATTCTTTTTTCTTTCTTTTTTTTTTTTTGGTACGCGGGCGTCTCACTGCTGTGGCCTCTCTCACTGCGGAGCACAGGCTCTGGACGCGCAGGCTCAGCGGCCACAGCTCATGGGCCCAGCCGCTCCGCGGCACGTGGGATCTTCCCAGACCGGGTACGAACTCGTGTCCCCTGCACCGGCAGGCGGACACTCAACCACTGCGCCACCAGGGAAGCCCTATACATTCTTTTTAAAGTCCCTTTCTATGATCTTCTTTTCTGTCTCATATGACCAGAATACAGTTGGCATTTCACAAACATTAGTTCCCTGCTCTCTTCCTCTGGCCAAATCAGAAAATTCTAGGGATTGGTAAAGCAAATTTTTAGAAGTAAATTGATATCTAATTAGCTGTGAAATTGAGAACCAGAGCTATTTAGGCCTGAAGCTGTAGGGGAAAAAATGTCACCATAGGGTTTCTGAATGCAGTATGTAGGTAAGTATTATAAATTGCCTTGAAGCTAGGAAATCATCAAGTGATATTGTCAAAATAAACCTGGTATGAGCTAATGAGTACCAGGTCCAGTTTGATGGAAACGAAAATAAAGGAGAATGTTTGACCCTGAGAGTAGCTTGGAAGTAAAAATCAACAAAAGTGAGTTAAGGACCTGCTAGTATCAAATATAATTCAACATTTTGAAATCAGGAACAACTGGGAGACCACTAATGTCAAGATCAGACACCAGAAAGAGAAGAATAGCAAGTTTTAAGAATCCCTACCAAATTAGTGTTAATATTCCTAAGATAGTAGTGAAGCATTCAAGTTCACATCTCCTAAAGATAATTGTAAGCATGGAAGTGAGCTGAACTTGGCTGTTCCTGATGTTGAAGCTAAAATTATATGAATGTAACACACTGGTTTTCAGTGGAAAATCTACACATCAACTTCCCGTAGCACCTAAGATTAGACGGTTAGAACCAAAGGGGGAGAGAGTTTGAGGACAAAAAGAAAAAAGAAGTTCCCCATCAAATGTTCTAAATTCCATTACAGGGAAAGGAAGAGAGAAGGGGTGGAGAATCGCTGAGCAAGAGGGTTGTTCTTCAAAGAGCAATCAAAATATTAAGAGTAGACTCCATAGGCATTAAAAGGAGTGAATGGGAAGAGAATGGATAACAGCTGCATGGCTTCACTAAGAATGGCACGTTAAACAGAAAAGAGAGAAGATAGCAGGACAAAATGGGCGCATTTTCAGTGTTGATTGACCCTTGGAATTCTTGAAAATCTCGAGTTGAGCAAGACACTTAATTATAGTGAATGTCCATTTCTCTATTTATAAAAAAGGCATTGATAATATTTGGGTGCCTTATTTCACAGAATAAGGGAAGAATATAATTGTATAAATAAATGGTAGAAGAGAGCCCTGCATAACGGTATAGAATGTTATTAGTAAAGCCATGGTTAGCTATGTTATTAATAACTAGGTATATTATAATAAAGTCTTATAATTGTTTAGGATAAAATGCTACATTTTTCTCCCCATGAAGCATCAGCCAAATTAAACAGAAATTGCAGTCCAAATTGTTATAGCAGACATGTGTTCTCTGCTTATTCAATGTCTCTTCCAGAACCAGAAGGCTCTGGAGGTATCTTCGTCCAAGACACCATCAGTTCTCTCCTGGATTACTCAATTTCCTACTAACTGATCTCACTGCTTCTCTGCCCATGTGCCAGAGAAGTCTCAACAGAGTAGCCAGAGTGATCTTTTTAAAAACATAATTTGGATTATGTCCTTCCTCTGCTCAACACCTTCTAAAGGTTCCACACTTCACTCAGAATAAAAGTCAAAGTCAAAAATGAGTTGCAGTTTCTGACATCATGTCCTCACTCTCCCGTTCTAACCACACTAGCCTTCACACCATTCCTCTACCACATCAGAGAGGTTCCTGTCTTAGGCCTGGAAGGAATGAAATCTCCATGGCCACCTCCCACTTCCATGCAAGTCTCGCCCTGGCAGGAACTTCTCAGTGAATCCTACCCCAGGCACCATATTTAAAGTACCAACCCCCCATATCCCAATCCTTGTACTCTCAAGCCCTTTCCTTCAACATAACTCTTTATCATTTTCTGCAAAGCATCTATCACCTTCTAAAATATTATATAATGTATGTCTTTTTATGATTACTATTTATATTCTGATTTCCTTAACTCATTTCCTTAGCTCTATGAGAACAGAAATCTTTGTGTCTTTTTTCACTGATGCACCGATAGCAGAGTATCTGTCTGGCCCATTGTTGGTATTCACTAAATATTGGCTGCATGTAGTCTTTGAACTGCTAGTGGACAGCAGTTTATTCTATTTGTGGATAGTCATTTATCCCACTGTTCCCCCACTCTCCAGTGGTAAAACTACAGGCATACTTCATTTTATTGTGCTTCGCTTTATTGTGCTTCACAGATACCATGTTTGTTTACAGATTGAAGGTTTGTGGCAACCCTGTGTTGTCAGATGATGGTCAGCATGTTTTAGCAATAAATTATTTTTTATTTATTGTTTTTTTAGACATAATGCTACTGAACACTTAATAGACTACAGTATAGGGTGATATGATATATTTTATATTCATTGGGAAACCCCCCCAAAAAATCTGTGATGAACTTTGTTGTCCCATTCTTTTCACGTTCTTTAATTTTTATTTTATATCGGAGTATAGTTGATTTTAAATGTTGTGTTAGTTTCAGGTGTACAGCAAAATGATTCAGTTATACATGTACATATATCCATTCTTTTTCAGAATACTGAGTATTCTGTAATAACCTGCAGGGGAAAATAATCTGAAAAAGAGTTCCCTGTGCTATATAGTAGGTCCTTGTTGATTATCTATTTTATATATAGTAGTGTGCATATGTTAATCCCAAACTCCTAATTTATTCCTCCGGCTCAAGTTTTCTCTTTGGTAACCATAAGTTTGTAGACTTACAGATCAATGGAACAGGATAGATAGCCCAGAAGTAAACCCACACACCTAAGGTCAATTAATCTACAACAAAGGAAGCAAGAATATACAGTGAGAAAAGACAGTCTCTTCAATAAGTGGTGCTGGGGAAAATGGACAGCTACATGTAAAAGAATGAAGTTAGAAAATTCTCTAACACCATTCGTTTTATTGTGGTGGTCTGGAACAGAACCTGAAATCTCTCTGAGGTATGCATGTAACAGACAGAACTATACTAGGTGAAGAAAATAGAACAGGAAGTTACTCTCCCTTAGTTAACAATTTACATGGTGGTATTTGTCATTTTTGTTGTTTTTATTGTCAGCATCTTTTTGTTCATGAACCATGGAGAAAATGCTTGATTCTGAAGGTAGGTGTATAATCCCACCATATGGAGAGAACTGCTTAGAAAATGAAGGCAACACAAACAGGAGTGAGCTCAGAGGCTGAGAGAGGTAGGTACAGATCCTTAATAACATTTCTTTAATGTCTGGGTGGAACTTTGCCATAGTCTAATTCGACCTCTTTTCAAACCACTTAAGTGAATGAATAAATTCACATTTTTTTGTCACTCACAACAGCTTAATTTGTGCTTCTGGCAATTATATCCAAAAAAATCTCTAACTCTGTGGAGAGGAGGGAAGTATTATGGCTTTGTTGTTGTTGCTTATTTCATAGCAGCTTGGATAGTCATAATGTGTCTAGAAAGTTTATTTTTCTGGAATATATAAATTAATTGTGATAAATCACCTCTAATTGATTCCATATTCCCTGTGAATTTTGGGATGACCCAAAGAGCACATTAATATGATTTTATATACTGTTTAGATACTTCAAAATCAAAACTCCTTCTTGATCTGGAACACTTTCAAGCTCAGGTTTCTATGCTCATTTACCTCTCTTTGATCATCCATCAACTTTTTCTGATCATTTTCGTTTAGAAAACTCAGCTCATCTCCACTCATTTTGCATCTATAATCATGTCTGTGGCCACATTTTTCCTGTACTCTAAAAGGTCTGCTTTTTTTTTTCTTGGCTTTCCTTTTAAATTCACATTTTGTTTGCTCTGAAGTAACATGAACAAATCTCCACTTCTCATTTTCTAAATTGTGGAGGAGCTTTTTGTATGAATTCATATTACACTAAACCTCATGCTTGCCGTCTCATTTATCTCAGATTTCCTTTTGGCTCCCAATCCATTTCATGATCCAGTTTAAAATGCCTATCTCTCTGAAACAGAGAGAGAGATGTGCAGTTGCATTTAATTTCATCCGCCCTTTTGCACAATGTTACAACTATTGCTTATATGAGAATATTTTCTGCCACCTCTGATTACTTTCAATGTCTTCTGTTTTATCAGCATCCTGTCACTTAAAACTCAGTGAAAAACAGTTTTTTCTGTGTTTCCTTAAAATTCCCCCTACACAATTTTATTTATAGTTTTCTTTCTAAATTAAAAACTCCATAAAATGCAAATGTTTTATATAATTTGCACAATTTAATTTACACAAAAATATTGATGCCTTAGTCTACTTGCACTTTAATAAAAATGTGCACAATTTACTCTCATAATTCTCCACCTTAACAGAGAAGACATTATTATTACCAAAGTTTTATTTTTCACACCTTAATCAATATTATTCTTGTTTTTGTCTTAGTCTTTGATAGTCCTACTGCATTAATTCACAAGGTACTCAGCGTGTCTATAAATTGCTATTACTTGCTGCCATAGCTTTACAAACACATTGCCTTTTGTACATTCATTTTCTACAGCACATGTTGAGATTATATATTGCTCTAAAGTAAAAAACAGAAAATTAGGCAGTTACTAATTGTGAAAGTTTTACAAACTTAAATACACATGCATACTTATAAATAGATTTCTGATAACCAAGCATAATTTTTCCATTAAAAGTCAACCCTAAGATAACCTATTATCTATTGTTATTATTAATGGTAATAGACTTGGTGTGGGGAGGTCTAGTTGTAGTAAGGGATATAACACATCCTAGCCTCACCTGATGGGGAAGGGATGTGACTAAAATAAGGAGAAACAGGTCTGAAAAAAGTCTAAGAAGCATTTCGAAGCCTACCTCCACTCAATGTTACTTGAAGGGATGAATATCAATAGAATGTTTTGAATCTGAAAGATTTCTGGAATAATTAAATATGTAGTATCATCAAAAAAAAAGGGGGGGACCTTCAAGATGGCAGAGGAGAAAGACGTGGAGATCACCTTCCTCCCACAAATACATCAAAAATACATCTACATGTGGAACAACTCCTACAGAACACCTACTGAATGCTGGCAGAAGACCTTAGACTTCCCAACAGGCAAGAAACTCCCCACGTACCTGGGTAGGGCAAAAGAAAAAAGAAAAAACAGAGACAAAAGAATAGGGACGGGACCTGCACCTTGGGGAGGGAGCTGTGAAGGAGACAAAGTTTCCACACACTAGGAAGCCCCTTCACTGGTGGAGCTGGGGGGTGGGTGGGGGAGAAGCTTCGGAGCCATGGAGGAGAGTACAGCAACAGGGGTGCGGAGGGCAAAGCGGAGAGATTCCCGCACAGAGCATCGGTGCCGACCAGCACTCACCAGTACGAGAGGCTTGTCTGCTCACCCGCCCGGGCGGGTGGGGGCTGGGAGCTGAGGCTCAGGCTTCGGAGGTCAGATCCCAGGGAGAGGACTGGGGTTGGCGGCATGGACACAGCCTGAAGGGGGCTAGTGCACCACAGCTAGCCGGGAGGGAGTCCAGGAAAAAGTCTGGACCTGCCTAAGAGGCAAGAGACCATTGTTTCAGGGTGAGTGAGGAGAGGGGATTCCTTCCCTGTCTGCCCACAGAAGGCAGAGCACCGCCTAAACGAGCTCCAGAGATGGACTATCAGCTTGGACACCAGAGACAGGCATGAAACACTAAGGCTGCTGCTGCATCCACCAAGAATCCTGTGTACAAGCACAGGTCACTATCCACACCTCCCCTCCCAGGAGCGAGTGCAGCCCACCACTGTCAGGGTCCCGTGATCCAGGGACAACTTCCCAGGGAGAACACATAGCACGCCGCAGGCTGTTGCAACGTCATGCTTGCAGAGGCAGGCAGGTTCGCCCCTCATTCCAATTATAACTACCGTACACCCCGCCCCCCGCCCGGCATGAGTGAGCCAGAGTCCCCTAATCAGCCGTTGCTTTAACCCCATCCTGTCTGGGTGGAACAGAAGGCTGAGGGCGATCTACCCGCAGAGGTGGGGCCAAATCCAAAGCTGAACGCCAGGAGCTGTGCGAACAAAGAAGAGAAAGGGAAATCTCTCCCAGTAGCCTCAGGAGCAGCAGATTAAACCCCCACAATCAACTTGATGTACCCTGCATCTGTGGAATACCTGAATAGACAATGAATGTTCTCAAAATTGAGGCAGTGGACTTTGGGAGCAACTGTGGACTTGGGGTTTGCTGTCTGAGATTGACTTGTTTCTGATTTTTATGTTTATCTTAATATAGTTTTTAGCATTTGTTATTATTAGTGGATTTGTTTATTGGTTTGGTCACTCTTTTTTTAACACTTTTTTATTACTTTATTTTAATATTTTTTTAATTTTAATTATTTTATTATTTTTTTTTCTTTCTTTTCTTTCTACCTTTTTTTCTGAGCCATGTGGCTGACAGGGTCTTGGTGCTCTGGCCTGGTGTCAAGCCTGAGCCTCTGAGGTGGGAAAGCCAAGTTCAGGACATTGGACCACTAGAGACCTCCTGGTGCCACATAATATCAATCAGCGAGAGCCTTCCAAGAGATGTCTGTCTCAACACTAAGACCCAGCTCCACTCAATGACCAGCAAGCTCCAGTGCTAGACACCCCATGCCAAAAAACTAGCAAGACAGGAACACAACCTCACTATTAGCAGACCGGCTGCCTAAAATCATACTAAGTTCACAGACACCTCAAAACAGACCACCAGACATGGCCCTGCCCACAAGAAAGAGAAGATCCAGACCCACCCACCAGAACACAGGCACCAATCCCTTCCACCAGGAAGCCTATGCAAGTCACTGAACCAACCTTATCTACTGGGAGCACACACCAAAAACAACGGGAACTACGAACCTTCAGCCTGCGAAAAGGAGACCCCAAACACAGTAAGTTAAGCAAAATGAGAAGACAGAAAAACACACAGCAGAAGAAGGAGCAAGGTAAAAACCCACCAGACCAAACAAATGAAGAGGAAATAGGCAGTCTACCTGAAAAATAATTCAGAGTAAAGATATCCAAAATATTGGATATAGAGTGGAGAAAATACAAGAAACATTTAAAAAGGACCTAGAAGAACTAAAAAGCAAACAAACAATGATGAACAACACAATGAATGAAATTTAAAATTCTCCAAAAGGAATCCATAGCAGAATAACTGAGGTAGAAGAACGGATAAGTGTGCTGGAAGATAAAATAGTGGAAATAACTACTGCAGAGCAGAATAAAGAAAAAATAATGAAAAGCATTGAGGACAGTCTCAGAGATCTCTGGGACAACATTAAATACACCAACATTCGAATTACAGGGGTCCCAGAAGAAGAAGAGAAAGAGAAAGGGTCTCAGAAAGTATTTGGAGATTGTAGTTGAAAACTTCCCTAATATGGGAAAGGAAATAGTCAATCAAGTCCAGGAAGTGCAGAGAGTCCCATACAGGATAAATCCAATGAGAAACATGCCAAGACACATATTAATCAAACTATCAAAAATTAAATACAAAGAAAAAATAACATACAAGGGAATTCCCATAAGGTTAACAGCTGATCTTTCAGCAGAAACTCTGCAAGCCAGAAGGGAGTGGCAGGACATATTTAAAGTGATGAAAGGGAAAAACCTACAACCAAGATGACTCTCCCCAGCAAGGATCTCATTCAGATTTGACAGAGAAATTAAAACTTTTACAGACAAGCAAAATTAAGTGAATTCAGCCCACCAAACCAGCTTTAGAACAAATGCTAAAGGAACTTTTCTAGGCAGGAAACACAAGAGAAGGAAAAGACCTATATAGCAAACCAAAAACAATTAAGAAAATGGTAATAGGAACATACCTATTGATAATTATGTTAAATGAAAATGGATTAAATGTTCCAAGCAAAAGACAGAGACTGGCTGAATGGATACAAAAACAAGGCCAGTATATATGCTGTCTACAAGAGACCCACTTCAGATCTAGGGATACATACAGACTGAAAGTGAGGGGATGGAAAAAGATATTCCATGAAAATGGAAATCAAAAGAAAGCTGGAGTAGCAATACTCATATCAGATAAAATAGATTTTAAAACAAAGACTATTACAATAGACAAAGAAGAGCACTACATAATGATCAAGGGATCAATCCAAGAAGAAGATATAACAATTGTAAATATTTATGCACCCAACATAGGAGCACCTCAGTACATAAGGCAAATGCTAACAGCCATAAAAGGAGAAATTGATAGTAACACAATATAGTAGGGGACTTTAACACACCACTTTAGCCAATGGACAGATCATCCAAAATGAAAATAAATAAGGAAACACAAGCTTTAAGTGACACATTAAACACAATGAACTTAATTGATACTTAGAAGACATTCCATCCAAAAACAACAGGATACACTTTCTTCTGAAGTGCTCATGGAGCATTCTCCAGGATAGATCATATATTGGGTGACAAACAAGCCTTGGTAAATTTAAGAAAATTTAATTGTATCAAGTATCTTTTCCAACCACAATGCTATGAGACTAGGTATCAATTACAGGAAAAAAAAACTGTAAAAATACAAACACATGGAGGCTACACAATATGCTACTAAATAACCAAGAGATCACTGAAGAAATCAAAGAGGAAATCAAAAAATACCTACAAACAAATGACAATGAAAACATGATGACAAAAATCCTATGGGATGCAGCAAAAGCAGTTCTAAGAGGGAAGTGTACAGGAATACAATTCTATTTCAAGAAACAAGAAGCATCTCAAATAAACAACCTAACCTTACACCTAAAGCAATTAGAAAAAGAAGAACAAAGAAAACCTAAAGTTAGAAGAGGGCAAGAAATCATAAAGATCAGATCAGAAATAAATGAAAAAGAAATGAAAGAAGTAATAGTAAAGATCAATAAAACTAAAAGCTGGTTCTTTGAGAAGATAAACAAAGTTGATAAACCACTAGCCAGATTCATCAAGAAAAAAAAGGGAGAAGACTCAAATCAATAGAATTAGAAATGAAAAAGGAGAAGTAACAACAGACACTGCAGAAATACAAAAGACCATGAGAGGTTACTACAAGTAACTATATGCCAATAAAACGGACAACCTGGAAGAAATAGATAAATTCTTAGAAAAGCACAACCTTCCGAGACTGAAGCAGGAAAAAATAGAAAATATAAACAGACCAATCACAAGCACTGAAATAGAGACTGTGATTTAAAATCTTCCAACAAACAAAAGCCCAGGACCAGATGGCTTCACAGGTGAATTCTATCAAATATTTAGACAAGAGCTAACACCTATCCTTCTTAAACTCCTCCAAAATATAGGAGAGGGATGAACATACCCAAACTCATCCTATGAGGCCACCATCACCCTGATACCAAAACCAGACAAAGATGTCACAGAAAAGAAAAACTAGAGAACAATATCACTGATGATCATAGATGCAAAAATCCTCAAGAAAATACTAGCAAACAGAATCCAACAGCACATTAAAAGGATCATACACCATGATCAATTGGGGTCTATTCCAGGAATGCAAGGATTCTTCAATATATGCAAATCAATCAATGTGATACACCATATTAACAAATTGAAGAAGAAAAACCATATGATAATCTCAATAGATGCAGAAAAGGCTTTTGACAAAATTGAACACCCATTTATGATAAAAACCCTACAGAATGTAGGCATAGAGGGAATTTACCTCAACATGATAAAGGCCATATATGACAAACCCACAGCCAACATCATTCTCAGTGGTGAAAAACCGAAAAACTTTCCTCTAAATCAGGAACAAGACAAGGCTGCCCACTCTCACCACTATCATTCAACATAGTTTTATAAGTTTTAGCCACAAAACTAGCCACAGCAGTCAGAGAAGAAAACGAAATAAGAGGAATCCAAATCGGAAAAGAAGTAAAGCTGTCAATGTCTGCAAATGACATGATACTATACATAGACAATCCTAAAGATGCTACCAGAAAACTACTAGAGCTAATCAGTGAATTTGGTAAGGTAGCAGGATACAAAATTAATGCACAGAAATCTCTGCATTCTTATACAATAATGATGAAAAATCAAAAAGAGAAATTAAGGAAACACTCCCATTTACCACTGCAACAAAAAGAATAAAATACATAGGAATAAACCTACCTAAGGAGACAAAAATCCTGTATGCAGAAAGCTATAAGACACTTATGAAAGAAATTAAAGATGATACAAACAGATGGAGAGATATACCATGTTTCTGGATTGGAAGAATCAACACTCTGAAAAATGATTATACTACCCAAAGCAATCTACAGATTCAATGCAATCCCTATCAAAATACCAATGACATTTTTCACAGGATGAGAAACCAAAATTTCACAATTTGTATGGAAACACAAAAGACCCCAAATTACAAAGCAATCTTGAGAAAGAAAATCAGAGCTGGAGGAATCTGGCTCCTAGACTTCAGACTATACTACAAAGCTACAGTAATCAAGACAGTACAATACTGGCACAAAAACAGAAATATAGGTCAATGAAACAGGATAGAAAGCCCAGAGATAAACCCACGTACCTATGGTCACCTTATATTTGATAAAAGAGGCAAGAATATACAATAGAGAAAAGAGAGCCTCTTCAATAAGTGGTACTGGGAAAACTGGACAGCTACAAGTAAAAGAATGAAATTAGAACACTCCCTAACACCATACACAAAAATAAACTCAAAATGGATTAAAATGGATTAAAGACCTAAATGTAAGGCCAGACACTATCAAACTCTTAGAGGAAAACATAGGCAGAATACTCTATGACATAAATCACAGCAAAATCCTTTTTGACCCACCTCCTAGAGAAAAGGAAATAAAAACAAAAATAAGCTAATGGGACCTAATGAAACTTAAAAGCTTTTGCACAACAAAGGAAGCCATAAACAAGACAAAAAGACAACCCTCAGAATGGGAGAAGCAAAGGAAGCAACCAACAAAAGATTAATCTCCAAAATATACAAGCAGCTCAATATCAAAGAAATAAACAACCCAATCCAAAAGTGGGCAGAAGATCTAAATAGACATTTCTCCAAAGAAGATATACAGATTGCCAACAAACACATGAAAGGATGCTCAACATCACTAATCATTAGAGAAATGTAAATCAAAAATACAATGTGGTATCACCTCACACTGGTCAGAATGGCCAACATCAAAAAATCTACAAACAATAAATGCTAGAGAGTGTGTGGAGAAAGGGGAACCCTCTTGAAATGTTGGTGGGAATGTAAATTGATACAGCCACTATGGAGAACAGTATGGTGCTCCTTAAAAAACTAAAAATAAGACTACCATATGACCCAGCAATCCCACTACTGGGCATATACCCTGAGGAAACCATTATTGAAAAGGAGTCATGTACTACAATGTTCATTGCAGCTCTATTTACAATAGCCAGGACATGGAAGCAACCTAAGTGTCCATCAATAGACGAATGGATAAAGAAGATGTGGCACATATATACAATGGAATATTAATGGAATAAAAAGAAATGAAACTGAGTTATTTGTAGTGAGGTGGATGGACCTAGAGTTTGTCATACAGAGTGAAATAAGTCAGAAAGAGAAAAACAAATACCATATGTTAATACATATATATGGAATCTAAAAAAAAATGGTTCTGGTGAACCTAGGGAGAGGACAGGAATAAAGACACAGATGTAGAGGATGGACTTGAGGACCCAGCGAGGGGCAAGGGTAAGCTGGGAAGAAATGAGAGAGTAGCATTGACATATATACACTACGAAATGTAAAATAGATAGCTAGTGGGAAGCAGCTGCATCGCATGGGGAGATCAGCTTGGTGCTTTGTGACCACCTAGAGGTGTGGGATAGGGAGGGTGGGAGGGAGACACAAGAGGGAGGAGATATGGGATATATGTATATGTATAGCTGATTCACTTTGCTATACAGCAGAAACTAAAACACCATTGTGAAGCAATTATACTCCAATAAAGATGTTAAAAAAAAAAAAACAAAAAACATGGGTATGGAAAGCTGAAACCTCACACTCCTTTCACTTCTCTGTTTTTTTCAGAATGCCGAAAGCTATACTTAACTCTCTGAACCAAAGTTTGAAGCAAAGAAGAGTTTGCATCTCTTCTATGCAAAAATTGATGAGTCAAGAAGAACGATCCAAATAAGCTGAGATGAAAAATCACCCACTAAACACCCCCACTTATATCAGCCTACAGTGAACGCCAAAGTTATCAAGCTTCACTGTGTGTTCAGAATTTGATGTTGGGTTTTTAAAAATATTTTTAGTGTTAAATATAAGCTGACAATCAAGAATTATCAGACATATAAGGAAAGCCTCTAACCTAAAAAAATAAAAATAAACAGAACAGAAGCAGTATGGAAACAGAACTTGTGCAAGGATTAAAAAGCTGTTGTTAATGTCTTCAGAAATATAAAAGAAGATAGTGCAACCCTGATGTCATAATGTAAGAAATATTTCAAGAAATAAAAAGAACTCTTGGGATTTATCACATGATAATAGAAATGAAAACTCAATAGAAGCATTAATAATAAAGTTGAAATATTAAAGAAAATCAAGCAAAAAGAGATGGAGAATATGAGATTTAAATGAATTATATTAGAGGATCAGCTCAGAAAATCCTGCATACAGAACTTAGCACTTCCAAAAGGAGATTAGAGAAAAACATATAAGGGAGAAAATTATAAACAGTTTTCCAGAACCAAAGAATGCATATTGTCAGATTGAAAGCCATCATTGAGTGATTACCACAATTGATGAAAATAAACCAACACCAAGTTCTGTTGTGAATAGCACATGATTAGGGAATATCAGAGCACTAAGCACAATGAGAACATTTAAGAAGCTTCTAGAGGAAAAATTTAAGGTCACAAAGAAGAATCAGATCAGAATGACTTGAGATTCCTTAACAGTGACTCTGGAAACAAGAAAGCAATGGAGTGTTATCTAAAAACTCTGATGGAAAAGGATTTCAGGTATATCCCATACCTGATACGCTGCCAGTACATAATACAGTTAGGTGTTATTATTACATTATTATACACGACCAAAAAGCTAAATCATAACATTTTTCTACTTAAAACACTGCAAAGCCTCATCTAAAATTACTTGTACTACCACCCTATTATACATAAGCTCTTTGGGGTGTCATGCAGGAACTTCCATACTATGGACTCTGATATTTCCCCAAAGATGTCTCCCACTGCTCCCTTATCATACATGACTCATAGGAAAGGCTACACTGATTTTCCTGGAATATCATTACTTTCCCTTCCATCTCTATAAGCAATAATTGTACCTTTTAAACTCAGGTGAAACATTCTCATTTACAAACATCCCTCTTACACCCATATGAACCCAAGTTGGATGAAGTGTCCATAAGAGTTCTCATATGCCCCGTGCTAACTCTTTCCTGTACTTATGGCATCCTGTTATAATTGTCTATTTTTGCCACCAAATAGACCTCCCTAAAGGCCAAAAGATTGTCCTGTTCTTTGCATTTTTCTCTCTATTTTTACTTTTTAGTTGATTTCAACATATATTTATTTGGTGTCTCCTGTGTTCCAGGCTCTCTTCCAGTTATTAATTTTTAAAGTGTTTCATCTGTTGTGAAAAATGTATCCAGGCATTTAAAAAAAAATACAGACAGTACTTTTAAATATCCTTTTCCTCTATTTACTATCTAATTGGTTGCAGTTCAAGTCCTCTTCCTGTATCTAGAGCTGGAAGTCAGTTGATTAGTTTCCAGCCCCAAACACTGGACCATTAATCCCTCCTGCATTCTTTTACGTACTATCCAAATGTGTACAAATAAAATAAATGAGAAACTTTAAATCCCAGACTGCACCACTTACTTTTGGCCCCAAACCTACACACCTGGCTTTCCTAGTGGACTCAAAAGGTCTTGTTTCATACTCACAGATCTACTCTTTCAACCAGTCTTTTCCTGGGAGTTACAGTCTCTGAATAAATGCATAACAGTTTCTGATATATCAATAAGTATATGAATAAACTTGAGGTCTTATTAAAGGCAGATTCTGAATTAATAGATCTAGGTGAGCTAAAGTTCTGAATTTCTAACTAGCTTCCGGTGACACTCATGTTGACACAAGCTTAAGAAGTAGGGGTCTGCTAGAGAGATCAGGAGTTTGAGGCATGATAGTAGTGGTGGTGATGATGGTGGAGATGATGATCCAGATGCCTCCACTGAATTCCTATCACTGGAGCAACAGAACTCTAATATTCTGGTGCTGAAAATGTGGCTTTCTTAGCCAAGAAGGAAGACATTGAAGAAAAGATACATGCCTTAATATCTTTAAGCAGATTAAAAGTTCTGTTCTATAATAACATGACTCTATTAGCCCACTTTTATTGAGCACTTGCTTTATGCTGAGTCCTATGTACTGTATTTTAAGCACTTTATATGAGCTTCTGATTTGATTCTATTAATACCCTTCTTTTACAAATGAGGAAACCAAGGCATGAAGATGGTACATAACTTGCCTCAAAATCAATAACGTAATACGTGGTGAATCTATTATTTTAATCCAGAAAGTCTGACTACTGTGCTGATACTCTGAACAAAAGTTCTAGAAATTACAGAATTTAGAGTCAAAATATGGGTACAGGGGCTTTCCTGGTGGCGCAGTGGTTGAGAGTCCGCCTGCCGATGAGGGGGACACAGGTTCGTGCCCCGGTCCGGGAAGATCCCACATGCCGCGGAGCGGCTGGGCCCGTGAGCCATGGCCGCTGAGCCTGCGCGTCCGGAGCCTGTGCTCCGCAGCGGGAGAGGCCACAACAGTGAGAGGCCCGCGTACCGCAACAACAACAACAAAAAAATGGGTACAGCTATGAGGAAAGAGAAACTTAATCCACCCAGTTTAGCCAAATAATTATTACAGATTTAACTAATTCTAACAACTGGTTGTTAATCAATTTTCGGTTTTGTTGCTTTCATCTCTGTTTTTGAAGGTCTTTATCATTTTTAAATAGGAAGTTCAAGCTGGTTATTTCAGAGATGCCAGCCATATGGCATTAAATCAGAAGCCTTATGAATTATTTGGAAGCGTCTTTTGATCTCAGATGTGAAAACAGCATGATCCATTTTGTGTCGATCCTCGGGATTTATTTTAGAGCTGTAACCTATTTAGAATAAGTTTTTTGTTTTCTTTCTTCCTAAATGTCAGTTTTAAAAGGCTCTAAACTTCTTGATACTTGACACTTGACAAAATAAGGGTCTCTGATTTTTGCTTTGGCAAAAAAATACACAATTAAAAATGGAAATATACATTTGATTTTTTGTGAAACATGTTTCCTCAGAAAAGGAAAAATATTGGATTCTGCATCAGTAAAAATATAGAGCCCGTAACAAGGGAAGTGCTGTCCTATTATATCCTCAACTGGTGAGACATTACCTAAAAGTATTATGTTCTACTGGGAGCACACACTTTAAATTTGTCATTTGAAACTGAAAACTTCCAGAGAGATGTGTCAAAGATGCCAAGAGAATTAGAAACCTGTCACATTAAAAGTATTTAAAACCATACACAACCTTTAAAGTGAAGATTTAAGTGAGACAGGACACTGCTTTCAAATTTTTGAAGTACAGTAGAAGAATTCTAACATGTGGAAGAATTCATTGCTTTCTGTGTGGCCTCAGAATAACAGAATGGGAACACGTATGCCTGAAAGAAGAAGGTTTTCTGATTTATGACCATTTAAGAAAAACAAAGATGACCCCAAAAATAAAGCTGTCAAAAGCATTCACATATGAGTCAATTTAGCCCTTTGTTGATTATTTACTCCTCCACGAACCTTTTTCTGAAGCTTTCTCTGTGGCAGGCACTGTTCTAGCACGAACACGATAAGCTACCTTCATTGAGATTTCAATCCAATGCAAAGGTGTGGGTGCGGTATAGATAAAATAAAGAAAAGAGGATAATATGATAACAAGTGAAAATTACCTGGGGAGGAGGTGGAACCTAGGATTGCCTAGGGAGGACTGATATATTAGCTGGGAACAAAATATAATAAGGAGCTACCTAAGCAAAGGTTACAGGGATAAATGAACCTATGTAAAGAGAAACCGTGAGGTGGTGACCAGCTTGGATTTTCAGAGGAACTAAAAGACCAAGGATGAATTGTAATGAGTGAGAGGGAGAGTAATATGTGTTCGGGTCTGAGACAGACAACTGCCTTTCTCATACTTAAACAGCTAGGCCAACTCTTGGGAGATCCTCCCCAATACATATCCTATGAGCATCCCAAACTTCAGCCTCCATATTAAAATTCCTTGAGGTAAACTCTTCTATTTTCTTTATGTAAGCCTGGGTAGATATTTCATTACCTGAAACAAGGTAAAATTAAAAGGAAATTTAAGAGCCATGCAGCAGATGGTACTTCCAAGATGGCGGCAACCAAATCTTTCACCTATTGCTTTTACAGTGGGACATTGACACTCTTCCCATTTGAGATACGGGCTCTACATGTCCTCCTCTGAATTTCCGTACTATAGTGGAAAGTGACATCATATGATTTCCAAAGCTAGGTCATTATAGGGGATACATCCTGATCTTCTTTGCGAAACTTATTCTGGAAACTAAGCCACCCTGATGTGAGGAAGCCCACGTCATGTGGACACATGTGAGAAAGGAAGCCTTTGAGATCATTCCAGACTCAGCCACCATCTGACTGGCACCACAAGCAAGACTAATAAGAACCATCCAACCATGAGAGAAGAGGGAAGTAATTACTGTCGCTTTAATCCACTAATTTTGTGGTGATATTTTTTAAACACAGAAATAAATAACTGGAACAATCCATGTTAAGTCCTCATAAAATAATTACTACCTAATTAGTAATATATAATTTAGCCACATAAATATGTGGTTTAGGACCCAGACACTTTTATTTTCTTTTTTGGTGGCCTGAAATTTTCCAAAAATTATTTTCTGAAATGCTTCAGAAAGTTTTATGATTGCAATATTCTTTTCCTTTGTCCACAGTCTTCTTTTAAACTTCTGGAATCACCTCTAGCTTTTATCTGAAGCAAATTTGCAATGGATATTTGTTACACCTCTTTAGTATCACTGTATAACTCCAGTGGATTTTCCTGTAATCATCTCTATACAGGATGATGTATATTATAATCCACTCCTGTTGATTACTTTATCCTGCTTTATGTACTATGTTTTCCTTTTGTGTTGATTCTTGCCTTTTTATTGCTAATATGCTTTGATATGATTTAGACTTTCTTATTTACTTCGTATTCCACACCCTGAATTGCCATGTTACATACTAGTACTCAAGAATTTCAAATCATAAATGTGAATGAAATGATAATATAAATGGAATGTCTCTAACTCATTAAATATAGGTTATTAAATAGTGTTTTATATTCAAAGTATTTGAAAACTAATTTAAAAAGCAATAAATTTAACTCAAACCAAATAACAGATGCTTATTTTGTGGTGAAGAAAAGAGTCTCCTATAGGGTGACTGAAATGTTTGAGGCCAAAAAGATTTACTATCCTGTGTCATATCTGAAACAATGCTGTAATTTCTTGGCTATGCATTTTAAAAACTATGCAAATAAAGAACATTGAGACCATATTGTGCTTTCTATTCCTTCTGGGAGACATAATAGTTAATCATAATGTATCTGTGACTCAAAATATATTCTTCCTTCCGTGTAAGAATGTACCAGAGAAAGATAGGGCACTAAAAATCACAGAAAGGTTCACCCCAAGGAAAATAGAATTTAGAATCCTGATAAGGCCACAAGACTGGAATAAAGCCCATCTCTAAACTTCCAGAATAACTACTCTTTCTATAACTAAGAGTCTAAAATTCAGATATGCTCGAAGCAAAGTAGACTTAAGGTTAGGAACTTAAAAATAAATATTGAAGTGTAGCTAGAAATGCTCAAATAAAGAAAATGAAAAATATTCAGCCATAGTCTATTTCTCTACAACAAGAGATCTCAACCTTTTCTTACACATGCATGGATCAGGTGAAGGAAATTTTTAAGTACCAATACCTGGACCCCAGCCCCACAAAAATCTGTTTCAATAGGTCTAGGCTGAGCTTAGATATCTGCATTTTCTAAAATCATCCCATATGATTTTAATATGTAATCAGAGCTGAGAATTACAATTTCATATCACCACTGTTTCCAAAAATATGATTCATGAAACTGAAATTCTAAATTTGTTGTGAAAAAAGGGAGAGTGAATTCCATTTATAAGTTAAGAAAACTGTGCTTACCAAGGTCACAGGTCTTTCTTCCATTCCCTCCCTTGTTATGACCTTACTATGGATAAAGTATATTTCCTCACACCATTAATTCTGAGCTCTAATTCATGGACACAAAAGACCCACATCCAAGCAGAGGTTTCATAAGTGCCTGTGTGGTTTAGCATGGCCTCTTGTCTCCTGTCATTCACCATGAAAAGAGCCTGCCTGGAATAGATTCTTCCCCTTCCCCAGAGTGATTCCCCAGAGTGATGCCTGAAGCAACTAGACCTATGTCCAGCTGACCCTCAGTTCTGTGAGTGAAAAATATGTTTATTATTGCAAACCACTACAAATGTGTCTTTTTAAAAAATATAGCATTATCATAGCAATAGTCAACCAACACAAACTTAAGATTCTTACCTCAAGATTCCTAAAACTATACAATTACTAGTCTTTATTATGACTCTAAGAGAGGCCAATATCATGCCATTTTGCAAACTTTTATTTTATTATAGAACTTTTTGTTTCAGGAATTATCTCAGATAACTTGTTTTCAGAAGAAAATGCTATGAGAAAATGCAAAATGCATAATGAACAGTTAACAATATTTTATGGAACTATACTAGAATCATGGATGACTTTATGATAGCATCCAAAAATTTACCAACTGGAGAGAAGGCTTCCATATTCTAATTATAAATGAAGAAGTAATAACTAGAAAACTTGGGGGGAAAGCTGAATACTTGATAGAACTAAAGGCATGAAAAATTTGTGTGGGTCAGATATTGGATTAAAACTACAAAAAAATGAATAAAGTAATCTAAGTTTTTAAAAACTCTATTGAGAAATATTTTACAAATTGTATAATTCATCCATTTCAAGTGTATAATTCAATGATATTTTAGTAAATTTACCACCTTATGCAACCATCCCCATAAATTAGATTTAGAAGATTTTCATCACCCCAGTAATCCTTTATGCATATTTACTGTTGATTTCCCTCTCCTCCATCACAGTTAATCACCAATCTACTTTCTATCTCTAAAGATTTGCCCTTTCTGGACTTTTAAAATAAATAGACTGATACAATGTGTAATTTCTTATATCTGGCTTCTTTCACTGTGTGTAATGTTCATCCATATCATAGCATGTATCCGTGGTTTGCTCTCTTAGAGTTGAATAGTATTCCATTGTATGGTTATAACACATTTCATTTATCCATTCAACAAGTTGATGGACAAGTAGCTTATTTTCACTCTCTGACTACTATGAATAATGTCAATAAGAAGGATGTGGAGAAAAGGAAACCCTTGTACCCTGTTGGTGGGAGTGTAAACTGGTGAAGCCACTGTGGAAAATAGCATGGAGGTTTCTCAAAAAACTAAAAATAGAACTACTGCATGACCCAGCAGTTCCACTCTTGGGTATATATCAGAAAAAATGAAAGCGCTAGTTCAAAAAGATACAAGCATCCCAATGTTCATAAAACCACTATTTACAATAGCCAAGATCTGGAAGCAACTTAAATGTCCATCAACAGATGAATGGATAAAGAAGATGCAGTATATATATACAATGGAATACTACTCAGCCATAAAAAAGAATGAATTTTGCTATTTACAGCAACGTGGATGGACTTGGAGGGCATTATGCTAAGTGAAATAAGTCAGACAGAGAAAGACAAATACTGTATGATATCACTTATATATGTGGAATCTAAAAACTACAATGAACTAGTGAGTATAACAAAAAAGAAATGGACTCACAGATCTAGGGAACAAACTAGTGGTTACCAGTGGCGAGAGGGAAGGAAAGAGAGGCAAGATAGGAGTAGGGGATTAAGAGGTACAAACTACTATGTATAAAATAAATAAGCTACAAAGATATATTGTACAGCACAGGGAATATAGCCAGTATTTTATAAATGGAGTATAATATTTTAAAATTGTGAATCACTATGTCATACACCTGAAATCTGTATAATATTGTACATCAACTATACCTCATTAAAAAAAAAAGAAAAAGAAAAAAATTAGAACATTGTGTGCAAGTCTTTACGTGGATATATGTTTTTATGTCTCTTGGTAGATACCTAGGAGTCAATTTCTGGACTGAGAAGTATCAAACTTTTGGGAGTTTTAGTCCATTGGAAAAGGCAAACACTATACACAGAAAATGGTGTGATAATGGCTATGATAGCGCTGCATATTAAATTCGAGAGAAGAAAAGCTACAGGTTCAAGGTAACACTTAAGTTGAAAGCATGTGGGTGCGCAAACAGTATTAAAGGAAAGAGGGTAGGGACCATTTTCCAAATCAGTAATGACAGGAAGAGTAAAGGCATCATTTGTGAAACATGACAAACACCTCAAAGGAAGGCATGGTTATGCAGTTTGTGAAACTGGCCCAATTCCTGCAATCTGACTCAGGTCTGCATCTGTCCCAAAGGAACGATTTTTTTATTTTTTTATTTTTTTTGGTAAGCACAAAGATACTATCAGGTTGGACTACTATCTACTTGAGGTAACTTTTTAAAGTCATCTGTTGGGGGCTAAGGGATATGAATTTTAAAATTTGCACAAGAGCTTATATAGTATAGCTGTGCACGGACGGACTTGTATGTCATTGAAAGGACTTTCAGTTTTCTGGTTTAGTGTTTTCCACATTTTTTCATCCAGCGATCCATAGGAAACGCGCATGCCCACAGGGTGAACTAAGGTAAGCATGCAGCTGCTCCTGGCTTGGGGGACTGCAGGAGTCATGGTCTCCTTGCTGCGGCCCTGAGAGGGGAGGACACGATTATCGAAGCACACCTGTAGCCCCTTTGTGAAGCACGGTGAATGGAGGAAGACAGAGTCGTCGACAGGTTTTAAAAAGCAGATCTTAGCAATTAAGCAGGATGTTCCGTTGAAACAGCCTGGATGCCAACAATCAAGCAAGTCTGATGTTGTGGAGACATGAAGGAAGAGGAAGAATCAATCAAGACGTTGACTCTGCAATCTGGGAAAGACATGATGAGAATTTACACCAGACAGCAAGTGTAGGAGAGAAAAACAGAGACTGAATTGAAGAACTATTTAGGAGATGAAATTGGCAGGGACGACTGAAGCAAAAGAAAGAGTCTAGAATGACTCCTAGCTTATCTATTTTAGTTGATAGCTGAGTTCAGGACGGACACCTTCACTAAGATATAAAATGGAGGAAAAAAGAAACATATTGGACAGAATACTGGGGATGATAAATATTAAAATCCATAGTAAAAGAACAATTGTGAATGTCAAAACCTAACGTGAACCTAATAATTTTATGTGCAGTTGAGGAATTTTAAAACAGCAGAAACTGATTCACGGAGAGACATCAGCAGGATGGCAGAATAGTTTATTATCATCATCTCCCCTACCTCCCCACCCACCCCCCAACAGAACGTTGATTTTGACAGTCATCCACTGACAAGAATACCTTTGCAGGAATCTGGGAGTCTGGTGGAGAAGATCCAGCACACCATCAGAGCATAAAATCTGAATTAGATGTATTAAACTGTGTAAGAACAGTTTCACTTTACTCTTTCACGCTTCCCCACGGCAGAAGACCTCCATGCCAAGAGAGACCCACTCAGGACACCATTTCTCTTGGTGGGGAAAGCGAGAGCAGAGGGAATGCCCGACTTCTTCAGCTGTGGCTGCCCATGAGGGCACTGCCCATGAGGCCCGTCCAAAATAATAATGTGATGAGCATGGCTGAGGGGTTGGAGGAGGTTGGGGGCACAGTCAGGACTCACACTTCACCAAAGGCCACGGATCCGGCTCCCCTGGTGGCGCAGTGGTTGAGAATCCACCTGCCGATGCAGGCGACACGGGTTCGTGCCCTGGTCCGGGAGGATCCCACGTGCTGCGGAGGGGCTGGGCCCGTGAGCCATGGCCGTTGAGCCTGCGCGTCCGGAGCCTGTGCTCAGCAACGGGAGAGGCCACAACAGTGAGAGGCCCGCGTACCGCAAAAAACAAACAAACAAAAAAAAATAGGCCACGGATCTTACTAAACACTGAGTGGACTCTAGCAGGAAGCCAGCCCGGGAGCAGCTCAGGACAGGTTGCCTGCGTAACTCCCCCGCCTGGCCACAGGCGGCCCCTCGCCCATCAGCTCCTTGCACTTGCTTCCCTGGACGGTGAGAGTGAGCCTTTACAGACAGCTTGTCAGCACACACAGAAAGCCAACCCAACTCTTCAGGGAGAAGCCAAAAACCTCCCCAAATCTAACAAGACTAAGAAACGGTAAAAATTTGCAAAACATTTTGCTGTACCGTAAAGTCTGCCTCTAACCAAATTCATATCATCTGATTGTGTGTCTTAGCAAACAAACAAACAAAGAAGTTTACTGCAGTTCATAAGACCCTTCTTTCTAAGAGAGCAGTCACAATGGATTTTTACAACATTATTCTAAAGATCCTCCAGAAGAAGCAGGTGGAAATAATCAAAACTATTTTGAAGAATAGGTGCCATGAGGGATGATTACTTGCTCTCACTAGTTATTAAAACGCAGGTCATAGAATCATGCTTTTGAAATACTAAACAATTCCTTTCAGTCTCAGGTCTGGGTATGACAGGGAAATCATTAAACGTGTCTACAAGACTATGCCTTTGAATTTTCAAAAGCCAAACTATCAGTGCCCAGAGGTCAAGACTGATATAAAAGTGATGCTTGTGCAGCAGGTAACAATGGGTTGTGCTATTTCACCCCATCCCTTATCCCCATGCCTTTGGAAAGATGTAAGTTCCTTGAACATAACAAGTGCACTGAGGAATAAAAGAAATCCTCAGTTGACTGAAATACATTAGCCTGGAAAGATAAGGGATTAAAATAGAAATCCAGTCTAGGAAAAAAAAATTAGGTAGTAGAGGAAAGAATAATTATCGGTGCAAATGATTTACTTTTATTTACATTCAAGACTCTTTTCAGTATCTGGCCCACCAGTACACATGTTTCATTAAAAGCACTGCTGGTCAGTTTCTCCTCTTCCTTGAAAGTCCTTCCTAGTTCACTTCCAACCCAGGTCTAGAAGCTAATGCCCATTTTGGAGAGCAGTGTATCACCCATCACCTTGCCTTACCCGAGACTGGCATCTCCATGCTCCAGGACTATTGGTAAGAGTCTGCACTCCAAGGAAGCTCTTATAACAAGGGTGTGATCTGGGATCTCCAGCACTGATCAGACATAACAGGGACTTTTCTGATGGCTTCTTAGGCAGAAGACTCCATAAACTCCTAAGCTCCTTTTCCATCACTGAAGCCTTCATTGAGTGCTTTTACATCTTGCGTAGCAATAGGTGAGTATTTATCATGAAGGATGGAGACTGGGCACAAAGAAAAGGGGAAAATTTCTTGAAAAAATTTTGGTTTTGATCTCCTATGTAGTGAACATGTAAGAAGAGAATGTGGAAAGAGGCTACCAGAACGTTTGGATTCCTGTACTTCCTTAACTCCTACTCAACACTAACACTTCATCCCATTCTTCCAGAAAAAGGAATGGGTGAGATTTTTTTTTTTTTTTTTTTTTTTTTTTTTTTTTTGCTAAGGAAGTGACTTTCCTCCTGTCATCCTACCTCATGACTCTTCACATCCAAATGACGCCAATTCCTATGCACTCAGACTCTTATATTTCTTTCATATTCATCACATATTAGTTCCCATCTCCCTACCTTGAGCCCAGACTACCTGCCCCTTAGGTTGCTGTAAAGGCCTTCTATAGTGATTCTCCTTCTCCATCACTATCCATCCATCCTTCACAATGTAGCTATGATTTTCCTAAAAACCAAAATCCGAATTATATCATTTTCCTTCTTAAAACCTTGTTGGGTTTTTATCAAAAATTCAATATATAAAAGATTTTAAAAGGACATTTTCAAATACATTCTTTAATAAAAAATAAATAATTATTAAAAATATAACACAATATGCAGAAGACCTCTATAGAGAAAATTATAAAAAGCATTTGGAGGTAGTAAAGAAAACCTAAATAAATAGAGGAAGGATTGCATTCCACATATTTGTCAAAGGGCTCCAATCATGGAAATATAAAGAACTCCTACAATGCAATGAGAAATGGAAAAAAATATATTATAGAAATTGAGGCAAGATGTCTGAATAAGTATTTCATAATAGTGTTACCCAAAATCTTAATAAATATAAGAAAAAGTGAATAATTAATTAGGAATTATGAAAATATAAATTAAAATCATGATAAAATACATAACTGTATTTTACCAGGATTGTTAATATCTAAAAGACTGATAATGCAACTGTTTGCAAGAATATGGAGAGACAGAAATTCTCATGAACTGATGACAGCATAGCAATGACACTGAGAAAAAACATTGTGGCCTTTTCTACTGAAGTTAAGTATACGTGTACTCTAAGACTTAGAAACTTCAGTTTTGAGTGAGTGTGGGTGGGTATGTATCTTAATGCATGCTCCAAAAGACCTTTATAAAATTGACAGCTGTGTTAGTTTATACTGGTTTCTTGTGGTTAAGCCTGCTTGTTCCTGCATGTAAACACAGCTAGAAGATACAGTTTCGGTTTTCTGCAAGTTTGCCCAGAGGGAGGTTTTTATTAGAAATGGGGGTGAGGTGCTTCCTTGCCTCCTTGCCTCAGACAGGTGAACTCGTTTTATAGAGACAGTTTAGGCGTGGGTTAGGGACCTTGGGTTGCTCCCCTGGGTGATAGTTGTACAACCAATTGGTCACCAAATGAAGTAGTGCTCTTGAATTTAGAAGCCCTGTGATACTAAAAACTCTTACCTACAAACACTAGACTCTCACTAGACATGATGGTTAAGACTCTTTGCGGAGCAAGGCTACACAATAGCCTGGACCAGTAGGACTATTATATTAGACAGAAATAGATCTCACTTATTTAAGTCTTTACAATTCTTAGATCTTTATCTTTACAGAGGTGAAGCTTCACTTTAACTAATATAGGAGGTGATATTCAAAATTGGAAAATACAGGGAACCCAGGACCATGCATGGAAGATTCAAAGAAAAGGAGAGAAGTCTTTTATTCATCCAGGCTCAGAACAAATGGTTTTACAAAGCAACCTTCACCCTACTCATCCTACTTTGGTAAGTTAAACTTACCATATTTTCAGATCTTAGATCAAGCATCCCATACTTGGAAAAAATCTTTCCTACCCTCTCTTCATCCAAGTAAAGTTTAATCAGTGCCATTAGCTAATCTTCCTCCTTTTCCTATCCCACTTTCTCAGTCTCCCACACACACAGTTTTATTTTTCCTCTGATATCTAGTAATTGGTTTTAAAAAAATGTATCTTTTTGCTTTTTCCAGAGACACTAAAACTGTTTTCTTTAATAAAAGTTGAATTTTTACAAAATAAATCAAATGTTTAAGTTCCTTATCATTCTCTAACCCAGTGCTAAGTCCAACCTTGTACCAATCTGATTTGGAAGGGTACTGGTGATGAACATAATGGATTATCCTGCCTTATCAGACTTAGCTAGTGTCTGTTTTACAGCACTTTTGATCATTTACTTAGCCATCCTCCTAACATCTCCAACAAAGGGAAAGTGAGCATGCCCAAGTCTTCCCATTTCTACCTCATAATATAAAAATATATCATACAGGAACCATTGCCACTTCTAATGAGAAAGATGCAAGAATTATTATAATTATGCACTATATACTGTGTGGTTCCTATATTCTTTTTCCATGTTAAACTGGATTTTTAAGTAGTAAACAGGATCTATGTTCAATGCATTTTATAGTCAATTGCACATTTAATAATTGGAATATAGTAGGGACTTAGATACTTTACTTCATAAATATCTTTAGAATAGTATTAAAATATATAATAAGTTATGCTGATTTCTCATATAGTAAGATGTGTTGATTGAACAAAATTTGTTAGCGATGTTTTTATTACACAGTGATAGACTTAAGAATGCTTAGGGAAGATTGCAGTGACAACCATAGCACTAGAATCATTTGTTTTAGAGTCTTCCTCTAAGCTCCTTTTTGGCTATTATGTAATTTCTGGACACAAGACTTATGGGAAAACAAATCAGGCTTTGTGCCTGTTGACCTAGGGCTGACTGCAAGTCCTTGTGTTTTCTGGATACTGTCTTTTCTATAAAAGTGTATTATAATGGTACTATGAGCTTATTTTAAAATTACATAATTTTATCCCCACATTATACAAAAATCAGCGTTTTAATATTTTTACCATTTAAATAGGCCAAAATCATAAGAAAATATATCTTGAAAAGTTTCAGTATGTAAGAATACAGTTACAAAATGTTGCAGACATAGGCCTATTTATCTCATTCTGAAACCAATATACTTATCTATGTGGAATAGTAATGTTATTTTTGAGGGCAACCAACTAAAACTGCCATTTAGGCATTATATATGACTTGCTACTGTAGCTCTAATAGCATTTTTACTTTTGATCAAAACTCCCAGAAGTCTCATGACAACTAATATTAAAACCATTGAAGCAAAAGTTGATATAATTTTGGAATGGATTTTTAATAAATCAGTAGGGATTTTTCCATCACTTTATCTAAAGGTCTAATATCTTTTGAAGGATTTAATTATTTGGAGTCCTAAAGCTAGAGACTTTTCCCATATATTAATGTCTTTCCCTTCCTTCATAAAGGACATAAAGTTAGGTTTACATTCTCTGTGAAAGAACACTCCCACTGCTAACCCAAGTACCCACCATCACAAGCTCAGGTAATAGGACTAAGAGTGGATAACACAAATGGATTCTTTCTCCAGGGAGTCTGGAATGGAGGCAAAACAATGCTGAGTCACTTAGCTATGCATGATTGTCCGTAAAGCTGTATACATCCTGTCTCTGAGATTCCCATCTGGGGGGTGCTCTGATGTGCTACGTGCTGAAATTAGGCAGCCCTATACAGAAACGGGACAGGAATACATATACACGGAGAAAGATAAGAATCCAAGACCTTAAGAGAAAGACGAAGGTGGCTTTGCAGCCACTGAAAAGCCTAAATATGCTTTCTAAAATTAAATTCTATTTCATTTACCTCTATACTTACAATAAATTTAAGTTAATTGGTTTCTTTCAGCTAGGACTTAAGTGTGTATATTTAAAAACTCACGTTTTGAAAACAAATTCCAACTTTAAAATGAGGAAAATCTTTCCTCTTTAGTAAGACATAATTTTATGTCCTGGTTTTGGGCTGCAGAAAAAATTAGGACACTAACCAGAAGGAAGTTGGAATATTCTAACAAGGGGAAGTAATTTTCTAATGTTAAAATATGAAACCCTCCAATTTTGGAGACAGATTTATTTTCTTGCTGTGACTCCAAATAACACTATAGAGCTGGTTTTGAATTTCTGTTCTGGGTTTAACTATATGTATAAAGATAAAGATTAATTAACCTCTACCAGTCAACAATCTCCAAATAATTTTTAGTGCAATTATGTGCAAATTATGACATTATATACATTGAAAAGTAAAAGAAACAGCACTATTTCCATTTTCAAGAAGTTTACACCTTAAATAAATAGTAGCTATGTAAATATCAAATAGTAATGTAAGAAATTAAAAAGTGTCATAAATATGTATAGCAGTGGACCTCCAACTTCTCTCTCGAAAACTCCTACACTCTTAACTTTATTGAGGACCCCAAAGACTTTTCATTTATGTGGGTTATATTTATTGATATTGCTGTGTTAGAAATTAAAACTGAGAAATTAAAAAAATATTTACTAATAATTTTAAAAATAATAACACACATAAATGTAAACAAAATAGCATCTTTGGATGAAAATACTCTGCAAAGAAAAAGTAAGTTTAGTGAGAAGAATAGTGTTGTTTTACATATTTGTGAGTCTCTTTAATGTCTGGCTTAACAGAAGACAGTTGGATTTTTCCACTGCTTCTGCACTGTCTCTTTGGATACATTGTTTCAATTGAAGTATATGAAGATCCAGTCTTTACAGATGAATATTTGAAAAACAAGAGGACCTCCTAGACTCTCTGAAAGGGTCTCAGGGTCTTCTAAGGTGTCTCAGACCATATTTGGAAAACTGCTAAGGGAAAGGTTTAATTTCAACACAAATTATAAGTAATGAATGCAAAAAATGCTTTTGAAGAATTAAAGGACACAAAAGTGGTTTTTGGGGAGGCTATCCACATTGATCTTGTGAGTCAAACAATATTATTCCCAGTTTGAAAATGGAGAATGTGAGTCTGTGAGACCAGACCAAAAGGCTATGGCCATTAAAACGTAGGAACTCTTGGCCCAATTGGGTTTTTTTTGTTTTTTGTTTGTTTCCTAAGGAATTTCAGGTGGTGGAAAGGTTGGACTTTCCAAGCCTGAGTTTGAATCCCTATCAACCACTAATTGTATGACATTTACCACTTTAAACTAGCATCATTTAAGCTCAGCTTGCTTATGAGCAATAAGGAAAAATTCAATGGGGCTGACAGAACTTACATGGCTTGCTTCTGAGAGTGAAGGAAATGATATATGATATATCTTTAATACATTGCCAGGCACATGGTGAATGCTCAGTAAATGGGGGCTGTTATTTTATGTTTATCTGCATATTTAAGAATCATTCATTATATAACACTGCCTAGAAAGATGTCTGAGGTTTAAGTAAACGGAAAGGATAATCTCTATAATTTATATTTGTGAAGTTTCTAGGGCTTGCCATGTAACTTGAAAACTTTTAACTGACAGAGACCATCGTAGCTCAATATATTATGAGGAAAATATCTTGAATTCCTAATCTTGTTCAGTTTAGTCAACTTAATCAACTTTAGACAGAAATGCAATCTCTAGGCTAAAATATGAGAAGGGAAGCTCTTCAGATGCCTCCTCAATCAAAGATAAGGTGGGTAGCCAGGGACCAAAATCAACACATTCTTATGGGTTAGCATCCAACTTTTCCCTGAAACTTATACCAAAATATTTTAGCCTATAGATATATATTAACAATATACAAAAATTAGCTTTAACAAAAAACCATGATATCTGTAATATTATTTATTTTTATTATATTTACTATATCTTTATCATAAAATTTGATGTTATAAGTATGCGTGCGAAATTTTGATTATTTCATTAGGATAACTTCCTAAAAATAGAATTACTGAGCCAAAGATCTGAACATTTTGAAGGCTCTTAATTAAGATTACCAAACTCATTTCTAGAAAATATAGACATGATTGTAAACTATCATAATCATAATGGTTATCATTTATGTAATTTCCTCTATGTAGGCATTACACAGAGAATATTACAGGCCTGATTTTCTTACTCCATGCAATAGCTCCCTTAGGTAGATATTATTACCCTAACTTAACAGACTGAAAACCTGAGGCTTAAATAACTTGCCTAAATGTGTAGAGAAAATAAATTTTACAAATTCATCTATGTTAATTCTTTCTACCAACATACAGAGATTCCTACCAACATTGCTTGGAAAGTTTATATGCACCTTTCAAATAATGGCTGTTATATTTTTTAAAGACTAATATGATAGGAAGAAACTTATATCTCATTGTTTTTAAGACACTTTTATTGACCCTTTTATTGGACAATTACAATTTCTTTTAATACTGTCCTTTCTTGTCTTAAACACATCCTCTATTGGACTCCATCAGATTCTTATGAATTAAGAATTGTTATGTGTAGATTAATATTATGAGCCTTCTGTTTGACTTATGGGTTAAAAATATTTATTGGTCTCTACTGTGAATTGGGAAAAAAAATCATACATCTTTTAAAGAAATAGGAGTTGTTCACCTAAATCTACATTTAAATAGAAGAACATAAAAAAAAATAACCTCGGGTAATTCATGTGAAAAAGAAATGTAGAAACAGACTCATTCTGTGGATGCAATTCAAATTCAAGTTAAATTTCCTGGATTTTTTAGTCCAAATAACGATTTTATAATGGCCACTGCAAATATTTGTGTAGAGTTTTTAATACTTATTTTAAATCAACTTCACAAAACACATTCAAGTTGCATTAATCCCCTAATCCTTTTCCACTTGTTTCATGGTTTTATCTTTCTGTAGCAAAAATGGAAAGGTACAGATGAACAAATTGTTAACATATTTGGTCAATGCAACTATTCTGAAAAACCTGATTACAAAACAACCTATTTTTCTTTAAATGAGTTTTTTTAAAAATGCTATACACAGTGTGCAGATCAAACTTAGCATCAGTTTTTGTGTATTTTAATTAAGGGGATTAATTTAGTCTACTGCTATCTAATCTTTTAATCTATCTAATCTATCTAATCTTTTAAAATGAAAGTGCACTCAACCAAACAGTTAATTGTAATGTACAAAATAGATACTTCTTTTTTAATATTTCAATCATGTTTAATTGAGTGCAGCTATAATTTTTACAATTACTTGTACAGATGCAACATGAAATATCTATGTAACTTATTTAAACACATCTATATTCAATAAATGCCTCCCTCATTGACATTCACAATATATCAAATGCTAACCTTATACATATATTTTCACATATGCAATATGAAGCCTATAAATATACGGACAAAGTGAAATGAAAAGTGGAAACAATGATCGAGCCAAGTTAGGAACAGCTCCTACTTTTAGGGTAAATATTTTAAAGGTTTGAATCATGTAGATTTGCTCTTTTCTTTGAGAGCTACCAACAGGGAATAAATAGTAATCTAAGCCATATTTATTATGGAACTGTATCTGAGAAGATTTGTAGTATTGTCAAAACGCTTTCTGGAAGAGTCATCATTAAACAGCATTTCTAAGAGAGAACTAAAACAGCATAACCAAATGAATATCATTCTCAGTTTAATGCCATTGTTGGTGTATATTTAGCTTGATTCTACTCATAAATTCTCAGAGGATATGAAGCAGATCAGATAAAATATAAATGATAATTCAAATAGATTAATCTTTTTAAAATATTATCCTCCAGATTTAATAGAAACTATTTTTTCCAACACAATACCACTGATTTGCAGACCTATCCTTTGCAAAAGGTTCAGGTATAGTCAATCAGTAATAAATGTTCTTAGGATATTTTATATCTTAGCCTAGAAAACCACATCCCACTAGACCAGTCATTCACTTGAGTAATAAATTCTTTTAGGGGCATTTGTAAGAAGGAGAGCCAGGATGAATGTTATTCTCCTCTGTAACATTATTCATATTTTGCAAAAGTGAATGCTTGGTTTTTTTTTTTTGGTCAATTTTATTACTCTTTAGGCAAGTTTCAGTGAATCCCATTCTTCACACACTTGATGTGTGAAGAGAGATACAGAGTTCACTTCAGGAAAGAAAAGTACATAAATCTTGATGAAATCTGAAAATGAAAGAAATGCCTAAAAAAATTGTCTATCAATATCCAGTCTTATTTCATTATAGTGTGTGTGTGTGTATCTTTTTAATTTGTGAGAAATAGATTTAGGAGTATCCTAAAATAAAATCTCAAGACATTTATTGTAAGCAATTAATTTCCTCGGGGGTGGGTGGGAGAAAAAAACAGGACTACAACAGTCACGTCAGTCTATGTCAAGCAGCCCATGAAACAAGTTGGGTTCATGCTGTTTATTATTAAAATTCATACTTTTTTACATTACTAAAACATGAGAGGAAAAGAAATGAGTCTTAGAAGAGTTCAGTGCATGTGGCTATTGTACTTATGACAGTCTCAACCTACTGAGTGGCTGAGTACTATTACCACTGTAGTGGCAGGTAGGGAACAAGGTGCACTTACTTGTACTACATATAAACCTGAGCTCACCCTTTTATACCTGCAGCACCTTGGAAATCTATCTTGCTCTCCTACTCCTATCTAAATCCCGTCTGTCACAAATAAGTATCTCCCACAGCTCTTATTCCTTAGGACATGCTCCTATCTCTTAAATCCAGTAAAATTGTGAAAAACTTGGAGCAAAAAAGTAGGCTCTCTTTTATGGATGCTACCATTATTTGCCACACAGGGAAATTAATATAATTTGGAGATCATATGTTTGATTGTATCCCAACAGATCAGGAATCCTAATTCCCATTCTTCTACTTAATAGTCTTGTGACCTCATATATGTAACCAAATTTATATTAGACTCTGTTAAGGTATCTAGATATTGTGGTTAACCATCCTGATTCTTAAGGTTTCCTGAAATGTTTACATTTGCATGTGATTTCACAACTGAAACTATATTCAGCTTCTACATAGAATGTCTGAATCCTCGACCACCCATTTTCTAGAGGAACAGAATAAAAAAGGAGATAGCCAGAAGACACAGACAGGTAATGCACAAATTATATTCCTAGCTGTGGCTTTGGTCCAAGACCTAGTAGCTTCATAAGTTGAGTTAGTCTTTATAAAGCTTTCAAAACTCCTTTTGAAAAGAGTTGAAATTGGCTTTCTTTTGGTCAATTTTATTACCACTAGACGACTGGTAAACTTAAGAATAACCCTAAAAGCCACATTAATGGGTTTTTGGCCCTTTTTCCACAGTCATTTTCTCTAATCATGGTTCTTCAAATGTTATGACTCTAATGGGGAAGAGAGAGCAAAGGAAGCCGTTCCTAAGGAAAAAATTCATGGAAGACCAAAGGGAAAAAATCAATGTGTCCCTAAGGCCTAGAGCCTCAGACTGAGTCACACATTCTCAGTCTTCCTGGGCAGGGTCCCTTCCTGGGTGTATTATGCAGCCAGCAATGTGCTCTTAGAGAGAAGTTCACATAGAAAGAACACTAAAAAACACATCTAATGGTCATGAGTCAAATTTTTGAAGAGTTTCAATTTTGTGCAAAGCACAAAAATTACATTCTAAGTAAGACAGACATTTTGCACAATAAATATGTAAATTAGAACAAATTAAAAATTGTGGTAAATTTTATAAAATAAATAAGTAGATTCTGTGGGAAAATAATTTACACTGAGTATTTGGAATTATCTCTCTGAGATAATTAACAGAAAATGTATTTAAAAATTAATAATGATATTTGACAGAAAGATATTTATACAGAGAACTAGAGGGGGGAGGAAAACAGGGAGGTGGAAGCACAAAACAGAGAATAAATCGAATCAAGAACTTTCTAGTACTTTAACCAAATAATACCCTTGCTTTAGTCACCTGAATGAACACACCTAATTCTCTAGTAAGAGAAAAGGAAAAGGGCTTTCCCTCGTGTCTGTCTTCTTTTCCTCTTCATCCTTTTGGGGCTTCTGCCTCCCAGATGGCCTCCGATATTCTTTAAACCATCAGCCACTTTGCCACTCCTCACTTCCCTGCATCATTTTCTTTCTAAAAGCATTAACATACTAATGACCCCAAATTGAAAACCCTGTCCCTGATTTTTCCTACGAGTTTTGATCAATTTAGCCAACTCTCAACTCACCATTTTCACTCAGATGCCAAAGAATCAACAAAATATTAATATGTAAAAAAATAAAATCTAAATTTTAATTCCATCCTATAAGAAAATCTGTTCTCTTTTTCAGTAATTGTACAAATATATATCTAGTTACTCAATCTGAAAATCTAAGCCCAGGCTCTGTAGTTACCATCTTGCCCAAACCACGACCAAATGTTTCCTGGGCTTTTGCAATTGTCTCCTGACATTGGGCACCTGTTTCTACATGTGCTCACCACTGTCTAGTCGATTCTCCCAACAGTACTAGACTTACAATTTGAAACAAGTATTGGATTACATTGTTTGTGGAAAAAATGACAAATTATTTAGTGACATCCATTCTTACCCTTGTTTTTTTTTGTGGTACACGGGCCTCTCACTGTTGTGGCCTCTCCCGTTGCTGAGCACAGGGTCTGGACGCACAG
This sequence comes from Leucopleurus acutus, assembly GCF_964270905.1. Lineage (NCBI taxonomy): Eukaryota > Metazoa > Chordata > Mammalia > Artiodactyla > Delphinidae > Leucopleurus > Leucopleurus acutus. Next base: position 58,254,534 of record NC_139160.1, read on the forward strand.
GCTCAGCGGCCATGGCTCACGGGCCCAGCCGCTCCGCGGCATGTGGGATAGTCCCGGACCGGGGCATAAACCCGCGTCGCCTGCATCGGCAGGCGGACTCTCAACCACTGCGCCACCAGGGAAGCCCCATTTTTACCTTTGTTAATAATCAAATTACTAGGTTCAAGTTAGACACATGGCTGCCCAGATAAGAACTAGGCATTCCATGTTTTCTCACAGCTTAGTATGACATATGACTAAGTGTTGTCCAGCTAGAGGGGAGCTGCAGGAATGAGTGCTACTTCAGGGTTCTGCATTCAGAAGGAAAAGGACCTACACTCCCCTGGCCTTCCCCACTGGCAGGGAAGCAGTGTCTTCTAGAGAAGCTGGAAATGGAAGCCAACTTTTGAGAATTCCATAGTATTAGTGCCAGACCAGGCCCTCTTATCTCTGGACTGTTACAAAGAGATGAAAAATTCTAACATTTTAAAAACCATTGCATGTTTGATCTCTTTGTTACAGCAGCTGAGTGTGAATTCTAAGCGTGACAGGTTGTATTCTCTCAAAAATGACTGCAGTACTATGCTTTATTCCCCATGCTCTTCTTACAATGTGACTTTGACAATCCTCTTATCAAGAGGTAGGGTCTATACTCTTTTCTCTTGAATGCTACAAGCCTTATATCTATGACAGAAACAATGGTATGTGACTTCCAAGGCTAGGTCAAAAAATTCTACACGGTTCTCTTGGGATATTTATTCTTGTAACCCAGCCACCATAATGTAGCAAAACTCAAATCAGCCCATGTGGAAAGGTAACATTGAGGAGACACTGAGTATACAAGGAGAGAGACATGGCCAGTCCCCAGCAGCCCACCTGCTGTTTCAGCTCCAGTCACAGCTGAATGCAAGTGCATGAGAACCCCCTTTATAGTAGCCTCACGAGGAACTCAAGTAAAACTTATCTCAGTGAGATTTGTGGTTGTGGCTTCTACATAATGGAGTAAACACCAATAAAATTCATAGAAAGCCTACAGAGTTGTTCTGGTGGAAGCACCACCATATTGAACTGAAAGGAAGAGAAACAGTACAAAAGAAAAGCAAGACTCTGGACTTCCGAACTTTTATGGTCAGGAAGCAGGCTTGAGAGAACTACACAGCTGCAAACGTGAAGTACATTTGATGGAAAGAGAAGGATGTTTCAGAGAGCAGGACCAAGACCCCAAAGAGAGAAGCCTCAAGCCACAAATAGCACTGCCATCCAATCAATGAATTAACAATATTTTCCCAGCTGGATTTAAAGATTATTGTTATAATCCTCTGTGCCTCCTATTTACCTCACCCCCTTCAATGACTTCTGCAGTTATCCCATGCCTATCCAGCCTTGCATGTTAAGTATGTGGGAGCAGAGAAGGTACCTCTTTATTTCCTATGGATTCATGTCAGGGAGAGCTGTGTTTGAGGAATGTAACCAAGGAACAGCACCTGAGAGACTCATCCACAGCTATACATGATTTAAATGATGAAACTTAACTCCTCGATCTTGTTCCTGATGCTGTAAAGGGATGAAACTTCTGGGGATTCTTGGGCAAGGTGAGTATATACTGCACATGGGAAGAATGTAAATAATCAGTTGCCAAAAGAGAGAATGTGGCCCCCAAATTCTATGTTACTCCTAACATTGAGAAATAGAGTCTATATCTCTCTCCCCGAAATCTGGGCTCTGCACACATAACCAAGAATGTATGGTGGAAATGATATTGTGCCAATTTCTGGAAGGAGGCTAAAAGAAACTGGTAGTTTCCACTTCCTGACTCCTGAGGCCCTCACCTTATACGCAGCTACCATGTCGTAAAGAAGCCCAAGCACCCAATTTCTCCTTGTCTGGAGAAATTCACATGGAGAGGAATAGAGTCCCCTGGCCGTCAGCAGCAGCTGAGTTTCTGGTCAACTGCCAACATTAACCTGCCGCCATATATGAGACCCATTTTTTTTTTTTTTATCAGACCCATTTTTAAAGTGGATCCTCCAGCTCCTAGGTGGATGACTATGATGTCATGTAGAGCCAAGACCAGCCTTCCTTTCACTAGCTTATGGATTGGTGATCCAAAGAAAACAATGTTGTTTTATGCCAACAGGCTTGAGGTGGTCTGTTAAAGAACAGAACACCTGGGCTTCCCTGGTGGCGCAGTGGTTGAGAGTCTGCTTGCCGATGCAGGGGACACATGTTCGTGCCCTGGTCCGGGAAGATCCCACATGCCGCGGAGCAGTTGGGCCCGTGAGCCATGGCCGCTGAGCCTGCGCGTCTGGAGCCTGTGCTCCGCAACGGGAGAGGCCACAACAGTGAGAGGCCCGCGTACAGCAAAAAAAAAAAAAAAAAAGAACAGAACACCTAATAATATATAATTTCCTCATTTTCAACCCTCAAAAATTGCACAATGAATTGGGGAAAAACACCCCACAAACCCAGATTACTTAGCAGAACCTGATAAGCCCTTCCTGACTTGGTCTCTGACCACAGCTCCAAGCTCATTTCTTTCCACATTTACCATCTCTATTTTTCAGGTGCAAGAGGTTTCTTTATCTTCTTCAAATCAGTCCATATTCTTCCAGCTCAGGGCCTCTGTTCTTGTCGACTTTTTCTCTGGAATATACTTTCCCTGATTTGTGTGGTTTCTTCTCATCGTTCAGCTTAAATGCCACCTCTTCAAAAAACACTTCATTATAGTTAAATCTGTTCCCTTTGCACTTCCTCCCTTTTACAGTGTCCAATTTTATTTCTTTATAAGCACTTATTATTATTGAAATTAACTACATTAATTTATGGGTTTATTATCTGTTTCTACTACTAGATTTTTTTTTTTTTTTTTTTTTTTTTTTTGTGATACGTGGGCCTCTCACTGTTGTGGCCTCTCCCATTGTGGAGCACAGGCTCCGGACGCACAGGCTCAGTAGCCATGGCTCACGGGCCCAGCCGCTCTGCGGCATGTGGGATCTTCCCGGACGGGGCACGAACCCGTGTCCCCTTTATCGGCAGGCGGACTCTCAACCACTGCGCCACCAGGGAAGCCCTCTACTACTAGATTTTAATCTCCATGAATCAGAGACATTGTCTTCCTGTTCTCTGCAGGTTCTCCAAAGTTATGTGTGACACGTATTAAGTGTTAAAAATATATTTGAAATGAATACTGGTTGAATGGCAAACATAACTTATATTTTGTTTCTCACTTGTCAACTTTTCCTGTCACCTGGTGACATTAATATCTTATTCAGACTTAATAAGACAGGAATATTCCAGAATTTTCCATTGTGGCCACATGATTCCATACATTACAAAGGCCAACAAATTTGTGTTATTTAAGGGAATGGTGAGTTGGGTTCTGCCATTTGTATTATTTTCAGATATAACTTAAATTGGGTGGAGTACATATAATGTCCTTTTTTTGTATTTTTAAGAAAATTAAAACTAGGTACCTTTAAAGCTACAAGTATTCAAGGCAGTGTGGGATTGGCATAAGATAGACATAGAGGTCAATGGAACAGAATAGAGTCCAAGAATATTTAGGTTTGATAAACCTGCTGGTTCATGAGTTTTAGATGGTTACAATAATAAATAACCAAAATTTTCTAAAAAGTATGGTAGGATAGACTTTGAATCAAATGGATTATTTGGTCTTTAGTTCACTTGCTGAATAATTTTGAGCAAATCGTAGACAGTCATTACTGTGTAACGCTTGCCCATCAGTTGAATCTGGGATTTGGCCTTCTCACAGGACACCTAAATTTATGATAATTTTTAAATCTCCTCCTTACAAGCTGCTGCATGTTCCTTTAAAACCATCTGGTTCCAGAACAACTTAGTTAAGACAAAGTTTCACTCCAGATGATATGTAAGTAAAGACATCACTTTTTTGTTCTTTGTTTTAGCTGACATTCATTGGGCACATACATTGCAAGAATTATTTAAGCACTTTAATTGTATTAATAAAATTAATATTCTTTCTCCATTAGGTTGCTAGGATATAAATGAACCAACTGAAGCACCGTGAGGTTAAGAGCTATATATCAAACAAGGCACAAATTTAAATGTGACTGGATCAGAATTCCTAGATTTTTTTAATAGATCTAAACTACTTTCTTAAGTTGACATGGCTCCATTTAATTTTCTTCAGGATATCTCCACTTGCATGCTGTACAGTCAAAAAAAATTTTAACGTTCAAAATTGATTTCATTGTCTATCCTTCAAAATGAATAAATCCCTTCCTTTTCTTATATTTCATATGGGGTTGAATGGCCATTATGATAGCCAGAAATCTGGAAGTTCCTCTTTTACGACCCTCATATTCAAATATTCTACCAAATTCTATTGATTTTATCTTAAGAGTTCCCTAATCAATTCAATCCAAAGAATTCCCATATCTGTCTTAGTTCAGGCCAGTGCCATTACTGGTAGGAACTGCTATAACATAGTCCGAAATAGTTCTCTTTATTTCCCCTGGTATCTGATCTATTTCAGACATTGCTACAACAAGTAGTATCCCTAATAATCAAATCTGATCATGCCATCAGGGCTAGATAAAATTTTACAATGATTCTCCACTTCACATTGAATTATTAAATTATTTTTAATCACTTTGTCTCTCTATTAGAATGTGAGCTCCTTGAATGCAAACTCGATATTTAACCTAGCCCAGCATCTGATTCTAATGAAGAGCTAATGTGATCTGATAATCACTATTATGAGAATGAATTGAGGAAGAGTGCTTAGCTTATTTTAAAAAATCAGAAAAGTAATAGAAATCTAATAGGCATGAAAATCAGTCAGTAAGGGCATTAAAAATGTACTTAAAAGTGAAATTAATTTTTTATTAATTGAGGAAAAGCCCAGCTAGATTCACTTATTTCGAAAAATTGGTAGAGAATATTTGTTATCTCAACTGTAAAATAAACATTTAAATTGCCTACTCGTTTTTTATTAACATAGAGATCTAAAGAGAGACAATGATTTCCTACTTTATTTTGTTTTGTTTACACATTTTTTTATTTTCCTGGTTTATTTCTTTGTTTCTTCCTTCCTATCTACCTCCTTTCCTTCCTTCCTTCCCTCCTTCCTTCCTTCCTTCCTTCCTTCCGTCCTTCCTTCCTTCCTTCCTTCCTTAATAAAATAAAACTCTATCCAGGTATTTCATTATGTTAATGGCAACTTCTACATAATAAATTTTATAGATAAGGAAAAATGGTTTTTCACACTAAAGGTAATGGTTCAGGGCTAAAGAGATCATGAATATCAGAATTAGATATAAACTTTCCAAGTTTTGAAGGCTCTATTCTTTACTCTGTATATGTCACATTTTTCAGGTGCATAGCAAATACTAAATGAAGAGACAAATAGTCTGGGGAAGGTTTTTGAGCGGGTAGTAGTGATAAATCAAGGACTAAGGAAAAGTACAACTGTCTAAAAGAAGAAAGAGGGGCACTTTTGTTAGTAAGGATGCATACAGAGACATATATAAGGATGGTAGGAAGAGAGAGGAAATGGCAGCTGCCTTGTGTGCAGCTATCATAATTGATAACCCAGAGATACTGTTGTAATTATAGAGTCCCACAGAGAAAATTTTTTAAAACCCACACTTAATACATCCATATATAAGCAAGTTTAGGAAAAACACAATCAAGTGTGGACGCTTAGAGAAAGTTACATGGAACTATTGGTAGAACAGCTAAGGGAAAATGTGAGAAATTTTAGAAGCAAAAAATTATAATGTGTTCCACATATTCTTTACCATGTGATTTTTCATGAAATCTAAATTTAAGTTAAATATGTATCTGAAATGTAAAGACAATGAATAAATATGCCTTTTAATTTGACCTGAGTTAATCTATTTCCTGTAGGTACATAAATAAAAAAGAAAATGGCACACTTTCTGTCAAATCCAGCTAGTTTGCCCTAAAATGGTGACATATCTGCATGTAATATGTTAGATGAAAATATATATACTTATATTATTCAGCATAAGCACTAATTCCAATATAATATAATTTTTATTTCATGCAAATGTAGAGATATTAAAACAGTATATCTATCTGAAATATACTGATATATAAAACGTATGTAAATCTGTGGATATTCATGTCTCTGTCATTGCTGTACAAGCAATCATTTCAAATATTTGTAAATATAAGTCTAAATATAATCTAAGTATACTAATGAAATGTTTTCATGTTATAATTAATTAATTGATAAATAATTGATATTAATTAATTGATAAATAATTGATTTATTTAATTGATGAATAAAATATAATTCCTGAAACTTTATTACTAATGTTCAATTACTTTCCCTAAATGAAATGTCATACTGGATTCTTCTGTCAGTTCAAAGTTGGATAGCATTTTTAATTTATTCAATGAAGACTATATTGTCAAATGGAAAAGCAGCAAATTAATTGTCATTTAGACTTCTGCCTCTGTAGAAGGTGGAGAGAGAAATAATTGAGCTAAGAAAGGACAATGCATTTTTTCAAATTCCTTGGATTCAGTGTTAAATATTGTGAATGCCTATTATATGGAGATTTCTTTTCTTTATGGTTGCTGTCAATTCCACTTCCTTTCACAAAATACCATATAAAAGGCCTGCAAAATACCATAGTGGACTTGCATAAAATGTAAATCATTCTTTGCTTCAAAGCACTCTAAAGAATTAGGATATATATGTGTGTATATAGATACATATATATATATTTAAAGAACAATATATTTCTTAAAATACTTTATATTGATACAAAATTATATATTATATATTCTGAGTGCTTTGGGAAACTATTATTCACATATTGGTAAAATGACATTACCCATTGTATGTAAAAACTATTTTTAGAGGTAACTATTCAGGCCCATTTCTTGCAAGTTCTGTGTTCAACACATTTTGGTCTAAGAAGTTTTTCAGAAACTATACATTTAAATTTGTGTTTTACGATGTTTATACTCATCATTGAAAGAAATTTTATGATGGAAATGTTTACTTATAAAATGAAGATATTAACAAGAATAATATCTTTAAAGTTGTTCTTAAGGAAATTGGGTTAATCTTCTGAATATTAAAATTGTTAACTAAGCTTCACAAATTGTTAAAAGCTGGTGATGATGGTAAACTGATGATAATAATGGTAAATTGTTAGCATTGAGTTCTTGTTGATCTTGCCCATGAACAGGGAAACCAAGTCTTTCTTTATTCACAGTTCCCTTTATGTCGAGTTTAATGCCAACCCATGATAGGAGTTTTCAGTTAGCTGTTTTCAATAATTTTGGATTTTTAGGAAACTATAAAAGAGTACCTTAAAGGATTATTTTCTGGAAAAAAACTCATTATTCTTCCAAGTCAACACTACAATGAATACTTCGGTCCAAAAAAAAAAAAATCACTAGGAAATATATCAATAGAAACCAAAGTTGTAAGTCTTTCATGAATTCTCTAATAATGGACTCTCTCCAGCTGAATAATTTCAATTTTGATCACTTCATAATTTTAAGGCTCAAGAATATGATCCAATAGACCTTTTTCCTGTTAATTTTCCTGAGGTATCTTAATATAGAGAATTAAACCAAGTAAAAATGAACATTTTGTGGTATAATTTACAATACAGAGAACTGTAAACTTGCCAAAAATGTCATTTCTTTATAATTTATTAAGATTAGATCCTGGAAATATATTACTGCATATTAACTTAAGGATAATTAGACTTGTGTTATGGGACTTCCTGGGCAGTACAGTGGTTAAGAGTCGGCACTTCCAACGCAGGGGGTGCGGGTTCCATTCCTGGTCAGGGATCTAAGATCCCACATGCCAAGCGGACCAAAAAATAAATTATACATGTGTTATTATAAGACTATATGTGTGCATTCAATATTTTTTTCTGGTTAGGAAGGAAAAAGAAGATACATAAACTCTCTAATTGTGTCTTTTTTTTTCTCGAAGTTGTTACAGTGAACTCCAAAGTTTTGACTGTCATTTCTTTCAGCAAGGGAAATTTTATCTATCTATCTATCTGTCTATCTATCTACCTATATCTATCTAAATCTATATCTATAGAAAGAGAAGAAAAAAAAAGAAAGAGAAAGTAACACTTTGAACTTGTTAGTAACCAAGTGAAGTTGCCATTTAACTTGAGAAATATTTTTGAGCAGTATGACCAGTGTAAATAGTAGAAAATACAAAGGGAATTAAGCATAGTATTTGACGTCAAGTACCTTATAAATTCGTAATTATTAGGCAAGTATACAAAAGTCGTAATATAATGTGTAGGGAGATACATTCCAAAAGAAATTCAAAATGCAACAATTATTCAAAAGACAAAGAAGTTACATGCAGCTGAATAATCAAAAATGAATAAAGGAGGACACGAAGCTGATATGAGCATTGGAAATTAAATAGTTCTCATAGTGAGAGACGAAAGGGAATACACAGGTGGAGAGGACAGCATGGGGGATGTGTAAGAGAATACGTATCTATTTAAGAAGCAAGCAATATTCCAATCTGGCTGTAAAGTATGATTTCTATAAAGGATATTGGGATAAAATCCTGGAAAGATAAGTTGTGTCCATATTGTAGATTGGCTTATATTGTAGTAAGGGAAAAGATAGAATACTATATTTGATGAATGTAAAAATAGGATAATTTAAGGTAGTAATGAGGTCTATAAAGGAAACTGTTGGAGCTTGATTTGGGGAGAATATAGTGAATTTCTTAGATAGGGTGGTTCAGAGAAAACCTCTGAGGACTGAACACTTAGCTAAGACATGACTCATGAGAACGAGAAAGTTGAATGCATATCCAACATTAGTTTACAAATTATCTTTCCATGAGGTTTTGGTTATTTCATAAATCAATTTTAACTGTGATAACATTAATTATTTTTTCTAGAACACATTCAACTTTTAATACAGTTCTGTGTTTCTATGGTCTAAAGAATCACAATTTATTAGTTCATAATAAATTAGGCTTTATTTTTATCTGTTGAAAGTTATGAAAACTCTGCTTGATAAAAATCAACTCTCAATTAAGAATGACTAGCATTACATGTATTTAAGTTTAATTACCTGAACTTTAAAATTAGGATGAATCCCCTCAATTTTTGATATTCACCTCTAACTCAACCAAATCAGAGACACAGTTTCTCAGAATACAGACATCTGTCCCTACTTCTACGTAAAAAAAAATTACCAATAAAGTAAGACTTAGACTATCTATTGTTTTATTCAGCATATATAAAAAATAAACTTTTAAAATTTTCCTCATGAGAAAGCAGATTAAAATAAGCTTTGCAAGAGAAGGGAAAAACATGATTTACTCCATTCCCCCACCCCCCAACCCAATAGCATTGGAGGTGCTACTCTTTGTCTAGGACATATAATAATTATCTGCATCTACAAAAATGGAGAGGATGGTCAAAACAGAAAAAAACGTTTTCTATTATTTCTGCAACTGTAGTCTCAGAGGGACTTTCTTATATCTTTTTTTGGCACTGTAGCTAAGGTAATAGTTATCAGTTCTCATGTTACAAATGCCCCGGTATAAAAGAATTGAGGTGAAAGGTTGTAGTTAATAGTAACTATATTACTACATTTTAATTGTGAAAAATGGAAGCTTTTATTTTTATCCAGGACTATATTAATATTAATTAGTATATTAATAATTATTTATGCAAATGATTAACAAAAGGAGTACTGAATTTAGAATGAGAAGCCTCTGGCAATGTCACAAACTAAGATCAATTTCAGCAAAAAAAAAATAAAAAGAGAAATAATAACATCTCTGTCTCACAGGGTCATTGTAGAGAAATTGGGACAATATACATCAGAATTTTGGTTATGTCTAAATCACCATGTAAATGGAAGGAATTGTTACTCTTATTTACACAGGCATAGTTGTAATTCTATTCCACGTTGACACTTTTATTTCCAAAAAATGTGATTTCTTGGGGCTTAGAAACAAAAAACTTTCAAGAGCTGAATTATGAAATCATTGGACTATGTAGGTGAAAGTTCTATAACATGGACAGAACTCTTTCTAGAATCTTGCTTCAAAACCTTCCCTGTATATATAAAATAGATAACTAATCAGGACCTACTGTATAGCACAGGGAATGCCACTCAATACTCTGTAATGACCTATATCAGAAAAGAATCTTAAAAAGAGTGGATATATGTATATGTATTACTGGTTCACTTTGCTATACAGCAGAAGCTAACACAACACTGTAAATCAACTATACTCCAATGAAAATTAATTAAAAAAAAACTTCCCTTGATAGCAGGTATAAAGGCCTAAAAGCAAGACATCGGATAACTGCAAATCCTGATGTGAGCTGAAGTACTATGGCCTGCCGTCTGGCAAATGGCAGGTGGTGAGGGGGAAGGCAGACCTGCATAAACAGGCAGGGGAGCAAACTGCTTCCTCAGGCAGGGGCTAAAAAATCTCTCACAGCGATCAGGCTATCTCTCCAAAGTCACACAGATCATGGGTAGCTGACTTGACACTACGAGTTTATGTGTCCTGGAGCCCAGGCCAAGGATGTATCTTGTATGCTCTAAGAATTATGTTTCCCAATTAAGTGTCTCAAAGAACTGTTAAAAATAAAATATTAGGCTTTATGTTGAAATTCTAAGGATTGGGACGTAAAATACTCGAGCGTTATCTTGTGAAAAACATATGTTAATAATTGTCCACAGTACATGGTCTGAGAATTAGCAGGAAAATTATTTCAAGGTTTTGAAAAATCTACAGGTAATCAGGTACAGGTACTGTTTAACACTGTAGTATCATTACCCATGTATCTATAGATTTTGCATAGTTTTTAAAAATAGTAAATACCTGAGATATTGATAAACTTGTCTCCAAGGTCCTGCCAGGATTTCTAGTGTTCTGAGGCTTGAAGTGGTGGTTGACTGCATCAGTACCTTGGGGCATTCAGCTAAAACACTGCCGTAATTAACCAGAGCAAATTGTGAATGAAGTCAGCTCTCATTAACTCAAGGAATCCTAGAAAGGTAAAGCTGGATTGAAATTAAAAGGCCCTAGAAAGTAGCAAGTTTGATGAAAATTACCCTTTATCCTGTCTTTAAAACTTGCCAGCCATTGGCAACCCTATCTAATCCACCTAACACATGTGTCCTGTACCATCTAATTACCTAACTGGCACTCCTGTGAACAGGATGGACTCACAGTGTACGGGCATCTCACTTTTCAGTCATGTTTGACTTTCTGTGTTTTCAGAGATCAAATCTATAATATCTAATAAATCTGAATTGCCCTATGCTATTACTGTGATATAAGTGGTGGCAAGGAACTCTAGGCAAATATTTACATTTTAACAGGGGTTTTCTGGAAGCAATACCTTAACATAAAATATTGAATATTTTGGTCTTACCATCTAAAGATAGTGGGGGAATTATCAGGAGGCAATGGACTTTTTGACCTTTCAAATTCCAGTGTTCACTTTTACAGCAAGTGTCCTTGACTCATTTATTTTGCAGTCAGTGACCCTGGCATGATATTCTTCATTTGGTGAGAAAGCAGAGGTGTTGTAACCAGAGGCCATGGAGCGTTTTCAGTCTGCATCCCTTCTTCATTGATAAAAGTGAAAAATGAATTCCCATGGGGCAGTTTCATGCAGTGAATATGTATTGAGATGGTCAACTTTCTGAATGACTATCCAGCTAGGAAAGTTCATCTGATAGAAAATCTCAAAGGAGAAGTTCTGTCAGCCTTAAGTGACAGTTTTTAAACATTTAGCACAGATGTTTTCCTGTTATAAATACATTTAATAAGAGCAGAGCGACAGAAACAAAACCTGCACCTAGAACTGTAGCTTTCGCCATAATACACCTCAAAACCTAACAATTGTGGACGCTCTGGCTGCTCAGAAAAACCCACTGCAGGAGCTTCTCTGGCTCCTGCTGGTTTGGGGAGACCCCTGAAGCTGCACATCTGAATGGCAGTGGCTAAATCCCACCCAGGCACCTGGCAGGCCAGATGAATTCACTGTATCCTTTGACAGCCAATTAAATGCTATTTGACTAGATATTTGTATTTCTGTACTTTTCCTATGGAAAAAAAAAGTCATAACCATTCTGATATCTGCCATGGGTTCAGAAAATCAACAACTTGCCTCATGTTACATGGTCAGTTTACAGTAAGGAAGACACATATCTTCAGATTGAAACTGCTACTTACTAATATATCCTATTTCTCTTTGTTAGGTACAGGGCACTTTCTGTATCCTGAAATTTCTACTCCTCTCCTCATTCAGGACACCAGGATTCTATAAGAGACTGTGCCATCTACAAGTTTTATGACTTTTGATGTATCGCTGGATCTCAGTTTCAACATCTATAATATATGTTAATTGAATTGTGCATCTCATTTTCCTCTTAAAAATACTTAAATCTACAGCAGTACTTTTCCTCCCTTTTCTTCATTATATGAGTGGATTTTCAAGATTCTCGCACCAGCCTTTCAATGAAACTATCGATCTATAAAAAGTTCAGGGAAACAGGGAACAGATTAAAAAGACACCGCAGAGGGCAATCAGTACAATCCAGATTGGGGGAATGATATTAATTCTTCATCAGATATTTTGCAAGGAAAAGACACAGAGAGATAGAGAGAGAGAAAAAGAGATTGAGCTAGTGCTAGGATAGGAACATATAGATTAAAAAAGGCTTAAAAAGTAAAGCAACAAATTGTTATATGTGAACATTAATAAAATCTTAATTTGAAAAACAATAAAAATTTGTGAGAAAATCAGAAAATTTGAACATTGGTTACTGGACATTAAGGAATTATTGCTAATCTTTAAGTGTGAAATGATTTTGTTGTTATGCTATTAAAAATGCATCTTTATCTTAGAGATGCAGTTGAAATATTTGTGGGTGAAATAAAATGTTGTGTGATTTTTACCTCAGTATAAATCTGGAGAGTGAATGAGTAGTGGTATAGAATAAAAATGAATTATGAAAATTATGAAAAGCCATGAGTTATGGGTACATGTTTAAAATTTTCAATAATAAATGTTTAAATGTGTTTACATAATTAAAAGTAAATATTGTTGATAAAAGTAATACATGGAAGTTTTACCCTAAACGTAATTTCAATCTAGTTTAATAAATAATGAAATCTGATTTATATATACTGAACTTGAGAGCTTGAAAGACAAAGTCCTTTGGCACAAATAAAGCATTCATAAAACTAGTCACCATTTTGAGTGCTTCAGATTTCATTGATCATATATTGAACATGCCTTTTTACATGTCCTATTTGTTTCTCCTTTTATTAATCTGTTTATTCTTAATTTACTCCTCCTCTGAAAAGGGCAAGGGATCCTTTACTGCCTTTAGAATATAGCCAGAGAACTTTTGCTACCATCACTACAAGACATAAATTATAATCACAGATGTGTACTTCACCAAAACAAGAAGACTACATCTTTTTACTCACATTCATTAAATAAAAGTACTTGGATTCCCTAGGGGGCCTACATATTTGCTAGTACAAAAATGCAAATTGGGTTTCATTTTTATTACTTAAATTCTGGCACTGTTTTCAGAAACATTCTTCAAGGGAGAGTAAAAACTTTACTCTCAAAGAATTAGTAGTAAAGCTTCACCTTATACAAAAACCCATCTAAAACATTTTTTTCTGATTGAATTTATTAACAGTTTTATTTACACATTTCATCTTGGTATGACTTCTTAGATATAAAAAATTGAAAAAAAAGTGTCAACATATAAAAATATTGATACAAAAATATGCCACTGATACCAATTACTTGTTCTAGTGATTATACATTTTCTGTGACAACAATATATTTTCAAATTCTGAAGAAAGATTGCTATCTCAGTTTTTTAAAAATAGTACATTAGATACAAAACCTCCAAAATGATAAATTTTAAATAATCTATATTTTTCTGAAATATTTTCATGCCATTCCATAATTTTTATATTAATATATTTCTCATTAATATTGGTATTCATGTTGGAAAATGTATTATGGACCCATGTATATTATTTCCTAAAAGACAAGCTAGCCTCAAGTTGCAACATTCCCATGGATTGCACCTGTGATTATGATGGAAGATGTTTATAATTTATATGAAAATTATAATGAAAGCAAAACTATTCACTTTTTTCTCTAGTAATTTACATGTGCTTCTTTATGCAGTTGAAAACCTCAAGAGTTTTCAAAGAGGTATTGCTCCTTGCTCAAAAATACAATATTAATCATAAGATTTTCATGTTATTGATATACCCTATGAGCTAAGACTTTTAACTATAAACACAGAGAGAAACTGAATAAATTTGTACAATTTTACATAAATTTTTAATCTAAAGATACTTTAAATAAGCCCCAAGTTAAAGTATAGGAGATATATCAAATAATATCAGGCATTTAGAATTGTTCCAAAATTATTAATGTTTATTATGTAAAAGAAGTCCAAAATCTAGCTATCAATGTATTCCAATGCCTGATATTTTGGCCCAAAGTGTATCCTAAAATAAACCTCACATGATGGAATCCACTAAGAGTAACCTCTGAAAATGCATTCATTTAGTACTGAACAACATCCAGTTTCACTGTCATGGCTATTGTGGACATAATTGTCCAACATTCACACACAACTTAATTTGCCAGAACATTAATTTTCAAAATGCAGTCTTCTCTGCCATAATTTGTTCCTAAGCCAATATTAGGTGTGTGATCACTTGATGTCACCTAATTAGCAAGAGGAAAACACAACACTGAGTTTGAACAATGGAGAGAGCTTTGGGGCTAGAATATAGAAGAAGTAAGTTTGAGTCCTGGCACCATTACTGGGCAAATCATTCAGCCTCCCTGAATCTCCAGTTTTCTCCTTTGTGAAATGGTAATAAAAATATTTAACATTCATAGTTTGCCAGCTGCTTTATTGAATTTTCATCCAACAAACATTTATTGATCCTTTATCATAAGCTGCTTATATATGATACTTGATTTGGGAGACAAAAGTTTCATTATATTTTAAAGTTCAAAGAATTTATTTTAGAATAAGGCACTAAGACAAAGAAATCACCATGTCCTGGTGTGATAAGTGCAATCGCAGGGATATGCACATTTTCTCTAAAGCAAAGTAAAGGCAGATGTAAATTTTATGGAAGGGTCAGGGAAAGTCTTCTTAAGAAACTTGATTCTTTCAAGTTTTGAAAGACATTTGAGCAGAAGAGTTAGCTAGATAAAGATATGGAGAGAAGGTACAGACAAAGCAGAAAATGTGTGAAAAGACATGAAAGCCTTCCCTTCAGAGTTTGGATAGTAATTCCTACTCTACCATTTAGGCTTTTTATCAATTCTAAGACACTTTTTCTTTTTTTTTTTCACATTTTTACATCATGGAAAAAATGGTGCATTTTACAGTCAATGGTGTCTTATAATCACTACCAGCCAGATGACAATTGTTAGAAAGTTGTGTAAAAACTTTCATTGATGCCTCTTATTAAGATCAAGCAAGAGCCAAGATCAGTAAATCTTGGATTTGGTGAAATACAGAGAAAAATATAGAGATGGAGATGGAGATGGAGATAGAAGAAGGAGGAGAATGAAGGGAGGGAGGGAGGGAGGGAGAGAAAGAAGAGATATCTCTCTCTCACTATGAATTTCTGCAAATTTTCTTCTATACATCTCTTATATTTTTAAAATTGAGGTATAGTTGACTTACAATATTATATTAGTTTCAGGTATACAGCATTGTGATTTGATTTTTTTATAGATTACACACAAGGCAAAGTTATTATAAAATATTGACTATATTCCTTGAGGTGTACATCACATCCCTGTGACTTGTTTATTTCATAACTCGTAATTTTTACCTCTTAATCCCCTTCACCCATTTCACCTCTCCACACACCTCTTGTTCCTTTTTATTTACACTGGTTTACTTTTCAGCTACCATCCACAGATAACTTTTAACACCTCCTGATGGTTCTATTTTCACCTTAAATTACTTATGAAGAAGACTTTAGTGTACCCTCAACAAAGTATAATGCTTCTCTACAAAATAAATCACAAATTAATTTAAAATGCAAACTAAACTTCTGCGCCTTCCAGAATGATTTGTAAGTATATGTATAATCAACAATTGACACATCCCCCGATGTTCACTCTGCATCGTATCCTAGATGGCTCCAATCCTGTGCAAAGCAAGGGTGCTGCTTTCCTAAAAATAGCAACCCCAGAATTTATTCTACATTAAATTCATAGCAGAATAAAGCTGAATACACATTATCCTGGTTCTTCTATTTGTTCATAAATTATTGGAAAAGTTTTTTCCAATAATGGTAAGGAGAAGTCTAATCAAAATTTACTTTTAACCCACATTATTCTCAAAATTTGCTTTTCATATTAGTTGATCTATAATTACATAATTCACTACATTTTAAATATTTGTTTTTGTATATGTTTCTCCAGTAGACTGTGAACTCCCTAAAGGTCTGATCCTTCTTGATGTTATTTGTTTCTGAAAATTGACGAAGGACCTTATACTTGTTAAGGGATTGGTAAATGATGTTTAAATGTTTAAGTATATTAAAGAATTTAATTTTTGAAAATATAAACACACACAAGCAATGTTGCTGATAAAGAGCATACTAGGAATTGAAAGACATAATTTAAACTGAGAATAAAGATATTTTTTTCTTTCATTTCACAAATAAAATACATGTTAACAGTATCCATCTAATCAAATCACCTAATATGGATATCTAAAGATATCTGACTCAGATGCAAGTAGTAATCAAATGTACAGATATTAAAATTTTAAACTTTCATAAATTTTAACTAATTACAGAAAAAGTGGTATAAGATAAAAATTACAAAAAATAGCAGATGAACCATTGATTAGGTAGATTTGCTCTCATGAAAAATTATAAATAAAACCTTCTTGTACTATTCACATAACACATAATTTAAAAGATAAGAAGTATTCTAATCATTTAATATTTATATTAAAGAAATGAAATAATTATACATGTAATAATGAAGTACTTATATCTGGGAGGTGGAGTTCTAAAAGTGTCATCAGATGCTAAGAAAAGTTTTTGTATAATTTACGCTCAAAAGCAGATGTAAGAAAAAAGGTCAGATTAAGGGTGAACTGTGAGGTTTCAATGAAAAGCTTCATATTAAAATCAGATGAGACAAAAGTAAAAATTTCCACACTACAACCTGTTCTAAATTAGACAGCATGCATCCAGCACTTTAGGAAAATCAGGTTAGAACCATTAAATACTTATCGTCCTTAAAGCAACTAATTTTGAGCATTTCTTGAATTTACCTAAATTTACTTCTTGTATAACCATTTTTGCTGTTAAATTGCCTTATCTGTTGCTAATACCAGCTCAATAGACTGTTTTAAAATATTAATTATACATCTGTCTACTGACTATGCTTCCTCTTAAAGTGTAAATTTCTTAATATAGTTTGCATGTGTTGGCAGACACCCAGCTCTTATTTTGTATCGCACAATCAGAAGAGTTTTAAAACAAACAAACCAAAGCCCATTTCAGAGTGTTTTATTTCATGAAAACATTTATCAGACTTTCCTAACACTTCACACTGCAAATTCAGGAACTCCAGAGGGCTGAACATTTTAGAATCACCTATTGCTCTTAGCAGACAAGGAAGGCTAGAAGTAATTGCTCTAACAACTGCCAGAAGGTTTCCACAGTCTTTTTTTTTTTAACATTTTTATTGGAGTATAATTGCTTTACAATGGTGTGTTAGTTTCTGCTTTATAACAAAGTGAATCAGTTATACATATACATATATCCCCATATCTCCTCCCTCTTGCTTCTCCCTCCCTCCCACCCTCCCTATCCTACCCCTCTAGGTGGACACAAAGCACCGAGCTGATCTCCCTGTGCTATGTGGCTGCTTCTCACTAGTTATCTATTCTACATTGGGTAGTGTATATATGTCCATGCCACTCTCTCACTTAATCCCAGCTTACCCTTCTCCTTCCCTGTGTCCTCAAGCCCATTCTGTACGTCTGCGTCTTTATTCCTGTCCTGCCCCTAGGTTCTTCAGAACCACTTTTTTTTTTTTTAGATTCTGTATATATGTGTTAGCATACGATATTTATTTTTCCCTTTCTGACTTACTTCACTCTGTATGACAGTTTCTTGGTCCATCCATCTCACTACAAATAACTCAATTTCGTTTCATTTTATGGCTGAGTAATATTGCATTGTATATATGTGCCACATCTTCTTTATCCATTCATCTGTTGATGGACACTTAGGTTCCTTCCATGTTCTGGCTATTGTAAATAGAGCTGCAATGAACATTGTGGTACATGACTCTTTTTGAATTATGGTTTTCTCAGGGTATATGCCCAGTAGTGGGATTGCTGTGTCATATGGTACTTCTATTCTTAGTTTTTTAAGGAACCTCCATACTGTTCTCCATAGTGGTTGTATCAATTTACATTCCTACCACCAGGGCAAGAGGGTTCCCTTTTCTCCACACCGCCTCCAGCATTTATTGTTTGTAGACTTTCTGATGATGGCCATTCTGACCAGTGTGAGGTGATACCTCACTGTAGTTTTGATTTGCATTTCTCTAATGATTAGTGATGTTGAGCATCCTTTCATGTGTTTGTTGGCAGTCTGTATATTTTCTTTGGAGAATGAAATGTAAAAGCTTTTGCATAGCAAAGGAAACCATAAACAACCCTCAGAAAAGACAACCCTCAGAATGGGAGAAAATATTTTCAAAAGAAGCAACTGACAAAGGATTAATCTCCAAAATATACAGGCAGCTCATGCAGCTCAATATCAGATAAACAAACAGCCCAATCCAAAACTGGGCAGAAGGCCTAAATAGACATTTCTCCACAGTCTTTTAAGCTAGCACAAAGCAGCTTTAATTGTCAGCTAAAACTTGCCTCCTCAAACAATCAGGATTTACATGGCTATATATTTCTGAAGGGTTTTTCTGGCAGGAGCCCTCTGGATGATTGGAGGAGTCCGGCTACCGTGGCCCCAGTGCTTTCAAGGTCTGAGCCTTGGGTTATTCTGCATTTTCAAGAATATGGCTGTGAGTGTAGAGAATAAAGCTATAAACAGCAAACAAATACACAAATCCATCCACTAAGGTTTTAGAAAATAGCAAGCAATATATAAAACAGGTTTAGGGACTGTGCCTACAGATGCCATCTGAATATTGCCTCAAGATAGAACCTTGATATATATAATCAAAGTGACATAAAATATTTTATAAACATCTAAACTCCCAAAATGCAGTAAAATCCGCATCACTGGATTTTCTCCCAGCAAAAAATGTCTGTTAACTAACATTTGGATATAATAATAAATGTTATTTGAAATGAAGGGCAGATGTAGCAGATCATAATCTTCATGTGAACATCAGTCAACAAGTAGCCCAGTTGCTGGGAGATATAAATCGTAGTATAACCTAGTTGCTACCTGTCATCAAGGAAATTATAGATTAGTGAGAACAAATAAAAAGTTTATTTGCATACATATGGTAAAATGTCTTTTGAAATTGGCAGCAAAACTAAAAATTCAGTTTTCAGGATGGCATTTATGGTGAGCGCACTTTATTATGCTCTGATATTTGAAAATTGGATATTCCATGTATAGTGTGTACATTTATCATTTTCACTCCCTCTGTGTTAGTATGCGTGTGTGTGCATGTGCACATGTGCTCGTGTGTATAAACTAGGCCGTTCATCTCCACAAATATGAGACCAAAGTTTTTATATAGCTTTCTGTCATGTGAAAAGTAGTATCTGTAAGTCAAATGCACCAAAATTAATCTTTATGGACTCGAACCAAATATCCGTGGTCAAAATATTTTCTTCAAGAGGAACAAGTTTTTTCTTACATGTGACTTTCAAGGTCATAATCTTGGGCTTCAAAATTGCACTTTAACAACAATAGAACAACAATAATAGGGGCATTTACAAGAAAAATTTTAAATAACAGAATTCAAACTTAGTATGAAAGGATGCTTAAAATAGTATAAATTCACAATATACAGGCAAATATATACATATATATTCTTTAAAGTAGCAATAAAACCATAACATTTCTAATTTATAAGTACATACATACTGACAAAAATTAATAGATAATACAGCGGAACAATAATTTGAATTAGTGGTATGCATACATAATGTTCTATATGCATGATAAACTAAGTAATTTACACTAGAGTTTAATATCTCATCATTTAAATTGACTGTCCTGTATTTTTCTATAAAAGTAAACTTCACTTTAATATCTAAATATTAACTGTTAACTACAGACTTATTTTAAATATATCCAAATTATATATTCATCATGAAGATAGTTTTAAGAACTGCTTTATAATTTCTTTAGTGTATCAAAATATTTCACATTTAAACCTGACTTAATTTCCCATACAGTTTCACTACAATATTTCATTATTTATGCTGTTGTAAACCCAAGACACAAAACTATGGTTTCTCCTCTATTCTGTCCTCCAGATCTTTTGGAACAATGTACGTGCATGAGTTTTATAAAATTCATTACTAGAAAGTGCTGTCTGGCAAGCACTCCCATTTTCTTTTTCCAGTAGCCAAAATAACTGGTGAAATCTGTAAGCCAGCAACCACTTCATCAATGGCAGACCCTCGGTGCTATAAATCCATAACTAATCAGGATCAGCTGATAATGAAGGCAAGTTGTCTTGAACAATGTCTATTCTGGGGGAAAAAACTCTGCTGCAATCCTATGTAGCCTTCTCTAATTCTTGGCATTATAGTGTAGATTAAAACTATGTTGGTGCCTGTAATAACAAATAATATAACAACAAACAATAATAATAGTTAACACTTACTTAGTGCTTACGATGTGCTGAGAAGTATGCTAACAAGTTTATGAGTAATCTCATTTAATCCTCACAACAAATGTAGGTATTGTCATTATACATATCCTATAGATGAGGAAACAAAGGCACTGATTTAAATAAATTAACCAATATTTTAAGAAATCACTAAACGGCAGAGATGGGAATGGGAACCTAGGGAATGTTTATCCAAATACCTGTTTTTAATCCCTGCACTATCTGTGAAAAAGACCATCACACTCAGTAGAAAGCAACAATACAATCAAAAAGGACAAATACTTTGTGTTTAAAACCACTAAAGGCTGGGCTTCCCTGGTTGGCGCAGTGGCTGAGAGTCTGCCTGCCGATGCAGGGGACACGGGTTCGTGCCCCGGTCTGGGAAGATCCCACATGCGGCAGAACAACTAAGCCTATGTGCCACAACTACTGAAGCCCACGCGCCTAGAGCACGTGCTCCGCAACAAGAGAAGCCACCACAATGAGAAGCCCGTGCACCGCAACAAAGAGTAGCTCCTGCTCGCCACAACTAGAGAAAGCCCACATGCAGCAACGAAGACCTAACACAGCCAATACTAATAAATTAATTTTTTAAAAAAATTATGTATCCCGAACTCCAAGTGGAGAAACATTCTGTATTTTAATTCTGTTAAAATGTTATCAAATTCAACATACCCACAAATAAGAATCCAAGATATAATGTGTTTAGAGTGCATTAGTTGATATCAGATATGTACAGATATGAGGTCCCTAACAGGAATGAAGGTATTCTAAGCATGATCTAACATGCATAACTTAATATGCATGTAACCATAATTATAGGACACTTTAATCACAGGCCAATTTTATTTATTCCCAGAAAGTTAACCAAACTATTGGCTTGATTTTTTTTCTGTCAGTGAACACATGGTAAGACCGCATCTTAATAGGTTACCTATTGCTCATTTGCGTAATGAAGTTTTTCAATAAACCAAGCTGACTGTTTTTTTTTAATTTTTGAATTTTATTTTACTTTTTATACAGCAGGTTCTTATTAGTTATCTATTTTATACATATTAATGTATACATGTCAATCCCAATCTCCCAATTCATCCCACCACCACCACCCCCACCAGCACATTCCCCCCTTGGTGTCCATACGCTAGTTCTCTACATCTGTGTCTCTATTTATGCCTTGCAAACCACTTCATCTGTACCATTTTTCCAGGTTCCACATATATGAGTTAATATACGATATTTGTTTTTCTCTTTCTGACTTACTTCACTCTGTATGACAGTCTCTAGGTCCATCCACGTCTCTACAAGTGACCCAGTTTCATTCCTTTTTAATGGTTAAGTAATATTCCATTGTATATATGTACCACATCTTCTTTATTCAGTCGTCTGTCGATGGGCATTTAGGTTGCTTCCATGATCTGGCTATTGGAAACAGTGCTGCAACAAACACTGGGGTGCATGTGTCTTTTTGAATTATGGTTTTCTCTGGGTATATGCCCAGTAGTGGGATTGCTGGATCATATGGTAATGCTATTTTTAGTTTTTTAAGGAACCTCCATACTGTCCTCCATAGTGGCTGTATCAATTTACATTCCCACCAGCAGTGAAAGAGGGTTCCCTTTTCTCCACACCCTCTCCAGCATTTGTTGTTTGTAGATTTTCTGATGATGCCCATTCTAACTGGTGTGAGGTGATACCTCATTGTAGTTTTGATTTGCATTTCTCTAATAATTAGTGATGTTGAGCAGCTTTTCATGTGCTTCTTGGCCATCTGTATATCTTCTTTGGAGAAATGTTTATTTAGGTCTTCTGCCCATTTTTGGATTGGGTTGTTTGTTTTTTTAATATTGAGCTGCATGAGCTGTTTATGTATTTTGGAGATTAATCCTTTGTCTGTTGATTTGTTTGCAAATATTTTCTCCTATTCCGAGGGTTGTCTTTTCGTCTTGTTTGTAGTTTGCTTTGCCAAAGCTTTTAAGTTTCATTAGGTCCCATTTGTTTCTTTTATTTCCATTACTCTAGGAGGTGGATCAAAAAAGATCTTGCTGTGATTTATGTCAGAGTGTTCTCCCTATGTTTTCCTCTAAGAGTTTTACAGTGTCCGGTCTTACATGTAGGTCTCTAATCCATTTTGAGTTTATTTTTGTGTATGGTGTTAAGGAATGTTCTAATTTCATTCTTTTACATGTAACTGTCCAGTTTTCCCAGCACCACTTATTGAAGAGACTGTCTTTTCTCCATTGTATATCCTTGCCTCCTTTGTCATAGATTAATTGACCATAGGTGTGTGGGTTTATCTCTGGGCATTCTATCTGGGCATATCTATTCCATTTATCTATGTTTCTGTTTTTGTGCCAGTACCATATTATCTTGATTACTGTAGCTGGTGTATAGTCTGAATTCAGGGAGTCTGATTCCTCCAGCTCTGTTTTTTTCCCTCAAGACTGCTTTGGCTATTAGGGGTCTTTTGTGTCTCCATACAAATTAAGATTTTTTGTTCTAGTTCTGTGCAAAATGCCATTGGTAATTTGACAGGGATTGCACTGAATCTGTAGATTGCTTTGGGTAGTATAGTCATTTTCACAATACTGATTCCTCCAATCCAAGAACATGGTATATCTCTCCATCTGTTTGTGTCATCTTTGATTTCTTTCATCAGTGCCTTAGAGTTTTCTGAGTACAGGTCTTTTACCTCCTTAGGTAGGTTTATTCCTAGGTATTTTATTCATTTTTTTGCATTGGTGAATGGGATTCTTTCCTTAATTTCTCTTTCTGATCTTTCGTTGTTAGTGTATAGGAATGCAGGAGATTTTTGTGCATTAATTTTGTATCCTGCAACTTTACCAAACTCATTGATTAGTTCTAGTAGTTTTCTGGTAGCGTCTTTAGGATTCTCTATGTATAGTATCATGTCATCTGCAAACAGTGACAGTTTTACTTCTTCTTTTCCAATTTGTATTCCTTTTATTTCTTTTTCTTCTCTGATTGCCGTGGCTAGGACTTCCAAAACTATGTTGAATAATAGTGGCGAGAGTAGACATCCTTGTCTTTTTCCTGATCTTAGAGGAAATGCTTTCAGTTTTTCACCATTGAGAATGATGTTTGCCAAGCTGACTTTTTTTATGATAATCCATTCATTATATGAAGGTTTTATGCAAATGCCTTGGAACCCTGCCAAAGTAGCATGGGATCTGTGGTTGTTTGTGTTTTTGTTTTTTTTGAATTTTTCAGAATAAATTATTTATCAAGTTTACTAAGCTATGCATTTTTGTTCAGTCTAAGGTACACTGACTAAGGGGTCAGAAAATTGGGAGAACTACCTAATTTTCCAATAAATGGAGGTCCACTTTGGTTAAAACATTTACATTTTCTGGGTCCTTTAAATTAGGGTGTAGTACTCCACAATCTCTAAGGGTCCTGCCAATTTAAAAAGTAAATGTGACTAGCTTTCCACTTTTCTTCATTGTTTCTCATACCAACAACTCCAAAAACATACTCAAAAACTGATATTTTTAAAAAGCTTATAATTGTTTTTAACTTTTAGATCACATAGAAAATTTCCCTTGAAGTAAATCTTCAATAATTCATTAGGTTTTAGGGATCAGATCTTTATAGTATTTAGGGACTATTGATCGACTAAGTGACTCAACAATTAAAAACCAATAGATTTTCAAATGGGTTTTTCCATTCAACCATATAATTGAACAGTTACCCAAAAGTAAGCTAATCCACTTACCTCCATTTCGACCTCACCTAAACTATTACAGAAACAGATATTTATAATCTCACCTAGAATTTTAAGATATTTTCAAAAAGTATATTTTTTAAGTAATTCAAAGTCTCAGTGACTGTTATATCTATATGGACATAGAGAATATATGGCTAAACATTTTCAGCATAGTAATCATTTGTCCTAAAAACACCTGATAATAAATTGGGGTAGATTATCCCCAATAAGACTGAAAACCTTATTTGCAAATATAGCTTGCTTTTCTATTACTCTACTCAACTATATTACACATTGGGGAAAAAAAATTCATTCTATTGATTTTATCAAGTATAAACAGAAACACAAAATACCTGCTCATGTGTGCATTTCTTCACTCATGCATGCTCTCACACACTCATTTCTCCCCAATACTGCTTCACAGATTCTGGTTTATGCTGCAATTTCTACAATCCTGAACCTTATGCACCCACTGCTGGCAGGTGTCTGCAGGTGTTTGCCTACAAGAAGTTCATTGACAGTTTATGCAGTAAGAGTACTTTCTAGTGAAAATTAGCTGCAAAAGCACTGCAGGCTAAGTAATGTAGGACAATGATGCTTCATATGCTGTGAATGCATAATTATTTATTATTGGTGAGGCAAAGATTCATCATTCTTCTGTGACATTTTTTCCATGGAGAAAACTAGTTATCAAATTCTGGTTTCCACAGATATTGTCAGTGTACTGGAAGGACTGCAGCTGTACCATGAGTCTCATGGACATTTAACTTCTGACAGCTGTGAATGCTTCTTTGTGAATGCAGACATTGCTCTTTGACTCAGAGTTTCTGGAAGAACTCCAAGATGCATTCTCGAGCACTGCTGCAGCCTCTCTGAGTGCATATTAGGAGAAGGTGGTCAGAAATGTCATGATTGCTAAAGTGGACAGATACTTTTATTGTTTTTACACACTTATGTATTTCAACATGGTTATAAGTAGATGACGTGATAGTCAATGATGATTCTAATATTTATAAATGTTCAATATTTGGAGATTCATAATTATGGCAAATCATCCCACTATAATTTTACTGACATTGAGGAAATGCTGACATACACAAACACTCAAATATTTTCTTTGAGTTTTATGGAGGTTTGCATGTTCCATTCAAAATGAAATTGGACTATTTGATAAAGATGATTGATAAGATTAAGGTCAGATGTTTAAAACTGATAAAATGTTTATTATTTTATTTGTAGCTATTTATAAGTGGATGTTGGTTATTTGTGATTAATATTTTCATGAACTAAAGTGATTTATCACTTATTAAGAAAATTCATTAAATCATGGGTATCTCATTGTATGTATTAATTTGAAAAAATTTAGAAAATATGTGTCATGCCAATTTTCAATTATTTTTATAACAAATTCATGTCACAAAGGACTATGGAGTTATATCTCTAAACTTATGCATGAAATTGTTGGTATGAATCCTCCTCAAAGGAATCATTTTAGTATTTTATTATTGATTTTTCTAAGGAGGTATATAATGCATGCTCTGACTCCTGCTTTATTAAATGTAAAATAATAATTAGTCAAAAATTCAAAAATAGGGGCAAACTATTATTAGAGACTTTTTTACTTTAGGAAAAATTATACTATAAATATTCAAAAAGTATTGTTTTAAGAACCTTATGTATTTGGGTTACTGTGACAATAACTTCTGGTAGTTAATAATATCTTTGATATTCTTAAAGTAGATCAATGTAAAGACGGTTTATTTATAAATATATTTCATGACCAGTTTAAGATATATTTTATTATGGTAATATTTTAAAGAGTAGTATTATGTATTAATAATTTGGAATGTATTCCTATTGTTGATTTAGAATACATTTGACATTATAGAAATGATGAATCACTTAGAAAGTGTCTTAATTGAAGCTGATCACTAAGTATTGATATACATTATTCTCACTTTTTCTTTAAACTGAGATAAAAGTTCAAAAGTGTGCATTTGAATTGACATAGTTAAGTTGAAAAAATGGATACTGAAAGTCCTTGTAATTCTCTCATAGTCTGGAGCTGCTAGGTACTGTCTGTATGAATTACAGAGTATCAACTACCTTGAAACTCAGTTTTCTCATATGTAAGGAAAAACACCTCATAAAGTTGCTGTAATAATTACATGGAAGAATGAGACAATGTACATAAAATAGCTACCAAATAGTAAATGAGTATATGTATGTTGTATGTATGTATACATTTTATTTACCTTTGATTTTGGATTATAAATGAAGTATAAATTGCCTGATGATGCTTATGTTAACTGTGGTTGGTAAATCACATTACAAATTGAAAAATATAGTCAAATAGATTCCTATTTTTTGCGACAAATCAATTTAGGCCTCCCTTTCTCTATATACTATAATACTTCTAAATGCTACCGTATCAATTCTATAATGAAATACTTTTAAATTTAAAAGTACCTAGAAAGAAATTCATGAGTATCTTCAAATGGGTAAGTGGCAGTGTAGTCATTGATAAAAGTCTGCCTGCATAGCAGTCACTACTTATATAATATAGCAATTAAGGATGCAGATTGATTGTACAAAAAACTGTGCATACTGGTGATTCAAATCAACTTAGTTTTTTGTTCATATGTAACAATCAATTAAAATTGCAGCAAACATTGAAATATGTCATATGACAATAACTATGAATCTAGTGTCACTATAAAAGCTGCATTAGTTAGATGGAATATCTTTGATCATGGGATAAAAATTGCATCACGTTAGATTAAACAAAAACTGAGCTGCCGCAGATCTGTTTTTCACAGAAGGTACACCATGCACCATGCACATGCGTCGGATTGCCAATATTTATTTATATGAAGATAACTTTACGTTTTAGGATAAAGTGAATAATTTAAAATCTGCAATTTAAGAGCAATAATTATATGTTATTTTTCTTCCAAGGAGATTACATTTTAATACTTAACATTTGATTAACCAGTGTGGTAGTCTTATGGTCCATTGAAGAGAAAGAACAGTGAATTCTTTATATATAAAACCTGTGATCTACCCAGAGAGGTGTCGTCATAAATGCACATGCACAACTGATGCAAAGCCAGAGTCAAGAATGAGGTTGAGATCTCTGAGAGCCACTCTACTGCTCTGGATCAGGTGGCTTCCTATTTACTTTGGCCTTAAGCTCTGAAGCAATTAATGCTGCTTTTGAAGCTATACTGATTCTTCCCACAGTGGAAATATAGGTTAATTTTATTACCAATATTTCAGATAGATTGATTAAAAACAAAACAATCTCAAAAATTACAATAATTTGTTATACTGGGAACTGTTTACCAAGCTATTACATCTTTGTTTCAAATATATAAGTATGATTTTATTTAAACTGAGATTTATTCAGATCTTCATGGAAATTAGAGGCCCTATTTGCATTCAATAAATTCATTAATTACAATTTGCTGTCCAAACTCTGCCTACATTAATTGTGCAAAACACCACTAAACTTCCAAATAGAGCTTTTGCATTCAAATAGATGGAATGCAAGGGTTCAAGTGCAGTTATTTTACGGACTGACTTCTCTGCACAAAAAGCCTCTTCTAGAAAACTCCTGAAGCAAAATACCCATTTAGGACTTTCTTTTCCAGTTCTACTAACATCCCACTGTGTGATCTGGAGAAAAGCACTTTAGAGAGTACTTCATCATGCATAAAAAGGCACTTATCTTATAATAAAATTCTAGTGATATAAAATAATCTACCTTTCCTTCTTTATAAGGGTGTAATGAGGATGTAATAAGGAATTTTGAAATGCCTGTAAAATGCCTTGAAATCTTTAAAAGAATGGTAGAGGCCCTCAACTCAATGCAATTTAACAGAATTGAATAGAGACCCTCAACAGAATGCAAATCAGGCCTCTTGCCAAATATGAATCATAACTGTCCTTATTTATTGAGGGTGTCATAATCACGATCATTAGTTATGAGTGCAGCTGTTCACATTGATTGAATTTCCAAGGTATCCCAGAAACTGCACAAGAAACACAGCTTCAGTGTTCCAGGGATTTATATTCCAAAACTGCACTGTTCAATGTGGTAGCCATTCGCCACATGTGGCTATTTAAATTTAAATAAATTAAACTTTTAAAAATTAAAATTGTATTTCCTGTATTTACCAGTCACATTTCAATTACTCAGTAGTAATATGTGGTCAATGGCTATCATATTAGACAAAACAGGTATAGATCACTTCCATCATCACAGAAAGTTCTATTGGAGAGTACTCTTGCAGAGGCTTGACAAACATATGCTACAAGAGATACTATTCAAGCATACAATTTATGCAATAATATTTTTATTTATTTTATACCATTTATTTTAACTAGAGAATGCAGGTGGTTTATCAGAAAGTCAAAATATCTCTGAAATCACCCAACCATCCTGATATGAATCAACTAATTGTTTTGTATCAAACATAATAGTGTTTAACACAATATAGGTACTAAAAAAATGTGTTGAATGAATAAACTCGTAAATGGGTATTTCTTGTGTATACAAAGAATTTTTTGGAGCTCATTTTTCTCACTCTTAAGGGGGTAACAAACACAATAAAATGCTATTCTCAATAAGGCATGATAATCTAGTTCCGAAAAAAAGAAAACTTTAAGCAGTTACTTGAACACTATGCTACAGCAGGTGCTAGATAATGCAAGAGAATGTTCAGATAATCACATCTTTAATGTTGGTTAGAGGGGACAGGGAAGGTTTTTGTTTTCTGTTTTAAGACCTATTATAATATTTTAATTTATAAATATTCACATTTTATATTGAAAAGTCTTCATTGTCTTAGCAAAATCAGAAAAAGTGCTATAATAAAATGCTGTCATTAAAAAAATAGTAAACAAACAAAAAAAAACACCTTGATTTTCTAGTTAAGCCTTTGCCTGATACTGTTGAAATTATATCATTTTGGGTTGTGTATGATATCATCCAAACATAAAGATATAAACTTTGTGTGCTAAAACGTGACTGACAACAACAGGACCGTTAAGATTTCACTTTAAGCTCACACGGTACAGGGACTAAAGTAGAGAAGGGAAAACAGAAGTTTCATAGATCTTTCTTAGGAAGAAACGCTTCAAAACCAGCCAGCAACAGCCACTGAAACTTATATAGCATTTACTAAGTGCCTGCACATTTCACCTTAGCCCTATGAGGTAGGTTCTGCTATCATGGAAGTTGGGTTTTTTTTTGTTTTTTTTTTTTTTCGATGAAGAAAGTATCTACAGTGAATTCTCTAGAACAGTAGATAAAAGAATGGTAGAGGAAGTGAAAAGTCAGTTATTTGAAAGGGCAGCACAAACCAAAGTTTTGGAGTTGGGAGAAAAGCAGATTTATTTTGAAGGGATAAAAGGATTATGGGAGTCTTCTGTTGAATGAAGGATTCCAGATGATAAAAGTTGAATAATGTAAGGTTAATTTAGATATTCTCATGCAAGCCATGATCCATCTTAAAGTATCGTGAGGAAACTATGTTTTAGGATGATTAATTGTTTTTCTCGGAAAAACCAGAAAGAATACAGAAAATCTAGGCATAACATAATGCTTGTTTGGACTTGTTTCCTAGAAATGACTAGAGATATTTGAGAACCAAGAACTCATGAATTCCAAGAGACAGATCATAGCTCCAGGAGGAAGATACACAGAAAATCTTATCTGGCTCTGTAATGGAACTGCTTCTTTTCCACAGGAATGTGCTTATTTCAGTGAGTGAATATAAGCCAGAAGGCAGCAGGCTTTGTTCTAACGGGGCCAGATATTAGTTTGTATATTTTAAATGTGTCACAATTACACACTCACTCATCTTCCTGTAGACAGCAGTGAAGATCTGCTGCTGACAATTTCAAGTATAATTACTTATCTTCTCTAAAGAACCATTTTGATATTTCCCTTCACCCATCAGAGTATCAAATAAAGCTAATGTTGCCAGTACACAGCATGGTTCTGTATAGTGAAGATAACAGAAGTTAGCTTCTATTAATTACAATTCTATTAATTAATATTGACAGCTAGAATTGAATGTCACATATAAGAGCTATGAAGAGAAAACATTTTAGCCAATTAATTTACTCTCATATTTTTAGAAAGATATTCAGTGCCTCCATTGATAGCAATGTGTCATAAAAAATAAAATAGTTTTGAGTACTATAGGACAGAAATTAATTTGGTAAAATCATCTTCAACTCTTCATCACTTCTCATATATTCTTCCAAATATTATCCTTATTTGTGAAGTACATATTTTTTCTTTTTAATTTTTTATTGGGAATGTGAATGTAGATTGAAATGTTCTGATAGTTAAAAATGTATATATATGGTGAAAAATAAATTTCCATTCTACTCAAGATTTCCCAGTCTTCCAAGAGGCAATGGCTATTGCTGGATTTCTGTATTGTTCCAGAAAACTTCTCTTTTCTCCCTACCCCTCTCTCTCTCTCTCTCTCTCTCTCTCTCTCAGTTTCGACAAGGTACATAGATGATGCTATCTATACTATTAATAATGACAGAACTGTATTCCTATATACACTGTTATTACAGGAAGAAAGGTCTTCCAAGGTATAGATTGATGTGTACCACTTTTCATGTAGTCAGACTTGTAGGCCATTCTTAGTCATTTACAAATGCAAGCATCTGTTACAAGGAATATCTTCTTATATATCATTTTGTATACTTAACTTCTGTACACCTGTAGGCTACTTTCTAAAACTATGATTGTTCAAAAGATATATCCATTTTAAATTTTGGTAGATATTTCCAAGTGGTCCTCCAAAGAGTATGTTTTAATACCTAATTCTGGCAAAAAAAAAAAAAAATCAGAGGGTATTTACAAGGAACTATATGAGACAGGAAGAAAATTGTCTATTTTTAGCACCTCTTTCTTTTATGCCTCTGAGAGCGTATTCCTAAGACTGTAAATAGCTAAGCCTATAAGTGAATAAATAATCTTGGTAAAATTAGTTTAGCCAGCCATTTCGGATTTGACAAATATCACTGCATGATATATTTAACTGCTGTAATTCTAAAAGTATCAAACTAATCAAAAACATATGCTATACAGTTAGTTAGTTTAGCAATTGCATAGAGAAACAATCATAAATGCTGACTCATGTTTTCACCTCCAGGAGAAACTTTTCTCCTTTCAGGGATATGTGGTATATGTAATTTCAATTTCAAAGACATTAAAAATATAACTTAAATCTGAAAATTTTTTTGTTTGTTAAATAAGATAATATAGTCTTCTTAGCCATTACCATAACGCAAGTAATCTATTCAAGCTAATTTGGGAGGAGTCTGGAATCTAGCATTAGAATTCTGTAATCCTAACTCACCAGTCAGGCTGACAACAACAAAATACGAGGTCTACTGGCTTTAGATCTCAATGATGTTGATTTGTACTCATAAAATCTCATACTTATTACCAGAGAACTTCCTTGTTTATAATCCCTGTTAGACTGCTGCATGAGGGACTATAATTCCTGACTAAGCATTTTACTATTCTGAAGAACCCACACAGTGATACATAAATGTAATATGATGATATATTTTAAGAAATGCTTTTAACATAAGAATTCCTCCAGAGTCCGTAAGGCACTGAAACAATAATTCCAGGTAATAATAAATATGAATTCACAAAAATGTATGGTCAGTTTCAAGTGACAAATATGCTAATCGGTGGTTTGAATTTAAATTTTAATAGGCAGGTATCAAATTATGTCCATAATTTGCACTAATTATTGACAAATATATTACCACATATGAAATGTATTTATAATGACACTAGATCATGAGCTAATTACGACATGCATAAATATATTCATAAACATTCAAAGATTCTCAGCTTTTCACACCCACCTCAATCAAATAATGTTTAATTTAGTGTCAATGACCTTAAATCTGGAGAGGTGTATTTGATCAGACATTTAATTTTCTAGTTCCTAAGTGTGTTTATGTAATCATATGCGTGCGTTTGAGTGTTGTGTGGTAGCATGTATACATATCATATGACTGTATATTGTTGAATATAGATTAAAACATGAATATGTCTGTTCCTTTAGATAAAAATCTTGCTCAAATTTGATCAGTTACATGATTTATTTATTTCTTTTCTAGGCAATAGTCAACACTCAAAGCAAATAGGAATCTACACACTAATAAATGAGGCTCTTCCTTATTTCTATGATGTTTTCCTTCCCCATTCTTCTGTTCTTATCTCTTCATGTCTCAGTATTTTCTCAAAATTCCCTTTCCTGCAGAGTAGCTTATAGAGACACCTAGTGGTAAACTAACGGCGGCTTCTCAGGCCATCCTTAATATTGAGTTAATGGCAGAAAGTTGTCATTTATTTATTTGAACCACAAGAGGTAAACTGGAATATTTTTAGTGTCGGTGTTTCTAACAAAATTATTACCTACGTTAATTGCAAACATGTTTAGTGTTTCTTAGCTCAACAAAATGTATTTTAATTAGGATAATAAAGTAAAAATAAGACAAAAACAAAAATTAAACTAAAATTTGTTATTAAATCCAATTGTGAAGATTTAGGAAAGTAATAGAAGAATGAACTAAAATAACTATGTTTCAGTTATCTTTAGTAGTCCAATAATTAGATAAGCTACTTTATACCCTTTGAGAACTTCTACAGAGGTTATGAACATTGAAAAAAATGTGTCTGTGATAGAACTGAACATTTATATTCCAAAAGTTTCTAACTGTAATTAATATGTAATTTGAAAATTATGACACTTTAAAACTTTCATTTTGAAAATATAAAAGCATTTATTTAAAAATAAATGTTCTAAAATGTTAGAAGATATTGACTAAATAAAAAAATACAGCAACAAGCCTTTTTTGGGTGAAGTTTAAGTTACCTGTTTATATAATGTACCTGTAGCAAGTGGCTATCATTCCTAGGCCAAATGTTTCTAAATTTAACAGGAAGTTCTATTATAATATTTTCTTTTTAATTATATGATATTACCGATTGCTTTTTTTCCTCACTTACACTTACCCCAAATTTAAGCAAAATAAACAGAATTGTTTCCAAGCCAAGTATGAATGACCTTACTAAAAAAATATTTGCAGAATAGATTCAGGAGAAATTTCAAGATATGTTGCAAAACCTCAGGAGACTGCAAAATTCACCATCTCTAGAAAACTCTTTCTAACTCAACATAGATGTGGAAAGATATATTAGTGGCTATATGTATATACATATATATCAGAATTTATATTAATTTTGTATTTAATCAGGATATTATAACCACAGTGTTACCCCAAATATTACCAAGAAAGACACAGTATCAATTATGTTTAAGACGACTCCAAAAGATACTATATAATTAATTCCAAAATTAAATGGATAAAATACATTTAAGTGGTAAAACCACCCAGTTATCAAAGGAACAGGCACATGTGCACTCAGCCTGCATTGGGCCACTTATAACAGTCAACTTTTTTTCTATACCTGGGATGGACTGCAGCTCAAATATTACAAACACTGGAAATGTGCCTTATGAATGTAAAAACCCTTTTTTGGGGGAGGGAGGTGTCTGGTTGCATGGAAAGAGCCAGGAATACTTACTGTAGAGATGACGCTAGTGGAGTTTAGCAGGTGACTCTTCAAGAAACTTGCTTTCTACCGTTACTGCATTTATTTAGGGATTTCCAGCTTTCTAGTACACACCAAATACGTTCACAATCCCTCTGAAAGTCGTTCACATTCCCTTGTATCGCCCAAACATACTTATAAAACGTAATTCTTAAGAAAAAAAAATAGCGCCCTTGTTTGCAGCTAGGATGAACCACTCCCTCTTCCAGGGTCCTTTACAGTAAGTACAAGAGACCGCAGCACGGGCTGTGTTAGTCTAAATGGGAGGTGGAAGGCAGACGATCAGCCCAGGGCTGGAATCCTCTGTCCCTGACAACCAACAAGCCTGACACTGTCGGGGTTATTTCCACCCCTCCCTTCTTCAATCCGAGGATTGCAACGTCCCACGCTAGAGTTACGCACATGGTCCAAGAGTCCTCTGTCTCCCACGAATGTCACATCCAAGGGTGGGGGGCGCTCCGCTTGCGCCGCCGGGGCCCAGGGGCGCCTTCGCTCTCGGCTGCCATCTATCGGCCACGGAGCGCCCGCTTCGCCCCGGGCCCATCATGTCTGCTGCAGTTTGGCTCGCACCGGTGGCGCGACAATAAACAAGTGCACTGCATGGGGCCCTGCGCCCGCGCCGAAGCAGATGTCTCAGAGACCCCTGCGCTGCTTACCGCGTAGCCACCTCCTCACCGCCGGGGAGGGAAGACGCGACTTTCTCTTAAGTTTTTCTGAGCCGCCGGACTGCCGGGACACGCCACAGGCTTAGAACAACGTTGTTCCTGCCCCCCACCGCCCCGCGGACCCCCAAGGATGTCGGAGATAGAGAATCCCAAATAATGACGATCGTGCGCCGCATCAAGAGAAGGAATAGAGGAAAAGCCCCTGCAAACACCGAGAGCGATGAAACAGCCAAGAGGATGCGGGAACCTTACATGTACTAATTAGGGGTTGCGGCGGCGGGCTTGGCAAGGGTGCAGCGGCGGCGGGATCCCAGTGCGGTGGTCTCCGCTGCGTGGGGGGGGGCGGAGGACGGCGCAGGAGCCGCAGCCGCCGTGGGAGCAGCCGAGGGGCCGGTGCCACCTTCGCTCGCCCCCTCACTACCATGTACAGTGTGCGCTGCAAGAAGAAGGCGGGCGATGTATGCACACCCTTGCGCCCCGCTCCCTCTGGCTCGTCCCCGGGCGTGCGCCACTGACCAGGGGGGAATGTGGTGAAGACGGCGAGGAGAGCCGAGGGGGGAGGGGAGGGCCGGCCCGCGCGAACCCAGGCCCGAGGGTGCGAGGAGCCGGAGGCGGCTGGAGTGGGTGGCGGCCGCCACTAGCTTGGAGAAAGTTGGCCCCTATACAGATGGCAACTGTAAGTACCCGCCTGGGGGGTGCGGCGAAGGATGCCGGGGACCCAGCGATCGCGCGGTGGCGGGGCTGGGAGCGAGTGAGCATGAGTGTGAGCGGGTGCGAGCGCGCGACGAGGCTGACCGTCACGTTGGCTGGGCCGGCGGGCAGCCTGCTCCGCGTCTCCCTCCTCGGGCTCCACGCCTCCTCCCCCTCCAACAGCTCCTTCCCCGCCCCGCGCGGCTCCAGCTCCCGGCCCCTAATGCGAGGCGCCGCGACCGCCGGTCCTCCGCCGCCCCCTCCCCCCTCCCTTCCCGGCTCGCCGCTCGCGATCGCCCCCCTCTCCCCCACTCCCACCCCGCTGCCGGCTCCGACTACCACGGAGAGCGCGGGGGAGAGCCGGTTGGGGAGCCCCGGAACCCGCGGTCGCCACCACGGCGGCGGCCCGGGGGTGGCGGCGTCCGGGCGCCTCTTTTCTCCAGCCGCTCGGATCTCAGCGCTCGCCCTCCCTCGGCTTCCGAACCCCGATGCACACCCCAAAGAGGTATTTTTTTGTGAGAGTGGCTATGATGAGTGGGCCTTGGAGATGTGATTCGGGGTAAGTCGGCCGTTTACTTTGCAAAAGAGGCTCCAGTGTGTGTGTCTGTGTGCGTGGCGGTCGGGTGGCTTTCTTTCCCTCTCCGCCCTCCCCCCCCCCCCCCCGCTTTCCCTTCCTTCGCTTCGGGGCGGGATGGGGGAGGGGGAGCCTCGCGTCCTGGAACTCCGGACGCTTCTGCCTGGGCCGCTGTGGGAGCAGCTGTGCCCGGAACCGCGGTTCCGGCCTGGGTGCTGGGCTTCAGCCTGCCCGGCCCCACGTTGCTTAATGCAGGGATGTTCAGGGAGACGATCCAGGGTTTAAATTCTTTGGGGGAAAACAAATAGTTACCCCGCCCCCGCCCTCCATTAAAAAAAAAAATCTGAGAATCTGAGAATGTGCCGCGTACCCGCGAATTTACATCGGAGGTGCGTTTCCCAGTCAGAATGTCAGCCTTCCCTGGCTCATTCAACTTTATTTTTTCAAATTTTGGGGCTCCTTTGATGGCAAGGAGGAGGGGAAAGGGAGTGGGGTGAGAGGAAGCTCCTCGACCCTGGCTATCCAGAACTGAATTAAAGTTGTAAACGCTCGAGTTTAATATTGGCTGGACACATTTTGCGATGGGCTGTCAGAGGGGCGGCAGGTGAATGGGGGCGGGGAAGCACTGGGAGGGAGGGGGAGGGGACCCAACCCCACTTGAATGGATGTGCAGATTTGATCCCGCGGAGAACGGAAATTTCAAGGTAAACGTTTTGCTTTCATAGAGGGTGTTTTTGCCGCTTTTAAGCCGGGAGGTGTTTGTCGTTGCTTTGGGAGGTCGGAGATACTTGCGACGTTTATACACTGTGGGTTCCCATTCGTCTCGACACGTCTGGGTGGCCACACGTGAATGATTCGCAGGCACACTTGCACATGTGCGTGAGAATGCAGGGGCTGTTAATAACGCGGGCTGGAGTCGGCTTGAGGATGAAGATCGAGGTCTCCAGTCTTGAACCCGTGACTCAGAAACGTCTTGGCTTTAGTTTGAGGTTGCGATTCGGCATCAGACTTAGGTGGTGGTGAGGCAGAGGCA
The DNA here is from genome assembly GCF_964270905.1 of Leucopleurus acutus. NCBI lineage: Eukaryota > Metazoa > Chordata > Mammalia > Artiodactyla > Delphinidae > Leucopleurus > Leucopleurus acutus. The sequence continues at coordinate 58,291,790 of NC_139160.1, forward strand.
AGGCTGACCAGAAAAAAGGCATTGGTTCTCCGAGCCCAGCATTTCTACTAAATATTCCCACCCCCCCTTCCCCCAACCAACGCAACACGCACTCACACACACTCACACACTCGCTCCATTTATGTCCTTTCCTTTATGAGTGCTGCTGTCGACTCGAAGTAGGAAGTCGAAGGAAGCCTTTAAGGGGACAAAAAGAAAGCCAGAACGAAAAGGGAGAGGGGCTCAGATTGATTCCTTGGGGAGATGAAATTCGGATATTAAAGCACTGGCGTGTGTCACTTGCTGTTCTCCCTCCCTTACACCCTTCTATTTTGCCTCTTAATCAGCCCAAGTCCCCTTTCTCGGGGGGGGGGGGGGAAGGGGGGGTAGGAGGAGTAAAGCACTGACAATTAAATGTAATAAGCAACTCCAAAGATGGGGATGCTGGCGAGGTGGTAGTTCACTCCAAATCTTGCAAATTCGGTAGGGTTAGTTTTGCATACCGTGGCAAACAGACGCGGAGCCCGAGGTTGGAGAGGCTTTGGCGCTGGTCCTTGGTTTACTTTTAGCTGGTTCCCGGTAAGCAGTAGGAACGTCCTAAACACCAGGTATTGAGAGGTGTTCCGGGATTGCGGTTGCTTTCGCAGAGTTCTTTGTAATCCGTCGTGCAGAACTATTTCAGTGGCTTAAAGATGCGGTTTAGTAGCGTCGCTGACATGATCAATGAGGAGAAGTGGACGCAGGGCGCTCTCAGGGAAGAGAGCTGCTAAGTGGCACCGTGCATGCAATTAGGACGCTGATGTGCTTAATAGCGTGATAGTGAAGTCCACCATCAAAGCGAACGCGCTCTCCTTTTTCCCCATACTCAAAGCTCCTGAAGAAAATTGGTGACTTAAGAGCTTCTTCTGGGTCCTTTTGATGCATTATCTTGCATCCTTTTTGCCTCTGGAAAGCATTCTTTAGGTTCCCACTCTGGCATTTCCAGCGATGGTTTTAAAATAGCCAAAGTATTGTGGCTCCTGGCTTTTCTATGAAAATGGGAGACCTTCACTGTGAACTGTTACCTGAAGAGGTTCAGAAGGAAAGGCAGAGGGACTGGGTATAGGTGAGGTGGGGAACCTTGTAAAATGGTGCTTCCTTTCTTTTAAATTAGAGCCATGAAACTGAACTGACAGCCATTTTATGTATATTTATGGATTGGTTTAAAAGTGGGGGGGGCAGCCGGGAAGAATACTAAAATGGGACTTTGCCTAACCTGCCCTTATCTTGTAAAGAGCAGCATGTTCCTATTGTCATTAGGAAATGAAATCAACCTTTAAATCAAAATGAATGTCAGATTTTAATAAAGTCTGGAGAATTTCGAGGTACCAAGGACGGTGGAGGGGGAGGGGAGGTTCATTCTTATCCCCTCCTTCTGGATTTCAGAGAAGTAGTATTAGGAAAGAGAGAGACTTTCTGATTGATCCCTTAAATTTTTGTCATATTCTGTTGTTTCCTTTTTTCCTCTCTCCCTTGCAGGAGATAAAATGCACACTTGCTGCCCCCCACTAACTTTGGAACAGGACCTTCACAGAAAAATGCAGAGCTGGATGCTGCAGCCTCTAGCTTTTGCTCTAACATCTCTCGTCCTTTCGTGTGCAGAAACCATCGATTATTATGGGGAAATCTGTGACAATGCATGTCCTTGTGAGGAAAAGGATGGCATTTTAACTGTGAGCTGTGAAAACCGGGGGATCATCAGCCTCTCTGAAATTAGCCCTCCCCGTTTCCCAATCTACCACCTCTTGTTGTCTGGAAACCTTTTGAACCGTCTCTATCCCAATGAGTTTGTCAATTACACTGGGGCTTCAATTTTGCATCTGGGTAGCAATGTTATCCAGGATATTGAGACTGGGGCTTTCCACGGGCTGCGAGGTTTAAGGAGATTGCATCTGAACAATAATAAACTGGAACTTCTGCGTGATGATACCTTCCTTGGCTTGGAGGGCCTGGAGTACCTACAGGTCGATTACAATTACATCAGTGTCATTGAACCCAATGCTTTTGGGAAACTGCATTTGTTGCAGGTGCTTATCCTCAATGACAATCTCTTGTCCAGTTTACCCAACAACCTTTTCCGTTTTGTGCCCTTAACGCACTTGGACCTGCGGGGGAACCGGCTGAAACTTCTGCCCTACGTGGGGTTGTTGCAGCATATGGACAAAGTTGTGGAGTTACAGCTGGAGGAAAACCCCTGGAATTGCTCCTGTGAGTTGATCTCTCTGAAGGATTGGTTAGACAGCATCTCCTACTCGGCCCTGGTGGGGGATGTGGTTTGTGAGACCCCCTTCCGCTTACACGGCCGGGACTTGGACGAGGTGTCCAAGCAGGAACTTTGCCCAAGGAAACTTATTTCAGACTATGAGATGAGGCCGCAGTCGCCTTTGAGCACCACGGGGTATTTACATACCACCCCGGCATCGGTGAATTCTGTGGCCACTTCTTCCTCTGCTGTTTACAAACCCCCCTTGAAGCCCCCCAAGGGGACTCGCCAACCCAACAAGCCCAGGGTGCGCCCCACCTCTCGGCAGCCCTCCAAGGACCTGGGCTATGGCAACTATGGCCCCAGCATCGCCTACCAGACCAAATCTCCGGTGCCTTTGGAGTGTCCCACCGCGTGCACTTGCAACCTGCAAATCTCCGATCTGGGCCTCAACGTCAACTGCCAGGAACGCAAGATCGAGAGCATCGCGGAGCTGCAGCCCAAGCCCTACAACCCCAAGAAGATGTATCTGACGGAGAACTACATCGCCCTGGTGCGCAGGAGCGACTTCCTGGAGGCCACCGGGCTGGACCTTCTGCATCTGGGCAACAACCGCATCTCCGTGATCCAGGACCGCGCCTTTGGGGATCTCACCAACCTGAGGCGCCTCTACCTAAATGGCAACAGGATAGAGAGGCTGAGCCCGGAGTTGTTCTATGGCCTGCAGAGCCTGCAGTATCTCTTCCTCCAGTACAATCTCATACGCGAGATTCAGTCTGGGACCTTCGATCCGGTCCCCAACCTCCAGCTGCTATTCCTGAATGACAACCTCCTGCAGACCATGCCCTCAGGCGTCTTCTCAGGCCTGACCCTCCTCAGGCTGAACCTGAGGAGTAACCACTTCACCTCCTTGCCGGTGAGTGGAGTTCTGGACCAGCTGAAGTCGCTCATCCAAATCGACCTGCACGACAACCCTTGGGATTGTACCTGCGACGTGGTGGGCATGAAACTGTGGGTCGAGCAGCTCAGAGTGGGCGTCTTGGTGGACGAGGTCATCTGCAAGGCGCCCAAGAAGTTCGCTGAGATGGATATGCGCTTCATTAGGTCGGAGCTGCTGTGCCCAGACTACTCTGACGTGGAGGTTTCCACGCCCACGCCCTCCTCCATCCAGGTCCCCGCGAGGACCAGCGCAGTGACCCCCGCCGTGCGGTTGAACAGCACCGGGGCCCCCGCGGGCTTGGGCGCGGGCGGAGGCGCGTCCTCGGTGCCCTTGTCCGTGTTAATCCTCAGCCTGCTGCTGGTTTTCATCATGTCGGTCTTCGTGGCCGCCGGGCTCTTCGTGCTAGTCATGAAGCGCAGGAAGAAGAAGCAGAGCGACCACACCAGCACCAACAATTCCGACGTGAGCTCCTTCAACATGCAGTACAGCGTGTACGGCGGCGGCGGCGGCGGCGGCGGCGCTGGAGGCCACCCGCACGCGCACGTGCACCACCGCGGGCCAGCGCTGCCCAAGGTGAAGACGCCCGCAGGCCACGTGTACGAGTACATCCCCCATCCGCTGGGCCACATGTGCAAAAACCCCATCTACCGCTCCCGAGAGGGCAACTCCGTGGAGGATTACAAAGACCTGCACGAGCTCAAGGTCACCTATAGCAGCAACCATCACCTGCAGCCGCCTCCGCCGCCGCCGCCGCCGCCGCCGCAGCAGCAGCAGCAACAGCCCCCGCCGCAGCTGCAGCTGCAGCCGGGGGAGGAGGAGAGGCGGGAAAGCCACCACTTGCGGAGCCCCGCCTACAGCGTCAGCACCATCGAGCCCCGGGAGGACCTACTGTCGCCGGTGCAGGACGCCGACCGCTTCTACAGGGGCATTTTGGAACCAGACAAACACTGCTCCACCGCCCCCGCCGGCAGTAGCCTCCCGGAATATCCCAAATTCCCGTGCAGCCCCGCTGCTTACACTTTCTCCCCCAATTATGACCTGAGACGCCCCCATCAGTATTTGCACCCGGGGGCAGGGGACAGCAGGCTGCGGGAACCGGTGCTCTACAGTCCCCCCAGTGCTGTCTTTGTAGAACCCAACAGGAACGAATATCTGGAGTTAAAAGCAAAACTAAACGTTGAGCCGGACTACCTCGAAGTGCTGGAAAAACAGACCACATTTAGCCAGTTCTAAAGGCAGAGAAACTCCCTTGGAGCTTTTGCGTTTAAAACCGACAAGCAAGCAGACACACACCGCAAACACATTTGATTAATTGTGTTGTTTCAACGTTTAGGGTGAAGTGCCTTGGCACGAGATTCTCAGCTTCGGCGGAAGATACTGAAAGGGTGTGCAATTTCCTTTTAATATTACACGTGGGGAAACATTTGTGTAAACTGGGCACATCACTTTCTCTTCTTGCGTGTGGAGGAGACGAAGAGTAGGGATTTACTGAGGGCAATTTGCTTCGCGAGTGACTTGTTAAAGGTCTCAGTAATTTTTGTAGTGGTTGGAAGTGTTAAGAATGGTGGGAGATGGTGGCGCATAGATTCTATTCTTCCTCTTTTGCTCCCTTCTCCCTCCCCTTCTCCCCCTTTGAGCCATGGGTGGGTCTAAATGGCTTTTGTGGAGAGATTAGCACACCCCAACTTTAATAGAAGGTTTGTTCTCTCTCTCTCTCTCTCTTTCTCTCTCCCCACCCCCCTTTCTGCTTCCTCTCTTTCTCTGCCTCCCTGCCTTTTCCTCCTCTCTCATTCCTTTCCTTTCTTTTTAAAGGATGTGTTTGTATACATTCTGGACATTTGAATTAAAAGAACAAACGCATTGTGATCTTGAAAAGATCACCATAGATGTGGACAAATCATTAAAATTACAGAGTTATATGATCCATAATTGATTAGTCAAAATAACTTATTGATGAAATATACAAATATTTTATTGTAGCACCTATTTTTATATGCACATTTAGCATTTCTCTTTCCTTCAGTATTTAGCCTATGATTTTCACAGAGGTGTCACACTATATCAGGAGCTGCATTTCCAAAACTGAAGTGATATCAGGAAGGCATTTTAAATCATTAAAATATGGAGAACTTAATGGCAGAATCTTAAAAGTCAATGCAACCCACCCAACTGGATCTGTAATTTAAAACAAACAAACAAACAAACATTGTATCCCAATGTATAAAAGAAAAAGATTTAGGGCAATTAATTGGGCCATTCCAGTGAGAATCATGTGCAAGTTTCTGGTTTTGTTAGAGAAGATTTAAAAGTATTTTTATTAGTCAACCAAAATGATGTATTGATCTGACTACTATTGTAGCCGATTTTTGATTGTTTAACCAAACCCAGTTGCATTTGTACAGATCCACGTGTACTGGCACCTCAGAAGACCAAATGATGGACTGTACAAATCTCTATACAATGTCTTTATCCCTCTGGGCAGCAAGCAATGATGATAGCCACAAACAGGATATCTGTAAGATGGGGCTACTGTTGGTACAGTCTCATGTATCCCAGCACATGTAATTTTTTAAATAGTTTCTGAATAAACACTTGATAACTATGTCACATATGAGGGACTGAAGTAATGATTACTTAAGGTGCAAAAGAAACAGCTACGTGTGATTGACTGAATCACCATGATTAATAATTTAAGACATAGTAGCTAACTTCTATTCCTGAAAGAAAAAAAATTGTTCCCCAAATTATCAAATATATATAATTACACCTTTGTTGGTTCAGGGAAATATGTTTATCTAAATGTGTCATTTAATGTGCTTATTAATGAAATTTCAACTGTATACTTCTTTTCCTTACTGAAGTATTCATCTGACATGTGGAGCATGGTAAGTAATGTATTGCACATTGATTTTGTATTTTGTCGTGCCAGTATTATTTATTCGGTCCACAATTTTTCATAGTTTAACTTGTGTCAAACTACCTTCAACAATTACGATGGGTACTTTATCTCAAGTTGATCTATATCCTAAATGTTCAAAATGTTTGGTGAGTATAAGCTGTTCATCTCTGAGTAAGGTTGGCCAGTGAATTAGATAATATTTATGGGTAGGAAACTTTTGAATTCATCGAAACTTAAAGAGCCATGTGCTTTATTCGTGTTGGTGGATCTCCCCATAATCTCACCTGGAATGTGTACAACATCAAGGGCTGTTCATGAACTTTATGTTTAAGGAATATTTTCCGTGGCATTCTGCCACAAAGAGGCAGCATTCATCCGTGAGTAAACTGACAGTAACTACTTGAATTCAGATTGAACAGGTGGTAGCATTTCCCTAAGGGGTTAAAAAATAATTAGTAATGCTACATTGGCCAAGCGAAGTAAACTATCCCCATTCTGTGTAACGTTTTCCCTTGCAAATTTTTTTTTCAAAGGGGAAAGGAATAAACTTAATGCCATGATATTATCATAAAAAAATGTATCTCCTGCTCTCCATCTACCTCCTCCATATTAGATCCAGCATTGTAAGAGAAATATAAATACTAGCATTTGACATCATAGTTGGGGTTGTGGTTAATTTTTTCTTCACAGTGGGAGTTATTTTTCTTCAAAAAATGTCAAAATCGCTTTCACAATATTATTATATATAGATATGGCAGTGTTGTATGATTTATAAAATATTAATACAAAGTGGAATCCTCCATATAACTAAGTTTTTAGTTCTTAATTGATGCATTAAAAGTAAGAGGTAAGAATTACATGAAGTCAAAAATGTAGTTCTGGACAATATAAGTAGTTTCCAGAGAAAGTTTGTTGATGTATTTTTCAAAGATTTACAAAATAATATTATTATTTCCAAACCAGCACTATTTCACATAATCTTGTTACATATACACTCACTGTAGGTGGTTCATTTCTACCTCTACTCTTAGTAAGGTATCCAGTATTTTTTTAGTCTCAAAAAATAACAATTATATGATTTATGGAAAGAAGTTACTTCTAATTTTTAAATTATACTCTTCCCATCTGTATTAAGAGGATAAAGTAAACTTATCCTTGCCCTAATAAACTTGAAGAAATTTTAACATGTAGAATCATGAAACTGTATAGAATAATGAATTATTTTTCTCCTTATACATGGTTTCCTGCCAATACATTAGCATATACAACAGAACATAATTTGTGTGGTTTTGAATATTTGAATTTTGGTTTTTCAGGTATACTGAGTAAATAATTAAATTGGGTATATCAGTGGTATATGACTGGATTAAGGAACCCTGCAAATTCTCTCCATAGAATTTTGGAGAACAACAATATGTAATGTTTCAGGCATCAATTAAAATTTGGATGCAAACTAAGCTTACTCTTTGTGCTTGTTCTATTTGATATGTTGCATAATCTCATACAAATATATCTCCAGGTAGAGATTACAAAATTTTATTTTTATCTATGTATATGATTATAGTGTAAATATTTAGTTATCTCAGAGAAAGTAAATATATTCCATGTAAATGTAGATAACTTGTATGCTGATATTCAAAATAATTTACAGCTAAACTAATGATTGGAGTTATGAATTAATCAATTTTAGCATTAATATCAGACTCAGAACACATCTTTTGTTTAGGCAACAGTATCACCCCTACTTATGTGAAGTGGAAATTTTTGGTAAATGTTCTGGGTATCCAGCTCTGTCCCTTACCACTGTTCCCTCAACCTCAATAGGAAAATCAAACTAGTGTGTAATGAAAAAGCCACACAAAATGTGGAAAAGTTTAGAACTTAAGAACTTAATCTAAGTTACCAGTTTCTTGCCCTATATCATTAATTCTATTCTTGTTACTAAGTTAGCAAATTATTCAAATTAAATATGTATACTTTTCTCTCCTTACTCTTATTTCCTGACTCTCTTCTTTTTTTCCCTTACATCTCACCCTTCCCTGCCTCCTTCTCTCTTCTTATCCTTTCTCTTCTTTATTTTTCAGTAGGGCAAGGGAAAGAGTGAGAATAGTTCAGTCCTTGTTTGAAATGCCAGAAACTGGCTACTTCGTTTCAAGAGCTCAATAGGTCATTCCCAAAGTCACACAACTCCAAATTAATGAAAATAAAGCAGACCACAAATATGCTTCCAATTCATTTGGAAATATGCTTTTGTTACACTTTCAGATGTCCCCAAATTAAGATGTTTGCAAAGGTGGCAAAATATTTCTTTTTAACTCATTTTAAGAACAAATTTTACACTGAGAAAGAAGAACTGAAAACAACAAAAGAACCTATTTAAACTCTGGAAGGCAGGAGCATTTAATGAATTGTTTTTCAAAGGAAATAAAATATGAAACTGATAATTAAACTGCTATTAAATTAACTAGTTTATACATAATGTTCCTCATACCCACTGAAGTTCTCTACTATTTTGCAAATACAGATATATGACAATAAAATTAAAGTAGTTGGATGGACATTAGTCATGTGCCTAAAAATAATTATCTAAGATCTAAATCCTAAGAAACATATATCAATTAATATTGCATTTGACAACTGTGCATTTTATCATTAATTTGATTTTAATTCAATTTAATGCCTATCTATAACTATCCATATATATTTCCATTGGTAATCTATGTAGCACGTATATGGCATACAAAAATATATTATTAAAGCATGGCATACCCAATTTTCATTTCAATTTTTTAATTATTTTAAATTATACTTTTGTGTTCTACTCTTTAGGCATGTTAGATTGGGGGGAAAGAAAAGAATCTGATGCAGTATAATCTTTGAGTCTGACAATAATACACTCTTTTCTTCCTCTATTTATGGCAAATCATTTGGCTTACAAGACACAGGTCAAACATTTCTCATGGTAGTGGTGCCAGTATTATAAAATGAATAGCTTTTATACTCATTTTTTAAAAGAACAACATTTAACCTTAAATTTGAGTGATTTAGATTATTTCTTATAAAAAGAACTTTTGAAGATCAAAACATAAATATTTCATAGAGAACTGATGTAATGCAAATTCGAAATAATTTGACTTTCTCACTTTCTATTTACTGTCAAAAAATATAACGATATATGGCATAATGCTAAGTATGTCAGATACATTTTTATTAGATATTAAGAAAGTCATTTACAGAAGAAAAGTAATATTCATAGAGATATGTTGAGTAGAAGTCTTCCAATGAGTTTCTTTTTAATTAGGTACTTTATCAGTGAACATGAAGGAATATTGTATATTTCTACTATAAAATAAACAGGTTCATGCTTCAAAATTACATGTGTTTCTAAAAGTGGAAAATATGAAACAATGATTTTAAGGGTGAATTTTTTTTAAGTTAAGATATGCAGAAATAGAATTGTGGCTTTTTCAAATTGAAGGCTTATCAGCATCTTGGTCGACTTTCAACAAACTTATTTGAAGATCATTACATTTTAAGACATATTTCCAGTGTATCACAATGTAAACTCAATTCAAATTTGTGATACTCCAGTACTGAAGCATATATATGCTAGTAGCAAATTTTGGTTACTTTTTAGTGTTCTGGAATATACATATTTTAGAGTTTCTTAGAAATTGATTTCTACCACCAGTAATAATTTCTAGTGTTTCCAGCTAACACTTTTTTTAAGAATCTTATTGTATAGTTCATTAAAAACACAACTTAATATTGAGTACTGAAACTAAAATAACTGTATTTTCAATTTGTAATTGAATACATGTCTATTTAAATAAAACATGAAGGGTGGCAGTAACCCATGTTAATTGATTAGTAAAATTTTTGTCAGATACTCTGCTATAGAGACCTTACCAGTGTGTTTTATCCAAGAGAGTTTCATCAGGCTCTTGTAGACTAAAATTTTAAATAGTCAGTGTAAAAATTGATATGTGTATGGGCTTCCCTGGTGGCGCAGTGGTTGAGAGTCCGCCTGCCGATGCAGGGGACACGGGTTCGTGCCCGGGTCCGGGAACATCCCACATGCCGCGGAGCGGCTGGGCCCGTGAGCCATGGCCGCTGAGCCTGCGCGTCCGGAGCATGTGCTCCTCAACGGGAGAGGCCACAAGAGTGAGAAGCCCGCGTACCGCCAAAAAAAAAAAAAAAAAAAATTGATATGTGGAAAGGAATACCTGACTAATAAATATATTTACCTGTAATGGTATATCTGTATAAATTATCCATATAAAATCATGCTTTTTAACATTACAATATAATATTTTTGCTCTATTTAAGTCCAAAGTCAATAAGAGTATTTCACGTCTGAAAATCCTAATAATGGGAAAGTTATAGCTATCAAATTTATCTAAATCCTGAGTTTTAATATTGACTTTAAATCTCCACTCCCAAGTATTGGGTTGGCCAAAAATTCAGTTCAGGTTTTTCCGTAACATCTTAACGGAAAAACCTAAACGAACTTTTTGGTCAACCCAATGTAAAGTGCATGTTTTTCTTTAAATTACTGAACTCTGCCCTCGCTAAAGTCCCCTGAAAGTATACAAATACACATAATATTTTTCCTTTATGTTTTTCTTTTTGATTGATATTTAGGTAGCAAATATTAAAATATACAGTTATGAACTAGCATTTGTTAAAGTATAAATTAAATTTGGTCTCACACAAACAGTATCCCTCAATTTTATAATTATCTCCAAATTTTTAAAGCTAGTGAATAGTATATTTACATAAGTGGTTCCAAATGTGAACATTCAGATCCAGAAATTACTCATATTACTCAGAGAATACTTAAAATCATTCACCATACTGCCATTTAAACTCATTCAATCAGAACAATGATGTTTTGTTACCCAGTTACGATTAAAAAGCCCAAGTCTCAGGTGAAAATTAAGTATTTCATTAGAAATTTTAACAGGAAAAAAATATAAGTGATAAATATTAAGTATTTGGATTCTAAATGTAAAATATCTTCTCTGAAGCTAACAAAGTTGTATATATAGAAAAATCATTACATTGGGTTTTGTGTAAAATTATACATTTTATAAAATCGCTTGTTTCATGTGGCTTGCAAAATCTTTTTACTTTCAACAATGAACTCTGTCTTCATTTAAGAAAGTTTATCTGATTGAGGATTTCTTTTCTTTTGCATAGGATGTCCTCTTATTGTCCTATTATGGCTTTGGCCTACACCTTCATTTAAAAGCTCTGTGCCCATTTTTAAGCGTATTAAAAATGGTCTCTATTATTATGTTTAATTCTTGCAACTCAAATCGTTTCCTCCTTCCCCCCCAAAAATTGAAAAGAAGTTGGTATGTTTCTACCATTTGTTAACTTAACATGAATTTTGAAGTCAAATTAAAGATTATCCCAAATCATTCCAAATATAGCAATCCAAGTGCTGTATAAGCACGACAATGTGAGTGTGAGGATGTGGATATTAAACTGTCACTATGGACTTGTCCCTCATTAATAATCATCTTAAATACACAGCAGCTAAATATAAAGGTGAAAACATCTTTGAATGTTAATATACTTGCACACTTTGATTAACCGGGTAGTGCATATAGTTTAGAAAATGCCACTATTGTGTGCTTATAAACACTAAAGCAATACTCACCAAGTGGTGACCCACAGGCAAAAGCCTGGAAAATCTGTTTCATTTGATCAGAACAATTTTATTTCCATTTAAAATAAATAAATTTGAATTTGAATGCCTTTAGGCTAGATAAGCACCCTCCATATTACCTTAACCTAGCAGCTTCATATAATTCCATATTATCTGCTGGACCACGAGAAAATTTGAACTTTCAACCATGTTTAAATAAAATTTTTTCCTCCAATATTAAAATTTATGTATCGCAATCATGAATTCTCAGGCATTGTTCTCTAGGAGCTCAGAGTTATTAATTCTTTATATATAACATATGAAGTAGCAGATTCTATGTAGGTTTATATTATAAAGATCAAGATTAAATAAAGGAAAAACTAAGAATGAATAACTTTACAACCAGAAGGGACTGTTTTACTATATGTGAATACTCTATTAAAAATGTAAATATAAGTGTTAAAGATTTACACTGACTTGGAGTCTCCAAGAGCTACTTTTGTAAACTGTCCTGACCCTCGCAGGCCCCTAGATGTTCTAAGAGAAGCAGCAGTAGTAACTAAAAAGTATGTTCTTCCAGAGGGAATATTATAATTGCAGTTCACAACAAAAGCTTTTCCCCAAATTTCTAACTGCTCATGTACTTGAAAACACTGCAAAAGGTCAATTCAGTAAAAATATGTCAGCATCAAATATTATGAGAATCACTTCCAGGATGGAAAATAAAGCTTAGAAAATCTGATCCAATAGATTTAGACCAAAAAAAAAATTGTAAAGGGGAAGACAGAATTGCCAAGGCTATTTTTCAGTATGTTAGAACAAAATAATGAGTAGAGGAAAGATATTTTCGGTATTTCTCACTGTGCTAGTGATAAGTTGTTTGTAAACTGGTGTATATCTACAGGAAGTAAGAGCAAATGTGATGAGATTCCCAAACTCTCCAAATCTGTTTGTTTTCTTTGAAGATTTATGTTCATTTTTTGAGACTAAACTCTGACATATTTTGTAAAGAAATTTTGGATTTCTTCTCTTTAAATTATTTTTCTAACAAAATGTGAATTAGCTTTGCTATACAAATGTACTTTCAGTTGGGTTTTTATTTTTACTGTTGATTTGGTTTATCAGTCATGTAATCTTAATGTTTTCCTTCATTGAAAGCTAATTAGCTGTGCCTGAAATAACAAAATAATAGTTGCATATTATTTGCTGTTGTTTTATACCAAATGGTAGCCACTGGCAACAAGGCAGAAGATGATTCTAAAATTCCAAATTATGTTCCTTTTCCCATTGCAGATGGTGTGTCCTTTGGCAACTTTCTTTGTGTCTCTGCCTATTTTCAATTTGTAAAAATTAATACAATGCACTTGGTTTATGAAGAACTCAAAAAATTTAGATCTCCATTTTCTCTGCTGGGTGTATGTAAACTGTGGTTCTTTCTGAATTTAACAACATGTGATTAATTATCATTGCTGTTTATACTATATACCTATGAAAGTTATGATCATATCTTTCAGATGAAAACTTTTTTTCTCTCTCTTTATATATTTGTATGTGTATATATTAGTTTGAAATGTATTTTTCAGTTTCTCCATTAAGTTTCTTTGTTTACAAAATTGCATAGTCACTTGTAGATACTTTACAGTAAATTTAAAAGTACATCTTCTTTGAAAAGGAAAGAACTTAGTGTAGTCTTATTGACTTTATTACATATTCTTACTCTTTGAAATAATATTGAACTTTCAGTATATTTCAAAAAATATATGATCAGTATTTATTTCTCAAAAAATTGAATGCTGTTTCTAAATTGCAATTTTATTATATTTGCTTATTTTGTGTGCATTTAACACAGTTTGAAATTATGTGTGAGATAATTTCCATTAGTTTGGTTTTAATTCAAACATTCTTGGGTATACTTATTTTTTATTAGATAAGATTCCATAATATCATACAATGATGTATCAATAATCTGTGCCATATATAATATTTAAGGCTTCTTCGTTTATTTTTTTTTTTGCAGAGTTAACTGCAAAAGGTAGAATAAATATGTGATATATCATTCATCATTTTTATATTCTAAATTTAGCAACTGCTCTCCTATATAATGATTAATAATATAGATAGTACTGATTTCTTTTTTCTTCTCTGGTATAAATTTAGTTGTTAATCCAATAATGAAATTACTTCCATTCTCAATATTTTCAAATATCATTACAATTGCTATTTACTAGTTTCAGTGACAATCTAAGTTCCTCCTCAGATGCTTAAAGGAATCTTTATAGATTGGTATAAACAGAGAGCTCTAATGGTTAGAATTAAAATGGTAGCAATGACAAATCAACAATAAACATAATAATAAATCATTACCTTCTCTATAAAGAAGAGAACAGAAACTCAAGTACATTAAAATAATGTCCTGAAAGATATTGGAAGTGTAGCAAGCTGACATTCATACCTAATAAAAAGATCTTACTAATATCATCTTGCAGTATTTATATTGTTCTATATAAATATTATGTTTCTATTCAGTGGAACAGAGAATTTATTAATCCAGAATTAATCCATTATTTTTCTCTCTAACTTACCAAAATTCATCTAAATAAAGGTAGAGTAGGAAAAAGAGATATTTGAGATAATGGCTATATCTATCGCCAGATCATAGAACGATACCTCGCAATTAGTAGGCACTCCCCAAATGAACTGATACATATTTATAGATGTCTACAGACGAAGGTGAGTTCGTGAATACTATAAAGATCCTAAGCTGTCTATCACAACACCATTTACCTTGCCATAAACTTCAGGGATGGCTAAAATATCAATTAGGATATTAGGCGACTGTTTAGTACCTTGGCATGCAAATTTATATTAGGGAACCACTGGGGATGCAACTAGTGAATTTTAAATATATTTATAATAAACACGGGAAATACTTTCCAAATGGCTCCACTTTTAGTCCACTTTTCTAAAAAATGTTCAGATATTTAAAGAAAAATGGAAATGAGACTTGAGCACTAAGACATAAAACTTATCCCAAATTTGAATTTTATTAGTTTTGTTTTGCTGGTATAACTGGCTAACTTTTTAAATAATTAAGGAAAGTAAGGATTGATGTTCTGTCTTACATTACTGTACAGAGTCTGCCTTAATCGAGATACTGGTGAAATTTTCAGGCATTTCACAGATATGCTCCTGGTGTTTTAGCCTGGTGAGGTGTTTATCTATTTAGAAAGCTTTTCTGAGCACTATGTGCTTTCCTCCGGGTGTGAGAAAATCGGTTCATCCTTTTAATGAGAATGTTACCTCCAGGGAAAAAGTAATCCAGAAGGAATAATACATTCCTCAGGGCAGCATCCTACACAGGGACACGCTTTTCTCTAGGGCTCACTGCATGTATATTTCAGTGGGAGAATTTTAATATTTTAAAATATCATTGCATTTAGTCATAAGGCACCATGACTATAGGATACAGTATTTTTTTGAATATATATTGATATATTTTTCTAAGGTTTTTTATACATCAATTATAATTTAGGAAATGTTATATATTCTTAAAAATTTACATCTTCATATTTGAAGTACAATAAAATAATTATTAATATGTACTTTACATATTTTGTTAAACTTAGAGACAGAGAACAAGAGGCTTAAAGGAAATGGCTTTAGAATTGCACTTATGGACCCCAAATAGCACAATTTTAGAAGTCTTTAAGCTGTTTCAATACCAAAATATAAACTCTTTCTCTCCAAACAAACTTACCTCATTTTAACCTTGAACATTTGGATGATAAAATATTTACTTCTTGCGGTCACTTAGAATATTTTGGAGAGTTCATGAGTTGAGAATGTGAAGCTGTTTGACTTTATAGCCATGTGTTTTAATACTTCATCATCATATGTAACATTAATATATTTCAAAATTCCCTTCAGTCACTACTTTTGCCCATTAAAGAATATTGGAATACAGCTACATAACTCTATGGATTTTAAATACTTAGCTATTTTTTCTTTTACAAACATTTATAATTTTCTTTCCAAATTAAGAACCAATTAGATATTAAGTATATAATACTAAAACATTGATATGTTAATATTGTGCTTTTGTTTGTAAAAGACTCACTCTCATAGCCAACAACTATAGTAAATAAATATTTGATTCATAAGATATAGCAACTATCAAAATATTTCAATGGAAATCTGATGGTAAATAAGAAAAATGCACTTCATTTTAAGAATACTAGCCTAATGTGGAATAATGAGGAATAACACTGAAAAAAGCACCTTTTTAAAATATCTAACATAATCAAGGTGAAAGTTAGATTTTTTAGGGGGGAAAGATCTTTTCCTCCTGCTATTTTCTCTTATTTCTTACTACCAAATTAGTTTCCTGTTATCAATATTCATTAACAATTGCTTAATTTGAACTGCTATTTATGATTTAAAGATGATATCACTATTTGTTACTTAAAATAAAAATAATTGGTTGACTTATTCATAAATAAATTTGATGTGGCTATTTGTGCATTCAAATAATGTTTAAACTAGACTAATTAAGATCAGTTGTTTTTAAAATGAATTTCATTAAAACCTATTATACATCTTGGATATTAAAGCCATTTTATCATATGCTAGAACATATTAAATACTTTTAAAGAGAAAAAATTAATGGATATTCAATAATTTGAATCTCTTTTTAAACATTTGAACTGTGATTCTATAAACATTACTGAGATACAGATTTCTGTTTACCTATTGAATGTGGGTATTCATATGCATGACATAAATACTCTCTTAATTGTCTGAATTACACTTTTGTTTGTTGAACTAGAAAAAAAATGACATAACATCTAGACAACTAAGTAAGAAAATTTAAGGTCTTCGTATTGATAAAATGTATCATAATATATCATATATTATGCACATTTTGTAAATAACTTGAAAAGATACAATCATATGTATTGGCAGAAATTAAATACCTGTATTAAACACTGTAGATATTTTATTCAAATTTTATAAGGTTAAATTTCTATTTGCAAATACTTTAAAAATAAAATTACATTAAAAGTTAGTGTATTAAATGTGGTATGAATAATACTAAAAGCAACATTACTTACAATGCCAGAGAATGAAGATAAACATTGTTTAATTATTCAAAAATAGTTGGAAAAAATATGTTTATGTGGGAAATTAGGCAAATAACCGAAGTCTGATCTCTAGGTATTTTGCATGGTGATTCAATTAGTAGTATGTATTTTCACATACTTTTTGTATTCATTTATTTTAATTAATTCCAATGTCTAACATACATGCTAAAGATAACCCCTTTAAAAATGTTATTTCAAAATCGCAAAAAAAAGATATTAAACAATTATTTATGCATACTCCGCATCATAGCTATGACAAGCCTATAAATATCACAATGGGAGGAGCAATGTTTGATTTAATTTTGCTCCCAACTTATTTTACTTACTACTCATAAAGATGCCTTTCTATTTGAAAATTATTATGTGAAACAGGAAATTTCCCATGCAGTTGGAATGGGGGCTACAATGAAACAAAAGAAAATAAGAATGTCATTACGATAAAATGAAGAAAATTTTTAGAAAATAAACCTTAAATTAGTTTTTAAAAGTTCTGAATTTAGTATCTATCAGATAGTAAATAAATGCATACATAAATATGATAATCACATAAGAATTTTGGATAAATAATTCTAAACTAACTCTTAATCCCACTACATCATAATCTGTTGTAACATTGCTATTAGATTCATATTCAAGATGTTAGAGATATTGGATTGCATTCTACTTAATGTGTTTTTCTTCAAAAGAATCATGTTGCTGTAGCTGCTGCTATGTTTTCCCCTTAGAATCAATTCTGTAATTGAAATCCTATGTAGGTGTATCATCTGGACCTCTTGTTGCACTGGATCTATTGGTACTATGAAGAAAGTCTCCATAAAATAAATAAATGTCGTTTCTTATACCAAATACTTATTCAGTCATGAACTCTAAATATATCTATATTCTTATAATTGGGTAGCACCACAGTTTTAGCACTGGAATGGCACTATGTATTAACTAAAATTTGGGGTTTGGGGTCTCATGTTTTCCTCTTTAATTTTTCAATTTCCCAGTGGATATAGAAACTTGATGCAAAAGTTCCTATGTAATGAATTATTCACATGAACCAGGTTCGTGCTTTTACGTCATTATTAGACTACATTTCATGGTATGTTATTATGGTTTCTATTGTTTAAATTGAATGTGATTCGTGGATCTTTAAAATATTTATCCCTGTGTCACAATTACCCTATTTCTTTCATACACGGTACATAAAGTAATATTTTTTGTCTGATAATTTTTTGTAATGCAATGAGCCAGCTAGAGTTGGTAACTATATCAAACAGTGCAAGGATATGGCATCTGTCCATATAGGGAAATCAAAGGTATTTTAAAGTGATTATTGATCTTTTTACATGTTGACAGTATTCAATTCAGTGAAATGCCATATCCTTGATTATTTTTTCATAGTTGATTTATCAATCTATTACTTTGAGTTTTGAAAATATTTTATTGTTCTAGTTGTTCATAACTCTAGGAATTCTCTCAGTCTGCTTGGACTTAACCTGGGGAAACTGTGAAGTAGATAAATTATACTTCCTTTCAGACATGTTCTCTGTTTTTGGCTTTCCTTTTAACCTGCAGTTCACCAAAAAGTTACAATCATGTCGCTTCCAATTTACTCTTTCTAAAGTGTTAGTTTGTTCATGGCTTTGTGCTTCATGAGACTGATATGATGAAGGTGCCTTAAAATCAGGATTTCAAGGCTATTAAACATACCTCTACCTACAGAACCCCAAGTTCTGTGACAACAGTGATAGTAGGAGATGTGGGACAGGAAACTAAACTCAGCACCAAAGATAGAAACTATGCAGATTAGCCCACTCCTCTTATGGGGGCCAAGCCTGTCAATCATGCAGAAAATGTAGCCACCTCAGAGTAACTAAACTGCCTTTTTGTGGTTTATATTTTCCATATTGGGTTAAAAAAACCAGAAAAGAAATTCAGTGTGTGTTACAGATGAGACTTAATCAAAAAAATATATTTTAATCGTCAAATCTATTTCTAACTATTACATGTCAATGCCTTTTAAGAAAACTTTGTTTTAAACTGCATTTGCCACAGTTTTCATAAGGGATATAAATGGAAAAGATGGAGTGCATTTACAAAAGTTATTAGTTTTTCCATAGATGCAACTAAATTTATTCTGATGTTAGTCTACAGTTTTAAAAATTGTCAAAGAAAATATACATAGTTTTTTCTGAATTAACTGGCTGATACAACAATTATGTATATTTACTTAATAAATTACAAAGGGCTGAAATTATGGCTTGGTACTATACTATTGAGTTATAGTTTATTTACTACTACAATGAGATCTTTTATTTCTACCTCCACAAATAATGCAATTTCATGAATAAGTAATTCTTTCCTTTAAAACTTTCATTTTAATTCTAATTTAAATAGCTTCTTAAATAAAAACATAACTCTTCAATAGTAATATGATTCTGTAATTTGAAATTTCCTGAATAAAACAGAAAGATACTGTGCTTACCCTTTTTAAGTGTAATCTAGACTACAAGAATGCTTTTAGTCTTACAATTGGAATTATTAAAAAGAAAACTCAAACACAGGGCATTAAATAGCTTTCATATAAGGTAATCTAACAAGTATGATAAAATAATTAAGTACTCATATTTTCAATATTTCAAGATCATTAGCATCTTTAACTTAAGCAATTTTAAACTGGTGTCATAAACTTACCTTTTGTGACTTCAAACATAGGAGAACTGAAGAAGCAAATAATCTTTTCTTTTAGCATGTTATGATATGTGTGTACATGTTTGTGTTGTGAGAGTTTTACAGGAGGGGGTTGCTTGTTTCATTAGTTTTTGTTTCTTTTTTTACATTTTGCAAGCCATCATGAATATTTTTATCATAAGCTTCACACACAAGAGCCTGCTGAAGATTTGAAGGAAGGGGCAGCACAATCTTCACAATCCTTGTGTCCCATCACTCACCAGCAGAAAATGATGCCAAGAAGACTTGTGGGCTATACTCTCCATTGGTCATAGTCTCAAGACAGGGTGGGGCTTACTAATGTGCGGTGGCTACACCTTGTTAACTGCATAGATGTTTGTTATCTGATTACAGGAATGGTAAACAGGATGTTAGCAATAGTCACTCATCTTCAAATTTCACTGTCAAACATATCAATATTTCAAAAGATAGTTTTGATCCAGGAAACTGTTAATAAGATTTTGAGTAAATGTAACCAATGCACATCTGGCTTAAACAGAAATTTTTTGTAATCTTTCCATTTTTATCCTTTTTACAAAAAGTGTAAAACTGGTTGCACGTAACTGAGATGAAACAAAAGAGCAAAGCCATGTGAAATGTTGACCTCTTACTGTGAATTAGTCTCCCTTTTCTCTTTGTTTTGCCTTGTTTCTTATATATTTAGTGTGTCACAGCAGGATTATTTTTGACAATTTTTCTTGGAATGATTATTTATTTGCATACTTCTCATTTTCTCTGTTACTTACCTAAAAAATGTTTGAATTATTGAAGTATCACAATATTCCTTATTATACTGAATTCCAGATCATTTGTTTTACTTTATACCAATTACATTATTGTGGATAATGATTGTCTACAAAATATAGCTCTTTTTTTTCCTGTTTTGCATTCCAGTGCCCTACTTGCTATGTACTATTTTAGTTTTCCTTTTCCTTGATATTTTGCTTAATGTAGAGTTCATTTTTATCACAAGATTTACGTGACGTTCTGAAAGTACTTGGTAAGTTAAAAAATGGAAAAGTCATTTTTTGGAACCACAAATTTGTTTTAAAAAATTATACTCTCTTTTATTTGTGTCTCTGTGTGTGTGTGTGTGTGTGTGTGTGTGTGTGTGTGAAAAACTAAATCTTGAAGATTGAGGAAGTTTATTCTTCATTTAATTTTGTTGCTTTGAGTACTCCTGAAGCCTGAAAAAAATACTTAGGAAAATAATATGAAAGATATCGTGTACAAGTGAAAGCTGCAATATATATTATGCAAGAATAATATATATTGTGTGTGTTTTCCCTGGGTCCTTTTCTGCTATTTTATTCCCCTAACCTCCTAAATTTTGTTAAGTCTGAATTACAAGTGGCTATCCATTTGGATAAGTGATTTTTAAAACTATACTGAACTGTGGACCACTTAAGATTATTCACCTGGACAATTTGAATAACCTGAGTCACTCAAAGATCTTACTTTGGAATAGCCACCTAAGAGGAGTCATCAGTGTTCAGTGTTTCTTGCCCCAAGCGTTTTCCCTGCTGCTGCATTTGAAATCTCCTCCCCTCACTCTCCATTCTCAAGAATGCTGTCTAGGATTCTTCTCTCACCTCTTACACAGTCACAGACTACTTGGGCTGCTGCAAGGTGGAGCCACTGGTGGTAAAGTGGAGTTAGAAAAACAGGAGAGTAAAGGCAAAGAGCTGGAGAAGGGAGCTCCTTCTGTCACTGTTTTCAGCAGCCCCAGGACAGTTCATGCCAGGAACTTCGCAGTGCCCGCTGCATTTCTCCACTCACACTTCCCAGAAAGTGCCCTGAGTGTGAGTGCAAACCTCTGGACCTATTTCTGTGATGATATTTCTTTGATATTTCCTTCTGACATGTAGATGGTTTTCCTTTGTCTGTCTGTTTGTTTGTTTGTAGCCCATGCATTAGGAACATGTTTTGTATGCATGAGTGTGTGTGTTTTGTTTGTTTTCACTACTCCCCGTCTATGTACAAAAAGAGACTGGCAGGTGAAGAAGAAAAGTTAACTATTTAACCCTATCTCTCTTTTCTTAACACTACCAACAGTAGTGGATAGCTAAGCAGATAGGCAGAGAAACAGATAAATGGACCGTGCATTTGTTTTGGGTAGGGGAGACACTGTGTGCTTGTTGCTCTATTCTATTATTTGATGGATTAGGGAGGAAAGAAATCCTGATTAGAAGTAAGGAGTTGTGGCAGGCGGAAGCATTAGTAAAAAGAAAAAATTGGGGTGAATATTAGTTGGCCTAAGATATGTTGTCTTCAGGCACCTCATTTTATTCTCTGCTCCCTGGAGCTGCTGGTCTAACCCTAGTCCCTGAGCTGAGCGGTGATCTCCAGGACTTTGATCTCCTTTCCTCAGTGGCATTCAGTCTTACCTACCTTGAATTCCTTCTGCAGGCCTTGAAAGGCATAATAACTTTCTTAGAATTGGTAAAGACCCCTGTGCCTTTACATTTGGAGAAGGCAGAGGTTAATAATCTGTCATTTGATTGGAAATATGTGCCTGGTAACTTAGATCTTTTAATTATTTTTAATATTGTCATATATGGTTCTCTGTAATATCTACACAGGGTAATAAATACTTAAGGGGCATTATTGATTAGATCATTTTGTTGACAATTATAAAAGTATGTTTTTATTGTTTGATTTATATGAGAAAAAATCAAAAAGGGACTATGGATGATAATGTTTTAAAATAACCCAATTTGTAAATTCATTTTTGTGTATTTCTTAACCAAGTCACAAGTTTTTATTTAATCCAAATTTATTTGTTAGTGACAGAAATGTATATGTGCATGTAGAATTAAAATTGATAATACTTTTCATTTGAAATGCTGAGGTTTTGGAAAAAAATCATTGGTGACCCAGTAAAGTAAGTGATATATTTAAGAATGTACATCCTTGAAGATACTCTGTCATTGTAAAAGGGCATGGCCACAGCATTTTATGCAGTTATATGTAGATTCCAATAGAGCGATTTGGACACTTGCAATAGGTATCTTTACTTTTTTTTAAAGCACACTATGAACAACTTGTGTGAATTCTTTTTCTGTTCAGACTAATACATTTAAATCTAAAGAATACTATGTCTCTGAGAATGGCTTTTTAAAATATTGACTTCATTTTAAAATGAAGGCTAGATTATTAAGCATTCATTGCAACAAGCCTCTACCTCATCAGTTCTTAAGAAACCGCAGTGGCCTCGGACAGTTCTAGTTAGGGAACATTAACTTCATTTGGACTTCTTACTATCTAATGACAGTCAAGTCACGAAAAAGGCAACTCGCCTTAATAACTAAGCTGGCTTGTGAATGGCTTTCTAAATAATTATTTAATAATACCATGAAATTATATTATTTCAATCATGTCAATGAGTCAGAGAATTTCTATATGAACATTTTTCAGCCTGATTTGGAGCAGAATATTTATTCCTGTGAGATGACAGCAGCAGACAGATTTTACTGACAAGAACGAATAGCTGCATTTGTGAAAAATCACTGTGTGAAGACCACAAGGCAAGGAGAATAAGTGGCAGATAGTGAAATGCCTTCTGAGAATGAGAAGACAGCCACCAAACAGCAGTAAACCACGTAAAGCAATATACCATATGTGTGACAAGTCAGGTGACTGTCATTCTGACCACTTTCAGAAGAAGCTGCAAGATAATGCAACTCTAAGGTATGTTATATTTAACGTTTAACATTTTCTCTTATTGCTAAAGTATGCAGGTCTGCATATTCAGCTGGGAGGTGAGGTCAGTAAAGTAACCAGGCGCATTACATTTGTGACTTCTTGACAGCTGACAGTAGTCCTTGTTGGAAACTGGCCAGGTTTGATTGACCTTTAATATAGTGGCCAGATTTTATATTCTTTTTTTTTTAAATAAGCAAATGAATGAACAAGTCTTGTCTTATTAGGTTAATACTCATTCATGGACAATCAAGGAAACTCTTCACAGAAAATGCTTATTTTAAAATGCTGAAATAGAACTAGTCATCACTCTAAATACACTAGCTATCTGCACAGAGAAACAGAAAAATAGATCATTTCAATATACCAGGATATAAATTTATAACTTCTTATCATCACTTTAATTTGGAAATTTGGCCAAAAGATTTACTTTTAAAGTATTAATCAAACTGAAGATTGGTCACTTTGAGTTATTTTTATTTTAATGATTTTGTTAATCGTATTTATATCAGCACATTTTGCTGAAACCGTACTAAGTACCTATGTTTCTGAATTTGCTTCCCATCCCCTACTTGAATTCATCTTTGCTAACATTTCACTAGCTTGATTGGTTCTACTACTGAAATCATTAAAGAAAACACTGTATTTATTTATCTGAATCCATTACTTAAGAATCATGGTTCTTGTGCACATTTTAATTTTCTTTCTTTTACATATAAAGAATTCAGTTGATTTGGAATGTGGTATGTTTGGGTACTCAAAAGTGATTACTGAAAACAGAAGTAATCATAGAAATTGTGACCTGGACTTCATGCTAAGTTAACTACTATCTGGGAATCAACTAATGATCTAAGTGAAAGAAATTAGTTTCTGGGAGACACTACAATGAAAGTGTTCATTCTTCTCTTTCTCTTGGTTTCTCTTTCACCCAGTAAGTGACTGAAAATAATTAGTTAATTTCAGTTACAGAAACAGTTTGAAACCAGATAAGACTATAATTGATGTATCAGGTTTTAAAAAAATGATTTACTAACATTTTACTGTAGCTAAACTATTCAGACTAAAGATATTCTATGTTCTTTGGAATGTTTTGTTTGTAATTTCAGATATGTCTCTGACTCAAGCTACATACCTATAGCAGAGACTTTTTTTTTTAACAAAATTTACCAAAAAGTATTAGGTTAGTCAAATACATATGCTTATATATTCAATTCAATGAATGCTAAGATATTAGAAAATTGTCAATTCCCTCCAAACCTGAGAAAAATTTCAAGTTTCAGTTTTGTAAGTTTGTGTAGATTCAGCCCGAACCTCTCAGAATTTATAATGGTTAAAATTCAAGTAATCATGAGAATTTTATTTATTAATAGAAGGTAAGCAGTTCAAAACGTATTAACACATTTGACAGAATTTTAGAATTGTCCTTTATGTGTTTGGAATTAAAAGGAGTAATGAGTTTCATATATAAGATAATTAATACTGCAATTTTGACCAAATCCTTAAATTAAAATAAACAGGTTTTTTGAGAATTATGAGTTACCAGGAACTGTGCTGAACTATTTATCTTTTTTGATAGTTTATATCCAAATTTGCATATGTTTACAGCAAATGCAGACTACAACATTCTTGAAGATACAATTAGAACACTTTACTATCTTTTGCCAGAAAAATGTTCACTCTTTTAACTCTCCCTGAGAATACTACACATTAATGCACTTGTTGGCATGAAAATCAGTAAAGTAGCATAAAGTGATATTGCATAAAGTTGAATTTTTATATTTATTAACATTCGTCTATACTCAAAAGTCTTATTTCCTTCAAGTTTGGACAATTTCTTTTTATGAGGTAAAGGAAAATGTGTCATAAACTTAATTTCCACATATAAATTGCAGGATTGTTGGTCCCTGAAAAATAAGATTCTTTTAATAGGAAATTAACCTATAGTAATAAAGTCTTAAAGCTTTCACTGCAACTAATTTTTGGAAAATCAGCAATGAGAAAAATGATTACTGTACAGCAGTAATAAGATATAGTGTATAGGTTTAGTCAACATATAATGTGGTATGATATAGTTTACCAATTTTTCATAGATTAATATAATATATCCCTTCATAGGAAGGGGAAACCAGAAGCAGCATCTAGAGGTTTTTTTTTTACAATTATCTGCATTCCAAATTTTATGTAGATTTGTACTTGGAATCTTCAGGTTTATTTTAATACCAGCAGTCTTTATGAACCCTGAAAATAAACGTTGATATCAAGATTAAAGGGCGAGCCCCTCTGCCTCCAAATTATTGTTCTTATCCTATGAATGCTAAAACCTAAAAATATGTAGAAAAGTAGATATATGAAAATATAACTGTGAAATCTCTTATAAAAATGGAAATAGGGTCTGTAAGAAAACAATGGGGAAAATGCATTACACTGGGGGTTGGAAAAAGTATCATGAAAGATGTGGTATCCTCAAATGCTTCAAAAATAAGATTTTGACAGGGAAAAGTGGGAAATCCTGATGTGTAGCAGCGGCCAAGGCATGGAAACCATAAATCACAGGGACACACCTGAGAGTAGGAAGCAGTCCTATTTAAATCTTAATACTAGTGTTAGCTCAGTGGTTAATTTGCAAAGCATTCTGGAGAATCAAATTATTTTTCAAAAATGAAGAACCTCAAAGCAGCATCAGGGAATTTCCAGAAAATTCAGACCAATTAAAAAATGTTGAGCAAGTTTCTGACATAAATAAAATTTTCTTTTAGAAAAATAACTGTTGCAGAAGAGGGCAGATTGGCTAAAAAAGGAGAAACACTGAAGAAAGGAACACTGCTTGGGTAGGCATTTCAGTAACACAACTGAAATAGAGAAAAAGAAAGACAGCGGAAAAGGAAATGAGGAAACATTTAACAAAGACAGTATATAGAAAGAATTGTCAGCTTTGGGCTATAGAGTGCATTTACTAGAACTTATAATCAAAGAACAGAGCTTTTTGTTTGCTTGCTTTTTCTTTGTCTCTCTTATATCCCTAGCACTCAGATAAGAATCTGGAACAAAGGAGTAGGCAACCAGGAAACATTTTTTTTTCATGCTAAGTTATTTCATTTTTTGCTGACAAATTTTGCAACAGAGAAACATGAATTTGATAATAAACCCAAGTAGAATAAAAGTTGTTTATCTGCATTACATTCAATGTTGATAACCTTAAAATATGTCTGTTTTAATTAAAGCAACAAACTTAAACTAGCTTTTATTTACTAAAGATTATCCCAAGTCAAGTGAACTTGAAAAGTATTTGAGTTAGTTTCTGTTATATTTCTGAGAACATTTTTGGGGGGCGGGGTTAATTTTTATTGGAGTGTAGTTGATTTATAATGTTGTGTTAGTTTCAGGTGCACAACAAAGTGAATCTGTATAATATACATATATCCACTCTTTTTTTTTTAGATTCGTTTCCCATATAGGCCATTACAGAGTACTGAGTAGAGTTCCCTGTGCTATACAGCAGGTTCTTATTAGTTATCTATTTTGTATATAATAGTGCATATATGTCAATCCCAATCTCCCAATTTATCCTTCCACCCCCTTATCCCCTGGTAACCATAAGTTTGTTTTCTACCTCTGTGACTCTACTTCTGTTTTGTAAATAAGTTCATTTGTACCCTTTTTTTTTCCAGACTCCACACATAAGGATATCATATAATATTTGTCTTTCTGTGTCTGACTTATTTAACTCAATATGACAACTCTAGGTCCATCCATGTTGTTGCTGCAAATGGCATTATATTTTTCCTTTTTATGACTGAGTAATATTCCATTGTATATATGTACCACATCTTCCTTATCCATTCATCTGTCAATGGACATTTAGGTTGCTTCCATGTCCTGGCTATTGAAAATAGAGCTGCAATGAACACTGGGGTGCATGTTTCTTTTTGAATTATGGTTTTCTCTGGGTATACGGTCAGGAGTGGGATTTCTGGGTCATATGGAAGTTCTATTTTTAGTTTTTTAAGGAACCTCCATACTGTTCTCCATAGTAGCTGTATTAATTTACATTCCCACCAACAGTGCAAGAGGGTTCCCTTTTCTCCACACCCTCTCCAGCATTTATTGTTTGTAGAGTTTTGATGATGGCCATTCTGACTGGTGTGAGGTGATACCTCATTGTAGTTTCGATTTGCATTTCTCTAATAATTAGTGATGTTGAGCATCTTTTCATGTGCTTTTTCACCATCTGTATGTCTTTTTTTGGAAAAATGTCTATTTAGATCTTCTGCCCATTTTTTTTCAGGTTATTTAATTTAATTTTATTTTTTTAACATTTTTATTGGAGTATAATTGCTTTACAGTGGTGTGTTAGTTTCTGCTTTATAACAAAGTGAATCAGCTATACATATACATATATCCCCATATCTCCTCCCTCTTGCATCTCCCTCCCACCCTCCCTATCCCACCCTTCTAGGTGGTCACAAAACACCGAGGTGATCTCCCTGTGCTATGTGGCTGCTTCCCACTAGCTATCTGTTTTACATTTGGTAGTGTATGTACGTCCATGCCAGTCTCTCACTTCATCCCAGCTTAGCCTTCCACCTCCCTGTGTCTTCAAGTCCATTCTCTACATCTGCATCTTTATTCCTTTCCTGTCCCTAGGTTCTTCAGAACCATTTTTTTTTTAAGATTCCATATAGGTGTGTTAGCATATGGTATTTATTTTTCTCTTTCTGACTTATTTCACTCTGTATGACAGTCTCTAGATCCATCCACCTCACTACAAATAACTCAATTTTGTTTCTTTTTATGGCTGAGTAATATTCCATTGTATATATGTGCCGCGTCTTCTTTATCCATTCATCTGTCAATGGACACTTAGGTTGCTTCCATGTCCTGGCTATTGTAAATAGAGCTGCAATGAACATTGTGGTACATGACTCTTTTTGAATTATGGTTTTCTCAAGGTATATGCCCAGTAGTGGGATTGCTGGGTCATATGGTAGTTCTATTTGTAGTTTTTAAGGAACCTCCATACTGTTCTCCATAGTGGCTGTATCAATTTACATTCCCACCACCAGTGCAAGAGAGTTCTCTTTTCTCCACACCCTCTCCAGCATTTATTGTTTGTAGATTTTTTGATGATGGTCATTGTGACCGGTGTGAGGTGATACCTCATTGTAATTTTGATTTACATTTCTCTAATGATTAGAGATGTCGAGCATCCTTTCATGCGTTTGTTGGCAATCTGTATATCTTCTTTGGAGAAATGTCCATTTAGGTCTTTTGCCCATTTTTTGATTGGCCTGCTTGTTTTTTGATATTGAGCTGCTTGAGCTGTTTGTATATTTTGGAGATCAATCCTTTGTCGCTTGCTTCATTTGAAAATATTTTCTTCCATTCTAAGGGTTGTCTTTTTGTTTTGTTTATGGTGTCCTTTGCTGTGCAAAAGCTTTTAAGTTTAATTAGATCCCATTTGTTTATTTTTGTTTTTATTTTCATTACTCTAGGAGGTGGATCCAAAATGATCTTGCAGCAAAATCAGAAAACATTTTTGAATTAATAGATATAATGGGTGAAGGAGAAAGACCAGTCAAATATAAATGAAAATGGATGACAATTTTTGACATAAGGGATTGAGGTGTTGTTAGGTTTTTTTAATTTATTTTGTTTATTTATTTTTGGCTGCGTTGGGTCTTTGCTGTGGGAAGTGGGGGCTACTCTTCATTTCACCGCTCAGGCTTCTCATTGAGGTGGCTTGTTGCAGAGCACGGGCTCTAGGCGCACAGGTTTCAGTAGTTGTGGCACACGGGCTCAGTAGCTGTGGCTCTTGGGCTCTAGAGCACAGGCTCCGTAGTTGTGGTGCATGGGCTTTGTTGCTCCGCGGCATGTGGGATATTCCCGGACCGGGGCTCGCACCCATGTCCCCTGCATTGGCAGGCAGATTCTTAACCACTGCACCACCAGCGAAGCTCGGGAGGGAGGTGTTTTTAAAATATATTTTTCTGATTACAAATTTTGACGTCAGTAATAGTCCTCTCATTACTTCTATTTGCTGATTAGTTTTTGAAACTTCCTTTGAATCTTTCTGAGTGCGCATAACTCTACCACAGATAGAGAATGAAGAGTGGTAAATATTTTTATGTGTTATTTCTGTAGTTTTTACCTAATTAACTATGAACCGAAATATTTCATTTTTGTGAATTGCTGATCAGCACAGTGGATTTTAAGAATACCTCTTGGATATGCTCATAGGCTTAACCACTGGTAAAGATACATAACTGAATCTGCATGTGTTTTCCTGTGAGGGAGTAAAGCAGAATGAAAATAAGTATTTTCCAATAAATGGAAAATACACTAAATATGTTCAATATAAGGCCCACTTTGATAAATCACTCTTGCTTTTGTGTGTGCGTGTATGGTGGCCTTATAAAAATGTATATTTCATTTTCTTATTCACAGTAATAAACTTAATTACTTGAGTCTTCTGGTCTGCCAGTTGTATTAACCAGAGCAGGATTCTCATTTTTCATATGGGAGAAATGGTTTCTAAATTTCTCTAAGGCTGTCAAACATGTTAACATACAACCTTGAGTTAGCAAGATTCCTCCTGTGTTCTTTTGAGACTTAGAGGTTTAATGATTTCATTCCACAGAAGAGTTTAGGTAACATAATCCATATTTTTTAGTATTGTAATAGACTTCCTGCATCAAATTTTCAAAAACTAATTTCCCAGAGCATATTTTATAGTCTAAGTTGGATGAGTTCTTACTTCAGCTGCTCTTTTTCCTGAAAAGGAAATGGACATAGGGCAGCATAATTTTTTCTTGGTGCTGGAGGTGAGATTTTTCTTGCAGTGTGCTCTTTCTCATTCCTATTACCCCTGAAGTGCTCCTTAATCTCTTGTGCAACATGTGTGCTACAAATAAAATGACAGTAGGATCAGGATTCAGCACCTGAAAATGAAGCTATCTGGGCAAGGACCTTATGATTTCTTGTAGGAGATATTGCTATAATAGCTGTGCTCTGGCCAGCTGGCCCCATTTGAACTCTGCTCGTGGAGTAGAGCCACATATGCAAATTTCCTTTCTAAGTGCATGTATAAATGTGCCCCTAGGCACTCATCCTGAGAGAGGAAGCAGAATTAAAAATGGAATATAAATTTTCCCAGGCTTCTATCTGAGCCTCAAACTGAGGCAGAAAAGACAGCAAACTCTGGGATGATCAGAAATGTTTAGATTCTGAATTTCTGAAACATCTACCTAAAAGCTGAAGCACAAGGTGTGTGTTGTCATAGTTTCTTGGGAAAGAAAATAATTAGGAGGTGAAAGGTTTTCACTTTCGATTGAAGAAATTTGTGACTTGGTACATACACTGGACAGGATTTGGAAATCCAGGAGAGACATTTGTTTAACCAGACACTTCAAACTCAAGGTCATCAAGTCTGCCTTGTTCCTTGGCTGTCATCCCAGTGTTTCATCATCTTCCCCTCCCTTTTCTTCTGTGTCTTTTTACACTTTCTACTGGATTTCTACTTTCAGTCTTTAAACATGCTTACATCCCATTTACATGCATTTTTTTAAAAGCTTTATTTGATCTAATGATTTCTCTAGCTATTGTGTCTCTCCTCTCTCTTCTTTTAACTAAACCTTATTTTTAAACCATGATCTGCCATTCACTTCTTAACTATTGTCAACCCATGTCAGTTGGATGTATGATTCTACAATCATTTTGACAATGCCTCCGATGATATCACTAGTATCTTTTTAACCCAGAAAAATGGCTTTTGTCTAGTGGGCTTCCTTGCTGCATTTGACTCAGTTAATTGCTCCCATATTTCATGATCATGTGACGTT
The DNA here is from genome assembly GCF_964270905.1 of Leucopleurus acutus. Taxonomy (NCBI): domain Eukaryota; kingdom Metazoa; phylum Chordata; class Mammalia; order Artiodactyla; family Delphinidae; genus Leucopleurus; species Leucopleurus acutus. The sequence continues at coordinate 58,322,905 of NC_139160.1, forward strand.
AGCTTCCAGCTCCCTCTTATGATCCACCTTGCATCTGTGATCATTTCTTCTATCTTCATATTGAGGGTCATGTGTCCCTCTTCCCTTAATACTGGTGTTTCCCAGATGTCTAACTGTATTTTCCTAATCTTTCTTTTCTTTCCAGTTCTAAGGCTTTTGAGTCATCTAGGGAACTTATTAAAACTTCAAATGCTTTGGAGACCCCCTTACCCCACCTCTGTCTTTCTGGTTCATGGGATCTGCAGCTCCTGCCAAGTGAAAGAGAAACCTACATACCCACTCTGGTGTATATAGACCACTCCTGCTGAAAATGTACAAGGAGGCAGGTGAAGTAGAATTAACCCATACTCCATTATTTCATTTACCTTTCTCTTTCCTCAGATGCTGCCATTTTACCTTTGAATATTTCTCAAATCATTCTCTTTTATCCCTGATAATACTGTTCAAGTTTAGGCCATAAATTGGTTTTTTGAATTGTGGTAAAATATGCATAAAATATACATAACTTCGTACATAATGGTAACCATGGTTACCATTTAACCACTTTGAAGTATATAGTTCACTGACATTAAGTACGGTCACATTGTTATGCAGCCATCACCACCATCCACCTCCAGAACATTTTTTATCTTCCCAAACATAAGTTCTCTATGCATTAAACTATAACTCTCTATTCCCCCTTTCCCACAGCCCCTGAAAACCACAATTCTACTTTCTGTCTGTATAACTTTGACTACTCTGAGTACCTCATCGAAGTGGAATCATATGGGAGTTGACCTTTTGTGAGTTGTTTACTTCACTTAGCATAAAGTCTTCAAGGTTTATCCATGCGGTAGCATGTTTCAGAATTTCCCTCCTTTTTAAGGCTAAATAACCACCCATTATATGTAAATATACAGGGATATACATAGATATATAGATATAGATATGTCACATTTTGTTTATCCATTCATCTATCAGTGGACACTTGGTTTGCTTCCATCTTTTGGCCAAGGTGAGTAATGTGCTGCTGTGAACATAGATGCACAAATATATGTTTCAGTCCCTGCTTTCAAATATTTTGGGAACTTACCCAGAGATGCTTACCCAGATTGCTGGATCATATGGTAATTCTATCTGTAATTTTTTAAGGAAATGCCATACTATTTTACATATCAGCTATACCATTTTACATTCCCACCAGCAATGCACAAGGTTCTAATTTCCACATTCTCACCAACATTTGTCACTGTTTTCACTTTTGATAGTAGAGGCAGTCTCAATGGGTATAAAGTGGTATATCACTGTAGTTTTGATTTGTGATTCCCTATTGATTACTGAATTTGAACATATTTTCATATGCTCATTGGTTATGTGTATACTTTCTTTGTAGAAATGACTATCAAGTCCTCTGCTCATTTTTTAATTGTTTTTATTTTATTGTTGAGTTGTAGATGTTCCTCATATATTCTGGATATGAATCTCTTAGTAGATATACGTTTTGCAAATATTTTCTCCCATTCCATGGGTTTTCTTTTTACCCTGTTGATAGTGTCCTCTGATGCACAAAATTTTTAAACTTTGATAGAGTTCAGTTTACCTATTTTCTTCTTTTGTTGCCTGTGCTTTCGGTGTCATAGCCAAGAAATAATCACTACATCCAATGTCATGAAGCTTTTCTCTTGTGTTCTCTTCTAAGAGTTTTATAGTTTTAGCACTTACCTTTAAGTCTCTGATCTATTTTGAGTTATTTTTTTGTATATGGCATAAGGTAAGGTCCAACTTCAGTTGTTTTTTGACATTTTGTTATAAATATATATAATATAATATTATATATAGTATACTATATTATATATACTAAATATAATACAGTATATATTGTCTACCTCCATTCATTCATCCACTTTTTTATCAGAGTAATTTGTAAAAATTGTAAATCTGCTCATGCCATTCCCACGATTAAAAACTCTCTGATGTATCTCCTTTTCCTATAGGAAGAAGGCTAAGGTCCTTAAGATGGTAAATAAGATTTTCACTATTAAGGCCCTTGTCTCACTCACCCACACACTCTCACGCAGCATTAACACATGATATGTAATTTATTATCTCTCTGCATTTGGTAACACTGCCCCTTTCCCTAGAATGCCATCTCTGTCTTCTAGTTCATACCTTAGGCAGAAAGTCCTTCCTTATAACTCACCACTCTCTAAGCACCATACTCAGATAGGGCCCATTTCATGTGCACCATTAAATCTGATGCCTATCTCTTACAACGATCTCGTCAGTTACTATATAATAAAAATATTTGTCTGTCACTTTTCCATTGCTAGACCATGAGCTTTCCTAGGGAAAGGACTATGTTTTACTCATTTTTATAGCCCCTATGTCTTAGCATCTTAGGCTTAATATTAAATTAGTGGCTAAGTGGAATCTTGAGGAGCATGTAGTTTTTGAGATGAGCTAGGGTGAAAGAGGTTAGAAAGAGGGATAATGGAGGAATTATTTGCAAGGCTGCAATTTCTTAGGAAGGGCAAAGGTTAGGAGTAAAGACAGCATTTGAGAGCAGTTCAGTGCCTGTGAGAGAGGAATCTGGATAAAGGCAAGAGAAAGGATATATATGTGGGGAGGGTCATCTGACTTTGGAGGTCAAGAACATCTAGGAAAATAAAGTATTTCTTTCTGGGCTAAATGCCAAATAGAAATATTGTTCAAAAAGAGGCATGGCGATTTCCCTATTAGGAAACAAAAATCGCTGTCAGCAGCAGTTGGTCAGCAGCAGCAGCCATAGATGTATTACCTATAAGAGAATGCAGTTATGACTATAGGGAAAAAATAAATCCTGACTCAGCCTTGAAAGTACCTGGAAAAAAATACACACTGCCATTTGGCCACTCACCACCCATTTGGGTCTGAGCCCATTCGTTATTATAACATACACAGTAAGATTGAAACATTAGGGGAAAAGGAAAATTATGATGGAGATAATTGTTTTTTTCAGGTGATTTAATCCAGTATTTATCTCAATTTACAATTATTTTGGATAAATATTCTAAACCAAGTATTCTTCTCATAAAACAATTTAAACATAATGCCTCAATTCAGATTATATTTTTTCTCATTTATTGAAATGGCAGATATTTTGTGTTGCTTTGTTTATGCTGAGGACTGAAATAATTAACTAATTTCAGATCTTTTATAGTACAATTACATTAGCTTTATTTTAATTATTTTTAGTTGTGACTTTGAAATATTTTATGTGATTATATCTGTCACAATTGTTTATTATACATGTCATCTGGTTCCAAAATGAATTACTGAAAAATAGAAAAATCATGCTATAGCCTTCACTATAAATTTGATTGGAATGATAAAATCACATAATAATATTATTGCTTTTTAGGTCAAGTATCTTATCCTCTTTCATTTATCAAATCCTATAAAAACTTCAAAAAATGCCGTTCTTCCTCAGACTACCTCCTTCGTACTGGCTGTAAACTTGAAATATTCCCAGAAAACCGTGCTAATCTCTCATTAGTCTTCTAAAAACATAGAACTATGGCACTGCTATTTCCAACATATCAATTATAATAATGTCCACAATAATATATCTGCATGTTCCTTAATTTTTCAGTGATTTCGATCTACAGTATTTACTTAATAATAAGTATTTATTTTAGCTGTAAAATCACAGTGTCATATTTTAAGGATTGCTCATGCATTCATGCCTATATCACTTTCTTCGGAGAACATTATTTGGTTCATGCAATGAATCAAGCAGTGTATTAGAAATTAGGGAAAAAATGGCAATTTGAGAGCTTAGGAAACTTGCCTAATAATACTATGAAAGATATCAGCAAAAAGCATTTTTTTCTTTTTGGTTAATAAGATGGAAAACCAATCTACTGGATGTAGAAGAACAAAGGGATAGAAGAGCACAAAAGGAACTTAGTGCAGCCGTCTTCTGAGCTACATCTTGAATAAATAGTAAATCTTAGTAGTTTGGAAATTTTTTAAAGAATTTTGTGCTTTCTATGACAATACTTCTCTCTCTCTCTCTCTCTCTCTCTCTGTTTCTTTTTAAATTTTGGAGACATCAATGATATTCCTTTGGTCTCTTTATTTCCAGACTGAAAAACCATATAATCATATAAGTGTCTTGTCATTGAATACTCAATCTCTTGAATTATTTTAATTCTTCCCTTTAAAATTCCTTTAAGTGATCCTTATTTTTAGTTTTTTCTAGAAATACATTGCTAAAACAGTTCAAATTTTAAGGTATTAATTGAAGAAACAGATGTCACCATGATGCACAGTGAAGGAGCAGAACCTCTTATGAGCTGCCTGACCTCTACAGGTAGATGGTTTTGGAAGCCCTGGGTCAGATGTAATTAAGGTTATATCTATATATCTGTGCTCACCTACCAATTTCTATGCTTGGCTATTCAACATAAATTCCATTGTGATTCTTCCCATGTGTTAGTCTGAAATTTAATAATGCAAATAATGCAAAGTTATTTATTTTTGTAGTATAGGTTTTTATCATATTTTCTATATATCAGTGTAGGACATTGAATGAAGTTATGCAAAACTAACATGCATTACATGCCAAGGTATTTTAGTTTAGTTTTACTTGCAGATGACAGGGTGGAAGAAGAGTATCATAATAATTTAAGAATGCTGTATTAGGGCTTCCCTGGTGGCGCAGTGCTTAAGAGCCCGCCTGCCGATGCAGGGGACACGGGTTCGTGCCTCGGTCCGGGAAGATCCCACACGCCGCGGAGCATCTGGGCTCGTGAGCCATGGCCGCTGAGCCTGCGTGTCCAGAGCCTGCGTGTCCAGAGCCTGAGTTCCGCAACGGGAGAGGCCGCAACGGGAGAGGCCGCAACAGTGAGAGGCCCGCATACCGCAAAAACAAAAACAAAACAAAAAAAAGAATGCTGTATTAAGCAAATTTATTTTACAGTCTTTCATATCCTACAGGTAAGTGACCTAACAGGCACTGAGCATTTCTCATATGCCAGAAAACAAAGGCAGAGGCTTTGCAAAATTATTTCATTTTATCCTTAACAAAAATCTGTAAAAGTATCTATTATCCTTATTTTGCAAAAGACGAAACTGAGGCATAGGGAAGTTAAGCAACCAGGTAATCAAGGTCACAAGGCAAACTAAGTTTGTTCGGCTGTAAACCCCATAATGATTCTACTATATCATATAACACCTAACTAGGAAGTTGACTTTTGTAATTAATATGAAATTACTAAACATACTAGACATAAGTAAGAAATACGTAGATTTAAAAAAATCTGGAATAACTCTGAAACTACAGTAAATATCATAGAATCTCACTTTTGTTCTGGAAAATCCTATTGTATCTTACAGCATCTAGTGATATAATGCACACTCTATAATATTGAAGTACAATATCAATTATAATTGGAAGATATTTTCATAGAATGCCAGTCAAATACATTTAGTGATAAGTGATACCCACATACCCTATACTTTAAGTAACACTGACTGTGATAAAATGAATAAGGTTCCCTCCAACCCCACTAAAGACATCTGCATCTTAATCCCTGGAACTTAATCCCTGAATCCTGCAAATGAATATTTTACATGGTAAAAGGGACATCAAGTTAAATGTCTGAGATGGGGGGGTTGTCCTAGATTATCGAGGTGGGACCTAAATGTAATCACAGAAGTCCTTAAAGAGGGAGGTAAGAAAAGTCCAAAGAGGAGGAAGGCAATGTAAGGAGGGAGACAGTGGTTGGAGTGGTGTAGCCAGGGAGTGCGGGCAACCTCTAGAAACTGGAAGAGGCAAGATATGGATTCTCCTGGAACCTCTAGCAGGAAATGGCCCTATCAACAGCTGGATTTAGCCCATAAAGACTCCTTTTGGACTTCTAATATCCAGAACTGTAAGACAATAAATTTGTGTTGTTTACGGCAGGCATAGGAAATGAACACATATTAGAAATATTATTTAATTTCCAATTGTTTTTTAATACTAAATATTGGATAATCTTAAGACATTAACTTGAGGTCCAACTGTTTTGTTATCATTTGTAGTACACAGGGTTGAAAATGAAATCAAACCATAAAAAATATTTACCTGGGATGTTTTATGTTTAATTTATATTACTGTCAAAGACTAATTATGCTGCTGTAAGTACCAGTCCCAAAGTTTGAAAGTAACTTAAATGCAACTATTCATTGGTATAGTTACCCAGTGCACTGAAAAATTAATTGAGATTTTTAAATATAACTTGTAGTCATAAGAAGAGATCAAAAGAGGATCCTGGGAACTACAGACCAAATGTTTGCTGGGAAAACTTCAGGAATATGTAAAACAATTGAATAGAAACATAAAAATTGGTAGAAATTCAACATGGTTTTATAAGAATAAATTGTTTTTGATAAAACAGAATTCTTTGGAAAAGTAAATTAACATGTATACATTTGGTTTCTATGATAATGCTCTTTTTTTTTTTTTTTTTTTTTTTTTTTGCGGTACACGGGCCTCTCACTGTTGTGGCCTCTCCCGTTGCGGAGCACAGGCTCCAGATGTGCAGGCTCAGTGGCCATGGCTCACGGGCCTAGCCGCTCCACGGCATGTGGGATCTTCCCGGACCGGGGCATGAACCTGTGTCCCCTGCATCGGCAGGCGGACTCTCAACCACTGCGCCACCAGGGAAGCTCTATGATAACTTTCTTACAATTCAAAATTCTTTGTTTTTTGCGATGTTTCTAAAAGCCCTTTCACTAATAATCAGTCATCCCATAAGTGAGTACAGATTTTTTAAAGTGTTCTTTTGTTTTCAAAATGGAAAACTTACACTACGGACGGAAGTAGAGGTTGTTAGGAGGATGGAGCAGTCAAGTTTACACAGAGTTGGTGAGGAGACCACTTACACAGCATCTACAAGAGGAGGTGTACACTAGGATTTTCAAATATGAAGACAAATATTAAAGAGTAAAACACCAAATCAATAAGTCAAAATGATAAAAAATAAACAGGGAAGATCACTCTGCTACCAGGCAATACATAGTGTCAGAAATATTATAAACTTAAAACTCTTTGCTATAACTGAATTATGAATTAAACTGACCTGAGAAACATTAAGCAGTGTCTCAGACATATAAAACCCATTGATAAATGGAAAGGAATCAAGAATTTTTTTTTAAAGAAGAGTAGACTGGTTAAATGTACCAAAGAGATCCACTAAAACTAAATCAAAGTTATCAAATCTGCAAATAGTGATTATTGCATATACATGTATAGATTAGATCAGAAAAGTACAGGCCCAAGTGTTTATTAGGAAGAATATCTATTTTTCCATTTATAATCTATACCCCATTAACTTTCTTATTCTCACCATGATGAGTCTGTTGGTTGACTGGTTTTTTTTTTTAATAAATTTATTTATTTATTTATTTATTTATGGCTATGTTGGGTCTTCGTTTCTGTGCGTGGGCTTTCTCTAGTTGTGGCATGCGGGGCTACTCTTTGTTGTGGTGCACAGGCTTCTCATTGTCTTGGCTTCTCTTGTTGCTGAGCATGGGCTCTAGGTGCTCAGGCTTCAGTAGTTGTGGCACATGGGCTCAGTAGTTGTGGCACACGGGCTTAGTTGCTCCACGGCATGTGGGAATCTTCCCCAGTCATGGCTCAAACCTGTGTCCCCTGCATTGGCAGGCGGATTCTTAACCACTGCGCCACCAGGGAAGCACTACCCCATTAACTTCTTATTTAATTTACTGTGATTTGTAGTTATATTTCTGCACTGCATGTTAACTGATTTTGACATATACATATATATATATATATATATACATATATATGGCAAATTCAAATGATTAATACAGAGAGCTGCTTCTTGAAAAGATTACATGGCAAAATACCTCATCAATTCTCTTAAAAATTTAGACATTAACTCAAACTGAAAGAGTTAAAAAAAAATGGAAGAAAATTAGAAAAGGTGGTGCCAGAGGAGCTTCTTGACAAGCCACTCAATCATCTTCAATTTCTCTATGGGATTGTATTAAAAGTAAGATCTCCAAAACCAAAAAGGGTGATTCGCATTAGGTAAAAGTTTTGTTAGTAATTTTATCATCCATTCAACACCTTCTCCAAACAATTGTCAGAAATTGGCTAATATTATTATGGGGTTTGAAAGAAGCAATTTAGGAAGGGAACATTGCCATAAGTTATAGTGCACCATAAAATCACATTTAGCAGTAATGCACTTTTGACCTTTTATTTTTAAAGTATATTTATAACATCTTCTTATGATAAAATATATTTAGGCAATTCCTAAAAACAATTTTAGAAACATCAGAGTGAAGAATTTGTTTATTCTTCTATGAGGAAACTAGTGACTTAAATATTTAAAATTTATTTATAAGTGAGATTTATTTGTCTATATTTTCTAAAAGGTAAAAATCTAAGAATGATTAAAACACATTTATTCAACAAATATGTATATTTAAACTATAATATATTAAGCACTCTGCTTGGTTTAGTGATGGATAAACAACTAAACACATAACTTCTAGTCATAGGATTCCAATCTAGTGAGGATCTTAATATGAGAGTGAGTCTAGTGAGTTTACTAATCTATCGACACACCTTATAATAATTATTATTGTGTTGATATCTATATTTCTTGTCTTTATATTGAATGGCATTGTGTTTTTATCAAAGTGCACACAAGTAAATTCTAAAACATTTAAATCATTTTTGAGTGTAGGTACTAATTTAGTTAATAATTATTGAGTGTCTTCCAAGTGCCAAAAACCATACTAAGCATTTAAATTCACTATACAGTTGTAACTATTAAATAAGAAAACAGCCCAATAACAGAAAGAGCTATTATTATCCTCATTTGCCATTAAACATCTTGGAGACAGTAATTAATTTTCTCAAGCTCACAAAGAAATTAATTGGCAAAGCCAATGCTGAAACCTACATCTGCCTGCCCCAAATGTTCTGCTTTTAAATACTTCATCATACTGATGTCAAATTTTATTTTATGTTTTTATCATCCTGCCTACATAAATGTTTACGTTAAGTTGTGCCTTTCTGAAACATAAAATTCAATTTTACGCAGATGAAGGCAATAGAATCGATGAACTGCCAATAAGGATTTTGCCAAAAATCCCCAACTGTGTATAAATTTATACATTCTTTCCTGTGTCATCAGTGTTCTCCTTGTGATCAAGGGCATAAGTTGGAAGCACCCTGTCTCATGTTAATGAGGTTAATTATTCTGACTAGGGCTATTGAACAGTGGTAAGTTAACTATGCTAGAGATAAAACTCAAGACTTTAATTATATTAATATCATGCTTTATTCTATAAGACTTTTTTTTGTATAAACATTCACTATAAATAAGAGATTAAGAGTTGTTTCCAAAGCTAGCCTAATCTGATTCTACTTGAATTAATCATAAAATGTATATACCTTCACATACTGAAAAAGTGATCTGACCACTTCATGAAATAAGGATAAAGTGTGTGGGATACACACGTACAGGCATCACCATCCATGTGTCATCATTTTCCACATACCACCACTGTATTACTTGCTAATATTTTTTAAATGCCAGAAAGATAGATTTTGAGAATTTACATGATTCCTATATCAAATATCTATATCAAAGAAAGTTTGGTACATTTTCAAAACTCTTAAAAGCTGAACTTGTTAAATAAGTATATTTTATTCAAAACTGTAAGGTTGGCTGAAAATGTAAAAAAAAAAAAGTCAGATATTTTTAGTGATTTAAACATTCATGATTTAAAATTAAATATTCAGTTTAATTACTTTATACTCCAAAGAGATTTTAATAACCTCTACATCACTTAGTATGTTCCCACGTTGCATAAGACAGTCGTCAGAAGACAGAAATATGAATACATCCTGGTCCTGTGTATGTAAAATCTTGTTAGAAAGTATTTGTGCCTCTAAACAGTCAATGAATTATACAAGAAAACTTTGAAGGCTTCCTTTATCTGTTAGAGAACTGTCATACTGTGGTTTCCAAATGTTTAAATTTTATCTAGAATGTTTGAATTGAAACACTCTGAAAGAAACAAGTTTTATAATTTGCTACCTACTCTGTTAGATAATATTTGTGATTTTCTTTCTTTAAAATTTCAAGAAATTTTAAAATTTTATTTCTAATACCTACGTGTGCTTCTTTCCTCTTAGCCATTTTTTTGAGTCTCTGAAATTTACATGAAGAATTTATATATTCTGTCATGACTTGTCTGTCTCTTCCCACACCTGTCACTTGTCTGATTAGGTGAACAGATGACTGTCTTCTCAATTACATTCTAGAACACCATCAAATTCTCCTACAATAACCTACTGGGTTTGCATCAATCTGAACCGTGTTCTCTTCTGCACTCAGTTAATTTTCCCCAATTTTCTCTTTTACCTCCTATTTTCACTTTTGTGTTCTCTGTATTCAGAGTCTATTCCTTCTATCAAGACAACACTTACTCCCTGAAATTGGCTCAGGTATTAATAATTTAAAACCCTCCTTCTTTTCTTAATAAATGAAACTTTGAAACTAACAGAAAGAAGTAAGATTCTCTTGAAAAACAATACTCTATCTTTAATTCACATGAGAAAAGGAAAGAGAGAAACAGGAAAATTCAGGACAGAGAAATTTCTCCTCTGAAATGATATAAGAACAAAAGAACAAGGATCTCAATTTTATATATACAAATATAATATATTCATTTGTTATGGTTGATATTTTCTGAAAAAGAGTACAAGTTAAAACATCAAGATATAAGCAATATATTATCTGCCCTAATTAGAAGCAAAATTATACATACTAATACACTTTCCTTCTTCAAATACATTTTTCCCACTCATCTCTTCTAATGATTGTTTTTCAGTTTATAAAATCTTCTGTCTTTCCTGATTTTAAAAAATTTTATCATAAACTGTGTTTAATAAAAAATTTATTTTTTCCGAGTCATTAACAGAGTAAAGTGAAAGATTTCAAACAAAATCCCAGAAAGACCAACCAGAAATTAGAATTTATCATTTTTCTCTGTCACAATTTCATATTTAACTTTGCTACCATCATCACAAATGATAATTTGTGAATCACAGTGCAATAGTTTTACAAATAATATTCTTAGAGTAGCTGTCATGATCAGAATACAAAAATACACATACACATTAGAGGAACAAAAATAATTTCAAAACCAGAAACTTACCTCCTCATGATTTTATAATATTTATTGGATTAAATTATCAAAACAATATAAACTACATTTAAATATTTTATTAATTTTTATAGGTAATATGAGGCTATGAAAATGATTTTCATGTAATTAAAATGTGTAATCTTGTGAATATTTTCCATAGACATAGACATTATACCATAATTATGATTTTGTAAAGTTTATTGAACTCCTATATGAGAGAAAACAATATTTGGTAAGATTTAGAAATATGTATGCTTTAAAAACTATATTATATTCATATTTATGCCAAGAACATTCCTGAAGCATTTAACTAAACTGTCAATACTAGCCATGGTCTACAATTAGACAAGTGTGATTTGCCCTTTGAATTCCTCACAATCTACTGGAGAAATATTTTCATATTAATTCTGCAATAGCATTGACTCTCTTCCCTCAGTTTCCATGACATGCATCACCTGATTCTATATGAGCTAAATAATTTTTGGCATAAGGTTAATTGTCAAGGGAATTGGCAATGATTTATTTCTTCTTTCCAAGGAAAGAAGAAATACGATACAAATAAGAAGGGGAAAAAAATGGAATACTGATAGGTTTCAGTCATATAAGAAAACTCCCAATTAATACCATATCCACTGGTATAGTAACAGATGGCTAAAGTGTATATTGAAAATCTATGAGAATTAGCTATCCATGATGCTGAGTCCTTGTGAGCTAAATATTTTTGGCATCAAGGTCAATTGCTTCTGTTGATCCCCTGTCGTAATGTGTTGCTACTTCATCCTAAAAATGGTGGATGTTCACATCAGGAGCTCAACCCATCTGGGAGAAAGAGAAGAGAGCTACCAGGTGTTGGAGTAGCCAATTAAAGCAACAAGTCAAAAATGAAAGAGTTAATCTTTAATCACTATGGCCATGGTATAAACAAGAATCTAAAAAATGGAGGGAGTGCTGACTCCCCCTGTTCCACTTTGCTCCATGGAATGGCATGTAGGTTGAGTGTCAGTGGGTCATCCCACTGTTGAGGGAGCCCCAAATAAAAGGCTTCAGCAGGTTTCTGGACTGTGAGGTAGGTTCAGCGGGGAGGTCAAGGAGGAAGGGCTAGGAGTGGAAAAGTCCTGGGAACTGAGTCAGAGTGGGGAAAAGTGGCTTCAAGGTTGCCCCTCCTCCCACCATAAGGATGCCTCAGTGGGAGATGCTTGAAGAGGACCTCTGCCCAAGCCTCAGATAAAGAGACCCAGGAATGAAGGCACAGGGGCTATGAAGGCAAATATGCCACCAGCATGACTGGCAGAGGCCTGAGTCCTTGACTGCAACTGTCCTCAGAGATCGCAGTGTATCTGCTATGCACCAAGCCTGGTGTGGGAACAACAGCTTTTCCCCGTGAGGCATGACAGGTAAAGCCTTTGTAATTGCCTGAGAAAATCACACATAGATTTTTTTTTTCTCTTTCTCAGTTACTTTACTTTTTATTAACATCTTTATTGGAGTATAATTGCTTTACAATGGTGTGTTAGTTTCTGCTGTATAACAAAGTAAATCAGCTATACCTATATATAATATCCCCATATCTCCTCCCTCTTGCATCTTCCTTCCACCCTCCTTATCCCACCCCTCTAGGTGGTCACAAAGCACTGAGCTGATCTCCCTGTGCTATGCAGCTGCTTCCCACTAGCTATCTATTTTACATTTGGTAGTGTATATATATGTCCATGCCACTCTCTCACTTCGTCCCAGCTTACTCTTCCCCCTCCCAGTGTCCTCAAGTCCATTCTCAACATCTGCATCTTTATTCCTGTCCTGCCCCTAGGTTCTTCATAAACATTTTTTTTTTTAGATTCCATATATAGCACATAGATTTTTAACCAGGAGCCAGACTCCTCAGTTTACATTGTGATACTTCAGTAGCTGTGAGAATCATTCTGGAGAATCACCATTAGCACTGTAGAAGAAAGTAGCTGATAGCCTGCTTTAGGAGCTTCTCCGAATAATTCTTTACAAGTGTGGGTCAAGACTTAATCCTTACAGATAAAAAAGAGCAATTAAATAGAAAGTTAAAGATACCAACTGAGTTGCATAGTTGTGTGTTCCCCGATGCATAGGCCTCTCTTTCAGTACTTGGGAAAATCTAGGACTCTCAGTAATTACTACATATTGCCTCCTGAATTTTGATAAAAAGATGAGAGGAGCAGGGAAAGGAAACAGACCTAGGGGACGTGAAAGTGAATTAGGAAGACTGTTCAGTGGTCATACTAAGGTTATGTAATAAATTATTTCAAGTTTATCTAAAGAGAGGACAGAAAGAGCCAAGGCATTGAGATGGCGGAAGGAGTGTACGTATAAAAATAAATTTCAAATGAGTGACCCTGAATGCAGGAAAGGTAGCACAGGATTGCTTCTTTCTTCCTTCCATAACTTTGTAAGATCCAGGGGAAATTCATTAAACACAGGTTCAATTGTTTTTCTTTTATACTCTAGCTCTTGACCTGATAGTTGGAGAATCATTCATCCAGACATAAGAGTCCTTGAGAATGCGAATAGTTGTAAGTGCTGATTACATATGTATGTTAATAACTATATATCTTGGTTCCAAGAGTTCCACACATGGAATGACTAAAACAGAACAGGGGAGCTTCTGGCTCCTGAGGACAGGATATAGATTCTAGGAGAAAAGAGCCATCGAAGCTGCCAGGGCATCCTTTGAGGCAAGTCAATGCAAATTTGAATGATAAATTCTGTTTTGAGGTGGGGGGGCGGGCATGGAGATAGTCCTTAAGATCCAATGCACTTTAATCCCACTTTGGAGGACGGTGCCCACCCACATCCCACTGTTGCCTAGGTGAATGACTCAGGATTGGGAAACAGCTTGTCTTCCCTGGGGAATCTCCACTGACAGATGTTACCAAGTTACAGAGAAAAGACAACCAGAAATAAAATGAGCCTGAAGGTTTTTTTTTAAAAAAAAATGATGTTCACAGAAAATCAGGGTAAAATATAAATTAATTTCATATTATATTTATAATAATTGGAACAATACATTTAGCTTCATATTGACTCTAACATAAATACATACTTAAAAGTTATTTTAAACCATATTTTATGAGATAATTTAAGTGGTTTTAAAAGATTAGGAAATATCTTATATTTAGTTTGACAATCAGGTGCTTCCTCCTATGAAAGTGAATCTTTACATAATGGTCCAAAAAGCTACTATTCCAATGTATTTAGTCTTTGTCAGACCAGCATTATGACTAACTGCAGGATATGAACACTGATATTTCTTAGATTTATATACTCAGGCAATCTCAAGTCCTTGTGCCAGAGTCTCAGTCCTATTCACCTTCTCTACAGAAAAGAGTATATGCCTCTTTGCAGACATTGACTAAGTTTGTCTCAAAACAGTACATGCAATATAATTCCATCTTTTCTTTCTTTATTTTTTTTATATTCTATATTATGTAAAGTTCAAGTAAATTGTATGGGATATAAAAATATGAAACAGATTATATATACTAGTCAGTGGCTTAAAATTTTTGAAGAAATTATATAATGTAAAGAGAGCTTTCTAAAGTATAAGATGCACAAAATGATATATGAAAAAATATATGCAATTCTATTACAGAAGTTAGCAGAACTTATGGACTCAAAAATTCCAGGGATGGCTCTAAACCTGAGTAAAAGAGGTGGAACAAATATAGCAAAAATAAATTTCAATTGGTGAATAACCTAAACTTTAATTGTAAAGTTGTAAAATAACAGAGATGTGTATTTTTCTAATTTGTCTAAGCATGACTCCAAAATCAAAGAGCATGAAGAAGATAAACTACATATAAATTAAAAATATTTCTATATATCTGAGAAATGGTAAACTAAATTTAGAGGAAACTGGAGAAATACTTGATTACAACATACATTAAAAGTATAGTGTGTGTTTCCCTGATACATGAAGAAGCTCTACAAATTAGTAAAAAAGAAAAAGAGCATCTTAATAACAAAATACATAACTATATAGTCTATTCCTATAGAAGACTATAAAAAAGAATTTCAAATTTAAGTTTTCAAAGAAAGTAAAATAACAGTGGAGACAACTTTTTTTTCTATTATACTACCAGATATATATGCATACACACACTATGCTGAGTATGGTTCAGATAAAGGGCCAGGTTCACATAAAGGCATTGTGACATGAATACCAACATAAGCAAAAAATAAGTTTGTACATTCTTGTATGTACAATTTTAAGACCATGTTGTAAAAATGTACATAAAATTTGGACAAAGACTTAAATCTAAAGATGCCTTATCTTAGTGTTACTTATTGTGGCAAAGAATTACAAATATCTTTAACAAATTTGAAGTATGTTTTTAAACAAATGATGGTATTTCAGAATAATGAGTATTTAAAAGTGATGTTGCAGATTAATTCTCTTTATATGGAATATTTTAACTTATTTTACATGTGTTTTGACATAAAAACATATCCTAATAAATTATAATAATTTTTTATCTATAAAAATGACCCCACTGAATATTGTCAGTGTTTTTTATGGCTAGTAGACTTATGCTAATTTTGATTCTTTAATTCCATGTTTTACAGTTTTTCTACAACAACATGTTTTCCTTTTAGAGTAAAATGTATTTAGTTCTGAACTACAGCAGAAGTATTTAATGCAGATAATCCTTGTGTTTTTAAATATATTGAATAAATATTAATTGAATTGCTGTTTTAAAATCAAATGGTGGACATAAATCACAGCAAGATTCTTTTTGACCCACCTCCTAGAGAAATGGAAATAAAAACAAAAATAAACAAATGGGACCTAATGAAACTTAAAAGCTTTTGCACAGCAAAGGAAACCATAAACAAGACCAAAAGACAACCCTCAGAATGGGAGAAAATATTTGCAAATGAAGCAACTGACAAAGGATTAATCTCCAAAATTTGCAAGCAGTTCACGCAGCTCAATATCAAAAAAACGAACAACCCAATCCAAAAATGGGCAGAATTTTTGGATTGGGCAGACCTAAATAGACATTTTGGAATGGGCAGACCTAAATAGACATTTCTCCAGAGAAGATATACAGATGGCCAACAAACACATGAAAGAATGCTCAACATCATTAATCATTAGAGAAATGCAAATTAAAACTACAATGAGATATCATCTCACATCAGTCAGAATGGCCGTCATCAAAAAATCTACAAACAGGGCTTCCCAAGTGGCACAGTGGTTAAGAATCTGCCTGCCAATGCAAGGGACACGGGTTCGAGCCCTGGCCCAGGAAGATCCCACATGACACGGAGCAACTAAGCCCATGTGCCACAACTACTGAGCCTGAGCTCTAGAGCCCACAAGCCACAACTACTGAGCCCACGTGTCACAACTACTGAAGCCTGTGCGCCTGGAGCCTGTGCTCTGCAACAAGAGAAGCCAACACAATGAGAAGCCCATGCACCGCAACAAAGAGTAGCCCCCGCTCGCTGCAACTAGAGGAAGCCTGCGTGCAACAACGAAGACCCAACACAGCCAAAAACAAATAAATTTATTTTAAAAAAAAAACTACAAACAATAAATGCTGGAGAGCTTGTGGAGAAAAGGGAACCCTCTTGCACTGTTGGTGGGAATGTAAATTGATACAGCCACTGTGGAGAACAGTATGGAGGTTCCTTACAAAACTAAAAATAGAACTACCACAGGACCCAGCAATCCCACTTCTGGGCATATACCCTGAGAAAACCATTATTCAAAAAGAGTCATATACCACAATGTTCATTGCAGCTCTATTTACAATAGCCAAGTCATGGAATCAACCTAAGTGTCCATCAACAGATTAATGGCTAAAGAAGATGTGGCACGTATATACAATTGAATATTACTCAGCCATAAAGAGAAATGAAATTGAGTTATTTGTAGTGAGGTGGATGGACCTAGAGTCTGTCATACAGAATGAAGTAAGTCAGAAAGAGAAAAACAAATACCGTATGCTAACACATATATATTGAATCTAAAAAAAACAAAAAACAAAAAATGGTCATGAAGAACCTAGGGGCAAGACAGCAATAAAGACGCAGACCTACTAAAGAATGGACTTGAGGACACGGAGAGGGGGAAGGGTAAGCTGGGATGAAGTGAGAGAGTGGCATGGACATATATACACTACCAAACGTAAAATAGATAGCTAGTGGGAAGCAGCCGCAAAGCACAGGGAGATCAGCTCGGTGCTTTGTGACCACCTAGAGGGTTGGGTGGGAGGGAGGGAGACGCAAGAGGGAAGAGATATGGGGATATATGTATATGTATAACTGATTCACTTTATTATAAAGCAGAAACTAACACACCATTGTAAAGTAATTATACTCCAATAAAGATGTTAAAAAAAAAAAACCACACACACACATATAAAATTAGAAGAAAAAAAAAAATCAAATGGTGCCCGAGAAATATTTTTTCAAGTTGTGTAACAGGAGAAACTTACACTTAGAATTTAATTTTTGAAACTCTAGTCATTTGATAATTATTAAATGATATGGGAAATGGCTAATACATAAAAACTTACTGCACTACTTATAATCAGTATATGCAGACAACAACTGCAGGGAACACACAGGCTATCATTCTTCAGTTAGAAAAGTGAAGATGATTCTACCACAAGTGTTAGCCCTCTAGCTAGGATGACTTTCCTGTCATAGATAATTATGGACATTAGCTGTCCTTGATAGTTTGTTATCAAAAGTGACATTGGGTTTGGGTGTATGAATGGGAGGGAAAAATAGAGAAGTGGCTGTTAAAATAAAATGTAATCAAATATAATTAAAGAAGATAGATTATTGAGTTTTTTGAAATAAGCCAAATGAGGTAGTGTGATTTCAATATAATATCTTTTGTTTTGAATATTAATCATATTTTACCATTTATAAAATTATTTTATTGAAATTCAATTTTTCCCCATGAGTAAAAGATAAAGATTGAGATGTACTGTTCTAACAATATAAATTTTTAATCCATTTACTATTTCTCAAATTTTGTATAGGAAAATATGTGTAAAAGGTTTTTAAATGAATCAGAAAAGGAAAAATAATTTGTGTTCATCTAAGAAAAGACACCATATTGTGTACTAAAACCTTGAAAATTATTTCTTAATGTACTTTTGGCCTACTTGTCATGATTAAGAGTATTTCAAATAAAATATTAATTTATTCATTTATAACAAAACTTTACATTTTACAAAATATAAAAATTTCTTCCCTGGCTATTTATCCTGATGAAATGTAAATATGTCTTTCTTTATCTGATTGCTGGGGGCATACAAATCCAAGTTTGGCCAGGAGGATCCCCACTTTATATGTGTTGGAATAGTCTGGACCATATAACTTGGAAATTATTCTTTTTGTTTTCATTTTTTAATTGTTATAGTAATATTCACATTAAAATAAGCCAAAATGGGTTTGGTAGAACTCCACTTTGAAAATATAGCTTCTTTGGTGGTCTTTTCCAGTAGTCCCACTTTAAAATTTTGTTATATCTATAAGATTACTTGAGACCACAATTCTCTCTTTATGTGAGCCTTTTTGTGGAAATGTCAGCAAAGGTTACCCTTGGAAATATGGCTTGTTTGGCTGCTCATTAATAAGACAAGGTGTGGATGTGTAGAAAAAAACGGTATTTTTGGTAATAGCTTTTTAAAATCAAATATGTTATAAGTTAATAAATATAAATAAATTTACTCAAGACATAAACATTTCATAGTTGTATTATATTTTTAAAACCTGTTCAATTTTTGAAGCTTTGCTGGTTGATGATAAATTATATAGTCAACCCTACCTATTACCATCATCCAAAAACATTGACTTTTTATTGTACCCAAAGTTCTGTGTGAATAAAAATCCCTCATAAATCTCTGAATGCTCTTTAACAATGAAATATCAAAAATGCCCCCAACTCTTTTATTATCGAGTTATTAAAGTTCTTGGCATGATGTTATCAGTAATTAGAACTCAAAATAACTTATTTATTCAAATTCTTCTAATTAATCTTTTATACATTTAAAAATATAACTTAAAAAATGTATGTACAGTACTACACATATAGCTGGAATTAAATGATTCATTTATTCAAAAAATATATATAACTTTTTAAATAGCTTTTTACATTACTTGGCAAATACACTAAAGGTTTTGTGTTGCCTGTTCTTTTGTATGATGGATGGAAATGTACTAAGCTCGCTAGCTTTTTGTTTTTGTATGTCTTTA
This sequence comes from Leucopleurus acutus, assembly GCF_964270905.1. Classification (NCBI taxonomy): domain Eukaryota; kingdom Metazoa; phylum Chordata; class Mammalia; order Artiodactyla; family Delphinidae; genus Leucopleurus; species Leucopleurus acutus. The sequence continues at coordinate 58,342,354 of NC_139160.1, forward strand.
AATACAGATATAGAGTCAAGACATCTCATTGCTTCAATTGAGTTGCTATGTAAAAATGTTTTTATTAAAATTGCTTTCATTAATTTATCTTTTCACCATTTGCTGCAAATGAACAGTGAAGTGATAAAAAATGATAGATGCCAAAGACAAGAGGAAAAAACAAAAAAAACACAAAGAAAACAGATTCTGATTATACTAAACTGATCTTTTTACATTTTCAGGTGGACTTTGACTAAACACTGTTTTTCTTTCAGAAGTAAATTATAGAGCTATTTAGAAAAGCCACTCAAATGAATTCCTATGACCTCTAACTGGCTTTAGGAAGCTAATTCAAACTGAGAAGAATTAAAGAAAAGCAAGATATAACCTTGAAACTAGAAAATTGATGCTCAAGTAATTCTGGAATTAATGATAATCTGATGTGTGAGATGTATGTCTAATATATTTGTCATAGATCCGTCTAAGATATTTAGAACAAAGTGTAAAAGCATTACTGTGTGTGGGAAAGGGAAAAAAATGGAAAATGAGTAGCATCTTTTTCAAGAGTTTAAACTTCTGGAATGACTTCAAGGAAAGCAGAACTAGCAAACTATTATAGTAATTAAGCCTACTTTAAACAAAAGATCTTCCCATGGCAATGTCTGCATCTGAATAAAATGAATATAAGTAAGATATTACATTTCCTATTATTTTTGTTACTAAGTTACTATTGTCATCTTCCCTCATTTTGGAAAAGCACTAAAAGTAGAACATCTGCTTTTGATGAAATTGGTGTGCCAGTATTTCTGTTCAAATCCCAACCATAATTAAAGATTGCTATTCTTATCATCTCAAAAGATGTTTTGGAAATTACATCTCATTTTAAAAAATTACTCTCCTTTTTATCTAATAGTTATACTTCTTTTTGTTTCTCAAAAATAAAATAAAGTAAAATGACCTGTTCTGTAAAGGTTAAAGCCATTGTTCTAAATACTCTTTAGCACATGACAGATTTTTTATGATGGTTGTCTTAGTGAGTTTAGCTAATAAATGAATCTTCTAGACAACTTTCATATGCTTTCCTTTCTGAAAGTTTGTCAAACTGCAACATTATCCAAGAGCTCGGTTCTTTGATTTATGTTTAATAGTGCAAGGGAGGACTCTGTGTTTAAAAGAAAATGAAAGATTGAAAAAAAGCTTTCAGTAAGTGTGGTTACAACTAAATTTTTTCTCTTTTTATTCTTCAAACTTGGAAATTTTCTATTACCCAACCCTTTATTTTCTTCAATACCTTTAGTGAAACTATGTCTAGAACTATCCTAATAGAATCTGATTACTTGCCATAAATCTAGAAAGAATGTCTTGACATCTTCAGCTCTGATTCTCACTGACATCTGAAACTCAAAATGTACAATATGAACCAAACATTCAAGGCATTTCTTCCTACATTTCCTATTTCAGAAATTTGCCCCACTATCTGCATCACATTGGTCCACTCTATTGATGACATCACTTTAATTGTGACCGATGAGCAAGAAATGGCAAGTGTTGTGAATGATTTGGTAACACACTCTAGAGGATGCAAGGCAAACCCTACCAAGATTTAAGGGCTTGCCACATTGGTAATGTTCTTAGGGTCCAATTATCTGGGACATGCTAGGACATTCCACACCAACGTAAAGGTTAAGTCATTGCACCTTGTGCCTCATACAACTAAGAGAAAATGTAAGGCTTGGAAGGTATCTTTAGGTTTTGATATCAGCATATTCCATACTGTAGAATACGGCCATCACCCATTTATTGGTGTGTAAGGCTGCTAGACTGAATACGGCAGGAAAAAGAAAAGGGTTTGTAGCTGTTCTAGACTGTGACATAAGAAGTCCTGTCACTTGGGCCATATAACCCTACAGATTTCAGGGTACTTGAGGTATCTCTGGTAGAAAAAAATGGCATACGGATTTGCTAAGTATTTGCTAATACTGACAAGTCTTAATACAACAGTCAAAGTGCAGACAGACACTAGGACTCTGGAGTAAGGCGATGCCAACTGCTGCAGAAAACTACAACATTTTAAAATCAGTTCTTGGCATGCTCCTGGCCCCAAGTAGAAAGGGTATCTGACTATGGGCCAGCAAGTGATCATGTGTCTTAAATGTTCCATCGTGAAGTAGATACTGATACTGTCAGAGCCACATAATTATGGGTGAGCTCAGAAGCAGACCATCAGAAAATGGAAGTGGGCTCAAGAGGACTTAGAGAGCACAAGCTGCACAAGTCAGGTGCCCAGCACCGCATGTCACCTACCAATATTGAACCAGTACCTCTCTCACAGCTGATGTCTATCCCTTAACGGCCTCCCTGTGAGGAGCTGATGAAGGATGAAAGCATCTGAACTTGGTGCATGGATGGGTCAGCATGGTGTGAGCGTATGAGCTAAAAATGAGCTGCTTTTGCACTAAAGCTCATCTCAAACGTGGCCCTTTCTCAAAAGTGAAAGAGAGCAGTGAAGGAAATTCTCCCAGTGGGTACAGGTTAAGTTTGTTTATGTGGAGATAGAAAAGACCTGGCAACAGAGGTTGGCTTAGTTTGTTCGTCAGGGGACTGGGAAGAATGAGATTGAAATATTGATTACAAGGAGACCCGAGAAAGAATTGTGTAGATGGACCTACTGACATGGGGACAAAGTATAGAGATCTTTGTATCACAAATGAATGCCCACTAGAAGTGTCCCTAAACAAGTAAGTAGACAACAGATTCTCCAGTGAGTAGATTTCAGTCAGTCTCTGTCCTAGGCCAATCCAGTGCTTAGGCAGTGGAATCATAACTATCAGTACTATAGGGGCAGAGGTAGAGGCCCAATAGCATGGGCTCCTTCAAATCAAGGGCTATCTACTGGTGCCGCTGACTAAATAATTGCCAGCAACAGAGACCAAAACTGAATCCCCAGTATGATACCCTCCTCAAGGGGAACAACCAGCCACCTGGTAGCAAGTTGATTATATCAGGTCCCTTCTACCCTAAATAGGTAATATTTCTTATTGATTGAGATTGACACATATTCTTGAATGAATATGCTTTTTTTTTCTTGCAGTGCCTGCACCATCATTATCCAGGGGCTTCCAGAGTATCTCATCTCCATCCTGGGATAGCACATAACATCTCCTCACTCCAAGGAATCCACTTTACAGCAAAGGGGATGTGGTAGTGAGCACATGATAATGAAATCCATTGTCTCCATCCACATACTGCATTCCCAAGTTGCTTCCTGACAGAGCAATGGAATGGCCTTTTGAAAGCATAGCTGAGGAGCCAGTAAAGAAATGACATCCTCAGAAAACAGGCTCTATCTTTCAAGATAGAATATGTACCTTAAACCAATGGATTATATGGCACTGTGTCCCCAAACGTACAATACATAGGTCTAGAAAACAATAGGTTTAAGTAGAAGTGACCCCACTCCACCACGGCCAGTGACCTGCTTGAGGGATTTGTGGCCCCTCACTCCTGGTTTCCAGACAAGGGGTGCTTCCACAGGGTGGACACAGTGAGAGTCCGACAGAACCTTAGGCTAACGCCACCATCTAACCAATTTGGCCTTCTTGTGCTAATAAACCAGCAAGAAAAGAAAGGAGTTAATGTTTTAGTCCAGGTCATTGACCCTGAGCATCATGAGGAAAAAAGACTGACACTACATAAGAGGAAGAAGGAAAAATAGTTTTACACTTAGATGATCCTCCAAATCATCTCTGGCTGCTCTCATCTCTGGTTCTAACTGTAAATAGGCAAGTGCGGTAATCTCAGCTTGATGAGGGTGTGGTGTCCAGTGGCTGACCCCTCACAAAGGTCTGGGTCAACCCACCAGATAAGCCAGTGAAGCCGCCTAGCCAAGCAGAAGTACTAATCTCCCAGTGGAAATCTAGATTTTTTGAGGGAAATCCTAAACAGGCGGTGGAGGGTGGCAACGATAAGCGACAGAAAGAAACTTGAGAGCAACTGCAGCAGCAAGGGCTGTAGTTGATCCCACTTTTCCTCCTCATGTAAGTTTTTCCAGACATTGTGAAAAACCAGAATCAAGGAAAAGCTTGGTCAGAATGGAAGGAATTTAATGTAAGAGTTGAGTGATGAAGGAGGTGGAATGCCCCGTCCAGATTCTTTATACAGGTGGCGGTCCCATCCCACAGGTGTTGTGACTGTTGGCCAATAACAACCCACAGTTTCTCCCTTCCCCAGAGAACCAAACAGGTCCAGACCAAACAGGAGCCACAAGACCTGGAGGAATCTATCCCACATTGGGAGTCAGACCTCAGCCAGTAACTGACTGAAGGCAATGAGTGATTGCCTCAAGGTGGGACTCACTCTGTGTTGCAGTTTGGTCCCCAAAGCTTCCTTGTGTGCTAAGATTCAAGATAGTCTAGAAGAAAAGTACATTCTTAGGGTTCCCCCCTCCCACCTTCCCTGTCCTACTTTCCTCATTCCTTTTCTCTTGAGAGTACATCCCAGATAATTCACTTGATTAGGACCCCATCTCATGCTCTACTGCCAGGGAACTCCACCTAAGACCTAGCCATGCTTTTTAACATCTCAGCATTATTACATATGGTGTTTCCTCTATCCAGGGGCTATGCACTCCCCTTATCTAACAAATTCCTACCTATGCCACATATCAGTTAAATTGCCTTCTATTCAAGGAAGATTTCACAGATATTCAGAGTCAGGTGCCCATTTTGTCTCTTAGCTTTCCAGGCCTATCTTCTTGTTAGCACTGTCTCATCATATTATAATTGTTTTTGTCTCCTGCAATGGAAAAAGTATCGATTTTAATCCTCTTTTCTGTCTTGACTTGTCTTCTCTCTCTCTTCCCCCTCTTCCTTCTTTCCTTCCTTTCTTCCTTTTTACCTCCTTTTATTCTTCTAACATATATTTGGTGCCACCTATGAAATGCTGTGCTAAAACTATGAGAAGTAGAAAAGTTTATAAATCATAATTTCAGTTTTACAGAACTTTACAACCCAGAGTTTTGGGTTTTTTTCAAGTACTTGAACTATAAACACCAAAGAAACTTTTCTTTATGAAACATTTCTGTTTAACCAAAACTCCTATGACAATTCTTCTTCCATCCTCTATTTCAAAGTTAGAGTTTATCTTGTAGTACTTAATTAGGCTTGATCATTTCTTTTTCTTTGGATAAAAAAAGTGAGTAAAGTGTGAATTTTTTAATAGAAGCTTCTTTAAAGGTTTACTTTAAAATAAATTTATTTCTCTTATTCAGTCATGGATTTGTGAAAAATGGACATTTTGAGTCTTAAAAATTAAATTGACTTTTTTCATTTTTTATATATGTAATTTTTATATACACACAGGATATAATGGATATGAAAAGTTTCCAGGAAACTTTTATTGTGACACACTATTTTATTTAATGAATTCTACTTTTTTTACACTTATTATATGTTTCATTAAAAAAAATATAATCCCTGGAAGTAGAAACAGGCAATTTCTAGGCTACATAAATTGATCTACAGCATGAAAATGGTTGGTGCGATCCCAAATTTTACAATATTACTATACCTTATCAGACTAATAAATGTATATATGTATGTATTATATATATGTCTATTGAATACATATTTTTATATAAGAAGAATTAAATGGTGTCTAAATTTAAGAAATATTGCTTACCTTAGTGGAAAATATATATACATAATCTTCTATCAAGTTCATATCCATCAATTCCTCTGTTGTGTCAATAGTAATAAAATATATGATATGACTGGTAGAAAAAGAAAAGTGGAATACGTATTACCTAGACTGCTGAATAGAAAGAAACTGAATAAGTTTGGAAAGCTATTTGTTCAAATTAATTAAATTTTAAAATATGAATATGCTTTGAACCAGCAGATTTAGTTCTAGGAAGTGCTATGAAGATCTATGTACAGAGGGTTATATGTAGAAGTATATTAATTGCAGCAAAATTTGTAATAAAAATAATGAAATATATTAAATTTTCATCAATACAAAATTGCTAAATTTTTATCTCAATAAATTGAAATGCATACAGCTGCTTTAAAATTGAAGTGGATATTATTCATACATATTAAAAAGTATATACAAATATATAATATAAATTGATATATATATATATAAATGTATATATGTACACTCTATTTGTAGATATTTGTTTATCTATACACATATGTATTGCTGAAAGCCTGCTTTCGGTTTCTCACAACTGAACAGATTTAATTTATTTCTTTAATAGATGATTTAACTTAATTTCAATATACAGTCATTAGAAGGGGATGAATAAAAGTATTAGAGAGACGTAACAGAGTATACTTCACCAGATTGGGCCGACACCTTCATCCAAATTCAAACAGCAGCTGGGAAGTCCCGAGTGACAACAATCTGGACTCCCTATTGGGAAGGGTCCCAGGTGGTGCATCCACCCCACCGGTTAGACTTCAAATTGTAGTTCTGGGGGCTTCCGTTTATAATTCCAGGCCACAAACTTATAGCATCAGTTTGCACGCAAAAATGCAGCTCTGGTTCAATTGTAAAAATGCTGTTGATTTCACCATGTGAGTCACAAGATTTTCCAGACCCCAGGGGACTGGCCAGGTCCCCAGGGCTCAAGAAATTCCAAGACCCACTCCCTTTCTTATCGTACGTGCTGCTTGACTTGTTAGTAACAATTGTTAGGTGTGCAGGCAGGCACGTGGTCCAGGCAGGGTCACAAGTCAGTCAGAGGCCTGCTTTTGCATCTGAAGCCTGAACAAGACTACTTTACTAGTTTTCCCAACAACATATAGGCAATTTTTCCCAGACAGAATTTATAAAAGATAAGCTGCTAGTCATTGCATATTGTATATTATTCTTTTTATACAGGACTATAGGGATAGTTATAGTTAAAATAATACATTACAATATCTATTGATTTTTAGTGGAAATAATTGACTACTTTTACAATTATTAAAAAAGCAATAACATATTTTATAACTTTGATCTAGCAGTTCTCTTTTTAGATATCAATTATATGAAAATAGCCAAAAATTCACTGAAAGATTTATGTTCAAAGTGCTCATATAAGTGTTATTTTTAATTGTAAAAAAGGGATCCAGTAACATCTTCAATTGCAGGACGATAGTTAGTAAATTATGGAGCATTCAAATAATGTATTTTAACCATTGAAAATACTTTAGAATGTAATTAATGATCTTAGGAAATGCTTACAACATAATTCTAATGAACAAAGAGAGGATAAAATTAATAAAACATATAATCAAGATTCTGTTTTTAAAGATTCTGTTATTACATGCATAAGCACATTAAATTTGGTAATAAAGAAAGAGTTAAGAGTGAGAATGACAGGGGTTTCCCTGGTGGCACAGTGCTAATGCAGGGGACACGGGTTCGAGCCCTGGTCTGGGAGGATTCCACATGCCGCGGAGCAACTAGGCCCGTGAGCCACAACAACTGAGCCTGCGCATCTGGAGCCTGTGCTCCGCAATAGGAGAGGCAATAGGAGAGGCCGCGATAGTGAGAGGCCCGCGCACCGCGATGAAGAGTGGCCCCCCGCTTGCCACAACTAGAGAAAGCCCTCGCACAGAAACGAAGATCCAACACAGCAAAAATAAAATAAATAAATAAATTTTAAAAAAGAAAGAGTGAGAATGACAAATTGACTTATTGGGAAAATCCTCCAAGAGATAATAGCTTAAGACACCGAAGAAATAAAGAGGAAGACAGGGGTTATGCAAATCAGAGAGCATCATCTTCCTGGAGCCTGAACATTATAGAGATGCTGAGAGGTCAAGTAAGAGTTTCCAGAAGAGTAAGTAGTGCTCTTAGGGTCAGTAATATAATATAAATCATCGCATTCCCAAACCCCCATCCTGTCTCAGTTCTCCTAAACACTCACCTTCCTATCATCCTGAAAAAATCTTCAGTAATACTACAAATATAATGACATACCTGGTGTGACTGAGTTTGGTGATGGGCAGGATTATGCTCTGAGCTGCAGTGTCATGGTGTTGGGTGGGGGGCGGAAGAGATTAGATTCCCTAGGTAGATATAAGAGAGTGAAGGAGCCATGTGGGAATTCAAAAAAAAGAGAAAGAAAAAGAAAAGAAAAATCAGAAGCAGCTATACAGTGTGAGGGAGAACACTAAATTTTCTCTTCTGGTGGAACTGGGAGTTTGAGTCAAATTGTATTAAATCTCCGAGGATATGGAAATCCTAAAGCAACATTTGACCAGAGGGAAAATAAACATAATATATACATTTCCTAAGTATTAAACCCTTTCTGTAATTCTTTACACCTTGACGGACTGGACTGTAGTGATTGATAAAGTTGTAAATGGAATTCTGCTGAGTCAAGTGGGCTAATTGTTCAGATATGTACTGGATTAAACTTTATCTATTGGTCTAATTAGAGACAGCTAGCATAAGGATTTACTTAAATCCTATAAAATGTCAATGTCTTCAGATATGAGGTAGCCATTAGTGATTACCTAGTGTATTAATTTGCTAGGGCTGCCATAGCAATATGCCATAGACTGGGTGGCTTAAACAAAAGAAATTAATTTTCTCACATGCAGTTCTGGAAGCTAGAAGTCCCAGATCAAGTTGCTAGCAAGTTTGGTTTCTCCAGAGGCCTCTGTCCTTATCTGCCTTCTCGCTGTGTCCTGCAGGGCCTGTACCTGTCTCATGTCTCATGTCTTCCTTTTGTTATAAGGACACCAATCATATTAGATTAGGGCCCCACTCTTATAACCTCGTTTAACCTAAATTAAAATCCCTATCTCCAAATACAGCCACATTCTAAGGCACTGGGGTGTAGGACCTCAATATACAAATTTGAAAGGGAACAGAATTTAGTCCGTAAAACCTATAAAAGTTTGATGGGGGCTCTTCATTTGGATTAATTTATGACTTCATTAATTTCTTACATCCAAAAATCTGTTCACTGAATTTCTATCAAATGAAGTCTAAGTATGCATTGTTTAAAAACCTCCATTAAAAACAAGTATATTAAAAGTAAATCTGCCAAATAGAGGCATTTTTTTGTTGTTGTTGTTGTTTTGTTTGTTCTAGGCAGTGAGAAGAAAGAGCTAACAAAAAAAGCATAGATATATTACTCTTCTTGTTAAGTTTCTCAAGTAGATTGAGAATGATTTCAATCAGTCTGGTGCAGAAAAATCTATCAACCACCTTCCAGAAATAAAGGGGTGAACTATTCCAAAAATGACACTACCAGCTAGAACAGGTAAGGTCCAGGTCACTACTAGCATAATCTAATCTGAAGAGGGATTCTCTGAATAGGCAGCTTTCCAAATGAGACCTGAAAGAAAAGCAGGAATTAGCTAATAAGAGTGAAGAGGGCTTCCCTGGTGGCGGAGTGGTTGAGAGTCCGCCTGCTGATGCAGCGGACACAGGTTCGTGCCCTGGTCCAGGAGGATCCCACATGCCGCGGAGCGGCTGGGCCCGTGAGCCATGGCCGCTGAGCCTACGCGTCCGGAGCCTGTGCTCCGCAACGGGAGAGACCGCAACAAAGACCCCGTACCGCAAAAAAAAAAAAAAAGAGTGAAGAACATTCCCAAGAGAATAATCCAATTACTGCCTTGAAACTGACAAACCAAATTGCTTTTAAATCATAGTATCCTTTTTCCATTGCAAACAAAATGTTTATCTTTACCCTTTTGGTTTAGGTAAATAGAATAGCATCCCCACCTTCCCCTGTTTTACTTCATTAAAAAACCTGCAGTTTGGATTCCACATTGTTTCAATTATGGCCCAACTAGCTTGACTCTAATTTTCTGTGTTTATGTAATATATTCCTTAAATAAATGGGGCTGAAAATAAAACTATATGTCTTAAGTTTCTATAGTGCCTTGTATCATTAAACGTTTAATATTAATATAAAAGGAATTAAAATATCTAAAATTAAAGCAAAACTGCTACAGATGCAGGGAACACATACACTCTGACAGCTCATTAGTTTGGGAGCATGTTATACTGGAGAACATCTGGCATGCATCAGAGCTGTGAGCATACTCAAGGTAACGCTTTCTTTTTGAATAATATGTCATGGATAATTAACTATTTATTAAATCTTGCATACTGATGCAACTAAACCAATTCATTGGACACCTTGACTATCAATTATATTACCAAGGTCATGGAGCTATAGAACAGGGCCAGGGGCATGGCAGGCAGTCTGGAAGGATTAGGGAGAGAGTGGTCATTCAAATGGAACCAGAGTTTCATTAGTTGTTTTAAGCTTTGTTTTTTTCCCATGAAAGGCAGATGGACCTTACTTTGCTCCATTCCCTCAATATAAATCAGATTTGGCCTGTGTGATAGCAGCACAGTATCCTGAAGCAGTAAATACATCTGCAAGGTTTGGGAAGTTTCTTTAGGCTCTTACACAGAGGTCCTAGAAGGTACTAGAGTTTTGGCTTTGGGTTTTGAGTCTAGGAAGCTGGCTCTATATTAACTGTTTCAACTTTCTTTACTCTTTTCCTTGTTGTTGAATGGACTCCAGACTCAAAATAAGAACTGTGGTTGGAAAGCCTCTGGCTTTCCAGAAATCTTTCTGGTGTATCCTGTCTCTTTTGCTAAGTGAACTCAACTAGGCTGAGCCTTGCCTTTTAAATCAGTGCCAAGTATAGCAGTAGATCTTAGAAACCCAGAGTATAGTTGTTGCTATGAACATTATTAATTAATAAAGTTTTAATGGGGGTTCTGATTACATGGGAACTTTCCATATTGTTGGAAGAAAGCCCCCAAATTTGCTAAGAAGCCTGTACCTGGAATGTCTTGACTTTTGGAAATCAAAATAACACTAATGTGGTTATAACGCTATTGATGTAGTAAGCCCTGTGAGTCAAACTAAGGACGGAGGCACGTTTAAAGAATATAATACTTGGGACTTCCCTGGTTGTCCAAGGGTTAAGACACTGCTTCTACTGCAGGGGGCACAGGTTCAATCCCTGGTCCAGAACTAAGATCCCACATGCTGTGCTGCCTACAAAAAAAAAAAAAAAAAGAATATAATACTAGAATGTTTTCTGTATCTATAAGTCTGTTTCTGTTTTCTGGGTTTTTTTAACATTTGTTCATTTGTTTTGTCTTTCTCTGTCTACTTATTTCACTAAACATAATACCCTCCAGGTCCAGAGAGCAATCTAGTGGTTACCAGAGGAGAGAGGGTTGGGAGGAGGGCTGAAATAGGTGAAAGGGCTTAAGAGGTACAAACTACCAGTAAAATAAATAAGTTACAAGGATGTAAATGTCCAGCACAGGGAATATAGTCAATATTTTATAATAACTTTTTATGGTATGTAATCTATAAAAACTATTGAATCACTGTGTTGTGTACCTGAAACTAATATTGTTAGTCAACTGTATTTCAATAAATTTTTTAAAAGGAGGAAAAGAGAATATAATACAACCAAGTGAGTTATTTAGTAAATAAATACTGAGTAAATAAAAGAAATCCATATTTTTTACTCCAGTCTCTTGTAGGATAGCAAAGGGATTTAATACATAACACCTGGAAACAATGGATCTAGTTTCCTCTTCTCTCAAAATCTCTTACACCCCACATTCTCTTAAGCCTCTCATTTTTCAACCTCCCTCCGCCATCACTACTCCGCTCTGGGATCCCAGCCCAGTGGACTCTGACTCCTTCCTCCCCTCTCTCCCATCCAGCTCAGTCTGTCATTCCCTCTCTCATGTCTGAGTATTATTTTGACTCATTCTCCGATTTGCTTGGGGAACAGGTGGATATGGCAGGTTCTTCTGGGTGTAGGGGGTAAAATTTAGGGGTAGGTCAGGATTTGCATGAACAATTGCTTCACAATCGTTAGCAAGTTGAAGGAGGAGGGTATTTTCTCAATCTCTTTTTTTATTCCTCAGTGGTCACAATGAATACAAGAATTTAGAGATAGAGAAAACTGTCCTATCAGAGAACGTATGCGTAGGTACTATAGCCTTGAAAATGGTAGAACTCATCATCGGTTAAAGTAAAAAGGGGACCTATTTATGAAAAGATTTGAGTTTTAGAGAATAGAAATTACATATATGAAAGGAAAATGAGGGATACCCTAAGGGAAAAATAGCAACAATGAAAGATGGTCTAGTTCTTTAAATACGGGACTGGAAAGAGACAGATATTTAGTTGTAACTTGTGAGCTTGATATTGACTCAAGCTCAGGGAAGATTCAAGAGAGTGAACTTAGCCAGATGGTTACAGCAATTTCTGGAAGTCAAAAAAATAAACCAATACTGGAATCAATTGAGGAACCTCTTTCAAATGGGTGAAGCAATGACATAATATGTTTGCGCCAATGTGGAAACTTTAAGCAAACAATAAACAAGGTTTTTCAGGCTCTATTCAGTGTGTTGCAGAATGACGCAGTTTGTGTGCAAAGGTGAGGGGAAGTAAGACTGGCACTTTTAATGAAAGAGCATGCTTGGGAAGTGTGTGGATTTATATCTAGAGGGAAGTACTAAGAAGATATGCACAAAAAGGAAGTCAAGGTTAAGTCCAGCTTTGTATTAGATACTATATCTACAATAAATAGGATAGCCACATACTTTGCTTTCCAAACTGGTACACTTGTGAGTGTGAAAGAGAGCACTATTAATAGTCATGTAAAAACAATAAATATAAACCAGCATTGACCTGAGTGAATTGGATGTGTGGTCCCTATAACAACAGAGGTTGCATTTTGGATTAAATTATTCTTCTCAGTGGGGTATCAGTGCACATGATTTGTGCAAATAACACATATTTTTGTCAGTTAAATAACCCAATGACATAGCCTTACTACCCCCACTATGCTGAAAGGAAAAGGATATTAGGAAATGTATTTATGAAACAATAAGCATAGAAGAAGGAATTGTGGTTGTATGTCCAATTTTTGTACTAAGGATAGGTCAGCTAGATAGACCTAAGAGAAGGAGACTACATCATGTAAAGGTGAATAAGGTTGATGGTAGGATATTCACCTTGAAGATTCCAAAGCTCTTAGACATAGCCAGGTGAGGGATAGTAAATGACTGAGACTATCAGTAATGTGAAGCCCTGAAACTTATCTTTCATGTGATCTTCTCACTATGAAAATGGTCTCTGACACTGAGTAGAACAGGATTGATTGTGAACCAATCAGCCATGCTGTCTGAATACAGAGATTCGAAAATTTTAAGACTATGAGTTTCATTATAGCCTATAAGAGAAAAAATTAAAACACCACCATAATGAAAACAGACAGAACTGAAAGATGTATCCCAATTTCAAAAAGCCAATTCGTGAAAAAAAAAAAATGTGATTTGCTTAAAATAAATAAATGTGTTTAGGAAAATAAAAGCAAAGCCAGATAAAAGGTTAGATCATTTCCGCACATCTGAAAAGCAGATAGACTCATTAAACTAGTTCAGGTATGCTCTTTCTCATAGTTACAGTGGTCAGCTTACGTTCCAGGTGATGGCAGTCAAAGATCAGATTCCTGGAAATTTCATTATTACTATTATGGTTTTTATTAGTTTCAATCTTCTTGGAATTTATGGCTAGAGGGAGTGAGAATACCAATTTGTAGGAATCACTTTACTTATAAGGTAGGCAAGACTGTCATCAATTGAGTTAATTATCTTGTTATTGGAGAACTAATTAAAATAAGTATAATTAAATATTTTGTCAATAGGCTAAGATGTTTAGCAGTCGAAATTTCCAGTAGTACCAATGACTTCTGCCTGCGTTTATGATACCAGAAAAGGTATGGGGTGAGCACGAAAATACGTATTTGGGTATTCAGCCTTCCAACAGACAGAACACCTGTAGGCCCCAGGCAAATTGAAAACAATATGTTATTGCTATAGATTTACTATTGTTCCCAATTATTCACTTCTCACCTCCCTGTAAAGAATATTATATCCTGTCCCATTGTCCTGTGAATTGCCAAGAGTCTTCCCTGTAGGAGGAATACACTTTCTCAACAAATTGACATTGGTTTTGGCCATGTGAATGGATTTGGACAATTGGATATGAGCGTACATGAATGACGCCACTTACAAATTAAAGTTCCAAGATCATTTTCCTTTGTCATGAGAATGACATGTTCCAGGCAGAAGCTGCTCCTTCAGTGCAGAACTAGAAATGAAGCGGAGCCGCAAGAGCCAAGCTACAGGTGCTGGTGCTGTAACTTGGAAGAGAAATAATATGTTGCTGTAAGGCTCATGGTGAGATACAATGTAAGCCAGAAAAGATCTGGGACCTTTTGTTTTTTAAACCAGAGCAAAGCTAACTAATACAAGTAACCTTCAAATAAGTGGTAGATACATGTAGGTTAATTGCAGTTTAAAGGAAATAAGGTAAATGTATCTTCTTTCTAAACTCTATATTGACATAATGTTGCAAAATTAAAATCTAATAATGCCTAGAGGCTTATGAATGAGTACAGTGAGCCTAAACACTTACCAAGTCTATGAGCCTTTAATTTAATAATTTAGAACTACCCACAAATGTGGATCCGAGCCATGTTCTTTATTCCCTTGATTAAAAATTGGTTCTAATCCATACCAGTGAAGAAAAGACCTCAGTGCAAAGTTATATCGCACTGAAAGTAGGCAGAGGACATGAAGAGTTCCATCAGAAACCTTTTCTAGTTATATAAGCACTTTCAAGAACAGAGCTACCATTTGTTAATTGAGAGTTTTCATGATCTCTTGTTAATACTTGTTAGCCAGAAATCACAGGGAGATTAGAAAGTAACTATCCATATGTTGGAGGCACTTAAGGAAAATAATTGCTATTCTGACCTAGAGGAGTGCATCTTTCTCAGTGGGAAAATAAGCTGGACTTCAGATGTACAATGTACTAAGTTCAGCTTATTTCCAGTAGCCATCAGCCATGGAGAGAAAAGCATCAGCTAATATGGAAATGAATGAAAGAGACAATAGCTGCATTTTGCTTGGCCTCATTAACATCTGATGAAACTTTTAACCTTCATGCAATAATAACTGCCAATATTATGATGATTGTAATTAAGTGCATGAGAGAGAAGACACGTGTGTTATATGTCTACAGAGGGCTTTGTGAAATTGAAGTGTCCCTGGTGAAAGAGGCATTGCTTGTTTCAAGGGAGTAGCATAAACCTAGAATTTGATTTCAGGTGGTGGTGATAGTGGCAGCAAAAATTCAGAACCAATTTTATTACTAATTCCATTAATGGCTTAAGCTGGATACATTTTTAGAAGGACCAATCTGTAATAACTGCCTAGTGGACATATCTATATGAAAATATTAAAGAGGCTGTTGTCTGATCAGGGGGGCTGTGATCAAATAAGAATATTTATATCCCACTATAAATGTAGTTTATTTCATCTAGAGTAGGAAGACCTAGACAGTTTTGATAGATGATATATAGATAGATAGATGATACATAGAGAGATAGATAGGGAGAGAGATAGACAGACAGATAGGGAGAGAGATAGGTGATAAAATATGCTGAAGGGGGCTGCAAATTCTATAAGAACATAAGGATTTCAGGAGTTAATGTCATTATAATTCCAGGGAGAAAATCATGGATCCCTGGAATTCAGTAGGCCTTGGAAATTGTGTCAGGATGCCTAGTTAGGTGTCCTATAAGACTTTGGAAGTAAAGGAAAATTTCCCCTGATGACTGTAAAAAGTTTCTATGAATGTGGGGGCAAAATGCTATTCTTATTTGGTGAATTGATAATCAGGTTCAGGCCCAAGTTGGGTTGAGCATACAGGTAGGTACAAGATATAACTTCAAAATCACAACCAAATAAAAAGTGCAAAAAGTATGGGACATGCTAAGGCAAGTGTGAGGGTTAGGGAACATTGCAGAGCAGTTTTTCAATTACGTTAGAAGAATGCCTAGTGTTCTCAGGTTCATCAGGACCACCCTTTCTCACTAAAGAGAATTAGCTCTGACCTTCCTTCAAACAAACAAACAAAAGAGCCCACTATGTGCCTCCATTTGGGCCGGTAGCAATCAATGATTAATCTCAAGTTCCTCAAAAGGGAAAAGTCACGTGGTCTGAGGACACATTTCTGGGTCCAAAATATTTTCATATTTAAGGATAAGTATAGGAAATGAAGCCTTCAAATATTTTGTATTTTGGCTTGTGAGGCTAGGTGGAGGGAGGGGGTCAAGGAAGCAGAGAATCTAAAATTGGACACCATCTACCCTATGCAACTTCTTGATTTTTGACAAAAATAAGAGGAGCTGAGGCAAGAAAACTGGGGACTCCACTAACCTATTTTTATTACCTTCATACTAATAAATTAGACCAGCATTTTATTTGTATTATAATATCAGTAGTTTCTCCAGAATGAATAGAGGCTTTTCTCACCAAATATCAATCTAGTAAGGTCACTGCAGAGATTCTAGCCTGTGGATTTTCCTATAAAATACATTTCTCCAAAATGATTTACTAAAATGATGATCCACTGTCAGAGTAGAAAACTTGAGGGGATTATGATAATATTTATATTTATATATATATGCCTTACATACTGTAGTAACCTGAAAGGAGTTGGGAAATTAGAAAATAAAATCATCTTGAAGGGGAAAAGATATAGTTAGTTATACCATTTGACTTTTATGCTGGCATGAAACCTAGAAGAAATCATGCTCTTCCCTTTATGAGTTCTTGGAAATCCTTCCCGCCCCCCCCCCCGCCCCCATCCCCCACCCACACATGCCCTTGTTCTTTACATATTTACAAGTTACAGAGAGTCTCAATTTCTAATACACATAAGAATATGGATCTAATGTTTAAATGGGTGTGACATGACATGAAACCTGATCTAACATTTCCAAATGAAGGAATATAAATTAGAATATATGCTTAGAGAATTCACATGTTTGTCTCAAACCCAAATGGCAAAGACAATTTTTTCCCTGAGTTGTATGTGGCTACAAACAATATCCACACAGGCATAGTTAAAGTCATAAAAGAAGTCCATTTCTGTAGTTCTGAAATCCCCTTCTGTGACTGTAGCATCCCTTGAAGATCTGTTGAATTTACTGAGATGACGGCTATTTTATCTGTCTATCTATATATCTATTACATATTATACATGTATGTACTATTTACTCAAGATATGTATAAAAGAAATACAATAAATCTTTGCTGAATCAAATAATTAATTCATACTCTGGAACGAAAGGAAACACATTTTATAAAAGACCAAGTAAAAATTGAACACAGTCTTCTGGGAGAATAATATAACATAAACTGGTGGTTTTGTAGACCATCGAGATGGTGCCTTCCTTCCTTCCTTCCTTCCTCCCTCCCTCCCTCCCTCCTTCCTTACTTCCTTCCTTCCCTGCTTTCCTTTCTATCTATCTCACATTTTCTACACCAACCTATATTTTTCTCCCTCTTCTTTTCTGCCCACTGTGGTTTATTTAGTTTTGACTTGTTATAAGGGGTAACTGTAGGATCCTTGTCTTAAAGAGGTGACTCCAAATCTTGTTTTTACTTGTCCATAACAAATTATTTTTACATCTTTATTGGAGTATAATTGCTTTACAGTGGTGTGTTAGTTTCTGCTGTATAACAAAGTGAATCAGTTATACATATACGTATGTTCCCATATCTCTTCCCTCTTGTGTCTCCCTCCCTCCCACCATCCCTATCCCACCCCTATAGGTGGTCACAAAGCACTGAGCTGATCTCCCTGTGCTATGCGGCTGCTTCCCACTAGCTATATACCTTATGTTTGGTAGTGTATATATGTCCATGCCACTCTCTCACTTTGTCACAGCTTACCCTTCCCCCTCCCCATATCCTCAAGTCCATTCTCTAGTAGGTCTGTGTCTTTATTCCTGTCTTACCCCTAGGTTCTTCATGACATTTTTTTTCCCTTAAATTCCATATATATGTGTTAGCATACGGTATTTGTCTTTCTCTTTCTGACTTACTTCACTCTGTATGACAGACTCTAGACCATGGCATCTCTTTACCTGCATCCAGAGATAGGATGGAGCTAGTGACCTGAAACTGAACCTCCACGATTCTGGAACCTGCTGGGATCTCCCTTCTTCTTTGATCTGTATCTGTCCCCAAATTATTTAAGGAGAGATTTGTACCTTTGTTTTCCAAATAAATCAAATTAAAGTCTAATGGGATTTCACCACTGGAGAGCTTGAGAGGAACACTCACTAAGGGGCTTTAATTTTAACACTAGGAAAGTTTATTAACATATAAAAAGAATCAGATCTTTCCTTTCATATGTTAGTATGTTTTTCTAAAAATTCTTCAATATACTTGTCTATTGTTTACTGCAGGTGCAATGGTCCTTAATGCGATAGAGTAATGTAAGTTCCTGTCCTAAGAATACTCAGTCAACTGAACTTTCTCAAATTCAGGGAAAAGACTAAAATCAATGAGGGTGATTCTAATTTATGAAAATATTTTAGGTATCGTATTTAATAAGAATTAAAAGTGAAGTAGTTTAATTGGTTTTTGTCTTTGTTGTTTTAAATTTTTTCTCTTTAATATGAAATTATACTTAGTGTTGAGTCCAGAGTGATAGCTTCTAAAACTAGGAGAGAGAAAAAAATGACTTTCATAAATGTTGCTAGAATTTGGGATTCATAGCCCTTTAGAAATTTAGGAATTTAATGATGAGTAAAACAGACCCCATTTTGCTGTCATCAAAAAGTATAGTCTAGTGGGAGAAGCAGTTACTGAAAATAGTATGGTAAACATTGTGAAGGACAAATGCAGTGTGCTATAAATGAAGGATCTAACTTAGCCTAGATAACTGTCCTCTGTATTTTCCTGAAAAAAAAAAGTTTTATTTTTTTCATTGAGATCAAAAGGATGAGTGGTTAGCTAACAGAAAAGGGAAAGACAAAATTGTTTGGGCAGAGGGAACAGAGTGTGTGATGGTCTAAAGCAGGGAGCAGTATTGCTCACTAGCAGAAATGAAGGAAGGTCAGAGAGAAAAGAAAAAATAGGAAAATGTTAGAAGATAAAGGTGGAGAGTGAAGTATAGACCCAATAATGACGGTCTTTATACATGTTAAAAGTGGGGAAGCCATTGAAAGGTTATAAACAAGAAACACACATTTCTGGTTTTCTTAGCCTGGCATTCAAAGCCATAGCCCCACTCCCTATCTACCAACTGACTCAAATTTCTGTGACAGGACACCTTAAGAGCTAAATATTGGATTTATTCATCTATGGAGAAGCATCAAGGATTAATTAGAAAAATTAGGATGATTCCCAATTTGCTACCACATGGTCAAGTAGGGCAAAAAGAAATTGTCCCTCGCTAACTCCTACTCCGGTGTGAGAAAACCCTGCTGATTTATTTTTGCCACTCCTGTATTGCAAACATCTGGTCAAAGTGGAACTTGATAATTGCATATTTAATAAGGAAAACAGGGAGAAGCATAGCATATACATTTTTCCCTTGGTAGCAGGCTCACATTGATGTAGCTCTGAGTAGTTATAATAGCTAATTCTCTTATGCACTTGCAGCACTATGCTAAGAATGTTGCAGATATTGTCTCATTTAATATTTAAATGACTCAGTGGAATAGATACTGTTATTTGTTCAAAATAGAGACTTATGCATTAAACTACGTGGCCAGCATCATGTAATTAGTAACTGACAAAATCAGTATTGAACCAGGATCGAAATACAAGTATTTCCATTACAGAGACTGTACTTTAATCCTACACATTATTTGGGGCCTTGTCAAAAGCAATAGGTTGAAACTCTTTTAAATGGATTCTGTAAAAAGTAGAATTTCCTTCACTATCAATATTTTAATCATGAAAGTCATATTTTCTTATTGGTAAACTATATTTGAGATGCAGAATAAAGATGTGTTAGGTAATTAACACTAAAATTTTAACATTGATTCAGAACTGTGATTTTTGAAAATATATTTAGTAACTTCAGTAACCAATTTTTAATTTTGCATCAATAATTCTGAAAGAAACATTATGGTTATAAACTGTGTAATTGGAAATTTCATCTCAACCGATAGTGAATAGACATTTGTTGAGTTTTCTTGAAGGAGTACAACATTATTTAACTTGTTCCATGGTCTCTCATTTCCTAAGTCACGCACACAAAAGTGGAGAAATTGCACTAATAGGAGTCGTACAATAACAAAGAGGTTTACCTTGAATTGAACCAGAATAATAAAATATTCTTTGTATAGTGTCTAAAGATCTTTTACGTCCACCCCTACTCCCATCTCTCTCTCTTCTTCTCTCCCTCTCATAATGGTACAAGGTTTCATATTAGTGGATGTAGCCTTACAGAAGTCAACTGATTGCTATTATAACATCTTCCACATTTCCAGGTAGAAATGCATTACTCTGTGTTTTGGATTATAGTAGGTCACTGTAAAAATTACCAATAAGTGAAAGTTATAATCCTGAATGATTCAGGGGAAAAATTAATCAGACATGAATAAATAGCTCGTTAGGAATTACACGGCATTTCCGCCACAGTTTTCGTCCTTTTCCTTTCCCATTCTTCAGGCCTTCCCATTTCTCCTTTATCAAGATTCGAATCCTGAATGTGCTGCAAACACAGTCCTGGGCACTTATCTCTTGAGGGGCTTAAGTTTAGTTGAGGAGAAAAATATCTAAGCAAACAAACTGCAAAAGAAGGTAAAATATTTTACATAAAGAAAGTATTGCAAAGTGGATTTTCAACTGTACCACCTAGTATTTTGAAAAATGAGGTGATTTTCTAAATCAGCATTTTTGAAAACTGGGCACTAACCAAAAAAAACAAAAGAAAGAGTGTGATTTTCATCAAAACTACCCGTTTAAATTATTATATTTTGCAATCTAGAATCTAAGAGCTAAATTGCATCACCTTCTAAGTTGGAATCAGATTATTTGATTAGGCAGATGCAGGGAAGAAATTTTAAAACCTCTTTCTCATTGAAATACATATGCCATCTTTTTCCATTTCAATGATTATTCTTATGGAGAAGTTTGATGTTTAATAAATTAAATTTCATTTATAACATTTATATAGCAGTATACATGTATGACAACATCCTTTCTGAAACATTTACAAGTGAAGTAATTAATTTTATATTTTCACTAAAGTTTAGTTATTTCAAAGCATTTGACTTCAAAATGTTTACAACAAATTAGTGAAGATTAATTCTAACTAGGATCAGTCTCCTAATGATCAGCTCTGTGTTCTTCCCATTAAACTAGACTGACACTAGTTTTTTTTGATTTTCAATTCCTATTGACATAATGGTATATATATTAGTTTGCTTTAACAAAGTGTCACAAAATGAGTACTTAAACAATAGAAATGTATCATTTCAGTTTTGAAAGTCTGAAGTCAAGATGTTGACAAGGTCAGTTCCTGCTGAGGGCTATGAGGGAAGGATCTGTTCTATGCCCCTCTTCTTTCTTGTAGAGGCTGTCTTCATATTCACATGGTGTTCTCCCACATGTGCCTATTTACACATTTCCCCCTTTTGTAAGGACACTAGTCATATTGGATTAGGGCCACCCTAATGAGCTCATGTTTACTTAGCTCATTACATTTGCAATGACCCTAATTCCAAATAAGGTCATTTTCTGAGATATTGGGAGTTAGACTTCAACACATGAGTAGTGGGGAGACACTATTCAACCTATAACATCAACAAATTTTGTGTTTCAGTCCTTTTATTGTGGAAATAAATGAAAAATAATGTCATGATCTTTGGTCCTTTGGTTTCTCATTAACATAAGTACAATAAATTAGCACTTTTACCAACAAAATGTATTCTTTACCATCTGCAAAGGATTATAAGACTTTTTTTTTTTCATTCTTTCTTGTACCCACCTGGGTACCAGGAATTTGGACCTGATGATTTAATATGCAATATAATATCAAAAAGTTTTGGTTTGTTATGTTTTGTGTCTGGGTGTTGGGGAAAGGGGATAGAGGTGTTGGGGGTTATTATGTGTGTGCTTATTGAACAAATTACTTTTCAATTAGTTTTGGTCCCTCGGGATTATTTCCAAGTGTCATTATCACCCTCAAAGTATTATATTTGGGACATTTTGCTTTTCCTCACCCCACCCAACATGCAAACTCAGATTATAAAATGTGAAGTATAAAATCAGTAATAATTCTAGCTATAGATTAAGCCTCTCTTCATGCATTTCTAGTTATTTTTGGTGTTCCTATCATATTGAATTTATCACCTAAGTAGTAGAAACTTCTGTCTTTGGCAATATATCTTTCAAGGTGGAAATTAAAGATATAAAATGGTCAAGTGAAAGAAATCAGAGGTTGCAAGGGCCCTGGGATGTGAACCAGCACTCCAGCTCTTTATCTTTTTGTCCTGACTTTCTGAGAAAGGCAGCTTTTCTCAGTATAAATGATGTTGCAGTCATTGTGCTTCTTCCTCTCAGTTTATGATGCTTCATAAAATTTTGTATAATTATATTCAATACTTTTTTAAAAAAAAACCTTCTTTTATTTTCTTCTTTTTTTGTTTCAATTCAATATTCTTGCAACCACTTTTTTTCTATAACTTGGCTCATATTTTTTAGACATTTCAGAGAAATCTTTATCACCACTTAAGTAAACAAAAATTAAGACAAAGATTAAAACATTTCCTCAGGCTCTTCAGGGTAGTGTGTAGGCTTCATCCTGACTTTAATAGATGTGTCTAAAATTAAGCATAGACTTTATACCTGACTCTTACATAATCTCAGAGCTGAAAGTGGGCATAACACAAATATAAATTAATCTAATCATACCCTCTTGTTATAGAGCCTGTCAGAGACAAGATTGAAATCTTAAAAATTACACTAGTGATTTTACTGTGTGGAACTTACTTAAACTCTCTATGTTTCAGTTATCTCTTCTGCAATATGAGGGTAATAATAACTACTTTTCAAAAATTTGTGCAGTGGCTAATAGAGATGACAAATGTAAAGTGCCTTGAATATTGTTTTAGTATATGATTAATAAGTACTTTACCGTTAAACAAAAGTCTTAAAAATGTTCTTTCCGTCTTCCTAATACAAACCAGCTAAGAATATTATCTTTAGCAATAATCAGTTTTATACCATCTCCAGACATAAAATTAGCTTGGTAAATTTTATTTTAATTCCAGAGGTTAGATCTTAGCTCTCTTTCTCAAAACTCTTGTGACTTTGAGCTAGCACTTCTCCTTCTGAGCCTCAGTTTACACATCTATAAAATGGGAATGATAATCACGACTAATGGGGGACTTTCCTGGTGGTCCAATGGTAAGGAATCCGCCTTCCAATGCAGGGGATACAGGTTCCATTCCTGGTCAGGGAACTAAGATCCCACATGCCACAGGGCAGCTAAGCCTGCACGCCACAACTACTGAGCCCACGTGCCACAACTAGAGAGGAGCCTGCGCACTGCAATGAAGATCCTGTGTGTCACAACTAAGACCCGACACAGCCGAAAATAAAAAAAAAAATAAGTAAATAAATCATGACTAACGGGACTACGGTGACGACTGGTTTTGAAAATAAATTGTAAATCATAAAGCACAATATAAATGTTTTATCCATTTATGGTCAGCTTTGTACCAATATTGCCATTATAACAGATGCAGCCAGACCTACTCAGAAATAGTGAGAAAAATGTAATTGTATACTCAGCTAGCAAGTATAAATTAACAGGTCAGTAGAATCTATCCACCAATTACTAAGATTTTCATCAGGCTCTATTCCAGTAGATTTGAATCAATTTAACATTACAATTCAAATCATAAGTGGTTTACTATATAATTATGAACATTTCAAGGTTAATTCTTCCAAAATGAATTTATTAATCAGGCATATTATTTTTTTAGATGCATAAATAATTATCAAACAAATGGACACATATTTGAGCCTGACCAACTTTGCATATTAGGCTCGTAACCTTGAATCACAGAAGTATACATCAATCTAATGTATATATGAATATGAGGCTTATTAGCATTTAAAAATGTTTGCTCTTGTTTTTTAAATACTCAATAGCATAGCAAGTCACTTTTATTACAGGCTGAGACTTTGGGGAACATATCTTCCTTCCTAAAAACTAGTAAATCAAATTTGCTTAATAAGTAGAGTGCTATTAAATATGTCTTCCTTCTTTGTGCATATTTTAAGTGGTAGTTTGTAAAATCTATCAGAAGTTCCAAAGTAGCATTACTAAGACATATACATGCTCAGTAATTCACGAAGATAAGTTGTGATTGATGCAGGAATTAAATGCAGAAATGTCTGGCAAACATTTGTGAAGAATGAGTATAAATTTACAATAATTTTAATAACTTGAGTAACATTTTCATTGAGCAAGAATAGTTTTCTGGGTTTCAAAAAAAAGGAATAGAAACTGGAACCAAATATATCAATAATTTATTTCTGATCTATAATATAAACACTATAAGCTTTAAGAGATTTCAGAAAGAAAAATGCTAAGAGTACGAAGGTAAGGGCTAGCCTTAGTAGACATCAATAAAGAAAAGTGATGTAGTTTTAGATGGCTTACAACATTACGTCAATTCATTTTTAATTGCTTTTTCTTGAAAGGTCTTCTGAGAGAGTTTAATATGATATTTTAAGAATAAAATACCTTTCTTTTCCCATTCTCATATTTGATCATTAAAATTTTTAGTACCAAGGGAAAATTACCATATTCCACTTTAAATCAGCTAAATTATATGAAAAAATTTTTTATCTGTAACAAAGAGCTCACATGTTTCTAAAGATAATTAATAACTGTCAAGTTAGTGAATTTCAAAATAAAAGATTATTTGGAATATGTATTATATGCTATTTTCTTTCTCTTGTTTTTTAATGGTTATTAGTAGAATAAATAGATCCCAAACCAGAACAAATTGTTTTGGAATTTACCGTAACATGTTTAATTGATATGCTGAAGGAGAGTATTAATTTTCTACTACAATCGTTAAGAATAAATATCAGTGATAACGATGGCGAAGCAAAAGTAGAAGTTTATATTTGTGTTGGGCTGCACCCCACAGGCCTGTGCTTGCCCAGCCTCAAGACTGAAGAAAAAGCCCGGAGTCAGCAACAGAGACACCAATGGTTTAATGGATGGATGGAGGGATCTTACATGTCCTGAACCAAGGTCCTGGAGAGACACCCCACCGTGGCAGTTGTCTCCTTTATGGGATGGGAATGGGAGTGCGGGGAGGGGGGCGTTTTACCAGTTATAGTGGGAATAGTTGCGTCAGCTTGGCTCATTCGTTACCCTGGAAATCAGCAGAGGGGCCGCTTTGATAAACTATCATAATAGAGAAAGTTCTGATCTAAAGATTAGAACAATCACTAGCTGGGGCCGGGGGCCAGTATATAGGCATGTATTGATTAGGCATTATGATTAAGAGGGAAGGTCAGTCAGAAGAGGAGGGTGTGTTTAGCAAATTGATCAGGTTCAGAATCGCCCATGGCATTTACTTGTCATGACTCTCCAGTTTCCTTCAAACTAGGATAGTGTTTCCTTGGTTTTCATGATGTTAAAACTTTTGGAGTTTAAGGAAATCATTTTGTAGAGCATTCCTCAATCTGAGTTTGCCTAATGCTTCCTCATGATTATCTATACAGGCTATGCATCTTTGCCAGAAGCTATGCTGAGTTCTCTTTGCATCTTTATTAGGTGGCATGTCATTTCTATTTTTCTTAACGCTGATAATGACCACTTTGATCAGTTGATTAGTGGGGTCTGCCAAAGTTCTCCATTAGAGAGTCACTCTTTTTTCTTTTGCAATAGACAAGTATTTTGTAGACAGGTACCTTGACACAATGCAAATAGCCAAGTTCATCATCAGACTTTTAATTTATTCAGTTTATTTTTATCAATATGGCTTCATGGTTTCCTATTTTATTCCATGAGTTAAAATCAATTAATATAATATAATATATAATAAATATATCAACTATACTTCAATAAAAAATAAAATCAATTAATATTATTTATTTGGCCAATTGGAAGAGCCCCTTTAAACTGCTTCTGTAACCTTATCACCTTTGATTTCTCAGCCTGCTGAAGCTCCTCTCTTCAGTCCTGTTAACACACATGCCTTCGCTGCTGTGTGCCATTTAAGAGTTTTAGAACTGAATTGCTTAGAATGGTAAAGGAATGATGACATAGGAAATCAGGAGAAAGTCAGTGTTTTCATTATTTAAAATGTTATTTTCTTGCTGATTTAGAAAGTTAAATACTTTTTTCAGCTGCTTTAATGTTCTTTTAGAAAACAGTGAATGTGATGGCAGTGGTGGTAATGATGGTGGTGATGGTGGGGTGAGTGTGTGTGTGTGTGCATTTTCTCCCAAAGAGGAGTGTTTTACAATTACAAATATTCTCTTATTAAGACTTATAGAGAACTAAAATTCAAAAAATTTAGAAAAATACCACTATGTAGCCAAATCTGAAATATTAACCATATATCTATAGCTCCTTTGATAATAAAATTATAGTCCCACTCATAGCCTAAAAACAAAACAATCATCTTTGAATTCTCTCCTTTATCTTCTACAAAATTCTGTTAGTTTCATGTTTGCAGTACCTTTTATATCTCTTTTTATTTTCATTTTCTTTCATCTGAGCCTTGACTCTTTCCCCTGGTTTGCTGCAGTGCCCCAAAACTGGTCTTCCTACTACAATTTTTAGACTTTTACCCTACATTGTGCTACCAAATTAATGTCATCTGCTCCCTGCTGTCAGAGGAATAAAGGCATTCAACAACTTCAAGGATCTCTTTTCTAACCTACTTACTCAATCTCTTCTTTCCCATTCTTTTTCAAAATCAGTCACTCTAGCTAAAGTAAAGACTTATTGTTCCTTTTGGAAACCCTTGGATTTCAAGGTCTGTATCTTTTCTTTCACTTTCACCAATGGCATTCTCTATTTAATTCTCCATTTGCTTAGATCTTCCCCAACATGTAAAACCTAGCTCAACTGCAATCTCCTCTGTGAAATGTTACATGAGTCTCCTGGGTAGAAGTGCATCCAGCCAATTTTTAACCAAATGACGTGTATTATTTCCCACCATGTATTTTATTTTTTAATTTATGAACAACTTAACATTTACAATGTGCTAAACACTATTCTCAGTGCTTTACAAATGCTCACTAATTTAATGCTCGAAACAACCCTATAAGTACTATTGTTAATCTAATTTTAAATATTAGGATCCACAGAGTTTTCAAACAATTCAGATCCACAACAGCTGACTCTTGAGACCATGTATTTAAATTTTATGCTGTGTGGCTGATGTGACTTATATATAATTTTGCCTCATTTACAAGTAGATAAGGGAAAAATCTATTTATTAGTTAACCCTCCCCACACAGAACCTAGCTCATTGCATTGCATTTATAAGGCATTCAACTAGTTTTGATTAGATTTTAGGATATTGATTATTTTTACATGAGTCAATTATTTCATTAGGCATTACAAAATGGTTAATTTTTAACTCCACATATCTATAGAAATTTATTATCATCAATTAAGTAGTTATTTCAAATACAATTAACTTAAGAAAGTCAGGATGTCTGATTTTTTTTTTTTTTCATTTTATTTAAAAATGCTTGGAGTAACTACTTCACACCACAGACAGTCTTTAATATTGATGGATGGGTTGGTTGTTTCAAATCATCCTTATGTACTCATGGGTTTTTACATATTTGAAGTGTTTAAATTAATGACAATTGTCCTTTTGTGTTTAAATTATACCATCCTGGGCTTCCCTGGTGGCGCAGTGGTTGAGAGTCCACCTGCCGATGCATGGGACACGGGTTCGCGCCCCGGTCCGGGAAGATCCCACATGCCGCGGAGCGGCTGGGCCCGTGACCCATGGCCGCTGAGCCTGCGCGTCCGGAGCCTGTGCTCCGCAACGGGAGAGGCCACAACAGTGAGAGGCCCGCGTACCGCAAAAAAAAAAAAAAAAAAAGCACATTTTAAAGGATAACCTTAGCTAGTATTTGTTTGTAATACCATTATATTTTCAGTAATATACCCAAAGATTGTTATTTTTTATATATGCTTAATGTGTTTTTCAAACTTTTTAAGCTACGGAATCCCTTATTGAGGTAAAGATTTACATAAAAGCTTAAAGTACAAATGAATGAAAGCAGAACTACTCTGGTTGGGGAGGTTTTTATATAAATTTTATTTCAGTAAGCTTGCCTAGAGCTCTTCCCACTCAGAGAATCATGTTACCAAAATGACTTTAAATAGAAACATAAAATAAAAAATAAGGCTTTGGTTTTTAAGTAAGAATGACTAGGGCCTAAACTGGTTGTTCCACTTTCTAGCTCTGTAAATCCGGGTAAAATTATGTAATCTATCGGGGACATGACTTACTTGTGTGTAAATTCAGAATCTCAAGAGAGGATTTTACTATAAGAACGCAATAAAATCATGGTTTTGAAGGCATTTTATATATTCTAAGTTTCATATAAGTGCATATTGCAATTGTTTATATACTAAATCTTAATTTTCATTAACGTTTTAAATTCTGATACTCCAGGATTGAGAACTGTCTCTTCGTCCTCTTCAAAAGAAAACTTACAGGATTCTCATATACACTCGGTTCCCAAGTGAATCTAAAACAATTGTGAATACCTAGGGCTTCTGTCTTTTAGGTGAAAATATGAGGCACTATTGGTAAAAGATGTTCATTCTCACCACTGACTAAATGATTCTGTGTGAGTTATTGTGTAGTCAGGTGCAGTACTGCACCTATTGATACTTTAGGACCTAGGATATTTCATACATCCCTATAAACTCATAACATCTCTAAAATCTTTGCAGCAGGCAGCATATTCATAAGCTATTAAGAAAAATCTGACACAGGAGATAATTTTACCCTCAAACATGATTTCAATCTTTGATAGAAAATGTCTCCTTCATGAAATAATAAGCCTCTTTTAAGATGATTTCACTTACAAGGTGATCTCACATTATAGACCTTGAAGAAGACATTTTAGAGAGGTGCCCTTGTCAGTGTAATTTAACTACATCAATGATGTGAGTAGATGTCTAAATTTTGGTTAATAAATAGCACACTGAGAAACAATGTACATACTGCTTCCTATTCACTGCTTTATGTCCAATATCATCCTTACTGCTAGCATTTGTTGAACTCAGACGAATGGAAGTAAAATTATCCTAATAGAGGTTTAGCGAGATTATTCTGGATGTTATATTTTGGAAAAGTAAGAAGAATGAGGGATTGCAAGCTGAAAGCTCAATAAACATAAAAGACTCCAAAATCACAGAATATTTAACATGACTATATTTGAGTACAGACCATTGAAATTACTTTATTATTTATAACACTTCTAAAACTTAAGCAAATTATTATTTTATAATTATTCATTCCCCAAGAAGAAAATGGGTACAGGATCTTTCAGTAACGAAGTTGGAACATTGTAAAAGTAAATACAGCATTTGACAAGGAAGATGACATAGGTCTGTCCCGTCATTTGATGTAGAAACAAATGCTGCTTAACAAGGTTGAGTCTCTGGTATTATTTATCTCTGATAACACTTCTTGGAAGTCTTGTGCCTTAACAAAATGCTGTGTGATGACAGGTTATAATATAATCCCAAGATCAAAGCTATTTTGCTGGTACTTATCTATTTCCATTATGTATTTTTTTAATTTATTTTTTTATACAGCAGGTTCTTATTAGTCATCAATTTTATACACATCAGTGTATACATGTCAACCCCAATCTCCCAGTTCATCCCCCCCCCCCACTGCTTTACCCCCTTGGTGTCCATAGGTTTGTTCTCTACATCTGTGTCTCAATTTCTGACCTGCAAACTGGTTCATCCATACCATTTTTCTAGATTCCACATATATGCGTTAATATATGATATTTGTTTTTCTCTTTCTGGCTTACTTCACTCTGTATGACAGTCTCTAGATCCAACCATGTCTCTACAAATGACCCAATTATACCCAATTATGAGTTCATATTGCAGTGGCTTCTCATTGCAGAGCACAGGCCCTAGGCATGCGGGCTTCAGTAGTTGGGGTATGTGGGCTCAGTAGTTGTGGCACACGGGCTTAGTTGCTCCACGGCATGTGGGATCTTCCCGGATCCCACCTAAAACCTAAACCTAAAAAACCTAAAAAAAAAGTATATCCAATTTTTTACTCTCTCAACAAACTGATAAAACAAAAACTTACTTGAGCTAAAGTAATGGAACTGAGCCAAGAAAAAATTAAATTCCACACAGAGCGGGAAATAGAGTAGACAGATTTATTGAAGTATGCGATAGTCTCCCTGGGGGGTGTTAAAGGCTGGACCTGAATCATTTGAAAAGAGTCCAGGAAACACACACACACACACACACACACACACACACACACACACACACAACAATGAGAGACATGCTAGAAGGACTTATTTGTACTGTCTGGCAAATTGGTTAAATGTTTATTTACCTTCAATAATTTTGAAGAGCCATGATCATAAAAAAAGCCTCAGAGTAAGTATGTTTAGAAAGTACACTGCAGGATTAAAGAGTTAAAACTATATTAGATGTGAAGAAATTTTGAATTCATTTATATATAATATTGGAAAGGGAAAGGTTTTTTAATATCAGTGCACAAAAACTACTCATCATAATGAAAAAGTATGGTAAACTTCACTAATTTAAATTTGATTATCTTAACAGTTAATGGCCATAATAGGAAGTTATAAGATAATAATAATAATATGATAAATATGGCATTCAAAACAATAAGAGCCAATATTTACTGGACAATTATTACATGTCAAGTGCCCTACTCCCTACTTTATAAATATTAGTTCATTGAAATCATCTAACAACCAAAATGAAGTACATAGTATTATTGTCCACATTATGTAGATGTAAAAACTTGGTTAGATGTACAGTTGGCCCTTGGTATCCATGGGTTCTGCATCCGCGGGAGTACCAGCTATACTACGCCATTTTTAATAGGGAAGTTGAGCATCCCTTGGATTTTGGTACTACAGCAATCCTGAAACCAATCCCCCATGGATACCAAGGGACTGTATGGACTTGCCCATGTTCACACAGCCCTTAAGTATTTACACAGTGTAACAAGATAAAAACCTAGGCCTGGGTATCCTAAATCAGTGCTTCTTGGAACTTAATGTGCATTTGGATCAACCAAGGATCTTGTTAAGATGCAAATTATGATTCAGTATGTCTGGATTGGGGTTCAGGAGTCTATTTCTAACAAGCTCCCAAGTGATGCTGATACTGCCTGTCCAAAAACCATGCTATGACTAGCAAGGCTACAGAGTATGACTTTTTACCACTAAAGTATAGTCCCTCACATATAGATATCAACTGAATCAATCATAGATAAGATACAGGTAACTATGGAGTGATGAGACTCTATTATGTGTTTATGATGAGTGATTAGGCTGGAATCAGCAATTCTAGGTAAGGAAATAAATGTAAAGGCTTCCAAAATTTAAAATGCAGAAGTGCAAAACTTCTTTGTATCCAATTGTATGTCTATACATTTATTATGGAAATAGATTCTTACAAGTGCTTAAATATTTTTTAAAATGTTTACTGCAGTGTTATTTGTAATAACAAAAAAAATGGAATTTTCCAAAGTATTTAGCAGTAGGAGACAGGTTAAATAAAGAAGAATAAATCTATCCAACAAAATATTGGGAAACATTTAAAAAGTTACTTTATTGGAAAAGGACTCCATTTGTTTTGTAAGCCCAGTGTAGGTAGGGACTGTCTGTTTTATTCATGTCTGTAATGTCCATAAAGATGGAGCATGTCTTCTACACAGCAGGCATTCAAAACTCAACAATTTTTTTTGCCTGAATGAATATATGACTTCAAAGATATATGACTGAGTGAAAAAAATGTATAATAGTAGTTATAGGGTTTGGCGAGGGCGGAATCTGTAAATTTTGGGTAGAGGTAAAATTAAGCATTTATAGAGGTAAAATTACACTTTTATTTTATACTTTCTTCTCTGGTTTGATTAATGTCAGCTTTGATATTTGGAAAATAAAATTAGTTAAAATATACAAAAAGGAGAATCAGATATACCAAGAAGTTAGCATGTTAGTCCTTAGATTCCAGTCTTTCTTTTTTCATGGTTAAAAGCACATAACATAAAATTTACCATCTTAACCCCTTTTAAGCATACAGTTTGACAGACTAAGTATTTTTCCACTGTTGTGAAAGAGATCTCCAGGATCTTTTCATCCTGCAAATCTGAAACTCTATACCCATTAAACAATAACCACAGTCTCTTAAAGGAAGTGCTTCAAGCTACTGTGTTGAATCAAAGATAAATTTCCTTCCACACTTCTTCCAATATTTTATTCATACATTTAAATTCGTACAGTCAAAATTAGCCTCAAGGCTCCCCCTTTCTCATTTTTTAGGAGTCCACTTCGTTTAATGCTGTTCTCCCAAATTTGAGGATAATCAAAGTGAATTAAATGTTATAAGTTGATTTGTGCCACGATCTAGTTCTGCATATCAATTTTATAATATTAAGTATTCCATAGAAATTGTGAGGTAATTTGGGGATTAAGAAGGGAGATACAACTGAAAGAAAATGTTCTACTGTGTATTCTAAATCTGTTTGACTGTGCTCCCAGTAATGGCTACTTCTATTCTTCAAGTCTGCCAAAATTTAGTTGTAAATAAAATAGAACCGGCTCAAAATCTACAGAGGCTAAATTATGAGTCCAGATCCTAGGGCTCTGTGATACAATTTATATGATTTACAACTACTATGTTTTTTTCAGTGTTAGAATATGTAAACACATCTATTTCTTGAGATTGAGTCAAATATTTCTTTTGTTCTTTAGGTTTTTGACTATTCAGTGGGATATATGGATATTGAGATGTTTCAAAATCCCTAGGACCACAAACTCCATCCAGAAGTCCTGATTTATGTCATTAAATGTTTGAGTTCTACAATTTTATCTTCTTCTGAGATAAATTCACCTCCAGATAATTCACAGAAAATCATTCCAGGCTAAACACTAACACGTGATATGGCCACTACTTGTGTATTACTAGAACTGCTGTTCCATTCAGCCTGTTTTCAATCTGTCAGATTCCTTGTTTGTGTGCTGAAATCTGATGGCAATAGAGCTGCACTTTTTCACAGACGGGCTCTTTTGAGGGGAAATGTATTATAGGCAGAGGATACAAGTGGATAGTGTGGCCTTAAATAAGGCCTTGGGATGTCAGATGTACTCATGGTCAAACAGAGGTCTCTTATTGGGAATCATGGCCCTGTTTTTAGCTAGGGTGCTGTGAGTGAAGGCTATCTATACCATCCTCCACAGTGGTTGCTCACAATCAACCTGGAATCTCCTTTTTTATTTTCTTAAATTTGTAATCTGCCTTATGGTGTACCATTTATTTGAACGACATATAATCAGCAAATTATAAATTTCTAAACCTATATGTTAGGTATAAGTGAAAACAGGCTGAGTTTTAACTTCCTTTGGAATTTTAAACAATGCAGATAAGTCTAAAATTTTTATTTCAAAAGAATAATATGACACAAAAATTATCTGGAATAACATGGTCACAAATTTTTACATGAGAGATTTGTAACTGAAGCAATAGAAAAAAATAAGTATTTTCGAAACTGCAAAAAAAGTTGAGTTTGCAAACTAAAAATGAGTTAGATTAACCAATCATGAGAATGTACTTTCACAGAACACATAAAGGCAGTAATTCTCCAGGTGTGGTCTAGGGTCCAGAGTTATTAGCACGACAGGGGAAACTTTGATAAATGCAAATTCTCAGGCCCACTGTAGACCAACTGAATCCAATGGGGAAAGGGCTTACTGATATGTTTTAAAGACGCCCTCCAGGAGATTCTGTCCCCTGGCACAGTTTTCGAATTACTGCTATAAACTATAAATCATTCACTACTCTTTGATCAGTGCAAGTAATCTTAACCTAAAAAAAGAAAGAAAAATCAACTGCACCAACTATACATTTGACGTTTCCTTCGGAAGCCCAAGTACAATTTTAATTGATATCTAATGTAGTCTTTGTTCTTAAATTTCTGTAGCTCAATCTGTAGCTTTGATAATAGTTCAATGGAATTTACTGTGCATTTCCATATACTCTTAAATTGAGTATTCAATGATCGTGGTTCATCAAGGTTAATTGTGACATTAATGATTTCTATTTCTACCCTCACCACTTGTGAGGCTGCAGGGGTGGCTGACAGCGCTCCAAGTGTGCAGTGCCCTCAGCTCTCCAGCTGAGCCCAGGATGCTGACAGTACAGGTTCAGGAAAGGGTCATTGTGCAAAGCTAATTTCCGGTAGCTAAGTGAGACAGTGATTCTTTCCACAAAGTGACTAATTATGAATACTATGGCAAGATTGATGTTCTTTTTCTTCCTGCTCTTTCCTCAATCCTATGTTTGCGACCATATAAACCCCAGTACTGCTGATCGGAACTTCATATGGGCAATCCGGTTGGCTCAGAGGAAACGCAGCATTTGAACTAAAATATCCATGAAATTGCTGTAAAGGCTAATTTGGGGGTGGGCAGTTTCAGGCAAATGTGAAAACAACTTTTGTTCTAGTATGACTCTAATAGGACTTAGGTAGTGGAACTAGACTAGGATTTGATAAGGTTACAACAAAAATAGTTATTTTCTAACACCAGATACAAGCAGTCCAATTACTGCTTAAGACTTAGATAGGCAGTGATGGTGTTTATTTAATAAGTGGGTGCTTGCAATTTTATGGAGTATAGATGTGATTTTTTTCATGCACTTTGATGCATCAGAAAATTCATAACCCTAACTTTATTTCCCATGGTAAAAACTTTCTGATTTTCATTGGGCATCACACTAGCACTAGCAATGATGGGTTTCCTTGGTGCCATTTTTAATCTCATGATTTAATTTGGAGTGCATATTGTGCATTTGTGAGATGGACAGCAGAGATTCGATGTACTCAGTTTTTAAGAAAATGTGTACTTAGTCAAAGCGGAGTCACTTATGCAATAACTAAACTTTCTTTTCATTTTGTGACACAGGAATTTTAGTGAAATAAAGAACCAAGCATTCATTTAAGTGGAATTCAAAGACGCACTAAGGATTGCTACTCAAAGTGTAGCCTGAGGACCAGTGTATCAGCATCATTCAGAACTTGTCGGAAATGCATGATTTCAGGAATCACCGCAGACCAACCGAAATAGAATCTATTCTAACGTGATTCCAATTGGTTAGTATGTTCATCAGAATTTCAGGTGCACAGTACTGGGGAGAAATAAATAATATTTGATTTATCCAGTCTGTTGTTATTTGTTACCAAAAATGAACATGCACTTTGATTTACTGAGGTTTTCAGCAGCCACTTGGGGATTAAAATGTGCAGAAATTATCATGCCATCTGTGTAAATCTTGCAGACCTAAGCATCTGCCATAAGTATATAAAAAAGTCATCTTTTTTTATACCTATTGGGTCAAATAGTTATTTGACATTGAACAGGTTAATTTTTCTGCTCTTAAATTTCCTCATCTGCAAAATGGGGACAACACTAATACTTCCATTACAAGGCTGTTTTGAGGATTATATGAATTATACATGTAAAATATTTGGAAGAGTTTTGGACACATAGTAAACAGTCCTTACTCATTACTTTTAGTATTGCTTTTTGACATTAGGCACAGAAGGGTGATTTGCACTCTTCAGACCAAGTGAGAAAAGGGGCCATGAACTAAGATGGGTGAGTCAGTAGGTGTGAGTTTAAAGTTACTATAGAGAGGCCCTTTGGTTTGTCTCAATTCCTCATGACACCTTGGGATGAACAGAGCAAGGTAAGACAAAGCCAGCTGAGCCTCACTGGTCATCCTGGGTTGCTTGAAGTTTTTGATCGTAGCTCTAGAGAAATTCACTTGGCACCCCTGAGGTCTGCCATAGGGCAGCCAAGTTCAGCAAGGGCAGCAGAAAGCGAAGCAGCAGTACTCATGCCAGCACTATTTTATAGCACCCTTCATCAAAGAGGGAGAACAACCTCCCAGAAAGATGGCTGATGGCATTAAAGATAAAACATGAAAGAAACAGAATTTTCTCTAGGACCTCGTTTTTTGTCTAAAGGGATTCCACAGAAAGCGTCCTGTAGTTGAGGGAGAAATCTGGCCAGAGGGGATAAACTTCACATGGTATTCTGGCCACTCTGGGTATTAGCTCAACTCTTGATTTTTAAAATAGTGTGTTTTTACTTCATATCAGGTTTCTAGAAAATTTACTTAGGGTCAGACTTCTAGAAATATGCTTGTTTTAGGATAGGTGTATCCCTTGTTCAAATATAATAACAGAAAAAAAGATGTACAGATTGGATCTTCCTTGAAAAAGCAATTTCAGATAATGTTTCACAGAGAATTATAATGAAAGAGTGTAGCATTGCTTTCTTCTTAAAAAAGAAAAAAGAAAGAGGGAAAAAACACAACTAAAAATGACTCTGGAAATGAGGGCACTTTTTATATTTGCCATGTGGAAAGTGAAAATAGTTTATGACAGCGTTTATGGAATATTCAAGACTGTCTAGGGCTTCCCTGGTGGCACAGTGGTTGAGAGTCCACCTGCCGATGCAGGGGACACGGGTTCGTGCGCCGGTCCGGGAAGATCCCACATGCCACGGAGCGGCTGGGTCTGTGAGCCGTGGCCGCTGAGGCTGCGCGTCCGGAGCCTGTGCTCTGCAACGGGAGAGGCCACAACAGTGAGAGGCCCGCGTACCGCAAAAAAAAAAAAAAAAAAAAAAAAGACTGTCTACAAATACAAAGTGGAATAATGATGATGATGACGATCACATTAGAAACAAATGCTATTATATATTGGGCTTCCGTGAAGTGCAAATGACCATATGCATTGCTTCTGATACTAACAGGAAACTACAAGATAGATATCATTAGTATCAGGTAGTAGTATTTCTCATTTAAAGATGTGGAATATAATGTTCAGAGACATTACTTGTCCCAGGTCTCAGGCAAGGCAATACTAAGAGATAACTAGATGGGCCATTCCCATTAGTCTGCACCAACATCTTCCCATAAGTCAGGCCAGAGAAACTTCCTCACTAAGAATAATATTTCTGCTTTTTCCCCAAGCCATCCTGCTGCATTAATTCTCATATCAATATTCAGAGCCTCTACTGTGCTGATAATGAACTAAGTAAGCATTCAATTCAGGTGTATATGTATGACTCTGAAGTCCCTACTCTTAAAAATTTATTTTCCCACAATTTGTCATTGAAGACAGTCACCACTGTAGACATTCTCATTTTCTAGACAATCATTTCCATAGTGGAGAAAAATTTCTATTTCTATCAGTATCACCTAAACCATAGGGCAGAAATATGTGTAACGTCAATTGCTCCTACACATCAGAGATGATATGATGCTCTTCCGTGTTTCTTCTGAAAAATCTGGCTCCCTGGCGAATAAATACTTGGTGCTTGATACAGATTTGCTAATGATTAAAGGAAAAGACACAGTTAAGTTTCTCCCCTTAGAGTCATACAATGCTGCTGAGAAGGGGCTCTCCCTTTCCCAAAATAAAATAAATAGAAGTCAGTAGAGGGAAGATTTATACAATATTTGCTGTGGATCTTATCACAATCTTTTCTCTTCCCTCTCAAAAAAGAAAAAAGGGGGGAAAGTTAAGCCCATTATGCTTGAATAAACTCTTAAATTGTAAGATATGAGCAACCACATTTCCATCTGCATCAGAACAATTAAATATAATTGTTTTTAAGTTCTTATAAGACAAAGTTCAGGACAGCCATTTTTCCAAATCTACAGTTTTCATACAAACAGCAAGAAAAAGTTCTCGCTGTTCACAGGTACTTATTTATCACTCTCTGACTTTTCTCACTGAATTTTTTTCTTTAAAGTTTTCTGTTGTAATCATGTTATTTTTGCAGCCTATTTCATTTCTTTGGAAGTTCAAAACCCACATTTGGCCAAGGGGTTCCCAAATCACTTGAATGCAAAAGATGTTTTACCAGTTTGCATAATATCTACAGCAGGATGTGAATACTTATTGAAAGTAAGAGATGTTTAAGAGAGGAAATAGAAGGTATATGGATAACATTTCCAGAAACTACTTATGAAAGCTTGATACATGTCTTTAGAGCAATAATACCTTGGGATTGACATACCTGAGCCCATTTCCTAGGAAGTATCACTGTGTGAGTGTCCAGTGGATTGCACGGGGCTTGGGAGCAGGTGCAGAGCTCTGCCAGCCCAGCATGTACACTGCAGGGCACACAGCAGCCACGTGTCCCTGCTGTCTGCACAGCTTACTGGGTGAGGCTGTGCCTTTTTTTTTTTTTTTGCGGTACGCGGGCCTCTCACTGCTGTGGCCTCTCCCGCTGCGGAGCACAGGCTCCGGACGCGCAGGCCCAGCGGCCGTGGCTCACAGGCCCAGCCGCCCCACGGCATGCGGGATCCTCCCAGACCGGGGCACGAACCCGCGTCCCCTGCATCGGCAGGCGGACCCTCAACCACTGCGCCACCAGGGAAGCCCGAGGCTGTGCCTTTAATGAGGAAACATGCCTGTAAGATAAATCCAGCTCAGCTTTGCAGATGCACTGGGACAAAAGAAATGATAGGAATGTGAATGAAAAACTTGATAGATTTGGCCACACATAAACATAAAATGTCTACATGTTAAAATACAGAAAAAAAGGTCATTTCAATAGAAAAACAGAATAAGAAATATAACCTGACAACACTCAAGACATAAGAGAGCCAATAAACCTACGAAACATATTGAACTTCACTTGTAATCAAACAGAAAGGGATGCAAATAAAATAACAATGAGTCCCCACTGGAAAAGACCAAAAGGGAAAAGGTATTAGCAACGAGCAGAAAGCAAGCACTTTCATACACTGTTACTGAAAATGGAGGAAATACATGATAGATACATTTGAGGGGAAAATTGTCTATCTTATCTATTTATCTATCTTAAAATTAAAATGTGTATAATTTTGATACAGTAATATTGTTTACTGGAATTTGTCACAGAGACATTTTAAAATATGTTAAAAATTCATATACAAAGGAATTTAGTTATAGTATTTTTGGAAATATTAAAAATGGAAAAGGAGACAACCTAAGTGTTAAGAGTTTATATTTGTAGAAAAATTCATGGCAAATTATTTTGACGTGGTACATGAACGTAGTCAAAATAATAATTTTAAAGAATACGTAAGAATATGGGGGAATAATTATAATGGTTATTAAGTTAAAAAAAGTTTGCAAGACAACATGTAACTTATAACATCAATTACACAATTATAAGATATGAAAATTCAGCAACTATAAA
Source organism: Leucopleurus acutus (assembly GCF_964270905.1). Taxonomy (NCBI): domain Eukaryota; kingdom Metazoa; phylum Chordata; class Mammalia; order Artiodactyla; family Delphinidae; genus Leucopleurus; species Leucopleurus acutus. The sequence continues at coordinate 58,381,720 of NC_139160.1, forward strand.
AAATGGTTTTGTCTGGATGTTCGAATTTTTCCTTAATTTAAAAAAATCAGATTCCTATAGGTAAATGTATCTAATGTACAGAAAGTTATATAATTAAGTGCTAAATTCTCCTAAACCGAATCTTCCTAACCTTCAGGTTTACTTGCCAGAATTGATAAATTAAAAATAGTTGTTTGCTTTTAGTTCCCAGAGATACATCCATAATGCTAGATACTAGTCTAATATCACTAGTTGTCTCTCTGATAGATAAAGATTTAGCTAATTTATACGACTCCCCTGCCCCCCTCCACGCACCAACTCAATCCTTTTCCTACCAATACAGTCATATCATGCAGTTTAATTTTTCGGTTAGATAAAATATAAAAGTAAATAAAACATTTAAGCCACATTTCTTATTATCTCAACTACATATATTATCTCTTGACTTCTCACTTTGTTTGATGAGGCTATAAATGCCCTATTCCTTCATTTACTTCTCTTCCCCTCTTCTACCATCTATTTGTGACATTTATAAAATTATGTTTGCATCTGTAAGACAACCGCTGCTCTGTAACCACATTAACTTTTGTAATTTGTGTGGAGATGAAGCTTATATTTGAAAACAATTGGAGAGTATTGATTACGTCTTATCTTTCACTTTGAAGGTGGTATGATTCTTCTTCGACTACAGCGTCATGATCACTTGTCAAAATAGAATATTTCCAGGATTAAGTCATTTTTCTTACGGGTGAGGTAGCCAGGATAATGAGCCTTGTGAACATTCAGCCGCAGGGAGCGTAGTAGCCAGAGACCCCAGAAGCTGTGCTCTGAAATCAGTGCTGGCCTGAGATGTGCACTGAGGCCAGGCTTCCAGGAACTGGTCCTAACCAATGACTGAGCTTGGGAGGGTCACTATGCAGGCACAGTCCGGGGCCACGTGGGACTCTGCTCCGGGCTAGAATTGGCACAAGAACTCCCTGAAGACTTCGAGGTCCTCCTTCCCTCTCTTCTTCACAAAGACTCAGACTTGCATTGCCTTCCTTCCAAAAGCTCTTCTAGCCTTCCAGCTTCTCCCCATTTCTCACACAATCACTCACCCAACTGAAATCCTTGCAGGTTGAATCCTACCTTGGCGGCTGCTTCTCCTTGACTGAACGTAGATGCCATTAATTCCTCAAAAGGATGCAATATTCTAATGTGCTTTATATTTTAACCCTCAGTTCTGTACATTTTCTTAGCAATATTATGTTAATTATTAATTATATCATCCATTATTTAGATATTATACATTATTAAATAAAATATTAATACAATAACTATATTAATAATTAACCATTTCCCTTTAATCTATGTTTTTATTACATAATCGGGTTTTATTTTCAAATTTCCAATTATACTGTGAATTCTGGTGCACACCATTTGCTCCATGCCCATGACCTTCCTCCCAGAGAACTCTGTCCTCCTGCTTCAACTGTTATTCTAGTATTTTCTTTTACTCATCTCCAAGTTTGAAATCACTATTGATTGGATCTCAAGATCTTTTCTTGACTTATTCCTTATTTCTTCTGAGGCACACACTAATTTCCTAAGAAAGGATGTGCCAGAAATAAATTTCTGAGTTTTTGGAATTTTATAATGGCTTTGTTCTGACTTAGATATTATTGAGCCATCAGAGTTTTCAATTCTAGTTAGAAAATACTTCCCTTCAGATTTTGGACGGCCCGATTTCATTGTCTTGTAACACACACTATTGCTGATAAGAATTCAGAGACCAGTTTGTTTTCCTATATTAACTGATAATCTTCTCCTCTATGAATTCTCTTATAATTTTTTCTATATTATTCACATACTGAATTTCACAGCAATATATGAAAATATAAATTTTGTGTGCGTGTGTACAGTTGGCCAAAGTGTTTTTAAGATTCATGTTTCTCTTTAGCTTTTAGTAATTCTTACCTTTCATAATTGCCTGTTTTCTTTCTTGTCCATTTCTAAAATACCTTAAGTTTGAGAGTCAATCACCTGGGTTTATCCTCTGTGTCTTGTTACACCTCCATTCTCAGTGTATTTTTTATTTTGTCAATATAGAAAATACACCTTCTATTTATTCCATAACCAGTCATATTTCTTAAGAACCTCATGCCACTGGTGAGGAAACATATTTCAGATAATATCGTAGTTTTTCTCCTGTTAAAGTACTCTATTCATCGTTCAACTCCCCACCAGTGCTAGTTTAACTAGTTCTTCTTATGCAAATGAGTCTTAGATTATGTTCTCCTTTCTCTTCCCCAAATGACAATTGTTGATATGAGGCTGTCTCACTGTGTCTTTTTCATGATTAAGAGTCTCTCAGATTCACGTATGTGCTCTGTGCTGTTTTCTGCTGTGAGGAGCTGGTCTGATATGATTACTGGACAAATAACCACTGATTCTGAAGGTCGTGTTTGGCATATTGTGGGACAGGCCGACAGCAACGGCTAGGATCTGTGGTTCTGTCCATTTGCCTTTCATCTGAAAGTCCTCACACCCATATACTTCTTTTCTCCAACCCTAAACCTCTAACCTTTTACTCATTGTGTTCAGCAACTTCTTTTAACTTTTTGAGTTGCTTAATCATTTCTCAACTGCTTGCTGGCTACACATTGGTTTGTGGTGGGGCAGAAAATTATCTCTGTATCTTAACTAATTGCTTCTCCCAAATGTTCTCATTCCTTATCTGGGTAATTTCTCAGAAACCTCAATGGACAGGGCACTGATGTGAAAGCCAAGGTTCCTCAGTGAGTCCATGGTTTTCCCTATGCTGGTTCAAGAACAACAGGACACTTGCTCTCAGTGCTTAGGTTCCCTAGTGCATTTAAAGTGTGCGCTTCGCTAAGATTAGGACCTGATGGACAAAGTGACAATTAAGTAGGGAAAACTCACCACGTTACCACTATCTTCTCCCTTCCTCTAATAATCCTCGAGAGCAGGAGTGAGAAGACTATTCTCTTATTTTTTCCTCCTTAAGTGTGATCTCATGATTCAGCCCAGTGGCAGGTAGAGTCAGGAGAGAAACCAGTCCTATGATAGAAAAGCGCAAATCAGGAAGCATTTCACCAATACTGTATTTACCATCCGTCTTTCAGGCAACCCCGGAGGAGCACTTCTATCTTCCCCTCCTGCTGAGTTTGGAACTTATTGAGATATAAGACAGAGGAACCAGAGAGCAAATGACCCCTTAATCACTGATAAAGCTGTTTGGTCAACGTGGCTTTAAGAATATGGCCACTTGCCTCTGAAATGCTTCACCACAGGGTTAAACAGACTGGCCTGCCCAGTATTGGCAGAGCTGAACAAAGTTGGCCTTCCTGACCTCTGAAGGAGTGGAGGAAAGTAGGCCTCCTGCAGACCAGGTGGTCCCACAAGAAAACCTGGAGCGCCCTCAGCCGATTAAGCAAATGTGTGGCTCCCTGGAGCAGGCTGCAGCTGGACGTATTCTTCCCATACCTTTGCTGCTGGAGTTCTGAAGAAGGAATGTGCTCCTTTTTCATGGAAATGTGAGGAATGGAAAGTAAATATTCTCCAATAATACTCTTCAGATTTGTTTTTCTTGCGAAGCTAAACAATTAATTCTATGATCAGCCCTGACTATAGCTGTTCACTTTTGTAGAGGGCAGGGGTGACTGATCAGGCTACCCCTATTTCCAGCTTCACCGTGCCACTCGCCTGATGCCAACCTGGTTTCCATGTCACTCCTCCTGGACTCACTGGAAGGAAGTTAGTTTCTGCCCCAAAGGGTTTTTTTTTTTTTAACATCTTTATTGGGGTATAATTGCTTTACAATGGGGTGTTAGTTTCTGCTTTACAACAAAGTGAATCAGCCATACATATACACATGTTCCCATATCTCCTCCCTCTTGCGTTTTGAAATGGGTTAGAACCTTACTACTTCTGACCCCGAAGCATCAGCATCACCTGGGGGCTTCTTAGAAATACAGAATTTGTTAGAAATGCAGAATTTCAGACCCAGCCCAGAACTACTTATCCTATAGTTTAACTCCTTGAAAGTTAAATCCCCAGGTAATTCTTATGTACATTAAAGATGGAGAAGCATTGTTTTAGAACAAGTCATTAAAGTACCTCAAAGGCTTTGCTAAACCCTAAACTGAATATTTCTTCCCAGTTTTGCAATGCAAATTAGCCATACCACTATCTTTAATGGACCTCACTAGAGATTATGAGATAAAATTAAATTGTAGTGGATGAAATATAGATGAGATTCAATTAGCGCTATTGGAATGGCCTAAGAGTAATCAGTCACACATTCTCCATATTTGAATTTAAGTTACCCCCATTATGGAGTTCAAAAAAGTATTACAATTCAAAAATTGAATCCCCTTACCCAAATATGAATATAAAACTTGAAAATATATCAAAGTCCATATTTCTTATTAAAGTAAATAATAAAATAAATTCTAAAACTGAAACTCTTTGACCTTGTGAGCTAAAGTCGCTTTCCGAGATACTTGGGCAGATAACCCACTCTGAAGGCTGGGCCCTGGATGCCTCTTCAGTAGCTGGTGCCAGAACTTGTCATCCACTTATTCCTGCTGTCTTCTCACTCACAAAGTGGCATTTGAGGCATATGTGCCTTTTAGCAATGTGAGGAAATTTGCACTGGTGGTGGCCCAGTTCCCAGATCACGAGATCTCTTTCTTTCCTGTGTTATTGAGCTTAGTACAAAAAAGGGAAAAAAACCTTGTAACCAGTATCTCTACATAACACCTCGAGGCCCTGGACGTCTTTCTTCTTTCATCTCTTGAACATTTCCAGCCTGCAGTAGCATTTCTTTCTACTCTTTCTCTGTGGTAGAAGCTATGCCCTTATTTGCTTTTTCTTCTCCTTTCACCCCTATACACTGAGGAGGGCTCAGATGAGTTTGTAGCAGTTTAACCTGAGTTCACTTTTGTTTTTCTGAACCACATACACAGCAAGCGATTTTGCTAGATAGAAAGACTTATTTTACTCTTTCTCTGGTGGTGTTAGACTTCTCTATTTCCCATTGACTTTGCTAGTTTTGCTTTGTGAGGCCACTTGGTTAGACAGAGCAAATTCTGGGTCTGCAAAAATCATAGTATTCAAAGAAATATTATACATCTTCACATCCCTTGTCTGACTCTTTCCCCAAGGAGATATTTTCCCATCAGACTAAGGATGAATGGATATGATTGTTATTACCCAGCCTGGCTCTTTCAAGGAGTTTTCTCTCTTTTGTGTCTGTTTCTTCAGAGCACAAGCAATGCTTCCTCACCTACATTACCCGGGTCACCTTGAAACTCACTCAGTAATTGTTTGGTTATATACACTAATCTTTCTAGTCTTCCTCTCTCAAAGTTGTCCATGTCTTCCCCAACTACTTAATATTTGTAAATATTTCTCTAACTACTTAGGCCTTATCTTCAAATTGTGATTCATATTTTTTAATATTTTTATTTTTAATTTTTTAAATTGAGTGTAGTTGAGGTACAATATTATATAAGTTCCAGGTGTAAAACATAGTGACTCACAATTTTTAAAGGTTACACTCCACTTATAGTCATTATAGTATATTGACTATAATCCCTGTGTTGGACAATATATCATTGTAGCTTATTTTATACCCAACAGTTTGTACCTCTTACTCCCCTTCCCCTATATTTCCCCTCTCCTCTTCCCCCTCCCCACTGGTAACCATTAGTTTGTCTTCTATATCTGTGAGTCTGCTTCTTTTTTGCTATATTCGCTGGTTTATTTTTTAGATTTCACATGTAAGGGATATCATACAGTATTTGTCTTTCTCTGTCTGACTTAATTTCCTTAGCATAATAACCTCCAAGTCCAACCGTGTTGTAGCAAATGACAAAATTTCACTCTTTTTTATGGCTGAGTAGTATTCATATATATATATATACCACATCTTCTTTATCCATTCATATGTTTTTTTTTTTTTTTTGGCGGTACACGGGCCTCTCACTATTGTGGCCTCTCCCATTGCAGAGCACAGGCTCCGGACGTGCAGGCTCAGCGGCCATGGCTCATGGGCCCAGCCGCTCGGCGGCATGTGGGATCTTCCCGGACCACGGCACGAACCCGCGTCCCCTGCATCGGCAGGCAGACTCTCAACCACTGCGCCACCAGGGAAGCCCCTATCCGTTCATATGTTGACAGGCACTTAGGTTGCTTCTGTATCTTGGCAATTGTAAATAATGCTGCTATGAACGTTGGGGTGCATGTATCTTTTCAAATTAGTGTTTTCTTTTTTTTTGGATATATACCCAGGAGTGGAATTTCTGAGTCATATGATAGTTCTATTTTTAGTTTTTTGATAAACCTCCATATTGTTTTCCACAGTGGCCACACCAATTTACATTCCCATCAACGGGGTATGAGGGTTCCCTTCTCTCCACATCCTTGCCTTTTGGATGATGGTCATTCTGACAGATGTGAGGTGATTGATCTTGTTTTAGGAATTTTTTATTTAATTAAATATTTAACACGTTATTTCTCAACATTTTTTGGACTCTTTCTGAGAGAAGGTTCCTAATCATTGAGATCTTGTCTTTTTCCTGCTGTTATTTATTTATTTGGGGGTATACCCAGCCACTCTTTCTGATCTAGTAGAAACCAAAACAGGTGTCCCCTCCTTAACACCTTCCTTAAAAGTATATGTCTTCTCTACTTTCTTATCTGTCTGGTTTCACCTCCAAGATGTCATTTGTCTCCTATCAAATGTGTATACCTTTTCCTTTAAAATGACAAGATTTCTCATGTGGAAATTCTCTCTTCCTCAAGCTTAATTAGCTTATATTTATTATGTGTTCGTTCTTCACTATTCCTGCTATCAAAAGCAAAGCATAGTTTTAAATCAATCCAATCACTCCTAGATTTCCTGAGAAATGAGATCCCTACAGACAGAATGTTCCAGCTCAGGCTTTTTAAATTGCTGCCTTAAGTCTTTGTACTTGCAGTGATTTTTATTGACATGTTTTTTGTCCTCAGCATACACTTCACAATTAATGGCCTCTTTTCCTATCATATTTTGTATAGGAAGATATACTGAGTTTATGTGGATGGAACCACAATCTGGATCTCTGAAACTTAAAACTTTAATCAGAGTTTCAGAAACAACTCAATTCTGTTACTGTTTGAGACCAAATAATGTGGTCCAACTCAAGAGTGTGTTAAAAACTACATAAAGCCTAAACGAATATGGGGCATCTGATCCGGCACTACTAGCTCACATACTGGACACTCTCAGGAAATTTAGCTGCCTTTACAATGATAAGTTCTAATCTGAGGTAATGGCTGAGAAGTACAAGAAAAGCAGATAAAATTAATCCATACTTCAATGACTTAAACTGTAGTTTAATGAATTTTTGCTTGTTTTAAATTAGCATAAAGTAGGTCTCAGAGTCTCCTTTTGTTCAATATAATTTATCTACTTGATAAAATCTGTGTCAGCTTAGGTGGGGTCATGTTTAGGTCATGAGGGACCATCTTATGTCTTAGGTCAGATTGGTGTCATCTGCAGAGAATTCTATTCCTGCTTATTAAGGTCTGTACAGGCTATGCTTAATAAGTTGAAGGCCCATTAAAAACAGCACTGAACCTCTAAAAACAGAAAATCCCCTATGGCTAAGCCACTGTGAAAGGTTGAATTCAAATGCCACATAGCCTTTACTCCCTAAGGCCTTCTATTAGTACTATAGCAGAAACATCAATCATCTTTGGTCCTCAAATACCAGTTCTTATATATTCTCAAGACTATGGGATGCAGGGCTTTCCATGAGCCAATAAAAAATACTCCTGTCTACTCAGTCATACAGAGTGAGGTAAGTCAGAAAGAGAAAAACAAATATCATATGCTAACACACACACGTGGAATCTAAAACAAAAGATTGGTTCTGAAGAAACTAGGGGCAGGACAGGAATAAAGACACACACATACAGAATGGACTTGAGGACATGGGGAGGGGGAAGAGTAAGCTGGGACGAAGTGAGAGACTGTCATGGACATATATACACTACCAAATGTAAAATAGAGAGCTAGTGGGAAGCAGCCTCATAGCTCAGGGAGATCAGCTCGGTGATCTGTGACCACCTAGAGGGGTGGGATAGGGAGGGGGGGAAGGAGATGCAAGAGGGAGGGGGCTATGGGGACATATTTATACGTATAGCTGATTCACTTTGTTATACACCGGAAACTAACACACCATTGTAAAGCAATTATACTCCAATAAAGATGTTAAAAAAAACAGACATGGAACAGAAAAATGAAAGGTGGCATACTAGGTTAATTATTGATAACACTGAGTAGAGAACAGAACTTCAGCTAACTTGGCAAATGTGCTTGCTTATCCTTCAGCCTGGAATTAGGTGGACTCAGTCATACAGTCCCTGGTGCCTTTGGGCACCTGCCTACCTCCCCGGGCAGGGCAAGGGCCAGACTCTCCAAGCCTCCCCCATGGAACAGCATAGGACGCACATGACTTGCAAAGCAGTTGGGCTCAAAAGGAAACCTGGAGGCACCAAGTCAACCACACTCATTTCTTCTCTTAAATGTATTGGTCAGATGCATTTCTCCCACACATTTCTCTCCTGGGGAGTGGAGCATAAAGTCACTCCTTTCTATGAAAGCAAGAGGAAAAAGGGGAATAAACACCTCCACTGTACTATGTAAATGTGGATGGAGACTGGTTTCTGCATTCAGTTGTTTACTCTTTTCACTTACTTTTTAGCCAGTTATTTGGGAAAATACTTGAAAGTGGTAAATATTTTCCCTCTCCAAAGCATGAAAATATTTATTCATATTTTGGCAGTTTCAGTCGGTTTTCAATGGTTTTCATTTTAGCTGGGGCTCATTGAGTGAGGAGGTGAGTGACTTTCTAACAAGCCAGCTAGATCACTGAGCAAATTTGTGTTATCTGAGCAAAACTGGGAAAGGGAATTTTCTTAATGAGGTCAAAGATCTATGGTTCCAGTCCCAACTACAGTACTTGAGTTTGGGCAAGTGACAGTCGTTTTATGCTTCTTTGTCTTTAAAATGAACACAAAACTTCAAAATATTATTGTGATTATTAAACGATAAATATCTGTACATTGCATGGCATAATGATTAACATGTTATTCAAGTAAAGTTGGAGCTCTGATTCTTTATCATTATCAACATCATTAAAACCCAAAGTTACTTTTTGATTTCATATATAAATGTTAATATTTTCATATGTGTAATATGCCAAAACACTGATAATTATTGAACCAACTACCTTAATGATCTCTTCTTTTTTTTATCTGCACAAGATATTGCTATTAATCACTGACCTGCCCTCCAATGAGAGTACTGCCCCCTCTGTTCCTCTCTAGGCAGCTAAATGATAGTAGTTAAAATATGTCTCATGAGATTTTTCTGTCACCAATATCACTGCAAAGAGTGTATAATAATTCCTGCAACATTCATCTGAACAGCTGTGGACTCAGGGGTTCATGACCCTATGACAGAGGGTGTGTCTCTAAGTGTCTCTCTTTTTTTTTTTTTTTTTTTTTTGTGGTACGCGGGCCTCTCACTCTTGTGGCCTCTCCCATTGCTGGGCACAGGCTCCGGACGCGCAGGCTCAGCGGCCATGGCTCACGGGCCCAGCCGCTCTGCGGCATGTGGGATCTTCCCGGACCAGGGCACGAACCCGTGTCCCCTGCATCGGCAGGCGGACTCCCAACCACTGCGCCAACAGGGAAGCCCTCTGAGTGTCTCTTTGAAGAGACAGTGAGAGCCGGAGTGACGAGAACAGGGCAAGGGGAAAAGAGCACAAGTCAGTCATGAGAAGGACAAGTGAACTGATTTAAAGGGATAAGCAGAGGATGAAAACTTCAGTATTTCTTAGTTCCACCATGGAAGCCATAGACATAAAATTTTCAAAAGTTATTTTCTGGACTGCCAATTAGATTGACTATTATTAGGTAACCTTGGTTTAAGTACATCTACCTGGAGACATGAGGTGGCAGATGAAGTGGGAGTTTTAGGCTTGGATGTAAACAGAATTTTGTACATTTCTTCCATATACAGGATTATAAGACACAATGATGTTTGTCACTGCCCGAGACCTAGATATCCTTGACCAAATATTAGTTCCAGAAAATTGTGAGGCAATGACTTCTGTGATTATTTTGAGCCCGTGATCAAGTGGAAGCTGTTGTACTTAGTAATGAACAGATATTCTCAACGCAGCTTCAGGCAGGCATTCATATTTGCTACTTAAAAAAATGGTGTAAATCCTTCAATAATTTCTGTTGTGTCTGCTAGGGATACATCCTTGGGAATATGTGCATTACTAAATTAAAAATATAGATGATTCCAACTATTCTTAAAAATGCATAATATTTCACATTCTTAAATAAAATATCAAAGTTATTTGAATAAGCACCGGTCTGTATTGTTAATTTGTGAGATTTCAAAGATAGAAGACATAAAGATCACATTCTTTTTTTTCTACCTTTTTCACACTATTAAAGTAGCTGGTAGGACGGTTTGTCATATCTGCCAATGACAGTTTACAGTGTTAATAACAGTGACAGTGAAAGTTACATTAGTATTATTATTTTATCGCGGTGCGCGGGCCTCTCACTGTTGTGGCCTCTCCCGTTGCGGAGCACAGGCTCCAGACGCTCAGGCTCAGTAGGTGTGGATCACGGGCCTAGCCGCTCCGCAGCATGTGGCATCTTCCCAGACCGGGGCACGAACCCGTGTCCCCTGCATTGGCAGGAGGATTCTTAACCACTGCGCCACCAGGGAAGCCCACATTAGTGTTATATTTTTAAATCAAAATAGAAAATGCAGAATGCAAACCTATTGCATACCTATATGAAAGCCTCCATTATGTGCAGGTACTCTGTTTTAAAAGGTCTGAATCAAATTATAATAATTAAGGGTCCTTACAGAATTTCATCAGAAAAAATTTAAACCTCTGTCAAAAATCTTGAAAAGCTAGCCATTAGGATGGAACACGATGAAATAATGGTATTGCGATAAGCATCTCATTAATGAACCCCTTTCTGAGTTTGCTCTTTCCCTGAAGGTACACACTAGTTTTGCAATTATTTGGCAATGCATTATGCAGCGTAAGTCATGACTTGGTGTTAGTCAAAGTTAATCGTTGCAAGATTTACCTAATTTGGTTTAAAATTAGATTTCAAATACTCACATGCAAATGACAAAACACAATGATAGCATTGCCCTTTAGTTCTAGTTATTGTACTAAGAAAAAAAGTAATCAAAAAAGTAATTGCTTTGGATAGAGAAAAATACACTAGAAATCTAGTCTATAACCTCTTTTTAGAAAAACATTAAGCAAGCATTATTAAAACTATTAAAATCATATAGGAAAGATAATAATTCCTGGTATGCTAAGAAATCTTAACATGACATGTATGGAATAATGTACATTTTAGTCAATACATCTTTATTTTGTTTTCTAGCAGAATGTTTTGATAGTATGACAAAAAGATGCTGTATTTGCTGATTTTTTTATAAAGTTCTGTGTAAATAAACAAAGGCATAATTGAGAAATTTACCTATAGTCCATGAATTTACATATGAAATTCTTCGCTATTGGTTAGGGACAGTGGGATGGCAACGCCCCCAGATTTATTTATTGGTTCATTTATATACTTGATATTAATCAAATATCTATTTTGAGCAAGTAGCACCTTCAACAAATACCTTCAACGTATTTGTAGCACCTTCAACAAATACTGATTACTGTATTAAATCATTTAAATTCTATTCTATTATTGCTTTACCTTCTCATTTACTTTTGATCACACACTTTGACATTTCAACTAAGAGTGCACAGATATAAATTTGGTATTGATTTATTTGATATTCATTTTCCATCTAACGAAAACTTAACGTCTCTTTTTTTATTCGCTTTCATAGAATATGATTTTATCCCGAATCTTCTCAGCACTAAATTCCATCATGGCAGTGTAGGTATTTTGCTTATATATCTCTGGTAGGCAATGCAAGTATTTAATGGAGTTCATGATGTATTTGACTCTACTATAACTTTATCCTTGTCAAACGAGGCAAATCAGTAGAATGAAAAGATCTTAAGGTCTTTCGACCCAGAAAACCTAGAATGTGAGTTTTACCTGTGATGTAGCACATCCAATAGAGATGAGACTCTATTTCATCATATTAAAAAAACGGGACCCAAAATATCTATCCACATGGATTTATTATGAAGTTTAAGTGAGATATTACATGTAAAAATATCAGTTTAATGCTTGCTTTGTAATCCAAATTTTAGTTCTCTCCTACACTTCATATGAAAAAGAGGCACCTACAGTCTGTTCTAATGAAGACAGAAAATGCCATCATGGATTCGCTCAAGAAAACAACGTAAACTATCTGGATTCCTTAGAACTATAGAGCAGTTTAGCTCTCAGATGTTCAGGACATGGCATTCATGATGCAGATTGACCGTCTTTTTCTTTATCAGATAAATTGCCTAAATTCTCACAATACAGCATTTCTTTATGCATCTTTTCACCCTAGGTATCTCTTTTATTTAGGTTTACTTTACATAGTTTTATGTACTATTTTATTGAAATAAAATATCAGCGTTTCTCTCCAAAAGGAATTTAAAACTTGGGATGTGGGTTTTATCTACAAACAATACTGAATCTCATAATTAAGAGAGGTTTTGCATTTATCTTAGCACAGTTCCTGAAATATAGAAGGTTAGCTTTAAAAATATTATTGGGATAAATAAATGATATTGTTAATATAGTTATTCAGATGTGATGACAAATCATGCCTTGTTTTCATTTCTGGTCACTTATTTGCCTGAACAATCCTCATATTAATCCTAAAATAAAACAGAATTAGGTCAATCGTTATATATATTTTTCTGACATTGGAACCTTAGCAAGGTAGACAAGTAGTTTATTATATTTTGGACCTTCTAAACACAAAATATTCAAATCAAGGGCTTCCCTGGTGGCGCAGTGGTTGAGAGTCCACCTGCCAATGCAGGGGACACTGGTTCGTGCCCCGGTCCGGGAGGATCCCACATGCCGCGGAGCGGCTGGGCCCGTGAGCCATGGCCGCTGACCCTGCGCGTCCGGAGCCTGTGCTCTGCAACGGGAGAGGCCCCAGCAGTGAGAGGCTCACGTACCGCAAAAAAAAAAAAAAAAATTCAAATCAACCTGAATAAAATTCAAACTCACCTGATTGTATTAACATGGGACTGGTAATCAATCCTATAATTTTCATCACATAAAAGTATTCTAGCTTTGTCTGAATATTAGTAATTACAATATTTAGTTTCTTGAGAAATGTTATTAATAATAACCATCACATAGTATCTATGTCCTCAGTATCCTTGAAATGCAGATCAGTTTGTGTACTGAAATTGGTCAAAGCAGCGATTTATGTCTCCTCATTAAGTTGTACACCTTGAGAAAAATTTTCCAAATGTGTTTATCTGACACAGAATAGGCCATTTTATGAACATACACTCAACAATTAAAATTTCTAATGTAACAAATATATTTAGATATTATATACATACAGGTGTCTACAGTGTATCCTAGCTGTTTTGTTATATTCATGAAAAACACTACTAACATTCTGAAGATTACAGAGCACAATGTTGAGAAATGTGTGAGTTATATGTAATGAGCATATAACAGTTCTATGTAAGTGATGATGATATTAGCAGACTATTCACTTTAAATGAGTTTTTGCTGATCATCCATATTTTATCAGCTCATCTCTCTCTCATTAAAGGATACATTAGTGGTAGCTTCTGGAATGGAGCAAAACCCATGGTCTGTTCAAAGTTAAAAATCACAATTGAGATTTCATTAACATCAGAATTTTATCATTCAAGCTAACAAAATTGAGAACAGTGTTATAGGTAAAATAGATATCCATGGATGTGGAGATTGATTAGACAATAACATAGAATTTAGAAGTGGAGTAAGTCTTAAAGATCACCTGTTTAATCAGTTTATTGTAACAGATTAGAAAACAGATTCTCTCCTTCCAAGAAAATATGTAACCTGTCCATGTGTATGTATCCCTTAGAGATTAAAGGCAGAGGCGAGAAGCAACTAGAACTTGATTGTCTTAATGATTATTATTTTATTTCCTGTTCTAACTCAGTTTACTTCCAGAGAACATAGAATAAAAAAAGGTGATTTATTCTATAATAGACTTGTTTGAGCCAGTCAAATTTCCCATTTTTACCCTCATTTCTTAGTAATTAAAGAAAAAGTGAAGGGAAGCAGTGTCTTCGAGGGAAGAAATTCTTGATTATGAACCTGAAATGGACAGAGATAAAGGAGCAGGTTGACGAGCCAGGAAAAGGACGTCACCCTTTTGTGCCAAGTGTGCTTACGCATATTACCTTATATACTCCTTACTGCAGCGTATAAGGTAAGTGTATTTTCCAACTTTTAGAGCTGAGGAAATGGCAGCTTTTCCAAAGTCATACAATTTAAAAAAAAAACAATGACGCAAGAGGGAAGAGAGATGGGAACATATGTATATGTGTAACTGATTCACTTTGTTATAAAGCAGAAACTAACACACCATTGTAAAGCAATTATACTCCAATAAAGATGTTAAAAAAAAAAGCCCAGAGGACCTTAAAAAAAAAAAAAAAGATACTGCTTCAATAACATCAAAAGGAGTTGTAGGGCTTCCCTGGTGGCGCAGTGGTTGAGAGTCCACCTGCCGATGCAGGGGACACGGGTTCGTGCCCTGGTCCGGGAAGATCCCACATGCCGTGGAGCGGCTGGGCCCGTGAGCATGGCCGCTGAGCCTGCGCGTCCGGAGCCTGTGCTCCGCAACGGGAGAGGCCACAAGAGTGAGAGACCCGCCTACCGCAAAAACAAAAACAAACAAAAAAAGATGTAAAAAAATTAAATTAAAAAATAAAAATAAATAAAATAAACAATGGATTCGGGATTATAGTAAATCAGCAGTTGCTGTTTTTGGAGTGTCTGCAAAGGCATATTTGCATATATTATATCTAAATTTCATGCCAGCTCCAAAAGAGAAGTTCAATAGCTTGCCTAAGGTGTCAGGGAAAGTAAGCAAGCAATCTTGAATTTAAACCTGGAAGAGTCCGACCTCTTTGATGTTCTTGTTTCTAGACCACACCTGAGTTTCACTGTTATTTGACACTTTGCTGCTCCCAACATAACTGTCTTTGTTTGAATGGTGACAGAGTTATGCCTACCTTGAGAATTGTTGTATGAATAATTCAGAAAACACATGTAAAACTGGGTTTTGAAAAAATAACAGTAATACATTTCCCCTGGTTGTACATAAAATTGAAATAAAAGAAAAAACGTTCTACTGAGATTCTGGTATGTGTTGTAGCTCCCAATTTACTGCTGCTCCCAGAATAAAATTAGGCTTTTAAAAATTACATCCTTGAGAGTTTAAAATATTTAAAAAAATTAAACTATGTTTAAAAATATTAAGTGCACATGCTGCTTTTGTAGCCTTCTGCTATTAGAAAAGACAATGCAGCACAGTCTTCCAGGACTTTGCTGTGGAATATATTTTCAAAAGTTTTCTCTTTTTTTCTGAGAATACTCACAATCACCTGGCAAACACTGAATTCTGCCTTTTAGTTGTCTTTAAACCATTAATTTCATTCTATGAATAAATCTTTAAATTCACTTCAAAATCAATTTTAATCTCTACTGCTGTATGGATTTAAATGTATTTCACTCAATAAATCTTCTATATATTTTAATCCAAGTTATGTAATTAATTATACTGTTGTTTCATTGCATTTCACACCATTCTCATATAAATCTCACATTATTCATCAAGACATCCGTTTCCTTACAAGTTCTTTGTAAGTAGAGAGTTTTTTTTAATGATTGAGGGTATTTACTTCCTGTAATATTGTCTTCAGAGATCATCACTTTTTACTAAACCTGCATTATAATTGATATGCTGATATGTATAAGTATTTATATAAAAGATGATCCCTTGTTTACAGGAAGACAGTAATATGCTAAAACAATAGATGAAATATGATTATATGTAGTGTCTCGTGGATAATAAAAACATACATTGCTGCTAATCCTTTTTGCCATGGAAAATTTTAAAAACCGGCTCACAAAGTGACTCATCAAAACAGCTTGTACAAAACAGTTTGTAATCTGTATCTGTGGCATTGAATTATGCTACAACTTTGTTTCCAGGTACAAACCATATTACTAATGTTGGTTTGATTTACATTCCTATTTTTAAGATAATTTTGAACAGGATATTAAGCCTGCCCCTGTGATGTACGCTTTTCCTTCTTTTACTGTAACTACAGAACTATGTGCTCCTCAAGGCTATCTTTCAGACTCCGTAAGTAAATTAAATTTGTTTAAAGTAATTTATCTTTACTGCGATTAATAATCATACTTATCATAACTGACATTTCTTTTTTAGATGCTCACTTTGTAAGATAAAATACTTCAACGTCTTTATTAAAGGAAACATTTTTCATTATGATTTTCCTACAAGTCATCTTCCCATTTGTTTTGAAGATTTTATTGTCACAAATTATGACGTGTGGTCTTCCTATAAGAGGATCTTCATCGGGGGAAAAAAAGAGGGAAAGTAAAAGCCTATGATCTTAAGCCTTCAGAAGCAGGGATAAAAAGTTAGCCCTGGGACTTTTCTGGTGGCTCAGAGTTTAAGAATCTGCTAAAATATCTACGTTTTTAACAGACCCTGAACTGTGTTGAATATAAATAAAATAAAAATAAAGTAACATATATCTAGGTTTTTCACACAAAAATGTTCATCAATTACTCTGCTACTAGTTTTGGATAATGTATACATAGATAAATAAATTTCCAGCAGATTAAATAACATGTATTTCATGCATATCAGGGCTTCTTGTTTTGATAACTAGCCAAAAATTAAATGTGTTAGGCCAATTAAGAACTAGTTAAAAATAATCTAATTGAATAAAAACTCAAAGTAACTGTTAGTATAAGTGTGTATCATCTATATTTTTTTCTGTCTCTTTCATCTTCTATGGGCTGCTTTCTCAGAGAATGCTCACCATCTTTATTAACTCTGGAAACTTCAACAAAACAAAGCAAACAGTTTGCAGCACTTCACTGCGGCCCTGATATGCATAAAATACATGTTATTAGGTTGTATCTGAACACACTTTCATGTAGTTAAACTATTATAAACTAAATATAATAAAATGTAATTGCAAATGATTCCAGTGATGTACTTAAAATTAGTTATCTTAAGTTCAATGAATCAATCATATTTGTTGTAATTATATGTATATAGTATATATAATAAAATGTGTGTCTGTATATATAAATTAAATACATATAAAAACAACGGGTATTGTATAAGGTATATGTTGAATAAACATTTGTTTAAATAATGAATGAATAAATGTATGATTGTATAAAGCCAGCATAACTGATAATGCTAGCTAGACTAGAAAAAGGCAAATGTGTGTGCCTTATTATCTTTTGCTTTACCAAAATATGAAAAATTGTTAAATAGTTTCTAAGGCTAACATATTTCAAAAATATACCTTATTACCATGAGTAGAAAATCAAACTAATCAATACATGATTCAAATAGAAAGGATAAATTTCTAAGCATGGTAATTTAATTAAATGTAAAAGGGTCTTATGTGCCAATGCTAAAGATTCAAAGTTTAATTGAAAATTACTTATATACGTATTCAATTTTAAACTAAATTATATAAATAGCTTTCATTAATTTAATACATATAGTAATAAACAATTGAAGTTTCTCCTTAAATTTTTATTATTTGAATGTGTAATTTATCAAATTGAGAAGACAATAATAACTGATGACATATAATTTTTTAATGGCCTCTGTCTATTAAAATATATATAAATGTAAAATATACTCTGGGAATCCTTAATCCCTAGAGTGTCTGCTTACTCTGCAATATCATATACTCATGAATTTGTAATCCAAATTGGTATTTCTGTATACAAAAGCTGACACTTTCATAAATAATTTAGTTTTTCTAGTCTTATAAATACAAAGTTGTTTGCACAATATGGAATATAAATGAATTTCCTGGCACTATCACTTGATGCTAGATTTTATAATTTGATTCCCAGAAAAGGATACATTTTCATAATACTCTTGGCTTATTTATGAGATAACAATTTTGTTGATAAATCATTGTCCTAAATGCATCACTATGTTTAAGAAGAGATCTCAAAAACAACACAAGTTTAAATTTTTATAATCCATAATTCATGAGCAATAAATTTCTCTTGTGTTTGAGTTTTTTCTTTGGGATTTCATAAGATCAGGGGTTCTTGATGCAAATACTAGGAAAATCCCATTTTACTTCATTTTATTATTGCAAAGTGTCTGCATTATTAATCATACACATGATCATAACTCAGACTCCTAGTAACCACTGAGGTTGCTAGAAGATACAACAAATGAATTATGCAAAAAATAATAAGGTTAGAAGGTAAGGAAAAGGCTAGGCTATGGTTCCCTTAAGCACGATGTGTAGATCCTGGTACTGGTTACCTATTAACATAATAATAATGCCGTGTGTGTGTGTGTGTGTGTGTGTGTGTGTGTGTGTGTGTGTGTGTGTGTACAAACCATAAAACTTTGTGGCTTAAAGCAATAAACATTTACTTACCCTAGGAACAAGCAAGTCACAATTTAGGCTGATTCAGCTGAGTAGTTTTCCTGGTCTCATCCACATGTAGACAGTTGGGGGTCTAAGAGGGTTTGGAGGTGACTGAGCTGTATGTCTCTTATCCTACAGTAGGTTAACTGGGCATATTCTCATGGGGGGCCATGGAGGCAGAGGTACAAAATCGAAGTCCTAAAATTCAAGCTTATTTAATACTGTTTGAATTACAGTCCCCAGCATTTTATTGGCCTTAAACATGCCTCATGGTGGAGCCCAAAATCATGATAGAAGGTATAAAGTTACATAATAGAGTATGGACCCAGAGGCTAGTAAAGAATTAGGACTACTAAAGCAATCAATGTACAACAGTCTTCTAAGCTTTTAATTAGGTAAGATATGATAAAAGCCTGTGAGTAAGATAGGCAAAGGATATATACAGGGGAAGGCTGTAGCCATTATTGTCAAAACAGAATTGAAAGGATTTGGAATTTTTTTGGTTGTGAGAGGTAAAGATGACTGTTAAGTAAACTACATCTTTGTGATTTATGATGTAGTTGTATAAGTTTCCTACAGTTGTCATAACACAGTACCACACACTGGGTGGTTAAACAAGAGCAATTTGTTCTGTCAAAATTCTGGAGACTGAAAGTCCAGAATTCAGGGGTTGGCAGGGCCATACTTCCTTTGAAACCTGTAGGAGCAAATCTTTTCTTACGTCTTCTACTTTCTGGTATTTGTTGACAATCCTTGGCGCTCTTTGGCTTGTAGACACATCACTCAAATCTCTGTCCCAGTTGTCACAGGGCTGTCTTCTCCCTGTGTACTTTCTTTCTTCACATGGGGTTCCCTATGTTTCTCTCTTCTTTTAAAGACACTAGTCATGGGAGTAAGGGTGCAAACTACTCCAGTATGACTTTATCCTGATTATGTCTACCAAGACTCTATTTGTAAATAAAGTCACATTCTGTGTTACTGAAGGTTAGGATTTCAACATATCTTTTTGAGGAACACAGTTCAACCCATAACAATAGTGTCATTCATGAAAATAAGGTGTTGATAGGAAAAATGTATTCAGGGAAGTCATGAGGAAAAGCTGAGTTTGAATTCAGAGCATTCCGAATCTAAGCTTTCAGAATAATATCCAGCTTAGAAACACAGGAAACATTTAGAAGTGCAAGATTAATTTAGAGATGAGGATGGGGCTAGAGAGAAATATGAAACATTTGCCAAGGCAAAGCTTTTTCAATCTAAAGACTAATGCACAAGGGTAGGTACATAAATCCAGAGGTAATTTTGGAGAAGGAAGAATGAGAGAGGTAGGAAGACATACAAAAATAGTATTATCATAAAATTAGGAAGAAAGTGTTTTACTTAGTCAACTAAGGACCAAATACAGTATTGTACCTGAATAGACTAATAAACATTAGAGATTGTTTACAATGAACAAGGTGACAGTTAAACCAAGGCAAGTATAATCTTAATAATTATTAATTTAAAAAGGAGTCTAAATTGTAAAAATCTAAATTATTATAACTAGCAAATTAAGGAATAGTCCATGTGTGAATTTTAGAATTTATGCAACAGTACTTAACATAATTTTATCAAGAAGAGTTTCAACTAAAATCTTTAAAAATACCATTTATCTGCTTTTCAAGTAAGGATCTTGAAGGATCAGGAATAAAGAAAGCCAAGTTAATTTATTCTGATTATAGAATTCTAGCTCACAAAGCATATGGTAAATTTTGAAAATTAAAGTAAATATTCCCTTGAAATGCCTAGTTTTAGTGAAGTATCCACTGGAACTGGAATTGAAAATAACAGATAAAGTGAAATACAGTTCATCATGTTCTTAAGGAAAAGTAGAAGTTTTGGAAGGAGGTAGCCCTTTTCTGGATCATTCCAGCATATTCTTCATTACTGTTCTATCACTGGGAAGCAGATTTCTCAAGGGAAATAAGGGCAACAGATTTGGACCCAGAATATAAATAATAAGTCTAAATTCTGGAAATACTTTTAAAAAACAAGCAACTAATTAAAAAGAAACCAAAGTGAGAAAAAGAATGTCAGTTGCTCAAATGCCCACCTTTGGAAGTGATTAGTTTTTACAGCCTGTCTTTTCCAAAGTATTCCTTGAAGATATTAATAACTGTGTGGGTTGTGTTTTATTCCAAGCAGTTCTATTTGGAATGTTAGCACTGAAAATATGGCATTAAGGGATTAAAAAGAGTAATGATGCCAGTATTATTAAAGGAAAAAAACCTGCCAAATGTAAAACAGATAGCTAGTGGGAAGCAGCCACATAGCACAGGGAGATCAGCTCGGTGCTTTGTGACCACTTACAGGGATGGGATGGGGGGGGTGGGATAGGGAGGGTGGGAGGGAGACTCAAGAGAGAGGAGATATGGGGACATATGTATATGTATAGATGATTCACTTTGTTATATAGCAGAAACTAACACACCATTGTAAAGCAATTATACTCCAATAAAGTTGTTAAAAAAATTTTTTTAAATAAAAAGGAATTTAGTGGTATTTAGTGGAAAAACATGAGATTAACAGGCTGCAGAACTAGCGAGTTACCTAATCTGATGCAAGTTACTCTCTTGCTTTAAAAAAGAGAAAGCTAAAAATCTGTTTACACTATTATTAAAAAGAGTAGCTGAAATGATGCATTTAAAGTGCTTGATAGTATAAGCTCAACAATTGTTAGATTTTTACCTTTTAACTGAAAAATATCAAGTCTCTGCTTGCCATTTTTGTAACAAACAAAATATAGTCATAGAATCTGTAATCTATTTTGTGCATGGTTACTTATAAAAGTAGGTAAAAAGGTCATAATCTTTATTCAGTTAATTTATCTTTTAGCTTATTTCACTTATTATCTCTCAAGATTTAATTTAGGACCCTTACAATTCCACATGCCATATATAACCAAGGTTTCCATTGTAGAACAGTTTTGTTTCCTTTCTATCTTGTATTCATATTAAAGTTTTGATATTCTTAGGTATGCCTTTGAAAGCTAAGAAGAAGTATTTCACAAAGCATCATATTTATATTCCCTAAGTAATTGTATGTATTACTGTCATATAAAATAGGAACTTAATAAATAGTTGTTTGGTTATAAAAATCATAGGTGTGAAAAGTAAGACAAGAAGCCCAAAGACCCATAGATGCCAATAAATGAAAATCCTGGGTAAAAGGAAGCAGTATTTGCATTTGTACCAATTTCCTTGTAGCTAGAGGGTTTTCTGGGGATTCTGCTGCTGGAGAAGAGCCCAGGTCCCTCTTGGCCGCTACTCCATGCCTGGGGCAGCAGCTGGTTCATATGCTTACATATTGATTACCCTCCAGATGGATTGAAAAGATGAAGTAATTATGAATTATTATAGAAAATAAGGTTTTAAATTTTGACAACATGATGAAAACCAACTTTAAGTCATGGTATTTCTTAATTACAGTGACTAAGGATTTATTTTCCATTTATTAATAATGAATAATTTTAAAAATAAAAACTCAAGTACTATTGTCATAAACTTAAAAAATTTTTTCTATTCAGTGCTATAGAATTAAATTAAGTGCCCTACCAAACTTGTAAAGATATGATGGATACCCATGCAGATTTCTCCCATTCCTGAAAGTCCTATGTCCCTTTCTGCATTTGACTGGACACTAAAGTTTACTTTCTGGAAGTTACAGTGACAAGGAAGATATTGCCTTGAATTCTCTTACTCTATAACTACCTACTAAGAATCTTGATCATAATATATCTGCACAACATTTCTAAACAAAAACATATTATCCTTAAAGGGAAGCAGGAACTCACAAATGCATACTAGCTTTATAAGTTTTAAAGCTTATTATTATCTTCAAGTTTTCATTCACATATGCATCAATTCACTAAGTTGAGGGATAGTTAATATTTACCCAATACTAGAGTAGCTACTTTGAGGGACAAAGTCAATAAAACAGTGCAAGAAATTCCCTATTTTTGGAAATAACACATACAAACATGATACAACAGGATAGAGATTACTAAATAAAACATGTACAAGAGCTGCGTACTGTGTTGAAAACTCTTTCCCCATTTGCAAAAAGTATCTCAAGGATTTGGTCGATGATTCAGTTAAGCATTTCTCAGCCAAAGAAAGATGAATGTGGCAAAATAGAGGGAAAGAAGTCATATAACATGTCTCTAATCTTATCTGAATGAGTAACAATTTCATTCAAATATTACCCAATTTCTAAAAGGTGTCAGGAAATCTGTGCCCCAAAACATTTTTAAAATAAATATTCCTGTTCTGTAAACATGAAATTCTTTTTTAAAAATTACCCATTGAGCACCTATTATGTGAATGATGAAGTCCAGTGAACATAAAAGTAAATATGATACCATCTCTCTCTCTGAGAAGCTCACTGTCTGACTGGTAGAAAACCACATAAATGATAAGCTTAGTGATAATGTTACAACACAAATATCTGAAATTACACATATATATGCTTGAATTATGCTTACATTTACATATATGTATCACAAAAATTATGGTGACATTCTCTCAGGTTTTCTAAATACATAACTAATTGCTTAGAGTCTTGATTATACCACAAAACCATCAATATTTCCTCAATAATTATTTAAAAAATATCAAATGGAAGCTACAGTCTTACAAATGCACAGCACCTCTTTCTGTTCAATCGTGTATGATGAGGGCATTCTTATCGTGTTGACCAGATTCCAAAGGCATATAATATGGTAGAGGACAATTAAAATTAGTATTCAATTCTGTTTTCATTTTTATGTAAAAATACATGATCAAGTTTCACAAGCAGGACAGAGATTAATTATTCTACCTATAGTGGATCTTCCTGGTGAGAAATAATCTTTACTACAAAGATAATTTCAGATCACCATTTTCTATACTCTGTACTCTGTACTCACATGACACCCTAATGACTATTTATAGAACTGGAACTTAACCAGATTCTAGGAACAATAGATTTGTATGTGTTGAATAATCTGTTGCCACCAATGCAAATTATTTTGTTCCTTTTGTGGACCAGATAGAGTATGCTAAAATACTCTGCTAATATTTCCCTTCCTGGAACTAAAACCACATTCATCTAATATTTTTTTTCTTAAAGTGAAAACAGTATTTCAGAAAGTTTATGATCTTATTTTAGGATATTTAACACTGATTTTAAATCTATATATCTATTTTCATCAGGAATATCCTTACACTGAAAGATGTTTTTGTGAACAAAAATGATATAAAAAGAAAAAAAGTAAGACTTTTGAGCTTAATTGTTTTCTAGGTTCCTACTCATTTAACTTCACATGAATAAATTATATACTTTAATTTTAATATGAATAAATTCCACATATTCCATTTAACAAACAAACTCATGTAGTGGCATTTACTATGAAATCTCTACTTTTTATTTTAATGCAAAACAATTGTTTTAATACCAAAACAATTCAAAGAAGATATTCAGGTAATTAAAACATCTCCTGTAAAATTCCAAGTGGAAAACACAAAAGACAGAGTTCATGAATGATAACTTACGACACTATGATTTTATTTAAAAAACACTACTTAAAATTCTAGTCAGTGTTTGATTTTCCTGTAAAGAAATGTGTTTGGCATAGTTTTACTAGTATTTTGTAGATTTATTTAGCAGATGTCATTTTGGCTCCATAAGTAATATTTGTTCTAAACTTTGAGATTATACAAACATTTGCTTTTCAAAGGCAGCAGACACTTCTCTCATCTTCCACACTTAAAAAAAAAACATTTGAACCTACATTATGGACGATAGAGTGTCATTAAATGAACACTTACACAGTTTTAATAAATTTAGAAAGAATCCATCTATATGATGTTCCTGTATTATTGTCAAATTTTAAAAACTCTTATGGGAAACATGAAATTTCTAATCAAGGTCGGAAAGAATGCTTGTTTTCTTACGTATGAGATAATTTATGTATGATTTAAACCATTAGCACCAAATTACTGACATACAGATTATGGAAAATTACATGCAATTCAAAGAGCTCTGTTAAATATTAAGACAAATTTAGCCAGCTTTCGTTCCAAGACTTGATATTTCTAGGTTATTACTACATGAAGGATAAATAGACCATGATAAATAAGTTTGACAAGGATATTTTATTCATGACTTGTTATTACATTTCCCTTAGATAATTGAAGCTGCCCACTAAAGAGTTTCTCTTTCCCTCTTGCACTCTTGAAAGGTAGCCCCTCTGGGTTGCCAAAGGAATCTTTTCTAAAGCATACTTCAAATCATGTCACACTTGGAGTAGAATTCATGGATACTTCTTTAATGCTCTAAAGATATAGTTCACATTCCTCCTCATGGCTTACCAAGTCCTCTTCTGGCCCCATTTTCCCTCCCCACCTTTTATCTCTTGTTCCCAGAATATGAAGCCATAGGGTGGGGGGAGGAGGAAGCACTTCTCTTATTGCTCTCTGCTGCCTCTGGGCCCTTCCACATTATTCTTTAAGTCATCAATACTCTCTTTCCTCTTTATACATATCACTCTTTACAGAAGTCTTTCCTAATCCACCAAGTCCACCTAGGTGTCCTGCCTAAGTATACTAAGTAGGAGTTTTCATACTGCCCCATGGAGGCCATAGATGTGAAGTTTTAAAATACCTGTATCTGTATTAAAAACAATAATACCAATAACAGGCGTAAGTATAGGTCACAGAATGTACACAGATATTTTTTTTAATGACTCTAATTTGGTAGAGACTTCCATGTATATTACAAAGAAAGTAGATGAAAGGAACAATTTTAGATCAGAGTATTTCAGAGCAGGAAAATGTTTTAGAGATTAAATAGATTAGATCAGACTATTTTGTACAAGAGGAAATAAAACTATAAAAATGTCATCTAATTGGCTGGGGAGTTAAAACTTTTTTCTCTAGCTGGTTGCTGGTCAGACTATAATGCTAATTGATTAAGCCTAGTTCATTGTTATTTTGACATCCTGAAAAACTTGTTGTACCTTACAGTGAAGCATATCATATAATGAGATTAAAAAAAGTGGTTTTTTTTTTTTTTTTTTTTAATGAGGAAATAAGGGAATAGAAAAGTCAGGGCAGGGAAATATATAATAATAGTTATAGTGTCAAAGCACAAACTGAAAGCTGTAAAAACAAGTACCATTTTTTGAAGTGAGTAGAACATCTGGTTATCAGATTCCTAGAAGGCCAAGTAAAATGAGAATTATCACTCATAATAAAATTTTCAATGTCTATTTAATAACACATAGGAATTTCTCAACGGCACAGTTTTCTTCTAAAGGATTTTTCATATACAAGGCACTTCATAATATAGAGGAGAATATACTCCACAGCATCATTAAAATAAAGACTTCGGCAAATTTCCGAGTTCCCTGCCTTATAAAATCTCTCAAAATAGAGTGATGGCATAATGCCAAACAGAGTTTGCTAAGTGCACACCTGCAAAAGGCCTAAATAAGCAGCTCTGTTCTCTGTTGCTCTGGTTTGGAACAAAAATAAAATTAAGAATTGATAGGGGCTTCCCTGGTGGCGCAGGGGTTGAGAGTCTGCCTGCCGATGCAGGGGACGCGGGTTCGTGCCCCGGTCCGGGAAGATCCCACATGCCGCGGAGCAGCTGGGCCCGTGAGCCATAGCCGCTGAGCCTGCGCGTCCGGCAACGGGAGAGGCCACAACAGTGAGAGGCCCGCGTACCGCAAAAAAAAAAAGAATTGATAACAGATGGAAGGGCTGTATATCTTTTTAGAATTCTCCATGAATATTCATTCTCACAATAAAGATTTGCTTCAGAACTAGATGGACTAGAGTCCAAAATATGATATGGATTTACTATACTCAAAGGAGATTAACAATTTCTAAGAATACAACTTTCTTGGAGTGAAGAATAGGGAGAAATAATAGCATATCATTGCCATTAATGATGCTAAGTAATTTTCTATATTACCAAACTAGCAACTAATGAATAGAAAAATGTATATGTTGCTTTTTCCCCCCCGGGGCATAAAGTTTACTAGGAAGTGAGTTTAGGATCACTACTTGGGGGAAATCAAGAAGCAGAAATAGGCAGATGGATACTTTAAACTATGATGCCTTAGCTGATTCTATAGAGAGTGTTGGACCTGCACCTGTGTTGGCTCTTAAGATTGCTACAGAAATGATGCCTGGGCACCAGAGCTTTATACGCCCATACAGACTTGCCGTTGGATATAGCTAGAAATATTTTTTAACCTAAATTTCCAATGTTTTTTCATAAACCAGTACACTCTATTCACAAAACTGTTCAATGTTCTCCATATCTGTGTAAATAACCCTCTTCTTGATTTTGTGTATTTTTTTCGAGATTTTTATTGTCCAAAATTGTTTCAGTTATTGTTTTTATTTATAGACTTGTCTTTTCATTTTTAAATAATTTCTTCTGTATTACAGTTTTTATTCGTATGCTATTACCTCTCCCTATTCTCCACTCCAAGAAAGTTGTATTCTTAGAAATTGCTAGTTTCCTTTGTGTATTTTAGTAAATCCATATTATATTTTGGACTCTAGTCCACCTAGTTTCTGTTCTTTTTCCTTGCTTCAGTTCCATTGAATTTGTTTTGATCTTTGTTAAATCTTAAATGAAACTTCAGTTTACGTATTTTATTAATTCTTACTTTCATCAATATTTATTAATTGTACACCTCAGTTTTATCCTAAATACAGTTTTTTTCATGTTTTAAAATATCACTTATACCTCTAATTTA
Source organism: Leucopleurus acutus (assembly GCF_964270905.1). NCBI lineage: Eukaryota > Metazoa > Chordata > Mammalia > Artiodactyla > Delphinidae > Leucopleurus > Leucopleurus acutus. Next base: position 58,409,191 of record NC_139160.1, read on the forward strand.
AAAATTGTAAAATAAGTGGTATTTTGACACCCACTTAATTTAGATGTTACCATTCTTATACTTCTCTTTATACCTCATCACACTTTTAAAATAAAATTAATGACCATGCTATTATTAGATAATTTTTAATAATTTTTAGTTTCTCTTCTAAGAAAAAAATCTCTTTAAATGAGTTTTTAGTACTTTTTAAGGCAATTCTTTAATTTTAAGTAATTTTATTTCTATGTTTAAAACTTTCTTATAATTTTAATATAATGACTGCCCTATTCCATATCTCTTATTTTGTTTTAGTTTTTGATACAGAAATTTTCATTTTCTAAGAAACACAAGCAAAGCTACAGTGAATACTCTATCAAACATAGACGGGTATAAGATGTTAAAAAGTTTAAATAGGTTGTATGATTTCTCCCACTTTACTTAATTGAGAATTTTACATTTTTAATACACAGGAAAGAAATCTTTGGATATGAAAATATTGGGTCATATAGTTCAACTCCACAGAAATATAATTTAGTATGTAGATGCCACTTCATTTTATTTTGCCCAGTAAACATATTTTGATTTCCTTTGTGGGATTATTTCTTTAATTGTGGACGTCCAAAATTTTGCTGTGATACATCTAGGTATGGGCCTAGTTTTTCAAGCATGTTTCCTGGAATTAAGGTCCTCTCTCAGTCTACATTCTTTCTTCAGGAAATATTCTTTCTGTAATATCTGACAACTTAATTTTCAATTGTTCTTTGACTTATGAAGGAAAACCTGTTATTTCTACATTGGAAATGCATTCCATATGGCACAAACCCAATATATGTTTTATCATAGTTGTAAATTATGAACTTATATTTGCATTCTAAGAAAGTTGCACCTTCATATGTTTTTATAAGATTTTTATAAGATACAAGATTCTTTTGAAGGAGGGACACAACACAATGACACTCACATAGGTGAAAAACAGCTTTTTTTTTTTGCATATAGTACCAAATGAGAGAAGGCTGCCAGACAGGGCCACACAGGAAGCTGTACCACAGGACAGGGTGATAGCAAGCTGGAAGTGATGAGGCAGCTTTTATATGGCAAGTGGGATGGGGTAAGGTAGGTTTTGATGGCTCCCTTTGGACTGGCCAACTTGAATAATTTTGCAGGCTCTGGGGATAGGGGCTGTTTCTGTTCTCTGGTACCTGGCACTAGGACAACTGGAGTGAGTGCATAGTAGCCCAGAGTGTGAAAGCCCAATATGGGATGTGGCTCAGGTGTGAACTTAATCCATTGCCCAAGGAGGGGAACAGATTAGCCTCTAGCCAGGGTCTCAAAACTGGGTCATTTAAAAAAAAATGATATTACAACATGATTAGGTAATAAAACAAAACATAATTTCTGTTCTCTTCTGTTTTAAACTTTTTATTTATATTTTTATTGAAACCCTGCTGCCTTGCTGTCCTCTTTTTCTATCTTACAGCATGTTATTTTTATGTCAGCCTCTTCTCTCTTGCTTATTTTTCACTGGGATCTTTTCCTGCATCCTATTATTTATGCCAGAACACGCCATCTTTTAGGACACTTGGTGTGTATCTGTCTATTAATTTCTCCACTAGTCCTAGATATATTCAGAGGTAGGGAAAAAAACATTTTCATTATAATAGTATGTGGGAAGACACACAAAGGTACATACATTTTGAGAATCAGTTCCCTAGATATTTTATCTTTTATTAATGAATCTAGAATTACAAGAGTACAAAAATTATTTGTTAAATACTGTTTTTAGTAGATTTCGTAATTGAGAACCTCTTGTCTGAATTTGAGTTTGTGAATTATATATATTGTTATTTATCTGTGCTAGTCCCTTGTCACAGGTCAGAACTGAACACTGGATAATCGAGACTATAAATAATGAACTGTTGTAAGTGAAAAAGTTCACATAATTACATAGATTACATATTCTAAAGCCCTAAGAGCCAATTCACTGCACTGGTCTAATCAGAACGTTTATGTGAAAGAAGATTCTCTCTTTTACTGCATGTAGTTATCATTGAAATCTCCTTGCACGTACCAGCATATGTTTGACAAAGTATTTTATAAACTATAAATGCGTCATACAAATGTTAGACATTGTTACTTTGCTTATTTTCTCTGGCACATGGACGTAAAAAATTAGGTTCAGTACGATTTGTGTGTAATTAGGCAGTGATAATGCTCTTATTATTTACATCAAAGAAACTCAAGGAAATTAGAAAGTAAATGTACTCTCATCTTTCCATTGTCATTACAGATGTCCTGATAATTTTTTACTGTCAAAATGTTTACTAGAAAATCAGTCAGATGGCTTGGGCATATTCCAGGTTCTACCACTTACTAGTTTATTCAGTATTTATTTATGATTTATTTATCCTCTGAGAGCATTGTTTCTGCTCCTGGGAGACTTAATTTCAGAGTTAGTGAAGATCTCATAATCACAAGAAACGATCACCTGCATTTTTCAAATGAAGTAGAATCAACCCTCCAAATCTGCAGGTTCCACATCCGTGGATTCAACCAAGGAGGATCGAAAATATTTTTCAAAAATTCCAGAAAATTCAAAAAGCAAAATTGAATCTGCCACCCTCTAGCAACTATTTACATAGCATTTACCTTGTATTAAGTATCATAAGTAATCTAGAGATGATTTCAAGTATATGGGAGGATGTGCTTAGTTAGGTTAAATACAAATACTACACCATTTTATATAAGGAACTTGAGCACCTGTAGAGTTTCGTAACCTAAGGGGTCTTGGAACCAATCCCCTGGGATACCGAGAGATGACTGTAACCACAGAACAGAAGGCTAAATAGGCCTAATCAAACGTGACAGCCACCGGAACAACCCATCCGTTTATCTTTGCATGTTCCACTGTGTACTGTCCTCTGTTTTGTAGATGATCTGAGGTGGAATATAGAAAACAAAAATGAAAGCCATAACATGCTATACAATTTGAAGGTTATTTGTATTAATATTAATAAAAATTTGATATTCCAAAAGAGTTTCACTCCATAATAGCATTTTAGTATTTGTAGTTATTCTGATCAATTCTTGTCACGTGAATGTTTGATATTTTCATATTAACAAAATGAAGGCAAGTTTTTGGAGAAAAATTTTACATCACTAAACAAAAAACAAATCCTATAAGAAAAAAACTACAATGTTAGAGCTGTCGGGTCATAATGAATATTCGTCACTTATTACATGTATAGTGAGATCCATGTTGATAAATGATAGTCCTAGAAACTCACCTGCAACTTCTAAGGAAAAACAACACTGAATATATTTAAACTTTCCACAGAGATATTTTAATACAAGTAAGAGTAAAATGGACTGTAAATTACGGACGGATAGAGCTCATGTTGAAGATGATCCCACATATTTTCAATGCATATTTAAAACTTTTATGGAAATCTACAGGGTGAATATCTAGCTATAAATATCATAACTTACTCCTGTAAGGTGGCAACTGCTGATCCTATTTTTTTAAATTGTCTTTTAACAAGCAAACCTCTTTTCTGTTGGAAAAGCATTTTCTTCTGGCATGCATTCTGTATGCTTCGTTTCCACTTTTATGCATTTTCAACAAGAGTGACCCAAATGTGAAAGTTTTAGCATCATTTTTATATATCAGCATAAATTAATGGCTGACGATACAAAATTTTTATTTACTTTTTCTCTATTTCAGTGTATTCTATACAAATCAATCTTTTGTCTTATCAAAGAGATTATTAACAATTCAGTATTGAAATCTGTTAAGGCTAATCATAATATGCAAATCATATCTGTATATGTATGTATGATTTATCAATGTGTTGAAAATACATATTATGTTCCAAAATTCTGAAATATTTCAACCATTTCTTAAGCACAGCAAATTAAGAAAGTAAAACTTGCTGGCAGGTTTTATAATTTAAAACACACAAACCAAAATGGCTTTAACAGTCTTATAGGAAGTTTGAAAAACGTAATTTCAGTCAAAAACCTAATTCTACAACTACTTACCACTGCAACATATGTTCAGTGGCTAATTCTTATGCCAACTGACTTTTCCAACTGCTGCTAGGGTTTTTGAAAATGTTCAAGACTCTTTTATGTTTAGAATTGTTGGAGAATTCAGAGATGAAAAAGGCCATTCATTCCATGGCTGTCTATACACATTTGCATAAAAAAAAAAGGAAAATAGAAATTCAAAGCATAGAATTCCTAATGTGCGATAAATAGATCTTTGGTCTCAATTCTTTTTATTTCTCTTCTCTCTGCACTCCTCACTCCAATCAATCCTGGCTCCCTACCCAGCTGACAGAAAATTTTGTGTTGTTTTGGCCTAGAAAAATCTTTTACAAATACATTTCTACTTGAGAAAGTAGATATTGTCATTCATTTACTAGTCATTTATTGCCTATGTTCTCTGTGCCAGGCATTGTCTACAGTAAGAATGCTATTAAAATAACAACAATAAAAATAGAAAGTCTTTGTCTTCCTGGAATTTACTATCTAGTAGATGAGACAAGCATTAATTAAGTACTTACAAAAATGCGCATAAAATCATGAGAAAAAAGAAGTGAACTTTCCGATTCCATTGTAAGGTACTTGAACCAGCAAAGGAGTCAAAAGAACAGACTTTCCTAAAGAAACAATGACTGAACTGAGTTCTGAAACCAAAGTCGGGGTTAAATAGATAGAGCAAAATAGGGTTTAAGTAGGATGGAAGGCTGGAAAATCGCTTATGCACTAGTACCGTCTAACTTTTCTCCCATCTATCTCTCCTCCCATCTTAAGGCTCCCACAAGTCTTCTCAAACTATCAGTGAGCTTTTTCTGTCATATTTGCTGAAGGTATTCTCACTGACATTTCTTTTAAAATGTAAGAGAGAGTTCAGATGTTTCTTAGACATTGATACTCCTAAATGTTATTACTGATATTCAGCTTTTCCACTTCTGATGTGACATTTGGAGTATATTGTTGGCATAAATTTGTATTTCTTGCATTATTTTCTTTGACATTCTCTAAATTGAAAATCAATATGTAAAAGTTAAGAAATTCTATTGGTTACATTTAATTAAATATAATAGACTAGGTTAAAATAGATTACTTAGAAGATGTGGATGTCATTTCTCTCTGATGGATAGTGGATCTCTTATTCACAGGTTTCACTGAGTATCAAAATTTTTTAAAAAGTGGTGATGTACATAAATTTATGTCTAGGTCAGGAGCCATAACTCCTAATTTCTTTCTAACAGTTTCTTACCAACATATGTGTATATCCTTCTTATATATCCTTCTTATATATATATATATATATATATATATATATATATATATACACACACACATATATCTTATATGTATCTTCTTATACATCTTCTATATATGTTAGTAATAAACCACTTAATACATGAAAAAACTTCAGTATGAGTTTCTTAGAGATAGCTTCTCAAAATCATAATTGAAAATGTTAAGATATATTTTGTTATGAACAATATGAATACTGGTTAAGAAAGCAAATTATTTAAAAGTTCAGTGTTTCTGTTTCCTCATCTAGAATAGTTATAATAAAGAATTTCATAACTACATTTATGTTATAAATTAAACGTCTTTTACTGTTAAATATTTTATTTTATATTTAAAATATATAGTACATATATTTATATATTCACTATATATAAACTAATTATAATACTTTATAAAAATGATATAATGATTAAATTAGATACTTTATTTAAAAGTCTTATGTAGCATATTTCCTGGCAAAAGTAAACATGATTTGTAGCCTATATTTATAACTCAATATATAAATAATTAAAGTCTTAGTCCATTTGGGCTGCTATAACAGCACACCATAGACTGGGTGAGTTGTAAATAAGAGATATTTATTTCTCTCAATTCTAGAGGCTGGACGTCCAAGATCAGGATGCTGGCAGATTTGATGAGAACTCACTTCCAGGTTCATAGATGGCCATCTTCTCTCTGTATCCTCACGTGAGGGAAGGGAAGGAGGGACCCTCCTGGGGTCTCTTTTATAAGGGTACTAATCACATTCATAACAGTTCTACCCATGTGTAGCCAAGCAGAGTGGTCTGTGCATCTTACCACTGTAATTTGTTTATGGGGTGGAATGTGACCTGAGATCCTAAGATGGACTTGTCAGAGAAATTCCTGTTTTTTTTTTGTTTTTTTGCTGGGCTTTTGGAAAAATACAGTCCTTTTCTGATAGGGTTTCTAAAGCAGAAAGTTTGTAATCCGAGACTGTTGGTTCCCCTTATGAATATCTCACACAGGGATCCTTACCCAGAAGTGGAATATGGAGTTCTGACAACGCTGTTTGTCTCCTTAAAAAGAATTGCACCTGAAGTCAAACTAACCTCGGACTGCTATATATATGAGCAAATCATTTTTTTTCTTTTTTCATGGTTTACCAGCATTGGTTTTCTGTCACTTTCAAATGAAAATTTTTTGAATATCATATATGTATTAGTAACAAACTCTATAACTTTACTTGCTCCAAGTCTATTCAATATGAAATACATAATGTTGTAGATCCTTCTTTGACACACCTGAAGATGAACAATAAAGACACATTTCACCTTTGTTTTATGTTTTGGAAATAAAAATAAGTAAAGTCTTCGTTTTGGAAGAAACATAAATTATGGAATGTCCCTGAGCTCAAAAGTTTAGTTGAATATCTGAAAATCTTCTAGCTTATTTTCATCCCTGCCATCACCTTTTCCAAATCCAACTTGTTATAGGAAATCAAAGTAGGTTATTTGTGGGGAAAAGTTGCTTCGAATTATTCCCTATTGATCTCAGTTACTTAACACAGTTTCTACAAAGTCTAACTTTCTCCCAAGGAATAACTAATACCCGGAGAGAAGCCAGCTCTTTACACAGTAACATCACGATCATTTTCACCAAAAGGAAATGGACTGTGATTATTGAGGTATTGTTTCCCATGAGTCCACAACAAGATGCACTAGGAAAGTAGTTTTGTCTGTTTCTTATTAGCAGTGTGATAGTGTGATGCATGGAAATGTACAGGCTGCTTATGGGGAGAAAAGTATCATTTCCCTTTGGAAAAAGAATCTACCTAACTTATCTTTATGGGATCTCAGAAAGTTTATTTTAACTTATAACTTTTTAAGCCAATAATATTGCTTCAAATAACATAAGTTATATCAACAAGTAGGATTTCAATTTACATATAACTAAAGTCACAGGCTTCATGACTTTGGGTTGTGGGCATAAATCCAAAATAACTCTGAAAAGAATAAATTGATGATATATTTTGGATGGTTATCTCAAAATGTTAGAAAAATATGGTAAAAATACCAATTTCTCTCTGCTGAATTAGAGTAGGGAAGAATAGAATAAGAGAAGCACATTTTGAAATATATAAATTAATATGAGAGTGAAGATGAGAAAATATTTAAAATTTCTAAAAAAATTTGTATAACCCTTGGAGGGATATAACAAAGAATAAATAAATTAATTATCTTACAAGGTAAATGATCCTGATTTTAGTAATGTTATAACTTGTGTTCATTTACACATGACATCTTGCAGAAAGCTTTCGCATTGAAGTATTAGCCAAATAGTTGAAAGACTGTAACTTCTGGAGATAGATAGGTCTGTATTTAAACCTTATTTTTTCCACTTACAAGTTATGTGGCCTTAGGAGATCACCTTGCTTCTCTGAATCTCAGTTTCCTCATCTGAAAAATAAATATAACAATATATACTTTAGAGTGTCTTCATGGTTCTAGTTGTATAATAAAGCACTGGTACAGACGTGGTATTAAAAATGTGATCCACATTGTTGTCTTAGTATTCTGCAAGACAAGCACAACAGAATTATACCTCCAGTTTAGCCATGAGACAAGAAAGCTAGCTTAGCTCTCTTCTGACTCCCAAACAATTGACCACAGAACTCTACCAACAGGGCTATGAGACACAGAGGATTTATAGTGGGGTTTCAGGTTGGGGATGAAGAGTGGAGACACCAGCACACTATGAGTGAGAGAATTGCCCCTGGGAAATCTAATGCATGGAATGGACTCTTTTTTTCTACATGAATTCAGTAAAGAACCAAAGTCATTGTTAGGATTGGCAAGTGATAAATGTGACTCAGAGCAAAAAAAGATGAATTCTAGATCATCACTTTTCAAAGTGTGGCTCATGGACCCCTAAGTGTCTTTTTAATATTCCACGTGACAAAAGGCCAAGCACACATAAAGGACTTCTGTTGTTACCAGAGTACAATGGCTGACTCTAGGAAAAACACCTGCACAATTGTTTTTGCCGTCAGCTGAACTGGCTGCTCTTTAAATGCGGCAACATGTTTACTTGAAAGAATAACTGATAGATAGACCACGGTTACTCTGAATTGAACAACTAGCAGATATTTTCTCTAAAATAAATGAAGTGAGTCACTCACTGAAGTAAGACATCTGATAGTATTCGCTGGCAATGATAAAATTTGAACTTTCAAGCAAAAATTAGAATGCTGGAAATCTTTTATCCTCTACTGTGAGCTAACCAACTTTCCAAACCTTAAAGGCTTTCTGATGAGGTCGGTGGTCTTAACAACTCGGATTTTTGATATTGTATACTGAACAAATGTTACAAAATTATACACAAGTAAATAAGTAAATAATCCATTCAAAGTGCAAGATAGAGCAATGAACTTGAAGGTAACAGCATGTAAGATAAAGTTGACGTGATTTCAGATTCTTTAGTGCAACTAACCTTTAAGAAACTACAACTTGTTAAATAACCTCAGTTTTCTGGAAGGCTATTATAAATACTTCTTCTTTTTCAAACTACATATCTGTGTGAGCCTATATTCTTCATCTCCCTCAAACAAAATGTCAAATCACAACAAACTGAATGCAGAGGCAGATATGAGAATATTGTCTTCCATTTAGCCAGTCATTAAGAAGATTTGCAAAAGCATAAAACACACTCATCTCAATATACAATTTTGTTTTGAAAAATATGTTATTTTACACAAAAAATATAATTTATGTTAATACGTCTTTATTATTATTATTTTACGTGATAGTAAATTATTTTAAACTTATCAGTATGACCCACCCTTCTCCTTGAGGCAGTACATGTAGAAGTATCAATTATAAAATGAAAGTAAAGTAATTACTGCACCATTGCCTGGACCATGCACGAAACCAGAAACAACAAAACACAAAAGAGCAAAATAACACAAATTGAGAAAGAATATTCCTCAAAAGAAATCTCTGGGATGAGTAGGATGAAAATCGTGACAATTTATCAAAAGATATAAAAATATCTCAGTAAACGGAGACTCCTATTTTTGCCGTACATTTTTAGAATTTTTCTATTATGGACATATGTTATTGATTTAATAATAAAAATACAGACAATCTAGCAGCCATTGTCACATCTAATGGTAAAGCAGGAGACACATTCTTATAAATAAAAGGATGACTCCTTCCACCACTGTTAATAATGTTTTTGTAAGCTCTGTCCATACAGTACAGAAAATGGGACTAACAAGTCAAACAATTGAAAAGGGTAAGGCAACTATTATTTATTTTTTGTGGCATAGCAGTGTGCAAAAAGAATTATTTTTAAAAATTATTTTGAATATTTCACCCAATAATTTCACTTCCAGGAGATAATCACATCTAGGAAATAATCACACAAATGCAAAAAAAAAAAAGTATTTATTTCTCTGTTATTTGTAATAAATTTCTCTGAAACCAAAAGTTCAACAGTACTTTAATGTATCATTTATGGGTCTCTACTCATTATTTCTTAAGTGCATTATTCCAGTCACATTTTTGCCCCAGAATTCCACTTCTTGTCAAGGTCACCAATGGATTCCCCTTCCTCATTGTTAAATCCTGTCATCTGTTCTCAGTCTTCAGCTTACCTATGACTTTTTAGCACCCTCTGTTCTGCCACAATGGATATTTCCTCCTCCGTCATACAGTTTCTTCATGAAACATACAATGCACCACCTCCCTTGGTTTAACTACTGACTCCTGGTTCTTTCTTTCCGGCTTCTCTGCTGGCTCCTACTTTTCTCTGTAACATCACTGAATTAGAAAACCACACAGTTTAATCCTTGGTCCTCTTCTCTTCTTCTTTTTTTTTTTTTTTTTTGCGGTACGCGGGCCTCTCACCGTTGCGGCCTCTCTCGTTGCGGAGCACAGGCTCCGGACGCGCAGGCTCAGCAGCCACGGCTCAGGGGCCCAGCCGCTCCGCGGCATGTGGGATCTTCCCGGACCGGGGCACGAACCCGTGTCCCCTGCATTGGCAGGCGGACTCTCAACCACTGCGCCACCAGGGAAGCCCCTCTTCTCTTCTTTATTTACATTTGCTCCCTTGGTGATCTCATCTGGTTTCAGGACTTTAAATATCAAATAGATGCCAATGACTGCCATATTCTCTCTCTAGATTCTGACCTCTCCTTGAACTTCTGACTCATACATTTAAACTGCCTTTTTAATGTAGTGCCTTGGATAGTAAATAGACAGACATCTCAAGTTTAGTTTTTCCAAAACTGAATTTCAGATCTTCCTCCCAACACTGGGAAGGATGACAGTTTAACCAGTGAAGATAGTGGATAGTGTGGCAGACAGAGCAGATCATGCAGGTCCTGGTAATCTGTGTTTACAAATTATTCCTTTTATTAGAAGAGCATCAGCAACCCTCGAGTTTGAAAAAAAATAATTAAAACATTTGGAAAGATAAAAAAATATTTTTTTCAGACTTTTATGAACTCCTGGTATTAGAAAGATAATACTTTTTCTATATTTCCTTCAGATTTCTTTAAAAATAAGAAGCTAATCTTTTAGATACAATTGATGCTTTTCTTTTCACTCCATCCTTCCCTTTATTTTTTCCCTCTCCCTCTCCCTCCCCCACACCATCTCCTTCTCTCCCTATTTTTCTCACTCTTCTTGGCTAACATATTTCCTCCTAAAGTATTACCACATCCTCCTAACTTTATTATTGTATGTATCTATTTTACCTTGTCAAATAGAATATTGGGTACGTTATTTCTTTAACCTCATTCTAAACAACTTAAAGGTACCCCTCCCTGTCCATGCAAACAGATGCATGTTGTTTTACCTATTTCGTCCCAGAATTAGAGTTTGCTAAATTCTTTTCATAAGTGATTTACCCACTTACTCTATCAAAGTAAGTTCTTCCATCTTCATAATGAGAGAGTCTAATGCTCCTTCCAAATTTAGTGAAACATCATGGAAACAGCGAGCTGTCCTCTTTCCTAACAAGAACTGGGTAATAAGATTGCCTTTGAGAGCGAGAGCGAAATCACCACACAATAGAGGTAATTAGCCATCTGTTGGGAGTAACTCAAATTGTCTCCAAATGTATTACTAAAAACTGTTGGAATTCCTAAATATCCCATCAAACTGGCCTGTAATCATCTCAGGATGGGAGATTGGAATGGAGCAGTAATTTAAGTAGAAACCTAATCGACTATATGAAATCTGTTTGGAGAAAGAGAGAACATACTTGTAGCAACAAAGTGCTTAGAAAAAGTAAACCGAAAGAGTCAAATCCTGGCAAAGTGGTTAGCACTTTTAAGAACAAGCCCATGAATTAAAGCCATTTGATCCTACGGGCTGTTATTATCAAGGTAGGAAAGTATTTCCATTTTTCTCTCTTTAAAATTCTATTCTCACCATGCAGTTGGATACTCATATAGATTTTCATTAAAGGATGCAATGTGATGGTAATCGTACTACAAGCATTTCAGTTAGTGAAGGAACATTGATATTGCAGGAGCTTAGTATGCAACTAGAATTAAAGTAAACCTCTGCTTAAAAATTCAGGAAAACATTTGAAATCCATCTTTTTCATCAGCTCACCCACGTAAGGATTGGTGTTTACCATGTGTCAGAATAATCTTGAATGGCCAGATATTTGCTTTAAAAAATGACCTTTGCTTTCTTCTGTTTTATCTAAGTAGTTACTTTTAGCCAAACATTCCAGTAACTCTCTTCAATCAAAATGCTGAAAGTAGACCTGAATTTCTGAGAGTCTCCCAAAGTGGGGATACTAATTGACTCTACAATTTGAGTATGAATGAAAAATAAAAGAATATTCTAGAAGACAGACATGAAAAGAATCTCACCTCCTACTACTTGGCTTGGGGTTTCTAAGAGCTATATAAGCAAGTTCAACGCAAGTTCAAAATGTACTACTTTTGGACAAGCTTGAGCTCATGCTTTTTTTTTGGCTGAACCCAGGTAATAATGACACCCAAATTAGCATGAACCTGATTATCTATGTAGCTCCTGCTTAGGAAAATATTCTGAAACCTGTAGCATCATTCATATCATAATTTAATTTATGGCTGTTTCTTGTGTTAAATAAGGAGCATTCTGGCTTATATATGTTTGTTATAAATGCATGACAGCACCAGAGAGACATGGAAGCAATATTCTGGGCTTCGTATCAATATTGTTTGAGAACTAATGTCTGGGACATGGCAGGGACTCAATAATTACTTGCTGAAATAAAGGGATAAATCTGAGATTTCTTTTTCTATAATATGTTTATACCAACTCCATGATACTAAAATTGCCCCTTTAAGAATTATTTCACAAAAAATGAGGAAACTGAATTTTAGGAAGAAAAAGTTTAAGTAGTTGGCCCTAAGAAAACGAACTATGAAGTGGCATAATAGAGATCCAACCCCAGGTCAGCTGGATTCAAAGCCTGCATTCTTTTCCCAATGCCCATGATCCAAAATTACTTCTTTCAACTCTTTTCTCTTCAAAAGCCTCATTTCAATATTCTTTTAAATAAAGCTGTTACTAGAGAATAGTAATTAACAAGTATTTTTATATGCTATTCAGACTGCACCATAAACTGCATTAAATTCAACTCTCCAGCAATTCAAGTTTGCTGGAGAGAAGGAGAAATTGAGCCATATCCAAGATAAGTCTCTTTTGATGTAATTCTTGTGCATGGATTAATGATACATAGCCATAAAAATGTTTTATTCAGTCTTATGTCATCACCATCACCATTATATTTTGCATATATTTATTGTTTACATTTATAAGGTTATAAATTCTTTATTGCTTTTGAAAATTTTTCTCATTCAGCGTAATTCTTACAATAACCATGGTTCAGAAATATAATCTCTACTTTATGAATAACAATTTTGAGATTCAGAGAACTTAAGATATGTGTCTAGGATTTACGTTAGGTTCTATATGGTTTCAGAAACTCATTTCCTACATATCCACTGCCTCCCATTCGTGATACATGAAAGATATAATGGTGCCACTTTATAATCTTTCTCAAAAGACAAGTGATTGAAATCTCAACATTTGCCTTTTTATAGGAAGGTGGATTTGGATACTAGATGGAACATTTAAAGGCTTAGACATTTCATAAATACATGAAAAATCTCTCTGGCATGCCGTTGGTGACCTTGCTTAATTCTCTTTATACATTGCCTAGCCTTTTCCAAGTTCTAGCTGTATTTTGAATTATCACACATCCCATTTCTTCCTCTGAAATTTTAAATTCTGTTGCCTTTGCATTTTGGATGTCATAAAGTTAAAACCAAATTCTAATTAGTTTTTGTGCATGTGTGTCTTGGCCCACTCAGAGGTGCATGCAATAATGCAAACCTGTCTGAAGAACATCTCTATTTATTAATGGCAAACCACATTAAAAGGGATAGTGAGGAAATTGAACCCACAAACAGTTATTAAGTACCTACTAATATCAATAATTTATGGTAGATGTTTTGAGCAAACAAAATTAGTGACTTTAATTGAAGGGTAGCAGAATATGCCACCCCAAAATATGCCACTTTGGCATAAGGATTATTTTGAGTTGAAGGCAATTGAGAAGAAGCAGATACAAGAAAAGCTCTCTGTCTTCCCCTTATTTATCTAAAAGCAGGACATAAATTTACAAGGGTGTCCCTCTTCCCCTCTCTACCAGGAAAAACAAAGGTTAATCCCTGGAGAGAAATTTAGACCCTTATCAATGGAAAGGGCACCGAGGACTTGAATCTGCACAGCAAATCGTCCTCTTGTTGGCCATACTTTTCCTGGCAATCACATAATAACTGGCCTCTGCCACACCTACCTTTTACTTTGTCTTTAGTTGACAATGTTATTTAAAGCAGAGTTCTCAGCCACCTCTGAGATTTACTCATTTTCCCCTGGATATCCCTCACATATACATAAGGTACATATTAATAAACTTATGTTGGTTTTTCTCTTGTTAATCTGTCTTTTATTATAGGGATCTCAACAAAGAACTAAGAAGGAATAGAGGGAAAATTATTTTTTTCTTTTCTGCACAATCTTCAGGGAGTATGTTCTACTTGGAGATTTAATAGAGGTGTATATCTCTTGCTGGAATAGCATACTAATAAGACAATGGGCCGGCAGTTACTATAGTTCTACAGAGAACATTACCAAACCATTTATAGTTCAGGCACACACTAATCACCAATAGATATGGTTACATAAAAAGGACTTGAATAGACATTTCTCCAGAGAAGACATACAATACAAGTGGACAACAGGTATATGAAAAGAGGCTCGACGTCACAAACCTTCAGGGAAATGCAGATCAAACCCATGACGAGATCACCTCACACCTATTAGGTTGGCTATTATCGAAATACCAAAAGACAACAAGTGTTGGTGGGGAAGTGGAGAAATAGGAACACTTGTACAATATCGGTGAGAAAACAAAATGATGTAACTGCTATGGAAAACAGTATGGAGTTTCCTCAAAAAATAAAAAATATCACTACCATGTGATCCAACAATCCCTGGGTATTTATCCAAAAGAACTGAAATCAGGATCTCGCAGAGATATTAGCACTCCCATGTGCATTGCAGCACTATTCACTATAGCCAAGAGATTGATACAACCCAAATGTTGACAGATGAATGCATAAAGGAAATATGGTGCATACATACATAGGGACATTATTCAATCACACAAAAAATGAAACCCTGCTATTTACAACAGCATGGATGAACATGGAGGGCATTATGCTAAGTGAAATAAACCAGACAGAGAAATTCTGCATGGTATCACTCATATGTGGAATCTAAATAAAACGAAACAAAATGAGTCTAACTCAAAAATAGAGTAGATTGAAGGCTGCCAGAGGCTCGGGGGGCAGGGGGGAAATGGGAAGATAAACTTTCATTTACACAAGATGGATAATTTCTAGAAATCTGTTTATAGCATTGTGACTGTAGTTAACATTACAGTATTGTACACTTAAAAGCCTGCAAAGAGGGTAAATTTCAAGTTGAGTGCTCTTACCACAGTAAAGATGAAAAAATAAAATAAAATAAAAACAGCATAGAGACAGAAAGCAAAATGGTGTTTGGAAGAAGGGAATAGAGAGTTATTGTTTAATGAGTATAGAATTTCAGTTTTATAAGATGAAAAGGTTCTGCAGATGGATGGTGGTAATGGGTGCACAACAGTATGAATGTACTTAATACAACTGAACTGTACACTCAAAAGTGGTTAAGATAGATGTTATGCTATGTATATTTTACCACAATAAAAAAATTGAACTAAATTTTAAAAATCAATGCAAATTTAGGCTTCTACACCATCATACATCTATGGTCTGCTTTTAATACAAACAACCACACACAAAAACAAACAAAACAAAAAGCTCTTTCAGTGGTTCAGAGCCATAAAGTCAGCTTTGATGGCGAAAATAGCAACAAAGTCAAAGATCCAATGAACTGAAGGGACTGTAGAGTTCTAGCGATCATCTTTAAACTTGGAAACTTGTACTGTTAAGCTAAATACCAACTATATTGACACAATGCCAACAGATAAGGGAAGGGTGAAAATTAATGAATAACACAGATTCTTCCCAAACTGCCCTAATGTTTGTTGGCATGAGCTGATACTCTTTAAATTTACAATAAGTATCTTATGAAACATAAGATATTTTATGGCCATAGTTATATTATACAATTTGTTATACAACCTTAAAAGGAAATGTTTCAGCATTAACTAAAACTTGAATATTTTATTCTTGAATAAATCTATAATGGGAAGGACAGTTTCAAAACTCACTCTGATTACTCTCAACATATATCAATATAATTTTATTAATATAAATTGTAAATATTTCATTGCCCATTTGAATATCATTAAAGAATCCAATTTTTTTCATTACCATGGAGGTGGGAATTATTTCATAGTTTCAAAGAGGTAACTTTTTCATCAGGGATGTCTAATGAAGAATATTAAATATATTTTAACATTAGTAAATTAATCTAAGTATGATAAACAAGCCAAGTATTTATCATATTCACAAAATATCATATAATAAAATTACATTTTTGCCAGTATCTAAAAATTATAAAGTAATAGTTTTCTTTAGCTTAATGCACAGGAACAATGATTCACTTTCTTCCAGCCTATGAAAAGGTGGCCAGAGAGATAGAGATAGAGATAGATCTGGGGTTGTCTGTTGTTGTCACTCTTCTTGCCAGAGGGTTTTCACTATAAAACATATCTGACCAAAGAGAAAAACAAATATCGTATCTTAAGACATATATGTGGAACCTAGAAAAATGGTACAGGTGAACCGGTTTGCAGGGCAGAAATAAAGACACAGATGTAGAGAACAAACGTATGGACACCAAGGGGAATAAGTGGTGGGGGGTTGTGGTAGTGGGATGAACTGGGAGGTTGGGATTGACATATATACACTAATATGCATAAAATAGATAACTAATAAGAACCTGCTGTATAAAAAATAAATAAAATTAAATTAAAAAATTTAAAAAAAACCCATATCTGACCATGACAAAGGAGTCAGAAGAGAGGATGAAAAGGTAAAAGGACACAGAAGCAAGAAGTTCAAGCTCTATTGGACATATGTGTAACAGAAGGCAAATTTCTTTCCCTAGGATAAATCAGATATTATACACATTAGGGGTGGGGTTCTATCATTGTTTTAATACTTAGCTTTCTCTTATTTATTTATTTATTTTTGTGGTACGCGGGCCTCTCACTGCTGTGGCCTCTCCCGTTGCGGAGCACAGGCCCTGGACGTGCAGGCTCAGTGGCCATGGCTCACGGGCCCAGCCACTCCGCGTCATGTGGCATCTTCCCGGACCGGGGCACGAACCCGTGTCCCCTGCATCGGCAGGCGGACTCTCAACCCCTGTGCCACCAGGGAAGCCCTCTCTTATATTTTATGTTTATTTTCTTCTTATTAATCTTGCTTTCTGATTTCTATGAAAACTCTACTCAAAATATTATATATTTAGTTTGGTCTTTTTTTGTCTAAACCCTTAACCTTGTTTGACTTTATTTACAATAGCTACAATATGGAAACAACCTAAGCATTCTCCCCTAAGCCTTTATGACTCTTCTTCTACATTAAACCAAGGCTAGTCCGGCATTTCCAATTCACTCACTGTGGCCATCTTTTGGTTCATGTTCCAGACAACAAACCAAACTGTTAGCACCCTTTCTAAATACCAGAGCTGCAACATTAAAGACAGAATCTTTGCTTACTGAACACATGTCAATAAATTCAATCTGATCCAACCTTATGTTGCTTCCACCATCATCCCACACTCTTGCTGTTCATCTGCTACCAAGAAACATGTTGCTACCCAATGCATGTAGAAGCCAAGTAGGCCCTTGAGGAATGTCTTAGTTCATTTGGGATGATGCAGTCTCCTTGCTAGGTGCCAAAAGTTCTTACCTGATTTGGTGGACTGAGCCTGAAACAAGACAATGTCATGTAGATATAGCAAAGGGAACTAGTTGGTAGAAACCTATTAAAGTTGCTCCTAAAAAATAGAAATGGGTGCTGCTTAAGCAGTATCCACATTCTTGTTTAGAATCAAGATATGATTTTCGATGAGTAACATTTTATAACAGCTACAGCAAAAATGAGTCAAGGCATACAAATAAGACCACTGGAGATATTTTACTCCAGTAGAGGTAAAAAGCCACAAGTTTCTAGAATCATCCATAGCCATGTAAAGCATAATGAACAACTGAATAATTATGGGCAGGTCATTTGCCCCCTATAAATAAAAGTTTCGACTACTTCAGATGATAAAAGTCCCAAGACCAATATTCTTTGCGAATGTCATTAATAGGGCACATCTAGATAAAATATGAGGTCAGAATTTTTAAGTGGTCTTGATATGAGGTCAATTCAAGTTTGTGTTGTGTAGCCAGTACTCTTGGAAAATCAGAACGTTTTTGTCTGTGGGCGTTGCATGTAAAAAAGCTGGATTCAATATGAAAAAAAAACTGATAAGGGTGATATGACATGTGAGAGTTATAAACTGGACATATGGTCAACCCAGAATTGGAAAGCTATGTTTCACTATGTTAAAACATAAACCAATGCATATTAATAATTTTACATTTATTTGAGCAAAAGTCAATTGAAATTGGGCAGCACTAAAATGGAAGTGGTTAGGAGCATTCCGCCCACAGGAGCCAAGGGAAAGATTTAGAGAAAGTGAGGAATCAAAGAAAGGAAGTTGTTGGACTGGCTATAGCCTAGTTGACTGCTTGTGCCTGGCTGTCCTGAGAGTTTTGATTTTGTAACCTGAAGGCATTTACAAGCTTAGATTTTTGGTTGCTTATGTAGGCTGACAGGGCATGAAAGTTTCCTCAGACTAATGGCCTACTGATTTAATTTAACAAGTATTAAAAAGTGTGCTGATGGGCTTCCCTGGTGGCGCAGTGGTTGAGAGTCCGCCTGCCGATGCAGGGGACACGGGTTCGTGCCCCGGTCCAGGAAGATTCCACATGCCGCGGAGCAGCTGGGCCCGTGAGCCGTGTCCGCCGAGCCTGCGCATCCGGAGCCTGTGCTCCACAACGGGAGAGGCCACAACAGGGAGAGCCCCGCGTACCGGGGAAAAAAAAAAAAAGAGTGCTGATGCTCTGTATAGAATGTCTTTAGTTACCAATAAGCCTAGAACTTTGACAGAGACACATTGATGCTACTGGTTCCTGGAGAGAAGAAAAATAATAAACTGTGTAATAACAGTGAGTAAACTCTGGAACTATGGACAAATACAACTTAAATAAAAACCTTCACCCATCTGGTTAGCACCCCCATCTTCTCTCTCTCGTTTTCATTTATTTCCTTGTGGTATCTGGTTTGCAAATACTCTTCAAACACTAGGAAGATGCATTTGATAAATAAATGAATCAAATAAATAAGTACATAAATAAATACAATTAAAATAAGGAATCAATTTATGACAGAATATAACTAACCCAATATTTTTCAGTCTCAAAATAATTGAAATCAACAGTCTTTTTCTTTCACATTTTCCTATTATGACTTGTAGCCTATGATTTCAAATAAAATTTTGTTCAAAGTTGAATCAAAGTATTTGGGGCTTATAAACTTCTACTCCCATAGAATATTTTCATGATTTACCTCATTCTGTAGAGGCTACAGATATTGTTTAGTATAAAATATCCCCATCACCAAATTCCAAGATCACACCTTCAGACTCATAACATTCCTGCATAAGTATTCGGTATTTCGGCCTTTAAACTGCAATTCCATAAGCACGTCTTCACTCCTCAGACTTTTGCACGTGGCTAAGAAATTCCACTAAGAAACGCTCCATCCACTCAAGTTCCTTTGATCTGTATCCTCATCCTCAAAATTCAGTTAAATGCTACCTCTTCTGGGGATTATTCCCGGACAACTCAGGGTAAAATCTGAATTCTCTGTGTTTCCAAGTAGATACACTTTTTCTGAATACTAACCAAAGTAAATTTTAATTGTGGGCGTTATTTTTCTCCTTTTGAAAACTTTTTTTATGAATTGCTTAAATGAAGGTTCGACCTTGGTTCTTTTCCATAGCCTCAATGTCTATATTAGATCTTCTGACACTACTGAATTAAAAAGCAAGGGCTAGTACTGATAAATGTTTTCTTCAACAATCAGTGATTAGTCACCAGTCAAGACATATGCCCCAAATCCCCATATGTCTTTGCTTTAGGCAACCTCCTCCAATGTCCCCTTCTGTCTGCAGATTTAGATTTTGGCTGTACTCCTGCATCTTTTTCTGCCCCTCTCAACACAGAATAAAGGGAGAGGAAGAGAGGAAAGGTGAACATTAA
The DNA here is from genome assembly GCF_964270905.1 of Leucopleurus acutus. Lineage (NCBI taxonomy): Eukaryota > Metazoa > Chordata > Mammalia > Artiodactyla > Delphinidae > Leucopleurus > Leucopleurus acutus. Next base: position 58,429,357 of record NC_139160.1, read on the forward strand.
GTCAGAGTATTTTGTCTCTCCAGTAGCCACCCCATCAATGTATGAAAATGCAGTCATCTGTGCTCTTCCTGTAAAACAACTCCCTTTCAATCGTCATTTTCAAAGAGTATTGAGAGACATGAAGCCTTAAATGCTGTTTGATGAGGCCAGTAGGGGAGATCTTTCTCTCGCTGGGAAGTTTCCTTGCAAAGTTCTTTTACCTGAACCAGCTGCCTTTTCTCATACATTGTGTATTGTAGTGTTTCTTTGCACAGGGAGTAGAGCAGACTCATCATACTCATGCTACCAAAGTGTATCAGCACATAAAAATTTACTTGTGCTAGAGTTATGTATACATTTTCCTACTGGAATATCTGTCAGATGCTATGTCAGCAGGAGAGTTGTGATATGCAGTAGAGCAGGGCTTCAACCAACTGTAAGTAAGAGGTTAGACAAGCTTAACATGAACCAAAGCCAAAGAGTTTCCTGTATTGGCTGGAATCCATTATGACTTTGCCTCATCAATACAAAAGCAAGTGATGTTGGTCCAGTAATAGATTTACTTTCAGAGTTGCCCATATAGAAGTGTCACAAAGGGAACATAGGATAATGGTGAAATGTGTTTTAAAATGTTATGAGACATTTGGTATGCTAGGTATAGCTCCCAATGTCATCATTGCTAAGTAATTTAGTATTAACAGTTCTTAATTCTTTCAGGTACATTGCCAGTGTATTCAAAGTGAGCTGCAAATACGAGTTTAGGTTGTCAAACCAAGGCTTTATAAAAATCTTCCTGTGTAATCTCATGCTCTATTTTTAGCTGTGCATTCAAAACCAAAATAGAGTCAATACACTAGGGACAGTGGAAATTTGTATACGGAAGAAATCAGAGTAATGATCCAAATTATATAATGTTTTGAGGGTGCAGGAATTTTTCTCTAACATTATACATGGAAGTGCATATTTGTGCAATCTTTCTGGAAAGCCAACTGGCATTTTAGAAAAAAACCCCCGACAATATATTCATTATTTTTCTCCAGATCATTCAAATTCTCTAAATTTACCGTAAGGGAATTATTAGGACTATATTCAAATTTTAATGGCTGATGACGATATTCTCCCCAGAATTGTGCATAATAACAGAAAAGTAGAACTAATGTAAATGTTGAAAAGTAGAGAAATATTTGAATGAATGTTATAATGATTATATAAATCACTATCAGGCAAATATATCATGTCTCAAAAATTATTTAATGACATAGAGGAAGCAAGATAATAATATGGGAAATATATTTTACTGTGACATTTTGAAAATTAATATTTCTAATATGCATACATTACACATGTAAATGAGCTCTACTGTATGTTTCTGTGTAATAGGATCGTGGAAAAGTTCAAAATTTTTTTTACATTGCCCATATTTTCAAATCTCTATGTATTACTGTTAGGAATAGCAAAGATGTTGTGGTTTCTAGAACATGTTCACATGGTCACATGCACACGAGCTAGATGTAGCACTCATGACTCCAACACGCAAGTACCTGGAAATATCAAAGTCCACCAACTTCAAGATAAATAACGAGCAAGCATAAAAACTCTGAACTGTATTTTTAGAAGAAAAACAAGATGTTTTATGGTTATTACCTCGTTGCAATTCCTTACTTTTTATCATCTGATAACCTCAAATCTTAAACAGATTACACTGTGGAATGTTTAATTACCTATATGTTCATACATTGTTCTTTTTTTTTAACTTAAGGGGTAGTTGTTTGTTTGTTTTATTATTTATTTATTTATTTATTTTTGGCTGTGTTGGGTCTTCGTTTCTGTGCGAGGGCTTTCTCTAGTTGCGGCGAGTGGGGGCCACTCTTCATCGCGTTGCGCGGACCTCTCACTGTCGTGGCCTCTCTTGTTGTGGAGCACAGGCTCCAGACGCGCAGGCTCAGCAGTTGTGGCTCACAGGCCCAGTTGCTCCGCGGCATGTGGGATCTTCCCAGACCAGGGCTCGAACCCGTGTCCCCTGCATTGGCAGGCAGATTCTCAACCACTGCACCACCAGGGAAGCCCCATACATTGTTCTTTAAGTGAGGCAAGCAGTCAGATTCAGGACAAACAATGTTAAGTCTGAACAGAACTTGGACCTCCTACAACATCCCAAATCAAACACTTGATTTATCCTGGTTTCATTCAAAAAGAGAACATGTAGTTTAGATAAAACAGACTGAAAGAGGGACCCAATGTGCCCCCGCCCCCCGCCACCAAATGATTATGATTTGGTCATGTTTTTACAGGGATAGAGTAAGGTGAGTGCTCAAATTAATTTTAGGAAGATCATAAAACCTAAAATTGAACTCAAAGTGAGGTAGGAGCTGACACATTTTAAAATATTAGAAATATGATTACATGGGAAACCAGCTTTATTAGTTTGGATTCATTCCTGGAATGACATTTTTCAATATCTTGCATAGTCATATAAAAATCCTTCTATTACAATCAGTCTGGTGACTAAAATGCAAAAAGTATGCAATATAATAGAATACACACACATACCTTAGGTATTATTGTACCATTCCAGAAAACTTTGTACAATTCTGGATAATACTGTATTATTCTGGATAACTTGTATTATTCTGAGTAAAATCTTCATAAATTTAAGTTCTGTTATCAGAAAAACATACTGACCATAGCTGCTCATAACTATGCTTTCCTTATATGTAATAGTATAAAATTAACATTTGTGCTCTTGTTTTCAATTAGGTACAAGTAGGTAGTACAGGATGAAAATTCATCAACATAGTTTTGATTATAATTAAAAGACTAAAGACAAGTGCTTTAATTTTTTTCCCCATTTTTTAAGGGGTGAATGTGTTTGTGCATTTAAGTATGTGTCTGCATGTGTGTGTGTTTGTGCATGTGAAGCACAACTGAGGGATAAGACACACTACAGTCAGTAATTTTTGTTACAGCTGCTGCTGTGGACCTGATGGTTTGTGTTCACCTGCTCCCCAGATTCATATTTGAAACCTAATCCTCCAGGTGAAGGTGTTTGGAGGTAAGGCCTTTGGGAGGTGATTAGATCATGAAGGTGGTGCCCTCAGGAATGGAATTAGTGCTTTTATAAGGAGCTGAAGAGACCGCAGTTCTCCCCTTCTACCATGTGTGAGGGAGGACACAGAGAGAAGCGGGCTGCCTATGAAACAAAGAGGGCCCTCACCAGACAGCTAATCTGCCAGCACCTTGATGCTGGACTTCCCAGCCTCCATAACTGTGAGAACTACATTTCTGCTGGTTATAAGCCACCCAATCTGTGGTATTTGGTACAGCAACCTGAACAGACTAAGACAGTTGCTAATTATAATTGTCATTTTTAAAGGTGGAGACAGGAAGTTGCATCAAAATCTCCAGTGGCAGAGAGAGGGGCTAATTGGAAAATGCAAAAAACACTTAAGATCATTTTGACACATCATATACAAATGCATTCCCTTGCCCCTGGAGAATGTCATTTTAAACAGGAAATCTGAACTCCTACGAAAGAAGAAAACATTTTTCTTAGACTGACATTTAAAATATAGATGTATTTTTAAATATACACACAAATATAAAACAATAAAATTATGTTTTGTAATTAATACACTTGCTATATTTAATATAAGTAAAAATAAAAGCAAGTATTTAGTTTTCTTTATACTTTTCACTGATTATATTTTTATATATGTAAACATATGCATATATATGCACATATCAGATACATACATGTTAACATAGACACACAGATAGACACAGGATGAGACAGAAAGGCAGAGAATCAGAAAGTAGAGACTGAGAGACAAAGATACAAAGAAAGGCAGAAAAAATGTTTCTCTGTATTGATGGATTTTTTTCCAAGAAGAAAAGACCCCCTTATTAATTCTTCCATATTCACATATCCATTCGTTCACTCATTCATTGTTAGCTTTTTATTAATTTTGTGGTAAGCGATGACTTAGGCTTTGGGAATATAATAAAATTTTATTTTCGTGATAAATACACTAGTTAGAGTTGTGAAAATCAATGCACATATTAAAATTTCAAATATTGGTTGATGCTTTAAATTATTCAAATAAACAAAATAGCTCATAATTTTAGTATAATTTACTTGTATATAATATTCTACATGTACACTTGTATATGAAAATATACCTAACATTCAATATATCTTATCTATTTTGTCAGTTCTGATTCTCATATTTTTCCTAAATTTGCATAGAGTTAGGACTTTCATATATATTTGTGGCTAAGTGTAGGGATTAAATGATCATTTTAGTCTGTTCAAAGTAGTGTTAAGGTATAGAAAAACTAACCTAAGGCAGAATGCTAACTAGTAAACAACTGAATGTTTCACAAAATTATTTGCCTATTAGTGCTAATTATTGTCCTAAATAAACCTAGGAGGCAATAAACAAGCAAAAAGTGTTTATTTGTAATCAAAAAATTGCAATGCGGGGCTCACAGATTCTGGTTGCAACCCAAACAGTGTCCCAGCTAGGGAGTAAATTCAGAGGCTTTTGGAGACAAAGAAGGGAAGTTTGCACTGCAAGGAATTGTCATTGGAGTTGGAGACAGGACGTAGTCTTAGCTAAACAGGATTGAGTGCTATGGCTATCACTAGAGGGAGGTGAAAGGTCGTTACTGTGGCAAGCTGCAGGTGTTCTTGCAAAGCCCTTGGAATACTTGTGGTTTGGCCCAGTTCTAAAGTTCACGCTTCCATCCAATGAGGAAATGCATAAGGTCCACCTTCTTAATGGCCTCCCGGCTCCATGTTAAAACCCCTTGACATAGTGACTACATTTTATTTCACATTTCACATTATGAATTTATCACCTCTCAGCTCGAAATCCAAATGTGATTGCATATCCTGCAAAAAGGGGAGCCAAGCCCTTTAAATATTTTCCTTTTACCATTGGGCATGATATTAAAGTTTTTCAGAAGAGAATGCTGGAGCAACAGGGCAGGACTGCCTTTGCCGGTTCCAGTGTGCTCTCCTCAGCAGGCTCCTTGAGCAAACAACACATCTCCAGTGCCCAGCTCCTGCACTGCATTTGCCTTTTCAGCTCCAGGCTCTTGAAGTACACAGGAATTCAACAGTAGACTCCTGCAGCCTGTTCAGCTTCTCCAGCATGAGGTTCCTGCAGAGTGGGTGCCTTTTCCAAAGCTCAACAGCTGTAGCATATATGGCTTCTCCAGTGCTTGGTCCGTGCAGAACAGTCAGTTTCTCTAGAGCCTGCTTCCTTCCGTGTACATGGGTTCCTGTAGCACATGGGTTCCTGAGAGCCAGCAGTGGCTACTCCAGCATCCAGGTTCTGCAGTACAGTGTGGTCTGCAGAACTCAGAGACCAACAGATTCCCCTGGTAGCTCCCTTTGGTGTTTCTGTAGTACAGTATTAGCAGTGAAGACACCTTCCATGAATGACTTTCTCTGGCACCTGGAGGTTGGATTTCTAGCAAGCTCTACCAGTACATATCTATGGGGGAGTCGGGGTGAGGGAGAATGTGCTCATTTTCCAGTAGTGGCTGCATCTTATATCTGTGTTCCCATATTCTTTATAGAGTTCTCCTTACTTCTCTCTACTTCTTACTGGCCAATATGTCTTTACTCCAATCCCTTGTTGCAGTTAATCATTTTTTAAACTCCCTGTTCAAATAACTGTGTGGTTTCTCTCTCCCAATTGAACCCTAATGAATACACAATTGATTAATTACAATGATTACAATAACCAGACTAAATACACCGATCTGGTAAATTTTTAGTTATTAATTTTATTTCATATCCTTTAAACTAGACAAGTCACAAAACATAGAATGTGATACAATCAGTTCTATGCCTCATATTTCTATAGGATTATTGACAAACTAAGTCAATCCTAAGGATGGTGGTCAGAATGGTGAAACATCACAAAACCATATGTGTTTGTGTGAACTTAGGCTCTTTCACTGGAAAACCTTGGAGGAGATAACCCTCTTTAAATATTTGAAGCTTTATTATATGCCTAAAAAATTAGATTTGTTGTATAATCAATTGAAAAAAATGGGTATAATTTAAGGGAAGGTAAATGTTGTTGTAATAATAAGGAAGAACTTCTAACAACTGGCTGGGTTAAAATGGGGCAATAATTCCTCTTGTCACTAGAAATGACTAAATTAAGTCCAGGTGCCTGGACCTGAACAGCACTTAAAAGAGTACAAAAAAAAAATAGTACCCCAAAACATAGGATACTTGGGATTTTTTTTTCTGAAAGTTGTTCAAGATCTTTACATTAAAAACTATAGCTGAGGGATCTTCCCTGGTGGCCCAGTGGTAAAGAATCTGCCTTACCATGCCGGGGACGCGGGTTCGATCCCTGACCAGGGAACTAAGATCCCACATGCCGCAGGGCAACTAAGCCTGCACACCACAACTACTAAGCTTGTGCGCCTCACCTAGAGCCCACATGCCGCAAACTACAGAGCCCACGCAGTCTAGAGCCTGCGCACCACAACTACAGAGCCCACGTACCCTGAAGCCTGCGCGTCACAACTGGAGAAGAGAAAACCCACACGCCACGACTAGAGAGGAGTCCGCATGCTGCAACGAGGAGCCCACACGCCGCAACAAGAGATCAGGCATGCTGCAACTAAGACCTGACACAGTCAAAAATAAAGAAAAAACAAACAAACAAAAACTATAGCCGAGGTGAATCTTTTTAAGTCCTAAATAAATGAGAGATATATATCACATTCATGAATTAAAAGACTCAAAATTTTTAACCTGTTAAGTATTCCCAAGGTTATGTACAGATTTAATGCAATTTCAAAATTTCAGTAGGTTTTTTTGTGAATAATGGCAAACTGATTCTTAACATAAATGGAATGAAAAGTTCTAGGATAACCAAAACAAGCTTGTCAAAGAAGAACAAAATAAGAAAACTCTCTTTTTCTGACTTCAAGTTTTACTGTTAAGCTATAGTAAACAAAACAGTGTGGTTTAGCAAAAAGACAAATAACTCAGTTGAACAGAGTAGAGGGTTCAAAAATAGGCCACCTCCTACTTATATCATGATCCAGTGATTTTTTTCAAGGGTGTTAAAACAATCCAATGGGGAAAGAAACTCTCTTCAACAAATGGTGTTAGAATCACCAAATAGCCATACAAAAAAGAAGACAAAACAAACCTTGACCTTTAACTCACACAAAATACAAAAATTAATTCAAAACAGGTCCTCTCAAATTCAAGACCTAACACCCAAGACATAAACATTGAAGTTAAAAGCCAAAACTATAAATATCCTAGAAGAAAACATAGAATATACCTGTAACTTAAGCAGGCAATTGTTTCATTTTCAGATTATCAAAAATAAAAATTTCTGTTCACCAAACTCTTATAAGAAATTAGCCAATAGCAGTGCATACCAACAATAATTGTCTACCTGCTGAAAGCATTATATCTAGAAGCTAAGAACTTTGAGAGGATAATATTAGCAGTGATAAGATTTCAATGACACAAGAAAAAAGGAGATATTTAGGATGGGTTTGAGGAAATGCCATATTTGAAATGCCAGTAAAAAAGGAATTGGAGTTGCGTTTGACTTACCCTTTTCTCAACAAATAATGATTTTTAAGGGAGAGATAACAGGAAGACCTGAAAATTTGGCAGTAGATGTGATAGTTAATTTTGTGTGTTAACTTGACAGAGCCATGGGGTGCCCAGATATCTGGCCAATATCTGGTTGTGTCTGTGAGAGTGATTTTGGATGAGATTAACATCCGAGTCAGGAGACTGAGTAAAGCAGACTGCCCTGTCTAATATGGTTGACCATCATCCAATCAGCTGAAGGCCAGTATGGAACAAAAAGGCTGATCCTCCTGAGAGAGGAAAGTCATGCTGCCTAACTGCTAAACTGAAATGCTGGTCATTTCCTGCCTCTGGACTTGAACTGAAAAATCAGGCTTTTGGACTAGAACTTATCCTATTGGCTCTTCTGGTTCTCGGGCCTTCCTCCTGGGTCTCCAGATGGCTAACTACAGATCTTGGGGCTTCCCAGCCTCCATAACCGCATGAGCCAATTTATTATAATGAATCTCCTTCTCTCTCTCCCTCTCCCTCCCTCCCTCCCTCCCTCCGTCTCTCTCTCTCTCTCTCTCTCTCTCTCTCTCTCTCTCTCCCCCTTTCTCTCTCTCAATAGCTAGTTAGATATAGACATAAAAATATATAGATATGTAGATCCTTTTGGTTCTGTTTTTCTGGAGAACCCTGACCAATATAGGAGTGATATTTTAGAACAGCAATATCCTATACAGAAAAGAGAAGAAGGCTATCAACCTCTCAACAGCAGATACAGAACACTGCTGGCCCATGTACTTTCCACCTCAAAACAGATTCATAGATAAAAGTTGGCTCTATATATCACCGCTCTATGCAGGTTCTAGGAAAGACAGCGATGGCAGTGAAAACAGAAGCGTGGCAGAAGCATACCTGGTTATTCACACAGAAAGGATATGTGTTAACAGAAAAATCCCTAGTGTTCTTTAGAATAGCACTAAAGTTTGTCCGGACATAGGCTGACTCATTGTAACAGCCCTTCCTTTGGAGTTATTTTTTATGAAACATTTGAATGACAGTGACCCTGACTTTTACTTAGTTTGAAACAGATCATATATATTCATATAATAGAAATAATAGAACAACCATAAACTCACCACCCCAGATAAAGAAGTCAAGTTTAAATCCAAGTCCCCTGTGTACACCTCCCAATCCATCTCATTCCTCCTTCTCTGCTCTTACTGTACAAAAGGCAATTATCATCTGGAATTTGGTATACATGAGTTCAATAGGTGTTTTCAAATTTTGTTACTTATTTATCACAAAACAACACCTAACATGGTTTTGGGTGTTTTTAATTCTTGAATTGCATTTTATTATATTGCCTATATCCTTTTGCAACCTGGTATTTTTCACTCAGTTCTGTGTTTGTGAGATCTCTCCATGTTGATAAGTTCAGTTCACTCGTTTGCTTCCACCTTAGTTTTGTGCAACAGTTGATAGGGATAAACTGATGAACTTCCATTTTGATCATTTTGCTTTTTTTCTTTTCTCTTTTAGTGAAATTGAAAGTACCCTGATGAGTATTTCAGGCATTTTCTGGGTAGGAGAACTGACTTTGGCAGGAGTTTGTATGCCACAGTTGTTTTCTCCTTTCAGAGCTGAGCTGAAGTGTTAATTACTTATTCCAACTGGCAGTCTTGCAAAAATTTCTTTGAAAGCAAGGGCTAAAATTGTGGGGATAGTAGCTGTGAAACAAGAGCACAGCAACCTGCTTTTATACCAAACAAGGTAAAAAAAAAATGGACAAAAGCTATGTCCCTAAAATTGACCCAAAGTTTTAAACAGAACAAAAGGAGATATATACAAATCTCAAAAAGACTGAAAGTGGTATAGATAGAATGAGCTTCTGTAGTCCCGCCATTTAATCCACATAGAGAGACAACACTCTTTTCCCAGCTCAGAGAATGTGGGATATTTTGTAGATACTACCAAAGGATTTGAATTCTCTAGCCTCCATCTGTATGCCCAGATAGTGTATTTTCTCTGTACATAAATGGAATGATAATAATAATAATAATAGCAACATTATTTGAGTTCTTAGTTTAGTCTGTGCCCATTGGCATTCTAAGAACTTTATATATAATTGATTTATTCCTTACAATAATTCTATGAAGTAAAAACTATTATTTTTCCTATTTGCAAGTGAAGAACTTGAGAACAAAGAGATTAGTTACCCAGTTCAAGTATACAAATCTTAAAAAAAAAAAAAAGCCAAAGGTGAAGTCCATGCTAGAATTTGCTCATTTTATTTAGATGCTATTGGCAGTTCCCTCTCCTTACAATTTCTGTTAATCCCTGGAGAAGAACTCTACACTGTAGGAATGATCTCACTTAGATCCCTTTCCAACCTGTTCAAATATGGGCCTCTTAGATGTCCTGAAGGCCAAGCCAGATATACCAAGATAAAGTGAAAAGAGCTTGGGTTTGATTAGACTTGAATTTATTTTAAATCTAGATTTATCATTTACTAATTGAAAGACTATCAATCTTCTCATTGGTAGGGTGGAATAATTTTCTCATTTTTAGGGTGGAATAATAATAGTACTTCACTCATTGTTGTGATGACTAAATGAATTCATGTGTACAGAGTTGTGTTGAGTGGGTTTCCTGAAAGTGGTTGTAAGACTCATAACCAAGAACAAAGTATGTGAAGGGCCCAGTGTTGTAATCTTAGGGAACTGCCAGGTCTTAGAGCTAGCTAAAATCCCAAAGATAATCTTAAAGGTACAATTTCAGTAGGAACAGCCTTACCACCACTTTTGTCACCGCCTCTATGAATCTAAGTATAAAAATGGAAGGGGGGGCTTCCCTGATGGCGCAGTGGTTGAGAGTCCGCCTGACGATGCAGGGGACGCGGGTTCGTGCCCTGGTCCGGGAAGATCCCACATGCCGCGGAGCAGCTGGGCCTGTGAGCCATGGCCGCTGAGCCTGCACGTCCGGAGCCTGTGCTCTGCAATGGGAGAGGCCACAACAGTGAGAGGCCCTTGTACCGCAAAAAAAAAAAAAAAAAAAAAAAAAAGGAAGGGGGCCAGGGACAGGCTTTGGGTTGGACACAGTTCATAAAGAAGTTATCCTTTTGCCTTTCCTTCCACAAGGGAGAGAAACATCAAGAGAATATCTCATGAAGTCAGTGGCTGTCTGCACAGAGTCTAATGTTCATTTTCAGGTTCAATGTCTGCTAATTCACTGAATACGCTAGCTTTCTCAGGGCTGCCAGAGATAGACAAGACTACGGGAAGCCTTGGCAGGTGGAAGAGTGGGGAGAACCGAGGATAAGGTCATCCAGCACCAAAACCCAACTCCAAAGACTCACAGATAACTGATCCATCTTGTCCATAGGGTTCCAGGATGCAGGCCACAAAGAGGAGCACAGATAGGTTTGTGAAGGATGAGATAGGGTGATATAAAATAGAAAGGCCCTTGCTTGATTTGGCCCGGCACTTCCTGTGGGGGCAGCCAGAAATTGATATGAACTGTCAGTGGACCAGCATTACCTGCTCTGACCACACCTGGGATTCAGCCTTTACCAGCAGGGCCTTCTTATGCCACCATCAGTCCCAAATGGATACGTAGGAAATGAACTAGGAAAGTAACGAGTAACCAGGGAGCAGACATCAAATTTACTAGAGAGCCACCAAAGGAGATGACATGTGTTTTCCCTTAGTACCTTCCCCTTCACAACCTGAACGGTAACCAGAGGAAGATATGGTGGCAGGTGAAAGAGCAGATTTTTGTCTTCCCTGAAACTCTAGGTTCCTCTAGCTCTCAGCCTGCACTGGTGGGGGATTGGATATGAGAGAGAAAAGCTTTGAGTAAAATGTGAAATTGAAAATATGAAACACAAAAGGTAAAGTTGTAAGATCTAAAAGTATCTGTTTCAATAACCATTAAGTATCTAAAATGTACAGAATTAAACTGATAAGCCATTAAGGAAGTTAGCTACATAGTGAGAAAGGTGGGGTTATTGCTAGAACATTGATGGTAGCCATACTGGAGAAATAACATAAGCGAGTCTTCAAACACCTGCAAGCTAAACTCACATACTTAATCAACGTGCCAGTTATTGAGCTGTTGCCTTGCCCTCCAAATTCAGCCTCCTGTATCCTGTGTTGTGTTGCTGAGGCTGGGGCTATGCAAACCACAGGTCTCATCTATCACCTGGGTCCTTGTGATTCTACAAATAGGGGAAAACAGTGGGGACTGAAAGATCGGAAGAGAGAAGAGACCTGCCCTTTCCGTTTGTGTGTTATAACTCTCAGTATCCCCGCTGCAATATCTCTTCACCTTTTCACTAACTCTAATTTCTAGATTTCTGGGAATTCTCAGCAGCAGCTGGACAATGCCAGGCCATCAGAGATCTGAGTCATAGATCCACAGAACCCCTCCTCCTGACTTGTAGGTTCTAATATACCCAAATTTTTCTTTTTCTTCTTCCAGTCTTAGAGGTGATATTTGCTTCTTACAGTTATTTTAACGGTATTAACTCAGAATTTGGTTAATGAATTTTCCAACACTAGTTTAATCATTTTCTTATATTAACCAGTCTCTTAAAATGACTGGTGTGTGTGTGTGTGTGTGTGTGTGTGTGTGTGTGTGTGTGTGTGTGTGTGTGTTACTTTCTTGACTGGACACTGAAAGATAGAAGCTGTAGACAGTAGCTACAGGCTTGACACATAGTAGGTACTTAGTTAATATCAGTTCCTGTCCCCTAGCTGGAGGTGGAAATACAAGTTGAAATTTTACTGTGCTATTCTCTTCCCGTGAGTATTTACTTGACTAGTAATAGGAGCATGGTTTTCATATTAGGGCCATGAGAATTTCTACCCAAGATATAATCCTGATATGATGATATATGATAGCAAATATATGTATACTCATTTTATATATATATATATATGTGTGTGTATATATACATATGTATTTACTATCATATATGTGTATATATACACATCACTATATATGTGCATATACATATATATTATAAATATATAATATATAAAAATGTACAAAATATGTATCTCATATATATGAGAGAGAGCAAAAGAAAGGGGGGAACATTACTTTTAATAACGGTAAAAGTATTTACATGTTAAAGATTTCTGTAGTGAGATTGCTTGGACAAATGATATTACAAAGCCATATGTATAAATCTGATAAACAGAGATGTCAAGATCCCTGCATTTTTAAACCTTATATCTGGTAACTGTAGCTACCTAAATTTCTATGCATTAAAAGTTACTACCTAGGTCACGCCATAAAGGACTTAATGTTTAATCAATGCATAATGAAGGAATGTGCTTTATAATCTTGTCTCTGAGCTTGGTGCTTTTTCCCTGTTGGATTGTTGGTCCACTGTTGTGCCGCATCTATATAAAGTCTTTCTGGTTTTGGAATGTGAATTTTCTGACATTATATTTTCATCTTTAGCAGTTTTAATTAACTTTAGCGCTTGACTTAATTTATTTTTCTCTTTTACCTTTCGTCATGATTATATTTTTTATTCTGATGCTTCCACATTGCTTGATGAACAGCTCAAACATCTCCTGAGAATGACGAGAACCCAAGTTGCTTAACAAGGTTGAAATCTCATTTTGCAGCAAGGAAACAGATGATACTTATGTCACCCCAATGAATCTGAAGTCTGTAATCTTTGAGCATTTTAGATTTTTGTACCTGAAATCCCTGGGTAACAATTAGTTTCTAACAACGTACTTTAATCTTCCTATAGCAATCTCTGATCACTCATAAATTTATCTATTCACATAGAACAATACATAAAAAATGAAACAGACTTATCTTTCACCACCTGTAACCTCCAAGGGAACAAAGTTTTTGATTTTCCATCATCCCAGGGGTCCACACAATAGAAATAGATATTTACTTAACGGGTCTCAGAGGACTGTTTGGAACAAAGTATCAGATGGATAAAAGAAGAAACAAAACAATAAAGAGACCAGGAAGAACCTTCAAAACCAAAGACCATTTGCTACCATTTGTTATCATTTTTGAAAGATCCACATATACAAGTAGGCATAAATATTTGGGTATGTGCAAAATATGAAATACTTAGGTTCACTTCTATGTATTCAAGTACAACTACTATAGCATCAACAGCTAAAAATCTATTATAACACTTAGGGAAACATGTTTAGCACTGTCGCCTATCTCACCAATCCAGACTGAGCTGTATGAAAGCAAGTTTTATATTCTAAACTCTACAAACCTAGTAAAAGACTAGTGGATATGCATTGAATAAATCCATAAACTGTCTTTTAATATTCATTCGTCATTTATTTATTAACTATCTAATTTATGACAGGCAAAGTAAATAGAGAAGGAGGAAAAAACAACAAAACAATAGAAACACTGACTGAAACTCACTGCTTTCATAGTGCTTGTATATTAATAGAGTGACACATACAATATCAATTAGTTAAGTAACATATATAGTGTATCAGATAGTAATGAGTGTCATGGAGATGAACAAAGCAAGCAAGCTGTGTGGAGCGGGTGTATGTGTGTTTATATGTGGTGTGTAATTTTTGAAGGGGGTCAGGAAGACCTCACAGAGAAGAGACCTTTGAATAAGCACCCTAAGTATACAGAAAAAAGAATGAGTCTTGTAATTAAAGGTGAAGGAAAGGGCAAGTGCAAAGGCCTTGAGGCATCAGTGTGCCAGGAGGACTTAGAGAATGAGAATGAGAAGGCCTGCACATTTGAAGTTCAGTGAGCAACAGGGGTGATCAGAGAGACAGTTGGAATGTAGGTTCTGCAGCTTCCCTTTAGCATTATAATGACTTTAAATTTTGCTCAAAATGGATTTGGAAACCATTGGAAAGTTTTAAGCAGAGGAGACTAACCAGATTAAGGATGGAAGCAAGAAGGCTGGGTGAAAAGTTATTGCTTGCCTACAGGATGGCAGGGATGGTTGTAGGAAATCGTTGGGTTCTGTTGTATCTTGACGGTAATTCCAACAGAATTTGCTAATGGATGTGATATGGGGTATGAGGGAAGGGAATGAATCAGGATGATATAAACATTAGCTACTAGTTCATTGATCACCTATGATGAACCTGTCACTGTTTTGTTTTACTTGTGTTATTTAATTTTATTAAAAAAGCATTTCCTAATAGAAGTTATTATTTTCCTCATTTATAGATGAGGAAATTAAGATACTGAGAGAGTCTATAACTTGCCTATGTCTGAAGCTTGCACAGGACAGATCCTGCATTCTGATCCAGACTAGCAGTCTGGCTCTGCTGTTCAGCAGTCAGTCACTGGGCTCTGCTGCTTCTTCATGATGGCTCATGGCTCCCAAAGTCTTTGTTTTGCGAAAGTGAAAGAATATACTTGCTACTGAGTAATATGGGGAAGACTGGGGGGTAAAAAATTTAGGGAGAAAATCAAGAATTTGGTTTTGAAGATGTTGTTTGAAATGTCAGGGAGGGAGTTGGATACACAGGTCTGCAAGTAAAAATGGGGATCATGTTGTAGGGATAAAATGGGTGCATCATCGGACCGTGGACGACAGTATTTAATGGACAAAGGTCTTACAGGAAGCGAGTCTAGGTAGATTGTTCTCTTGCTGGGTCAACTCTCCATTCTACTATTTCATCACTTTTTTAAACCAGAGAAAGAAAACGAACAGAAATAACAACAACAAAGAAGATGAAACAGCCTTTGGAGCATATTATATGTCATGTTAGAAATGCTCTCCCTTGAAAATCTATTATGGATCTGCTCTTCATTGTGCTTTCCTGTGACTTAAATAATTAAGAACATTTGTGACCAACAAACACCTTTTTGTGTTCTTTTATTTTAATGTGTTAAAATAAAATCATTTTGAAAATGAAATTAAGTTTCATTTTGAAATGTATGGGAATGAAAGGCAGAGCTTTCCTTTCTAACAATGATAAAATAACTTGAAAACAAATACATCACCTCACACAATGAACTAACTGTGGAATTTAACGTAAGGTTAATTCTTATGCAACCATCATTAGGCATGTAGGTTACAGAAATATGAGAAAACCTGATTGTGACACTGTATTATTTGCCCTACATTTTTATTGCCCAAAGGAAATGAAAAAAAAAAAAGTAAATCTGCAATGAAATTCTATTTTATTTAACCACTATATTGTTAGTACATACTATGTGCCAGGCACTGTTGTCTAAACATGTTACAAATATTAACATATGTAACCCTCCTGACAATTCTATACAGGTGGAACTCTATTATCACTAATTTACAGATTTTTAAAAATAATGGAGACACAGGGGCTTCCCTGCTGGCGCAGTGGTTGAGGATCCGCCTGCCGATGCAGAGGACACGGGTTCGTGCCCCGGTCCGGGAGGATCCCACATGCCACGGAGCGGCTGGGCCCGTGAGCCACGGCCGCTGAGCCTGCGCGTCCGGAGCCTGGGCTCCGCAACGGGAGAGACCACAACAGTGAGAGGTCTGCGTACCGCAAAAAAAAAAAAGAGAAAAAATGGAGACACAGATTGGTTAAGCGGGCTCAGAGACACAGGTCCAGAAGTTGGTGGAGCCCGGATTTGAACTCACACAGACTGGCAAAGATCCATGGTTTTCATTCATAGGAAAATGTTGTTCTAATTGATTATTGACTTTTCTCATATTTGCCTTATTTATATGTCGATGACTTGGATGTATATGTTAAAGATTTAGGAAGAGAGATTTGCATTTTAATTTGAGTTAGGATTTTGATGCGCTATATCTTCTACTGACGTTCAGGATAGTGATGACATTGCTTCAGCTTCCCTGGAGAGAGGCCTCGCTTTATGCAATGCTCTTTATAAATTCTCCTGTCTACTCACTCTTACACTTTCTCCTCTCTGTCCCCTACTCCCTCCAGAAGACTAAGAAAAGTAGGTGTGGTTAATTACACTGTCCATTCACCTTTCAGACAAATGATCAGAAGTCTAAAGTGGAAAGAAATTAAGAGATCTATTAATCCAATTCCCTAATTTTTTTATGGGAGGAAACTGAAGCAGAAAGTTATCCAAATTTATTCAGGTAACACTTGGCCTCAGTGAGGACTTAATCTAAAATAGCACTGGCAGACTTATTCTATAAAGGACCAAAGAATAAATTGTCTATGCTTTGTGGGCCACACACTGTCTGTCCTATATTCTTCCTTGTTTGCTTTACAATCCTTTAAATTGTTAAAAGATAAGACAAAGAAAAAAAAAACATTTTTTAGGTCTCAAGGTTGTGCAAAATCAGGCTTCAGGCTTGATTTGCTCACTACACCTCCAATCCAATTTTTAAAAAAATTGCCCAATTCTAACTTTACATTGGATTATAAGCCTAATTATTCTTTCCCTCTATTCACCTTTCTACAAATACTTATTAAGCACATACTGCTTGCTGGGCCCCATCCCCAATGCTGTGGTACTCCAGACAGACAGAGGCTCTGTACTTATGGTTGTAGGACAGAAAATAAGTATATCTGCAAGTAAACAGAATAATATATATTCAGATATTAATAAGTGCAGTAAAGAAAATCAAACAAGGTACTAGGATAGGTTGGACATGGAGGGTAGGGCCTACTTTATCTCAGGTGGTTAGGGAAAACCTCTCTGAGAAGATGCATTTCAGATATGCATGAACACATCAGCAAGATAAGGAAATGTCAATACATGGGGCTGTTGACACGAGCTGAGTAGTCTAAAACCAGAGGCTGGCACTTAGGTGCACTTGAAAGCTTGGTCCACTTTCTAGAGGAGTTGGGATGCTGGTAGCTGTCAATGTCAAGAATTTTGGAACTTGTAGTGTGTTGGTGAAAGAATTCAGTTAACAAAGAACCCAGATCAGAGTTGAAAGTGTTCAAGAAACAGGCAGAGAGCAAACCAGTATCTCTGGGCTACAGTTAATTGAGAAGGGTGGTGATGCATAAGATTGGGAGGTAGAAATGCCTCTGTTATAGGGTTTGCAATTTATTATCATTGCAATGATGAATTACTGCAAGCTTAAAGCAAGGGAGGAATGCCATCAGATTCATGTTTTCAAAAAAAATAATCACTCTGGAGAATGCAAGAATGCAAGAGCAGAGTTTGAAAATGTATATGCGATTCCTAAAAAACAATTCAAGCAAAGGCACCAAAAATGCTCTATGATACATAATTTATTTTCAGAAATAGACATCTAAGCACAGACTTATTTTAAGTTACTATTTATAATATATTCCAGAATTTTAGGCTTCTCTTTAAAAAATAAAAAAAGCATTTATCCATTATCTGTTCAGCAAAAAGGAGAGAAGAAAAAGGAGAGCATTTTTTTTGTGGTATAAACATGAGAAATACAGCAACAAGAATTGTCTTAATTTTAATAATTTGTGTTTTCCAAAACATTAGAAATTGACAGATTCCGGAAACTCAGGTGTGACAACAAGTTGTATTGATTATCTTTGGGTAATTAATTTGTGTGCCTTTATAAAGAACTATTTAATGATATTTTTACTTAAAACTGAAAAAGCCTAACAATAGTTAAAAGAATATGTGATGTGCACCAAGGACTGTTCTTCCTTTGAATCTACTGATTTCTAGTATAATCATAATTGATGCATTTTGTTAAAAAGGAAAATGAGGTTCTGCTTGCTTGTCTTTCCAAAGTTGTGCCTGAATATTAAAAGGAAATAAAGAGGAAACAAATTAGCAAAGAAAGAAAACAGAAAAAAGGAGGTATTATTAGAGAAATGCAAATCAAAGCTACAATGAGGTATCACCTCACACCAGTTAGAATGGGCATCCTCAGAAAATCTACAAACAGTAAGTGCTGGAGAGAGTGTGGAGAAAAGGGAACCCTCTTGCACTGTTGGTGGGAATGTAAACTGATACAGCCACTATGGAGAACAGTATGGAGGTTCCTTAAAAAACTAAAAATAGAATTACCATATGACACAGCAATCCCACTGCTGGGCATATACTCTGAGAAAACCATAATTCAAAAAGAGTCATGTACCACAATGTTCACTGCAGCACTATTTACAATAGCCAGGACATGGAAGCAACCAAAATGCCCATTGACAGATGCATGGATAAAGAAGATGTGGTACATATATACAATGGAATATTACTAAGCCATAAAAAGGAATGAAATTGGGTCATTTGTAGAGACGTGGACAGACCTAGAGACTGTCACACAGAGTGAAGCAAGTCAGAAAGAGAAAAACAAATATCGTATATTAACGCATATATGTGGAATCTAGAAAAATGGTACAGATAAACTGGTTTGCAAGGCAGAAATAGAGACACAGATATAGAGAACAAACTTATGGACACCAAGGGTGGAAAATGGGGTGGATGGTGGTGGAATGAACTGGGAGATTAGACTGACATGTAGACACTAATATGTATAAACTAGATAACTAATAAGAGCCTGCTGTATAAAAAATGAATTAAAAAAATGAAAAAGAAGGTAATAAATAGAAACAATATTAATCAATTACTGACAAAGACAATTATTTAAATTGCTGTTTATGTGGGGCATGTTTGCTTGATGCACTAAGAGGAAGCTAAGTTCTTATTTGTTGTCAGGGAAAATGTATTTAGCTACACAAAAAAAAACTGGTTTTAAACCTGTTACTCTTCTAGCACTGCCCCCATTAGTAAACAAGTAAGTGGTCTAACCACTTCTGCCCCCTCTCAGACACCCTCACACCAGTACACTAATATACTTTCTGTACACAGTAGCTACTAGCAAGAGTGATCTGTTCAGAAATCAAGCCAGACCTTTAAACATGGTTACTTAAAATTCTTCCGTATAGTTTCTAAAATTCTGTCTTATTCAAACTGTGCTTTGGCCTACACCTCCCCAAATGAGTTGATTCCCTCTACCTCTCAAACCAACCCCTTTCCCCCCCAGTTCCACACAACAACCAACTTCTCATTCCTGAAGTCCAGGGAGAGCTCCTTGATCACAATCACCCTGGTTAAAGCCCTCTTTACTATCCATTATTACAGCATCTATTTTTATTTTCTCCATAGTCTTTTCTTTTAATCTTTGAATATAGATATTGGGTTATGCTGGTCTCCTTCCCTCCCTGACTATACTAAGGGAGAAAATGTCTGTTCACCTTCTTCATTCATTGGCATAAAGTGCTATGTGGTAAATGTTCACCAAAACTGTGAGCCATAGAACCCATTATACCACTGGAAAAGAAAATGACAGGACATTCCTGATTCTCTGTTTCAGAAATGTAAAATGATATATAATTTCATTTGTTCACACTTCTGGGCAGAAAGGTCACTTGAAGAACACTTTACCTGATTTCTCTGCTGACTGCCAGCTTCTCTATATCCATTGACAATATGCATAATAATATGAACAGAAAAATACTGAAAACCCTAGAATTGTGCTAAAGTAAATGAAGGTGCCATTTGTCTGTGTGTTGGTGACTGAGGAATTCCTCCTACAACCTGTACCTATGAAAGCCTTGGCACATTGCTTCTCAGGAAAAAACACAGCATTGTTAGCAAGTAGGTGTTAAAGAACCATGAGGAATAACACTGACATAAATTAATTTGGAGGGATAAGATCAATATGTGAGGTAGGCAGTAGAGACTAGGGAAAAGATTTTATTTGAATTAACTAATAGTAGTTTCTGAAATAAGTAGTATTTGGCAAAAGCATTGAACCGTCCCTGGGGTCATGTAGCAGCTAGGCTCAGCAACAACCTTGTGGTGTGATAAGAGCTTAACCTTAACAGTGAACCCGAGAGGTCTGTGATCTCGAACTAGCCAATAAAGGAAAATGAAACAGAAGGAGGTCAGATATAGAAAAATATTTACTTTATCCTGATAGTGCTGATAATGATGGTAATAAGAATAATAGCTAACGACAAGAGGACTTATTCTCTGAAGACTCTGTCTAAGCACTTGGCATATACAGGGACTCAACTCTCACCACATTGTTAGGATACAATTGCTATGTTTATCCTCATTCCATAGATGAAGAAATGTAAAGAGAGGTGAGAAAACTTTCTCAAGACCCTGTACTAGCAGGTGGTAGAGCCTGAGCTCCTCAGTATGATATGCTGCCTTGGTTGTTGGTTTAACCAAAAGAAGAAATTCAAAAATGGCAATGTGCCAAATAATGCTTCCTGATGAGACTTATGGGTTTTAGTTACCTATCCTCACTCTTTAGATGACTAAAATCATTCTATAAATGATCCCAAATTCTCTGTATAACGTCTAGGAGAAACTTTCCACCCACACACAGGTGGATAACAAGGAAACCAAAGAGAATATTACTATGCAGTTGATGTCCTAGTTCTAGAGAGTCAATTGCCTAAAATTAGTAAAAAGGGGAAACACTAAAAACAAAAGTAAAACAAAACATGGTTGGTTTTGGTCCCTCAAAACACAGTAACATTTGAAGACAACAGAAGGACTATTTCCTGCGTTCAAAGAGAGACCATTCTAGTCAACCCAACTACCTAAGACTATCTGAGGTCAGTGATTGATAGATTTGAGCATATAATATGAAAATGTCTGTACTACATGTAAATGACTTAACAAACAAATATAGGGAAGAACAATGTGGAAAATCATTTGAAACATAGTTATCATCACTATTCTGCATAGAATTCTTACAAAAAACAATGAGTGAAGGTAAGGGCACATGAATAGATGGTCTTCACAAAGTACAAGAAAAGGATCCATTACTTAGCTTATTATTAAGATGCAACTTAAAACTTAGACACAGTTTTTATGTTTCCTATTAATGGATGTCAAAGAAGATTATTTGAAGCTTTCCCTATCAATATAGATGACATGATTTAAAGCTGGATATTGGGAGTACACATGATGTTATCATAAAACACAATTGTTGGCTTGTTGTTTCCATACCTCCTTCACTTCTGGATCATTTGGAATATCTAAGTGTCTAAGAAAAATATTAAACTATTGCAAATTATTGTCATTTGAACACGAAAGTTAAAGTTTCTAGATGGTGATTAAAAATTGTTTATATAAAAATTCTAAGGATGGGGGCTTCCCTGGTGGCACAGTGGTTAAGAATCCACCTGTCAAGGCAGGGGACACGGGTTCGAGCCCTAGTCCGGGAAGATCCCACATGCCGTGGAGCAACTAAGTCCGTGCACCACAACTACTGAGCCTGTGCTCTAGAAGCCGGGAGCCACAACTACTGAAGCCTGTGCACCTAGAGCCCGTGCTCCGCAATAAGAGAAGCCACCGCAATGAGAAGCCCATGCACCGCAACGAAGAGTAGTCCCCGCTCACTGCAACTAGAGAAAGGCTGCGTGCAGCAACAAGGACCCAATGCAGCCAAAATAAAATAAGTAAATTTGTTAAAAAAAAAATTCTAAGGATGAAAATAAGTAAATTTGTTAAAAAAAAATTCTAAGGATGAAAGTAAGAGTAAGGAAGAAAAATTATGGCTTCAAAAGAGAAAATCAATTAAATATATTAATGATGACATGAGGCTCACAAATACATTTATTCTTTTGCTTTGGAAATTAAAGAGCAAATTATGACAATAGTTTTTAAGAATGTTACTATTAATTTCTCTGACAACAGACAAAAATTACATATTGCAATATAAATCATAAAAGCCTTGGTTTTACATTGCCTTGAATTAACAAAATTTGGGGGTGGTATGATTTCTTTGTCCAAATTGACTGCCCATTCCAGAAATTGAGAACATAATTTCTCTTGTACCTACCATGATAGAGGAAATAGAATGTTTTTTATAAACCTATTAATTTGTTAAATGATTCAAAAAACAGAACTAAAATAAAAGAACATTTAAAAGATGAAGAACGGACCTCCCTGGTGGCGCAGTGGTTAAGAATCCGCCTGCCAATGCAGGGGACATGGGTTTGAACCCTGGTCCAGGAAGATCCCACATGCCTTGGAGCAACTAAGCCCGTGTACCACAACTACTGAAGCCCGCGTGCCTAGAGCCCGTGCTCCACAACAAGAGAAGCCACCACAATGAGAAGCCCATGCACCGCAACGAAGAGTAGCCCCCGCTCGCCGCAACTAGAGAAAGCCCGTGCACAGCAACGAAGACCCAACCAGCCAAAATAAATACATAAATAAATGAACTTTTAAAAAGTTACAAAAATAAAAGATGAAGAATAGACTAAGACCCATGGTTTTCTATAAATTCAAAATGAATGAATATAAATTGTGTGTGTATGTACATGTAAGTCACAGAAATTTAACAGTACTCTGCATATGAATATTTGGTTGTCGAATTCTCCCCGCCTTCCTAATTTCCATTTTTCAATTGATTGATTCAATTTTTACGCAATAAACATAGCTTTAAATCATACAACCTGTTAGCAACTGTATTAGAAGCAGGGAAGAGCCAGATGAAAAAGAAATGGTCCTTAAACTCATCATTAGTTAGGTTGTCAATAAAAACTTGATATCAAAGAATTAAAATCTAATTTATAAGTAATGTAATACATATACAAAATAGTAACAAAACAAGAGAGCATGTGGTGAAGGAAAAGATAAAATGACTCTAAGATTGCCCAATATTTTAACATAAATAAGACATTAAAGAACTCTGACTCATAATTTATTAATTTTAATGTGGAAAAATTCCCTGTAAAATATTAAAACACATTTTTAAACAAAAAATGAGAAATAGGGGTATATACAGTGCCTAGCATGGTGCCTGCCATAAGGTCACACTAGAATAAATATTTTATTTTGGAATAAATGAAGGAGTTTGAACACTAAGGCACTACTGTAAACTGCAATATGACTTTCAAAATGTTCATTTCCCCACCTGAAGATTAGATAATAAAATTGATACTGAAGTTTGCTTATTAATCTTGTTAATCCCCCGAAAGAAACTGCTCCACTGACTGTTTTGATACTCTGGGAAAAGAAGTCAAATCTTCAAAGTCTGCCAGAACCTCATAGTTACTACTTAAAATGTATTTTGCTGCTTACCTTTCTTTTTCTTTTTCTTTTTAATGAACAGCTAGTTTCTGAAGTAGACACACACAGTTTGGCACAGTTCTCTACATTTCAGCACAATATGGTTGAATTGGCAGTCTCTGCTCAGAGGAAGCCATTATTGTTTCAATACCAAAACTTCATTAGTCAAATCCCTACAGAATGAGATCTTTACAAGGCAGAAATAAGACTAATTGTGTGATGAGGGCACTGTTATGTTGATCTTTGTACTTGAAGAATATTTATGATAGAGAAAATATGGCTAAATAGATTTAATGCATATGACTTTTCTTTCTAATTCATTATGAATAAACAAGTTTTTTTCAAAATTGTTTTTAATAATGGTAAGTTAAATAATTTTTTACTATCCACATGTATTGTATATAAATTAATTAAAAACTTTTTTTTCTATGCTTCCTGGTGGCATAAACTATAAGAGTAGATCACAAACATTAAATTTTTAAAAAAGTCTATAGGATCTGTTTGTTGAATTAGGTATTGTATTTTATAAACTCTTCAGTTAGCCAGAATTTAACAAGCATCAATCTGGATGATAAACATTTCTTCATATGCAAAAACCTTTTTTACCGGTTACTTTTTGGTAATATTTTCATAAATAAATGATATATTTCCTACATTAGCAAAGTATAAGAATATACTAAATGTATTTCCGTGAGAACTCAGTCACTATTATGAATCATATTTGTACGAGCTTATAAAATAGATGTTAAAATGTTAAGCGAAATATTTTAACTTGTAGAAAAAAATCACAGTGGGCCTGAATCTTCTCTAAACACAGACACATACACACTTACACACACACACCACACACACACGAGATTACACATATTTAATTTCGGGCACCATTAACATGTAAAATTCAAAATGCATGTATTTAATATTTGAAAGAGTTGGAAGTTCTAGCTGAATCCTAGATTCTAACACAGACTATGATAAGACCTATCATTTGGCCAATAGGCACATGAGAAGATGCTGAACGTCGCTAATTATGAGAGAAATGCAAATCAAAACTACAATGAGGTACTACCTCACACCGGTCAGAATGACCATCATTAAAAAGTCTACAGGGGCTTCCCTGGTGGTGCAGTGGTTGAGAGTCCGCCTGCCGATGCAGGGGACACGGGTTCGTGCCCCGGTCCGGGAGGATCCCACATGCCGCGGAGCGGCTGGGCCTGTGAGCCGTGGCCGCTGAGCCTGCGCGTCCGGAGCCTGTGCTCCGCAACGGGAGAGGCCACAGCAGTGAGAGGCCCACGTACCGCAAAAAAAAAAAAAAAGTCTACAAATAACAGATGCTGGAGAGGGTGTGAAGAAAAGGGAACCCTCCTACATTGTTGGTGGGAATGTAAGTTGGTGCCACCACTATGGAAAATAGTATGGAGGTTCCTTAAAAAACTAAAAATAGAATTACCATATGATCCAGCAATCCCACTCCTGGGCATATACCCAGACAAAACTATAATTTGAAAAGATACATGCACCCCTATGTTCACAGAAGCACTATTTACGATAGCCAAGAATTGGAAGCAACCTAAATGTCCATAGACAGATGAATGGATAAAGAAGCTGTGATATGTATATATATATATGATATATATATATATGATATATATATACACATACACAATGTAATATTACTCAGCCATTCAAAAAAATGAAATAATGCCATTTGCAGCAACATGGATGGAACTAGAGATTATCATATT
Organism: Leucopleurus acutus; assembly: GCF_964270905.1. NCBI lineage: Eukaryota > Metazoa > Chordata > Mammalia > Artiodactyla > Delphinidae > Leucopleurus > Leucopleurus acutus. Next base: position 58,454,635 of record NC_139160.1, read on the forward strand.
AAGTGAAGTAAGTCAGAAAGAGAAAGATAAATACCATATGATATCACTTACATGTGGAATCTAAAATATGACACAATGAAGCTACTTATGAAACAGAAATAGACACACAGACATACAGACCTGTGGTTGCCAAGGGGGGCAGGCAGAGATGCAGTGGGAGGTTGGGGTTAGCAGATGCAAACTATTATGTATAGAATGGATAAGCAGCAGGTCCTACTGTTTAGCACAGGGAACAATATTCAATACCTGTGATAAACCATAATGAAAACTAATATAAAAAAGTATGTGTGTATATATATATGTATAACTAAATCACTTTGATGTACAGCAGAAATTAACACAACACTGTAAATCAATGACACTTCAAAAAAAAAAGACCTATCATTGAGTTAAAAATATAGTTAAGGAAAATTGCATATAATATATATAAAATTTTAAACACACAACACAGGTCACAGTGTTTAAAATGAGAACAAAAAAATTAAGATATTTCAAAATATTGTACATGTTGAACATTCAATAAATACATTATTAATTTGTATGTACGATTTTATACTTTGAATGAAATTCAACATTGTTTGGAAGAGACGATACATGAGAAAAATCCTTTAAAATTTCTAAAATAAAAGTATCTGAGTAACTAATTGTGATTCATAACTGGTATAATTCACTTTATAGTGCTAATATTGGCAAAAGGTGAAACTATTATCGAATATCAAAATTCTTGTGATTTTTAAATTTTGATTTGTATTCTTTGCTATTTTCTTACAGACTTAGCTCCCCGAGATCACTCCCAAATATAGAGTATATATTCCTTGTCTGAATGTTTTATTCTTCTTATTATTTAATACCAAAGTTTTTACATAATAGGAGTTCACAAAGTGTTTTCTCAAGTGTCTCATTAAAATATAATTATTTTGTATGCTGTTGTGTACCTAGAACCTAAAATTATGGTGTAATTAATCAGAAGAAATATTACTTCTTCTAAGCTTCAATCATAAGAACAGAACAAAATGTTTGTAGGGCTATCAAGATTTTACATATGCATGCATAGTCATTTTGCTTAAAAATATTACATCTACCAGTGTAGACTTTCATAATTATTATCAGAATCTATGAGTTTTAAAGATATTGCAAAATTAGGAGATAAACTGTTAAGTAACAGATTACTTGAAAACCCATAATTTCTCTCATCTTCAGCATTCCTGATTATCTAATTTGTGTCCAAATTTTAGTTCAAAAACTACCTGGAAATGCTAATCTAATGTAAAATTCAGTAAATTTCTTTTGCTCATAATGAATAGTTTTCTATTTTAATGACTCAGAGGTAGGGACCACCTCTGGTCTCTCCTGAAATCTGCATTGTTGAAGAATAGCTTGAGATACTTTTGTTATCCTGCCCATATTCCCCATTCTTCCTGGGAGCTCATCTGTTGACTGCTTTCTCTGTGTGAGAACATTCTCTGAATGCAGGAACCCCTGCTGTGTCCCTCTAAAGGCCAGCATTGGCGCAAGGGAAAAATCAACCAAAGAGCATCAGGAGTTCTGGGGCATGTTCTTTACAGTTTTTCAGAGGATCCCTAGAGGCACTGGAACCGGTTTACCTACAATAGTAACCCAATCACAGATATATACCCTATTTGCTTTGCTTGTTTCTCTGTCTAAATTTTATACCCTTTCCCTTCACATTTCTTTCTGAGATCATTTCCTTATTAAAATATCTACACTTAAGCCCTTGTTTCAGGTTTTGTTTTTTGGGGGAAACCCAAACTAAAACAGCTGTGAACAGAAATGCTTCTAGAAGGCAAATCCTCAAGATGGGTTTCTAGAATGTGATCACTTGCTTATCCGGTGGTAAAAGAAGTCATTGTTGTATAAAATAAGTGTGATAACTGTTCAAATGCTGCAACTTCATAATTATTAAGACTCTCACCTTCTGGAAATTGGGACTGGGGCACAGTTGAAGCTGAAGCACTGGCTTATACAATACCTTTAGCACTTGAAATATACAGGACAGTGGTAATTAGAGGCATTGTGGAGTTGGGTAGCTTTTGGCTACCCTCTTAGAAGCCTTGAAAAAGGGAAGAATAGTTTTGGGTCATCCAACCATCAACTCAAACATTACTGTAAAAGCCAAAAAGCCCCCATCTCAGCATTTGAAGAGGCCATCATCTTCTTCACCTGGAGGAAAGACTATGCAGAAACAGGTTCAATATCATAAGAGTGGCAAGATCAGTGCCCTGATGTGAAAATCGTGGGAGTCTGGGTTTGGGGACTTTTGGTAGGATATGCTTAAGAACCTTGAATCCACACATTCATGTAAACCCTTGGGCTGATAAAAGTACTCCTTTTCCTATTTCTAGAGTTGAGTAACCTCCTGATTTTTGGAGACCTGCAAAGACCACATCTGAATCGATGCCTTGTAAGTTGATATTTGTCCTGGTCGAGATTTTCCCATCACCTGCTCTCACTGCTCCTAGACCAATAACTTAAGATCAAGACTCAATATGGGGGACTTCCCTGGTGGTCCAGTGGTTAAGGCTCCACACTTCCACTGTGGGTTCAATCCCTGGACAGGGAACTAAGATCCCACATGCTGAATGGCCAAAAAGTAAAATAAATAAAAATAAATCAGTAAATATTTCTTAAATATCTTAAAAAAAAAAAAAAACCAACAACCTCAATTTGGCCCCAAAGAAGAAATGAAAGGAAACAGATTATTCTAAAAGGCCTGCAGAACTTTGCCAATATTTACCAGAATGGATCAGGACAGCATGTAAGTGAGTTTCTTCTAAACATGTCGGAGCAGGGGTATATAAATAAAAGGCAGGATAGGGGAGAGTAAATATATATGGAAGGACTCTTATGACTCACAGATGAATTCTCTAGCAAGGATGCCCGAAAATGGAACTTTGAATCCTGGAGATGATATTGGCTTACAGTGAACGGGATGGACATGCTAGAATATCCTTGGCAGAGTCTTGAGGAAGTGATCAGAAGGCTCAGATATACAGACGTAACTGAATAGATTTATTACGTAATACCAGAGAACCCCTTTACTGATTACGTTCCCCCAGAGGCCCGAAAGACACTCCCTCACTAAAGCAATGAGGAATGTGCTAGTGAGGGGAATGCTGGAACTGTGAAAAGTTCAGTCATAGCTGTCCACCATAGCTCAGATTGGATAATGGGAGGTAAATCTTTGAAACTGTGCTTACTAGTGTTAATGCAAATAAGAAGGCCAGTAGCAGCACCTCACTTTATCAGAGACAAGTTGGGTCTAATTCCAATGGGTGCAGCACACTTGAAGTGGCAACCAGTGACCTGACTTAAAGGGATTTATGGCAGTGACTAATAGACTATGGTGTTTCTAGGGGCAAGATAGACAGCCAATGAAGATATTGCTTGGCATATATCTTCTTATATCTGGCTTATAGATGCCAGATAGATGGAGAATTGTTAAGGAAAAGAATGATGCTGGCAGCCATAAAAGGAACTCATGATTTTTTTCCCCCAGTTTTTAGACCTAGGGTAATTCCCAGACATAAGACAATCAATGAAAGGAAACTAGATCCTCTTGAGACAGGGCCCTGCGATGCCAACATACATTTTTATAGTAGCTGCTCTCCCAAGCTTTCTCAATGGAACATATGGCATTTACCAAAGTAATTATGCACCAGGGGAAGGGTAACTCATAGATATTTAGGAAAATGTTTGCTAGTGGGTCTTACCTGGCATTAGACTAGGCAGTCGCAAATGTAATCACAGTCCCACTTTAGAGTGGGGTCATAAATGGTGTCCTGGCCCATACTCATCTCATGGTGGGATGAATGAGTCTGTCTCATTCTGTGGTCATTTCTCCTTTTCTTAACTGCACATTGAGGATGAATATGCATACCAGCTCACAGAAATCTTAGAGTATTGGTTTCTTACTCTATGGGATGCAAATTATCATGATAGGAAAGGCCAAGTGGAAGTCACTTTAGACCACTGAAACTGCCTCCACTGGCAAAGCTAATTAGAAGCATAGTCATGCCCTAAGTGGAATGGTAAAGTTTTGACATATTCAAAGACTTTAAAGTTATAGGTTTGCTGCTGTATCAGCCCTGCCTGCAAACACTAGATGTACAATGGGCGGTGACTGCAGATTACTATAAACTTAACCTAGTGATAACCTCAAGGCATCAGTACTTAATAACTTTCTTGCCTAAAGGCTATGTTAACTCTGCTTTTCTCTACCACAAAAAAGTAAAGGCCTTGGGGTTCCCTGGTGGCTCAGTGGTTGAGAGTCCGCCTGCCGATGCAGGGGACACGGGTTCGTGCCCCGGTCCGGGAAGATCCCACGTGCCGCGGAGCGGCTGGGCCCGTGAGCCATGGCCGCTGAGCCTGCGCGTCCGGAGCCTGTGCTCCACAACGGGAGAGGCCACCACAGTCAGAGGCCCGCGTACCGCGAAAAAAAAAAGAAAAAAAAAAAAAATCAATGCTGGAAATCAGAAAAAAAGAAAAAATACTGTAAATGGAAAATAAGAAGAGAGACAGGTGAAATCAGTCTTAAATTCTAGCACTAATCAAATATATAGAGGCTATTTAAACTGAACTATTAAAATTCAGATGTTTTAAAATTACATTTAAAAAAACAAACAGAATTCAGACATATATTATTTTCAGGAGATACACTTAACACAGAGACACAGAAGTTTCAAAACATAAATGATAAAAAAAATCATATCCAACAAATGTCAATTAACCGTCAGCTGTGTACTACTTTTGACAAAATAGAATTTAATGCAAACAATATCAAAAGACACAAAAGAAAATATACACATTGGTAAAATAAATAATAGAGCAGAAACATTTAATCATCATAAAATATATGCCTCTAACAATATATTTGAAAAAATTATAAAGCTACAATTGAAAGCTATGGAAACAGGAAGATCCTCAAAGGCATTTAACAAACCTGTCTCGGAAACAAATAGGTCAAGTTGAAATAAAACAGGTTGTGTTACTAAAGCTAAAATATTATTACAAATAATGCACATATATGTTATACATAATAATTGTATTAACTACATATATGTATATATGTGCAAGATATGTACATGTATGTATGTATTTAAATGTACATATGCACACATAGCACATAAAACTATTAATATGTTTGCACTACCATATGAGCAACTCCACATTCAACAGAGAACGCACTATTTTCAACTATGCACAAAAAATTTCAAAGAATATTTAATAAAGAGTCTTCAATGAATTCCACAAGCCATTACAGACTTTATCCTTCTTTGATGTAAGATCATACAGATTATATTCTCTTCCATGCAAAATATAATAACTTTAAAACCATCAATATGCTAATTGCTGCCAAATGTATTTCTCCATCCTAATCTCTTTTGGATCCAAATTTATAGAACCCCCTGCCTACTTGGTCCTTCCACTTGAATGTTTAATAGATACCTCAAACACGATACGTCCAAAACTTGACTTCAGACATTAGCTCAGACTTGCTCCACCCACCATTTACCCCATCTCAAATGATGGGGTGAATTCAGTTGCTCTTTTGCTGATACTGAATTTTTTTTTTTTTTTTTCGGTACATGGGCCTCCCACTGTTGTGGCCTCTCCCGTTGTGGAGCACAGGCTCCGGACGCGCAGGCTCAGCGGCCATGGCTCACGGGCCCAGCCGCTCCGAGGCATGTGGGATCTTCCCAGACCGGGGCGTGAACCCGTGTCCCCTGCATCAGCAGGCGGACTTTCAACCACTGCGTCACCAGGGAAGCCCAAAAGTTATGCTTTCTTAATGAAAAGATGCTCAACATCGTTAATTATTAAAGATATGCAAATCAAAACCACAATGAGATATCACTTCACACCTGTCAGAATGGCCATCACCAAAAAGTGCATAAATAACAAATGTTGGAGAGGATGTGAAGAAAAGGGAACCCTCATACATTGTTGGCTGGAATGTAAATTGATGCAGTCACAATGGAAAACAGTATGGAAGTTCCTTAGAAAACTAAAAAGAGAACTACCATATGATCCAGCAATTTCAATCTTGAATATATGTCCAGAAAAAACCTAAAACACTAATTCAAAAAGATATAAGCATCCCAATGTTCACTGCAGCCCTATTTACAATAGCCAAGATACAGAAGGAAGCAACCTAAGTGTCCATCAACAGATAAATGGATAATGAAGATGTGGTGTATATATATATACATAAATATATATACACATATATTTTTTATATATATATAAAATAATATATATAGTATACACCAGAATATTACTCAGCCATAAACAGAATGAAATACTGCTATTTGCAGCAATTTTGATGGGCTTAGAGAATACTGTGCTTGGCGAAATAAGTCAGAAAGAGAAAGACAAATACTATATGATATCACTTATATGTAGAATCCGAAAAATACTACAAATGAATGCATATACAATACAGAAACAGATTCACAGACATAAAAACAAAATTGTGGTTACCAAAGGGGAGAAGGAAGGGGAGGAGGGACAAATTAGGGATATGGGATTAACAGGTATAAACTACTCTATATTGTAAAATAAATAAGCATCAAGGATTTACTGTCTAGCACAGGGAATTATACCCATTATCTTGTAATAACCTATAATGGAATACAATCTACAAAAATACTGAATCACTATGCTGTACACCTGAAACTAACACAAAATTGTCAATCAACTATACTTCAAAAAATAATTAATTTAAAAAATAAACAAAAACCAAAACAAAGAGTTATGCTTTCTTTCTAACCACAGTTTAGCTGCATATTGTCAATTTCAATGTGCAGTATTTTCAATATTAATAATTTCAATATTTTCTAACTTTGACTATTATTTCTCCTATCCAAGGGCTATTTAGGAGTGCAGTTCTTAATTTGCAAACATTTTGAGAATTTCTGATTTTTTAAAAGTTTTGTTCCAGCTTAATTTCATGTCAGGGTAAAATAATGAATGATTTAAAATTTTTGAAATGTGTTGAGACTTATTTTAAGCATTTGGTCAATTGCTGTAAAAGTTCCATAAATACTTGAAAAAAAAGACAAATTCTGAAACTTTGAGTAAATGGTCTCTATTTTATTCTGCGTTCGTGAATTTTAACAATGGAATTCTTTGTCTTCTTCCTGAAGACCACCCTTTAGTATTAGTATTAGTATTTTTTCGTGCACACGTGGGTAACAACCTGTTAATAATTTATGCTTGCTTAAAATATCTTTGTCTCACTTTTTCAATGGTTATTTCCCTGTATATAGGATTTTAAGCTAAGAGTTCTTTCTTTCAGCACTTGAAAATACAACTCTTTTGTTTTCTGGCATTCAGTATTTCTTTTGAGATGTCAGCTGCCTGTCTCCCGTATGTTGTCCCTCTGAAAGTAAGATGCCATCCCCACCCAAACCCCACCATCTCTGGCTACTTTTAAGATGTCCCTTTGTATCTGGTTTTGTCACTTTGACTATGATGTGCCTGGGTATGCTTTTCTTCATATTTTTGCTGCTGAAAGTTTGCTGAGCTTCTTAAATCTCTAGCTTTGTGTCTTTCATCAATTTTATGAAATCCTTAGCCATTGTTTTGTGAAATATGTTTTTATACCTTTACTCCCTTTTCTTTATTTTCCTTTTCTGAGACTCCAATTATGCATATGACAGATCTTCTCACATTAGACTCTATGTCCCTAACCCTCTTTTCTATACTCTTAGTCTTTTTGATCTTTGGGCAATATTCTGCAGATTCTTTTCTGATCTATATTCTGTTCTATTTCTTCTATGAACAGCTAGATCGAATATACTGTAAACAGAGTTATGGAATTTTGTTTTTCTAGTTATCCACTAAAATCTTCAAATTTGTCTTTTTCTTTCTTGAAAATTTTAAGTGTAGTTATTTTATAGTCTGCTTCTAGCAACTTTGTTGTACAGATACACCCCTGTTCTTGATCATGTAAACTTGTCTCCAAAGTGCCTGGTTATTTTTCATTGATTTTCAGAATCAAGTATCAAAAATACATATATAATTTAAAACTTTGGATGTTTATACCTTCCTATGGAGAAGATTTATATTTACTTTTTGCAGGAGGCTAGGGTATAGTACTTCAGCAACATTATTGACAATTTAGCAATATTATTCAGAACTATTTTAATTTTAAGTTGGTTTTCAGATCTTGTGAGAATCAGACTATTTCCAGTTCATCCTTTAAGGTTTCCACATAAACTCTGTTTACCAGCTAACCCTGACACCCCACCTTCAGAAGGTCCTAAAGCCCTCTTTCATCCAACTAGATCAGGAGTTGGCAAACTAGATTTTCTTTGATTAAGATCGGAAGGCAAATCTGGCATGCTGCTTGTTTTTGTATATAGATTTTAATGGGACACAGTCATGCCCATCCATTCACATATTACCTACAGCTGCTTTCTCACTACAATAGCAGCAGATTTGAAAAGCATGGCAGAGACCTTAAGGGCCACAAAACCTAAAATATTTATTATTTATTCCTTTACAGAAAAAGTTGGCTGATCCTGGAATTGGCTGTTGACCCTGATAGAAAAGCAGAAAACCCAAGTGTTTATAGTTTCTCTTGGTGTCCTGTATCTCTAAAAACCTTAATCCATACATTCTGACACTGTCTTATTAGCACTCTCAAATTGTGAAACAAAGAGTGTTTCCCCCCCACCCCATGCTATTTATCCAGTCTTTCTCAGTGGGAGAGTCATCCAAAACACTCAGTCCAGCACTACCCCAAGAGGAAGCCTCTTCTAGACTCTAAGAGGAGAAGCAGAGGGATAGCTTTAGTAGGTAGCCTTTTAGTGTGGTTTACTATGAGTAAAGCATGAAACTAAAATCTGTTGGGTAATATAAAAGATGGAAAACCCCTTCTCTTGATGAATTAAAATCTATTTGTATATTATGTAGTGATAATACATTATGCATCCTTTAATCCTCTCATAATAAGTAGGATGTGGTGGTCATAATGATTGGGCCAAGTAAGGCCATATCGGTGCTTTGTGAGGTCCATGGAGTCCTTCTAGAGGTCTGTCTATGAATTTTAGAATATTCAAAAATGTTCATTAATACAGACGAATATCAACAGCCTTGTGAATATGACTTTTATTTAAGTAGACTGTCAGAAACCAGACTCTACCACTTCCTACCATTATGCTCAAAGTTTCTGAGCCTAATTATCTTCCTCCTTTTAAAAATGAACTTAATAATACTTTGTAGAATTGACTTGAGAACTAAATGAGATGACACACACAGCATGCCTACCAGAGGGTCAATCCCTATCCTCTTATTTTATTTGAAGCAAGATGCAGGATAACGGACCACCTCCCTGCTCCATATTAGAACACCTGGGAGATAATGCAGATGCCTATGACTAACCCAGACCAATTAATTCAGAATCTTTCAAGGGTAAGCTGGGGTATCCCCAAGTGATTCCTCTGTTCATTCAGGGTTAAGCACAACTGAATAAGTAAAGAAATTTCAAGCTAGACAGATCTGGGTTCAGATTTTTCCACCACTGTGTGCACTCTTAGTTCAATGGCATTTTATCATTTTAATTTTATTTCTCAATATCCCAATTTATAAAGTATGGATAACATCACTTTGCAATACTACTGAGAAATTAGCAAATGATGTATGTAAATGTCCTGACACACAGTAGTTACTTGATACATGGAAGCTTTTACTATTTTTATTAGTCCGTTCTTTCCTGACAAATTTACGTTTCCATTACTCTGTGTTTCTACCTTGATTATTCTCTTCAGCTGCAAAGATTTCCCTAGATCTTTGCTGCTTACTTCTCATCATTCTTCTTGCCATTTAATTGCTCTGAAGGTTTTTCTTAATCATCAAAGCTAAGGTAACCATTTGTACATAAGGATCCTCCATTTAGTTAGTCTATCTTTGTATTTTTCATGTTACTTAACTGTCCATGAAATTATCTTTTCTTTTTTGTGTATGTACTTGTCTCTCCCTTTGCAATATGAGTCTTTTCATTTTATTCACAGTGCTTAGAACAAACATGGCTTAGAAGGCATTCAATAATTGCATGTAGACTGAGTGCATTAAATTCTGATCTAAAACTACAACTAAAGAACACTATGTTTGCTAACTCTATACAAAATTCTTTAACTTATCAATTAGGTGTGCATACAATATCTGTGAATTTGTCTAACATTTCTTTTAGAATATATGCTCCTTGAGTTTACAGTCAATTTATTTTGCATGGTGATCCACTCAGCACCTAGCAATAAATATGATAATAAATAAATCAACCAATTTGTCCTATAAAAGACAAAAATGGCTGATGAGAAAAACAGTTACTTAGGGCATATGAAATATATTAAAATTGTTAAAGCTACATTTGTGCCAGGATTAAAATACATAGAAGCAATAGGGTATAATAGATATGATCTTATGCTGTTGACGTAGAGAAAGAAAATTCTAGCTGGACACTGCAGCAGTAAGGGCTCATTATGCCTAACCCATATTCCTGGGAACTTGCTGTCTGCTCCTGCTCATATCCTACTTCCAGAATCGGCATTTGTATACCTGAAGGTTTTTTTTTTCCTTTTTCATCAGTGAAAAGCAAGACTGTTCACATGTGATTGGTCCAGGAATTAAAACAGACAGGAGCATCCCTCAATTAATAACACAATATTTGCTCTAAAATTACCCCAGCTTTCTTGTCTCGGCTGTGATAACTCTTAGGTGTGGCATTTGCACTGTCTCCAGATTTTCCTCATTATATTGAGTCACGCACGGTGTTAGCTAATGGTGAGCCCTCTCTTTTTTTTTTTTTTGCGGTATGCGGGCCTCTCACCGCTGTGGCCTCTCCCATTGCGAAGCACAGGCTCCGGACGCTCAGGCTCAGCGGCCATGGCCCACGGGCCCAGCCGCTCCGCAGCATGCGGGATCCTCTCAGACCGGGGCACGAACCCGTGTCCCCTGCATCGGCAGGCGGACTCTCAACCACTGCACCACCAGGGAAGCCCCGGTGAGCCCTCTCTTGACTGTCTTTGCTTGCGTGTAATCACTTATGCACTCCCCTACCAGCATTATCTGCATTTCACGACTAAACTCCTTGTTCTGGAATCCTAGTTTTGGGGTCTTCCACTTATAAACTCTGTAATTTTTGATGAATAAATTATCTAACATTTGCCTCAGTTTGTTCATCTATAAACTACAGATATAAAATCATCTGTCTCACCACTTTGCTGTAGGATTTAAATAAGTTGATGCATGCAAAACACTTAGAAGCAAGCCTGGCATGTATTAAGCTCTCAATAAATGGTATTGTCTTATCGTTATCTGACTTCACTTTGGCTGATGCCAAAGGCTCTGCATAGATTATCTATGTAACCTTTATAACAGCCATAGACTGATATTTAAACGGGTTAGGTAACTTACTTGAAGTCTTAGAAAAGATGTGAAAATGGAAGCTAAGTCTGTGTCACTCCCCAATAAAATTTCTTAAATGAAGCCTTTTAGCGTTATTTTAAATTTTATTTTTAATAATAGCAAATTATTTGGCATATTGGCTGGTAATTTATAGATATCTGATGATTAGATAGGTAAGGGAAGTATACATATGATGTAGATTTGGAAAATAGTTTTCAAATTTTAGTATGCACAAGATTCACTTGGCGGACTTTTAAAACTCAGATTCCTAGTCTCACACCTTGGAATATAGATTCAATTGGTATGGGATGATATCTGCATTTTTAACAAGCACGCTGATTCTAAAGCAAGCCTTTCAAGGAACACATTAAGAAGTATACTCATAGTTGTTTTTTTAAATTGATAGCTTCTAACCATAGTATTAGGATTACATTAAAGGTCCTAAAGGGCATGTGTGGCTTTTAGAACATATTTTATAAAATTGCAACACTTTTTGTAACACATTTTACCAGCCACGGAAAAACTCCAATTCCTAAAATGGGAGGACTGACCTATGTTTGCATTAATAAGTTAAGGAAACCTCATTAGAATGACACATTAAAGACAACTTTTAAAGGTTTTAGATTTGTTTTGTTTTGTTTTTTAAACACTCTAGGAACATTTGGATCTTCTGCGAAAGACAGGTTGCTTACTCTCACAGTGAATAGGCCTTATGGTTTCAACCTACACAAAAATTCAGGGAAAAGCACTTTTTAAGCACCTTGCTTGCAGTTACCACATAGAGTCAGTGGGAGGTTGAGCCATTGCACTTTAAGAATAGAGAGAAACAAAAAAACAGGATGTGATGTTTGGGTTCTTTGTATTCTGTACTGTGTACAATTCTAAAGGTTAAAATGTAGCATTATAATTCTCAGAATTATAAGGAAATATGTACTAGTTCCCCGCCCCCCTCCCCCCTGCAAAGATTTCTTGCAAAGGAATGTTTATTAGAAAATGCTTTAACTCCCTGATTCTTTGATCGTCCCTACTAGCTGGAAAGTATCTCTGGATTTTCTGGTAGAGCCAAACACTTGTTTCCTCTCACTGATTAAATAAATGAGATGCTGCAGGAACTTCTGTTTCCCTTCTATTTTTGTTGGGAATTTGTTTCTCTTAAATGAAAATAGCAAATGGCTACATGATTTAAATTGTAACTTTGTACCAAGACATTATTTACAAATCCTCAAGACTAAAAAAATTGTATAGTGAAAGAAAACATGAAAAGCAAATAATGTAGTGAGACTATATTGTGCTTTTCTACCAAATCAACAAATAAATTTTAAGCCTATTCCTGCTCATTTTCTTCCACTGTCTCTTGTAGTTGGCAGCTAGAGTGTTTAAGTCAAACAATAACTGGATTATGAATGTCTGCCAATTTCCTTCTTTCTTTGCTAGCAAACACAGTTTTTAGATTCCTAGCTGAGTCAACTCATTCCTACATTGAATGGAAAAATTAACCCATGCAGAAGAAACTGACAAAAGCCATGCTTAGTAGTGCTGGAAGGTTTATGAATTACTGTATACTTTTATATAAGGGAATGAGATTTGCCATTAAAAATAATGAACTTTAAAACTATGTATACAACATATATTGCATTTGGTACTTATCAATTAATGAATAATTATTTATTGTTGAGTTTGCATATCTTACTATTTACATTCACCAATAGTCTGTACTTTTAACAAACAATAATTTGCAGAACAGAGTACTACCATTTGATTGTTTTCCTCTTCTTGCTTGTGTACACAATACATTTACCACAAAAAATCAGTTAATAAATAATACTTCGGTCATCTGATACTTTCTGAATCAGCGTAGGCACAAGTTTTTTTCTAATACTGGCATAAGGGGCAATGAGCTGAGAGATAACTTTATAATTAGGTTCATTTTGCTTTATCAGTAACTAAATCTTTGAGGCAGCACAAGAAAGATGTATCTTGAACAGAATAATTTTCTATAGAGAAAATGTCATAAGCAATTTTCATTACTATTTCTATGACCAACACATATTTTTATGTGTTTGTATAATTTGATTATATTAATCAAGTTCTTTATATGAAAAAGAGAAGAACCTCTTGCAGACAAAAGAACACTAACCTACTTTTTAGAATAATAGTTCCTCAAGTGTGGTCCCAGTAGATTTTATGTAGGTTACTCAGGATTGGATAATGATTTTTAAAAAAGGAGAATGAAAAGAGCTTAAAGGTGGTACTACTGAGATTTGAGGTAAAAGAACTAAATTAAACTGACAAAGTAGTGGGCACCTTACTGTGGGCCTGACAATGATCACCTCATCTGATTTTTTTTTCCTGCTGCAATTCCAAATTGCTATATTTAATGAGAGGTTGCAGAGCGAGATGGAATGAGAATAAATGCTATGGAGAAGACAATAAATAAAACTCAATGCTTACAATGTGAAGGGCACTGCACATACTACTGGGGGGATATAAAGATGAATAGTCTCTGCTATCAAGAGTTCCTTATGATCAGAGCTCCTATTTACAAGCTGAAACTCTGGCATTAGGGGCAGACGCACGTATGTATATTTACTGATGTTCTCCAACCGGGGTGGTAACCATGTGTCCCTTACTAAGTTACTGTGTTCGCTGAGCCTGGAAGGTCCAACTCTTTCTAGATATCAGTCTAGACAACTAGACCAGCTGATAACTATCAACTCTGACATAAATTTTCTTCATCATCCCTAGAAGAGGGAACACCAAATTTTCTCATGTTTTCCAGCCATAGCTAATTTGAAGAAACACGGGCAAGAGATCTTTATGCTGTATCTTTGTAATGACTATAAACCTTAAACAGTTGTTGCAGAATAAGCTGTGTGCAGTTCCACAACTTTTCCCAGCAATACTATGATAAACAAAGTAATATAATACACAGTTTTTGAGGATCTAAAAGTGTATTCAAGATGAGTTCACAAAAATATTTTGAATTACAAGGGGAAGCCTAGACCCATGATTGATACAAGATTGATATGAATTCAACAGGCCCAACAAAAGGGCAAATTTATGCTTGACTAAGTTAGGGTAATAGTGCATTTGGAAAAAATTCTTTAAAAAATGTAAGAGTATTTTTAAAATATCTATACTTTAAGCTGAGTGGGGTGATAATACCCATTAAATAAGAAAAGACATATCTGAAAAAAATGGAAATTGTTTTAATGAAAATATAGCCATTTGGGAAAAAATAGGAAGTCTTAAAAATTGTGCACAGCTAATATCAGAATTGGCAAACAAGATGGCAGAATTGAAGAAATGTTTCAAAATGCATCAAGAGAGTTAGAGGGATAGAAAATATGAACCAGATGCAAAATTTAAGAGATGAAGAGCTTACTAATAAAATCTGAATTATTGGCATTCTCAAAACTGAATAGAGAATAGAAGAGACTGAATGACAGAAAATTATTTGGGATTAAAGGAAGATATTAATCCTCATAGTTGAAAATTGGATGTATACTGAGAAGGATGCATTTTAAGCATATTAAGCACATATACATTGAATAATAATACTAATAAGAAGAATAAATCCTGGAAATAAGAGAGTAAGGACAAACCCAGAAAAGCACTTAGAGTGAAAATGAGGTTAGCTATGATGGAATGGCAAAAAGATTGACTCAGATTTCTAATCTGAGCAAAATAGACTTGAGTAATATCTTTCAAATATTGAATAAAAAGTTGAACCTAGAATCCTATAACAAGTTATATTTTCCTTCACGAGTGAGAGTGAAATAAAAATACTTTAGACATACAGTACTAAGAATTTTTACTGCCCACAGACCCACTATTATTAAAGCATATACTCCAGTAAAAATGTTACATGGACTAAAATTGGAAAAGAAAGAAAGGTACAATTATCCAAAGTGATCATAGAAATTAGTCAGTGATATAAATCTAAGTCATAATTATGAAATAATAAGTATTTATTGTCTTAAAATATGACAAAATAACATAATTTAAAAGCATGGAAATTGAGGAGGTGTAAATTGGCAGGAAGTTAAAGTTCTTTGTTAGGATATCTAAATATTTAAAATGAATGCGTATGCTAATAATATAATGATAGTCATTAAAAGAATAAAAGTAAATTGTGTAGATTTCACACAGGTGGTGATATATAGAAATTTTAAAATGAGATCTATGAAAATTCAGGAAAAATAAGCAACGAATATACACAGTAAATAGGAACCAATAAGTTAGAATAAATCTAAATGTATTAGCAATGAAAGTTCATATAAAGAGACTAAACTCTGCAATTTAAAACCAGAGACCTTCTGATTGAGTGTTTTAAATCCAGGTATATGCCCTTTAGGGGAGGTTGGAAATAAAATCTGATTCTGAAAACTAATGGTTAGAATGGTTAGACCTCTATGAGAAGAGAGGAATTGTCAGTAGTGCTTTGGGTCTCCTACAGAACCTTCATGAGACCTCTTTCTGGCACTGTGTTTAGTCCATGCTTTGGGGTCAATGACTGTCAGGTTGGTATTTCTTCAGCCACTTCCCTAGCCTCTGCTTAGCAGGGAAACCCAAGACACTATAAACCACTGCTAACCGACCATCATGGTTCTCTTTCTTGTTAGGAAATGTCTGTGTCAAATCTGCAGTCTCCTTCTGGAATTACTTCTACTTCCTACACAAAGTCGCACCTATTTTTATAAAAGACAAAATTCTGACTTCAAATAACAATGGTCATTATAGGAAATTTTTTACATGGCAAGAGCTAAAAATTAATGTATTTTAAAAGAACTTGAGTGAATAAAATGAGACAAAGTATTAAATATTAGATGGTCAGCTTCTTTAATTAGTATGTGGAGGCTCAGAAATAAAATTCTAAATCTAAGATCAGATCACTCAAAGGCTGTATCCTTCTGAAACTTGCCCTCCCTGCATCATTCTTTCTAATCAGACATGTCTGCACAACACGTATAGTCTTTTTATTCCTTCTGCTTCTTTCTCTGACCTTCTAAATAAGCCACACATTGTTTAGGTTTTCTCAGGAAAGGAACAATCACTTTATAAAATTGCTAGACCACAAGGTAGAAGGTAGATCTATAGAAGCTGAATTTAAATTCCAGATCTAAAGTCAAGTTAAGAACTGTAATTAAGGATTTGCTTAACCCTTAGGAAGATAAGCAGAGATTTTCTGTAGAATTTAAACTGTTGTTACATATTCATTGTTCCAGATTATTAGACGCAACAACTTATTCACTTAAGTATTAACTCTTCAAATGGAGAAAAGCAATGAAAATCAGCAATATAGGGAAAAGAAGATTTAAGTAACCCAGCTTTGCAAAAATTTCAAATTGCCTTAATTATGAAAAACAGAAAATAGACTACATAAGGACATTTCAGAAATCTTACAAATGTGGGAAATTCTTCTAATTACGATAGATAATTAATGTCTATCGTAATTTTGAAAAAAACAAAAAACAAACATGTCCTAAAGGGTGCTTTGAACACCTCCAAGTGGCTTTAGTACATGTGCTTCCTCTAAGATAGCTATAGATATGTGTGTGTGTGTGTGTGTGTGTGTGTGTGTGTGTATATATATATATATATGATATAGTATATATATCATAATATATATATGATATATATATATGATAATAGTATGTTTATTTTCTGGTAACAATGTCCTTTAATTAAAGGGTGATATTTAAATATATTGGCTATGATGCAGCAGTTAAAAGTAAATACTTAAAACTATGGACACTAGCATAGATAGATCTAAAATCAGACTTTTAAGTGAAAAAATACACTCAACAGTATATTTTCATGATACAAAGATAACGATGCCATTTACATAAATTTTAAGGCACAGACCAAGAATAATAAATTGTACATGTTTGCATATGTAAGGAAAAGTGGAAAAATGTACACAGGAAAGGTATATCACATAATGATGAAAGTGATTGTCTTGGGGATTGAATAAACAGAGGTTTGTGCTGGTTGTCAAAAGAGACTTTGATTTTATAAGTAATGTTCATTTTATTTTTTTTTGAAAACTTGAGGGAAATAAGACCAACATATGAGTGCTGTTTCACTGGTCAAGATGGCTCTGTTATGTTTAACTTCCCCGAGACATGTTAACACTAGCAGATAAGGAGGAAGGCAGAAAGTTTTAATGAGAACTTCAGACAAGAAAAACATCTCTGCGGGACATAAGGATAAAAACATGGTGAGCAGGCTGAAGTGGTAGACCTGCTGGGCTTTTAATTCAAATAGTATAATAAAGGAGTTTAAAATGTTTCTCTTAAGATGGGAGACTGATCCAGGTATATGTGGAAAGCCAGAGACCATGGATACATTTCTTCAATTTATGAAAAGATAGTGGGAAAAATACTTGGGCTGAATTTCTCTGGAAGCTATGTATATGGACTTAGAGAAGGACAACAAAGACAGAACTTGGAGACAGTGAATTGAGCCAAGATACTCAATATCACTGTCAATGTAAAAGAAAAAAAAAAAAAAAGGCAAAGATCATACACTTGTAGTCAAACAGAGCTGTGTTTAGTACTTGATGTGACATGGGGGACTGCAAACCATGGGAACCAAGGGGATTAGCAGGCACTTGTTATATGATTTGGGCAGCCCTAAGTGAGTGGAAGGAGGGTTCAAAGAAAATGGGAGTTTCTGGAGTGGGTGCTGTCAGTGACCATGTGTCATAATGATTTCTATATAGGATGTTAGAGGAATGAAGCTGAGCCGAGTCGCCTTTGGAAAAGAAGTAGAAGCCACTCAAGTTAGCTGGTGGGGAGGGATGCTTCGTCATCTATGTGGTTGTGCTGTGTATTTGTTTTCATGAGTTTTGATTATAGCATGGTCTTGTTTTTGTCTCATTCCATCAATGATAACAGATAACTCATATCTGATGTTGATATTCTTTGAAAATGTTTATTTCCAGCAAGGGAACATTACAACCTATCTGACGGGAACTAGACCAAATGCCAGATGTCACCTCTCAAGACTGCACTTTTTCTTTCTCATCGCCATGGGGCAGCGCTGACATGCTAAGACTTGTTTCTATATGGGCGCTATAGAGGTTTTAGAGGAAGTAATTGCCTAGTTGAACACTGGAGGGGGATGCACAAGTAATGCAGGGCCAAAATATATATAAATGTAGTTTTACTCAAAATGTAGGGATAAACCCAAATTCCAAAATCCACAAAGAAATGCAATAATAAGGAAGACAAATTAGTAATTTTTAAAATGTACTCCAAATTATTTTATTGGAAAATTCTGAATAACAACTTTTAAATAACTAGGTATAGGCTATTTGAGGAGAGAAAGAAGTTGTAATTTCCTTAGAAAATTGCAAAATAGTAGCAATGGTTGTTGATTCTGAGTATAGCAATATAAGTGATTTATTTTATTATTCTTTATATACTTATGCTCTTCTGTATTTTTTTAAATCCCTCAAACAACAAGTTCCTGAAAGCTTTACTGGAAAACTGAATATCTAGCATGGATTTAGCATCTATGAACCAGTTTTTTTCATGCTCAGTTATGAAAATGTGGGAGATCTGACGTTACCCTCAAGAGCCTGATGGTGGAGTTGGGATGATACATTGTATATACAAAGGCAAAGAAAATATAGCAGAGAAGTTAAGTAGTGGAGGCTATAGAAATTCATCAAATGAACACAGAAGCAAAAGAAGAATTTTATTACTTTAAGTAGTGAAAAGGGTTTTTTCCCCTCCCTTGGTCATAAAGAAATCTCTGTCAGTCTAATTTGCAGAAAAATAAGAGTTTGAATGTTTATTTCTAGATTATTACTAGAGATAGTATTTAATTAAATCACATGTAAGTTACCTCATACATAACATGTATGCTAAGATTGAGTGTGGATGAATTTTTCAACTATTCTATAAAATAAATGGAAAGAAGAGATATATTTCATTATCCAGTGTAATGGAATTTTTTTAACTTTTATTTTATATTGGAGTATAATTGAAGAATGTTGTTAGTTTCAGGTTTACAGCAAAGTGATTCAGTTATACATACATGTATCTATTCTTTTTCAAATTCTTTTCCCATTTACGTTGTTACATAATATTAAGCAGAGTTCCCTGTGCTACACAGTAGGTCCTCGTTGGTTATCCATTTTAAATATAGCAATTTATACATGTCAATGGAATTCTGCATTGTAAAATTTCTTTGTTCTTACACTTTATAGTTTATTCCTCCTACTGTGTCAATATAATTAGTTACACATACCAAATATGTTCTTTCATTTATCCATTTTCTTTTAGAAATTTCAGTGGTTGCACCACCCAAATGCACCCTTCAGGGCAGAGGTGCCCATTTCATCAGGTGCTGGGGGCTCACAGCACAGTGCCTTCCCAGGTTTGCCTTGGTTTAAGGTAGTAGCCTAATTCAAGGAAATGTCCCTCTTCCTGGAGACAGCCAGTTCCATTGAGTGGATGCTGAGGGATTAAAAGTCCTGGGCCCAAAGAAGACATACAGATGTCCAAGAGGCACATGAAAAGATGCTCAACATTGCTAATTGCCAGAGAAATGCAAATCAAAGCTACAAAGAGGTGCCACCTCAACAGGTCAAAATGGCCACCATTAAAAAGTCTACAAATAACAAATGTTGGAGATGGTGTGGAGAAAAGGAACCCTCCTACACTGTTGGTGGGAATGTAAATTGATGCCGCCGCTATGGAAAACAGTATGGAGGTTCCTCAAAAAACTAAAAATAAAGTTGTCATATGATCCAGCAATCCCACTCCTGGGCATATATCAAGACAAAACTATAATTCAAAAAGTTACATGCATCCCTATGTTCATAGCAGCACTATCCACAGTAGCCAAGATATAGAAACAATCTAAATGTCCATAGACAGAGGAATGGATAAAGAAGATATGGTACATATTTACAATGAAATACTACTCAGCCATAAAAAAATGAAATAATGCCATTTGCAGCAACATGGATGGACCTAGAGATTATCTTACTAAATGAAGTAAGTCAGAAAGAGAAAGACAAATATCATATGATATCACTTATATGTGGAATCTAAAATATGACACAAATGAACTTATCTATGAAACAGAAACAGACTCACAGACATAGAGAACAGACTTGTGGTTGCTAAGGGGGAGGGAGAGTGGGGCAGGGATGGATTAGGAGTTTGGGATTAGATGCAAACTATTATATACAGAATGGATAAACAACAATGTCATACTGTATAGCATGAAAAAATATATTCAATATCCTGTAATAAATCGTAACTGAAAAGAACATGAAAAGGAATGTATGTATATAAATAACTGAATCATTTTGCTGTATGGCAGAAATTAACACAACACTGTAAATCAACTATAATTCAATAATAATAAAAAAAAATTCTGGGCCCTTTACTTCAATGAAGGACATCTTTGAAGGTCCATCTCAGCTCCAGAGTGGCCCATGGGATGGGCTGACACTCTGTGACCACTGTATACCTGCTTAACTTTTTCCCCTGCCCAACTTCGCTTCCCTTTACCCCTTTCTTACCTTAGTTCCAGAGATCACCCAGTGAAAAACTTCCTGTATGTGAAATTTCTACTTCAGGAAATCTTTAAAAAAAAATGTCTGCAATCTGTAAATGGAAATGGAAATCTAGTACAAATTTGAATGCAAATTTGTATTTTTTGCTCAAATGTTTTACATTATTAATGTTTGTTACCAAATAAAAATGTTTAGCTTCCTTTATAACTAATATATAACTATTAAATCTAAGAATAAGTTAGATTTTTTTTCCATTTTTGTGTCATTTAATTCAGATTTTTTTCAATGTTCTTCCTTTGGAAAATTCAGATAAAGCTAGAGATTTCCTGATTTCCACATTGAAATGCTGGATCACAGGAAATATTAAATAGCTTTTTGGGAAAGATGCTGAAAAGGATAAATTGCACAACCATATTCTTTCATCATAGAATCCTTAAATAATATGAAAAAGCATGCTGCAAATGAAAATCTCATCAAGTTTTCATAGTAAAAATGTAAATAAAAAGACCTTTTCCTAAGTTTATCCTTTTGTTATCATGGAAAGTATCATCTTGTTATCAAGGAAAAAATCTTGTCATGTATATTTGTCAACTTTTAAAATATATGAAACAAAAATTCACCTCTAATTCCTTGATTCCCACTTACACGTTCCTCCACGAATTTAATAGCTTTATTGAGATCTAATTTGTATCCCATACGCCTCACCCATTTAAAGTGTAGAGTCAATATTTTTTAGTATATACAAAGATATGTTCAACCATCACCACAGTCAATAGCAGAACATTTTTTCACTTCAAAAAGAAACCCCTTTCCTTTAAGCTGTCCCTTCCCTCTAGTTATAATATAATCTAATAATCTAAATATTAATCTGCTTTTTGTGGCTGTATTTTATATTAATGGAAATATATAGTACATATAGTATGTGGTCTTTTTTGACTGGTTTCTTTCACTTATAATGTTTTCAGGGTTCCTTCATGGAACTCTGTATTAGTAATTCATTTTTTTTATTGCTAAACTCTATATATTACCTATACATATACATATATACACATACACATATATACTCACATTATTTCATAAAATTGTTTCTTAAATCAGTAAAGAGAAGAAAGGAGAAAAAATATGTCTTCCTGGTGTCTATTACAATTACATAACTAGCTTTATCAGTGCCCTTTGTTTGATCCTGATGATGGGGGGATAAATTAAAGTTTTGCATTTCAACGAAATTCCATGAAGTTGAGAAAAGGATTTATAAATGTATAGATATTATAATAGGGGTGACTGATCATAGCAGGGACACAGAGTAGCGAGTGATCTTTTTAATCAAGGATTTTTATAAAGACCTCAGAATGTAAGTGACATGAAATGACTTTTATGAGTAAGAGAGGTATTCAAGATGCATCTGAAAAGATTTGTGAAAAGGCATGTCATATTTGTTAAACAGTATGAAATGGTGTTATGGCTGCTCCTTGATTAGGAGAAGAGCAAGGTATATTCACAATATGCTACACATCCCTCAGATAAAATTATATAATAGACAACTACATGATATGGTTGTACTTGTTTCATCTACATCATTTATAACATGAAATATTTTCTTTTCTGTTTGCTTTCAGCCCCACAAATGATAAAAGAATGCAGTTGGAACTTTATGTATAGATACTGCAATATTACTATATTTGAATGAACTTTTCAAAGTCTTCTACATCTTTATGGGCTCTTCAATTAAAAAATTAACAGAAGCAAATTATTCACCCTCCTATTTAGAGTTCTTGTTTCACTGTCACCTGGAAAGTGCAGGAGTTTTAATATCTTATGCTTTCCTTAATGCTCAGTTGAAAAAGTACAATTTTCTCAAAACTGAGTATTGAAATATATTTTAAAATTTTAACCATTTGAAGATTTTAGAGTATTTAAGATAAAGGATATAAGAAGGAAGCATAGAAACGTACTTAATTTTGATACACTACGATGTTTCACTGGGCTCCCCAGGCAAGCTATTTGTTCTAGGGCTCAATATAATTTCCAGAGTTAATATCAATAGAATTTAATGAAATTCTAATTGCCCACCAAAAAAAAGTCATATTGAAAATGACTGAGTTAAAGGAGTCCCCAAATTACTGTTTTTAAAATAATTTTTAAAATGGGAAATTAATCATTTTTATCATTTAATTTTTAGATATAAGAAATTGAAAGCTACAAAAATTCACCCTGAAAATATCTGCAAAAAATAAATTTAATGCAGAATTCTGATAATTGATCAAATCACAGGTGGCATTCTACATGTAAAGATATCTTTCTTAATTAATTCCCTTCCAAAAAATTATATCTCTTCTTAGAAGAGAGAACATGTACATGCTTCTATGTTTTTTCTTCATGCTGTATGTAATATGATGCTCATCAATAGTTCCAACAAAGCAGTAGTAATGATTTGAAAATTTATGTTATTAGAGTGCCTATGCTATAGCTTAAATGAACAGCTATGTGATGGAGATTAAAAGAATCAATCTCCTCAAAGAATGAGGAAAGTGATCAGATGAAAGAAATAACTAATTACTTTAAATTCCTTTAAGTGTTGCTTTGATTATTAGTGATTTGCCATCAAATAAATGTTTCCATTTAGTTTTTTTTTTTTTTTTTTTTTTTGTGGTACGCGGGCCTCTCACTGTTGTGGCCTCTCCCATTGCGGACCACAGGCTCCAGACGCGCAGGCTCAGCGGCCATGGCTCACGGGCCCAGCTGCTCCACGGCATGTGGGATCTTCCCGGACCGGGGCAAGAACCTGTGTCCCCTGCATCGGCAGGCGGACTCTCAACCACTGCGCCACGAGGGAAGCCCCTAGAATTATTTTTATTATTTACTTCATGATAATGCTATGATTAAGTTTATTTTTCAATTTATATGTCACAATATGACATCAAAATGCTAGAAAAATTTAATAATGAAATCCTAAATGAATGTCATAATCCAATAAGTAAATTGAATCCTCAGATTCAGAATTCCCAGGTCCACTGACTCCTGCGTTACCCCACAGTGTGTTGTGCGGATAGAATGTGGACAAGATACCAGTGTTACATGGTATGATCCTCACAAATTGTGGGTAGGTAGAAACTGAGATAACAGAATTAATGGGAGAAAAAAAAGAAAAAAGCCTCAACTGTGCTTTAATTATTCCTGAATGCACATCTTGGTTTCCAAATACATATCTTTATTTCTAGAAATTTTTCCTTTCACATATTCTGTGGCATTTTCTCAGGTGACTGGTGATCAAGGAATAATGAAAAAACACATTGAAAATAGACAAACCAAAACAAAACTGAACTACATTGGACATTTGTCCCAGCAAATAAATAAGTTTATGGAAACTAAATCCATTGCCAAAACCACTGACCATGTTAACAAGAAAGTGCAGAAGAGGGAAAAAAGAAGTGTGTGTGTGTGTGTGTGTGTGTGTGTGTGTCTGTGTGTGTGTATATGTGTGTGTTGACCTAGACGGCATTAAAGTTCTCCTGTTTTGACTAAACTTTAGACAGGCTTTTTCCTGAATATAGTCTTCTCACCTCCCGATTCTTAGAGCATTTACTTTAGAAAATGCGGGATTGTAAATTTTTCCTCCACCCCTTTGAGATGTAGATCTTGTTCCAGCCTCCTGAAAGGAACTCAGGAATGTCTTTCTCAAGGACCTGGGAGCCATCCCTTTGAAATGTGATCATTGAGGAAGAGAGTGCCCTGTAATCAACTTCTCTTACCACTTTCCCCTAAAGTCCTGCATTGGTTTTCCACAGTCTCAACCATCCACTGCTCCTGTTTTTCCGTTTCAGCAGAGTTGAGTTCTGTCTCTGTGTCTTTGCCAATAGTCTTGACTCTGTGAAAATAAAGTCTCATTTTAAATGGAGTCAGGAAGCCCAGATTGGGACGCTCTCACTCACATAACCACTTGTTGCAGCCTGCATAACCAGCAGGGAAAAGGAAGATAGGAATGTTACCTTTCTTCTGGTACAAGGGAGGACGTTTTCACATAGGAATTTTACCTCCTGCTTTTAAAAAAATGCAAGGAAGATCTCTCTGCCCTTAGCAACAACACTAACCACCCCTTGAAGCCAAGGAGAAACCTCCACAACTTGGAGCTCTTGTTTTCCAATGAACTTTTCTTCAAAGCAACCCTGCCCAGTTTCCTTCTGAAACCTAATAAAAGCAAGCCCCTCTCCTTTGTTCTCTGGATTTGCCTGTCCTGAATTACAATTCTCTGCTATTCCCAATATTTCCTTCTCTTTACCAAACAAAATTAAAGGGCAATATGTTTTTTGACCACTAGATGGTGCGTGTCTTAATTTCACTTTGTTCACTTAATTGCCCTGAAACATTAGACCAAATGACGACTAATATTCTTTAATCTTTTATTATGATAAGAATGCCATCACTAATATATTATATATACACATAATATAAAATTACTTGAAAGATTATATAGACATTCATGCTATTAATAATTATTGATCCACAACTGCTGTTTTGAGCATTAAAATTATTTTTGTGACTTCCATTTTAAGTACTATGGGTTCAAAACCATTTACATGCTTGTTTACATCTTTTCTGCATCCAATATAACAATCTTATATAAGAAAAACTACAATGTTCTATTTGCAAATGGATGAATTAAGTTTACTTCAAATGGAATTATACAATATCTTCCCTATGTTCCCAGGTTCCAAAGACAACCTTCTTGTGTTTCTGTTTACTTAAAGAGATTCCAGTTGCCGATCAGTGGTCCTATGTGGCTGTAACACATCTCTGATAGACACAAAGGAGCAGACGTCTGAATGTAGCTTCAATTTAGGATCATTACACTCAGAAGTTTTTGATGGGCTTTCATCTTGTACCCTTATCTGGAATATCAACATGGCCAGTTTATCTGTTATCTTCTATATATAAAAATTCCTGTATCAGAATGGGAAATACTTGTGCAAGTAAAATGAAACGATATTGGAAATCATAAAAGTTAGTTTATAGATATTATGCTCCCTAAATTTGGTCTAAACCTATTTCATTATTCCACAACCATATTACTTATTATTTCTGTCCTCGCATTGCACTAGAGACATTCATGAATTATCAGTTGCAATGGAGTTAAGGGCACAGTTGTGTGATCTTGAGCATTTCTATTCTTCTGTACACATTAAAGAATCTTCACTGAAATATCAAAAGGTCTGAAGTGTTTTTACATTTTCTTTGAGTTAGGCTTCGCAGCCAAGTGTGGCTTACAGTGATAAGCTCCTTGTGCTTGAGCCCATCAATCCTCGGCAGTAAAACTACTGAAGAGTTAAACATTTAAATCAGAGAGATGAAAATCAAGCCATAACTACTATTCATGTCAGATATTTCGGAGGACTTTGTTATTTTACTCTAGCTAGATTGGTGTGGAGGTACATTCTCCCTTACTAAAGCAGATAACTTTACAACAATTAAAGTATAAAGAACATGGTCAACTCTCTTGTTTAATGAATGAAGATTATGAAATAAAAAATTCCTACAGATAATGTAAGGGCAAAATCCATATATATCCTCTTTGTTCAAATGTCTTATCTTCATGAAACCCCTAAACCCCAACTTTTTCCCCTAACCAAGACTGCAAACTCTTGATTGATCCCTATTTTCCCAGTCATTCTTCATCTGGATTCTCCTGTATTGTATTAATAGTTCAGTGCAGACCAGACAGTGCAAACATTTCAAACACATTATCCTTACCAATACCAATCCCTTCAATTCTTAGATCAGCATATTCACAATGAAGTATCCAACATGAAGAATACTGATCACAGAATACTGGAGTCAAGTGACTGCAGTCTACATTTTAGCTGTCACTGACTTTCCATCTTGAGGTCTTGGAACAAACACCACATGATAACTGTGCACCTCACAGTTTCAGGTAAGAATACTGGAACCTTACTCACAGTCTCCATAGAATTAAATAAGGAATTGTAAATTTGAAGCACTATGCAAATATAAGCTAACATTATTGTTCAGTCCTCCATGAAAGAAGCTGAGAATAGGCAGAAAAAAAATCGTATTATTTCACTATAAGTTAGTCACTTCTAAATTCAGACAGACCATTAGTGCTACTTTTCTTTTATTCATATTCATCACCAGTTTACTCTATTATGCATGTTTTTCTCACCTCATTGAGTACTGATGTTTGTTAATCAATTCATTTCAATAAACTATTATTTAGAGTTTCAAGCTTTCTATACATCTGCATTGCCTCCTACTTCACAGAGGAAATACAGGCCATCAGATGTGAAGGCTTTCATTGTGTCTAGATGGGAAGACACTTCTTAAACTTCACTTATTTTTCACTTTTCCCCTGTGCGCTGAGGAAATGTGGACTGCTGCTCATTTCTGATACCACTGGGCACCTCACTATTTCAAATTATATGGTCGATATTTTCTGTATCTTCATTTTTATCCTCTTTATTGGGTGATATTTCTCAGGCTTACAAACAAATTCAATTTATCCCTATCCTAATAAAGCCTTCTTCTGACCTTCATGGCCATTCAAGTTACTGCCATTTCATTTTTCTTTCCCTCACTGGAAACCATTTTACTATCTTTATATTTAAAAAAAATTTGAAACGAACTCTAACAGAGAAGAGTTGCAAGTATAGTACAATGGACATTCTCTTCCTGAGCTGCTGGAAAAAAAAGTTGCCAATATTATGTCCCATCACACTTAATATAAAAGTGTATATTTCCTACTAATGGGGACCTTCTCTTATATAATTACAACACAGCCTTCAAAATCAGGAAACCATCATTAATACATTGCTAACATCTAATTGTTGTACCCCATTCGTAGCTAACAAATTGTCCCAATAATATTATTTAGAGCAAAATAATACAGTACATTATCTCATGTTGTATTTAATTTTCATGTCTCTTTAATCTCCTTCAATCTGGATCAAGTCCAGAGTCTCTTCTTGTCTTTTGTGTCCTTGAGCCCTTTGAGGATTAAAGGAAACTTATTTTGGTTAATGCCTATCAATTTGAGTTTGACTATTTTGAATTTTGACTAATTCGAATATTTCCTTATGATGAGGTTCAGTTTATGTATCTTTGGCAGGAGTATCATCACTGATGTTGTTTTCTCCTTGCTTCATCTTATCAAGTAGTACATGACTTTGTTTTTTTTTCCCCAATACTGGTGATGCTGAACACTTGATTAAGCTGGTGTCTGCCAGGCATCTCCACTGTAAAGTTATACATTTTTTCTTTTAAATTTATAAGTAATTATTTGAAAAAATTTGAATCTTTATAAATTTTCTAAGTTTCATCAAACTTTCACGTTATTCATTTTATTTACATAAGTATGGATTTTTGGATAACTGTATTGTTCCATGGATTATAATCTATTAATAATATTAATTATTTTTAAGCTTTACTTATTCAAGATTTGGCCAGTGATAGCCCTCAAGCTAGCTCATGTGTCCAAATAGGATGGAGGTTCCTCAAAAAGGAAGGACAGAGTTTCTATAGCAAGTTATGACGTGTTCCATAATTTAACAATGTTTTAACAATGAAACAGGTAATAAACATGTACATACATGACATCTGAGGTTATCACCAACATTTTGCAATTTACTTTACATCAAATATTCATCTTTATACAGGAAAATCATGGATCCAAAATCCATTTAAATAGTAAGTGAATCATGTATATATAATTTTAACTTAGATTTACAGGATAATGTTGAAACAGGACCTTGATGAAGGGTTGAAAATTAATTTAAAAAATATAACTTATTTATTTTCATATATATGTATATATATTTATAAATTAAGATTCTTGAATTTTAAAAACTGTCTTCTCCAATTTCTATCATATTTCCCCTGGAAGATTATACTTGACAATTTCTACATTTCTATGCAATAAAAGATCATAGAGAACACTAACTTCTAGTCAAGATGAAGTCACCTGGACCAGATTTACTCTCCTTCCTAAAACAGATAAAATATATGTAACAATAGATTTCAAGACACTAGACATAAGGAAATGAAAAGCAGTGATCCCTAAGCTATGAGAAACAAATGAGATGAGTCCTAAGATGCTCTCAAGTTTACTACATTGAGAGAATTTCCTAAGTGCAGCGTTGAATTTGGAGCCTAGGTTGAATCCTCCTAGTTCCTGGGGTGAAAGAGATGGAGTTCAGTCTTTGTAGAAGACAAGGCAGCTCGTTTGCAGAAGAGCAGACCTAAGTGAGATGCTTTGAAAGAGTCCTCCTCAAGTATTTAGCAGAGTACTGCTTAATGCATGTTGGTGAAGAAACTACTGGAACCTGGGGAAAGAGCCATCTGTTCTCATAGGGAATATAGTACCTGGAGTTGACACAGAGTCCGGAATAGTGCCAGTTCTCACCTGTGAAGGAAGTGGAATGCTCACACACTGCTGGAGGGCATAGAAAGCGGTACTACCATTTTGGTAAAGAGTTTTGTATTTTGTTATAAAGTTAAGCAAACACCCACCTTCTGATCCAACCATTCTACTCCTAGACCCAAGAGAAATCAAAGCCTAGGTCCTTACAAAGATTTTATACATAAGAGCTGTATCTGTATTAACCATAATCTGGAAACATCTCAGGTAAATGGATAAACAAGTTTTGGTATATCCATTAAATATGATTCTACTGAGCAATAAAAATGAATGAACAGTTAATACATGCAACAACATGAATGAATCCCCAATTATCCCGTGTAAGAGTATCCAGACAAAAAGTACATAACATGTAGTTCAATTTATTCAAAATTTTGAAAATATAAGATAATCTACTGTGACAGAAAGTAGATTAGTTATTTCTTGGAGGCCGAGAAAGGGGCTCCTGTGGGGAGAGATTATACTGAAGCATGAGGACAATTTTTGGGGTGTTGTATCTGTTGATTATCTTGATTATGATGACATTTCACAGGTGTATGTCAAAATTTATCAAATTACATCTTTTAAATATGTGTGATGTTTTGCATTTTGAATTACATTTCAAAAAAGCTGCTTTTTAAAAGCAAAGAAGCAATTTAAACATTCCCTTGGTGCTGCACCACCATCAAGCCATTCTCAATTAGGCAAGTTGAAAAGAAGCAGCAAGCTCATTTGTCATATTGAGATCCTTAAAAATCAGTACACTGTTATTAATTCAAATTATGTAAATAGATATTCAGTATAAAGAGTGCTATTTATAATTTCAGAATGCCAGAATTTTAAATTTAACTAGTCGCTGGTATGTGTAAGGTACATAGCTTTGTAAGATTTTTCTTTTCCCTTATATTTGTTCTGATTGTATTCCTTGAAATGCAAGTTTGTGTCTCCTAAATCTAGTCATAAAAAATTAAACTATATTTTTATGCCTTTTAATTTCTGTTTTATTTTTCTGGTAATTTGTTTCTATTGGTCAAGAACCTTTCGCACAGACAGGTTGGGGAAGGACTGAATTTGACCCCTCATTTCTCTATTAACTTTCCAGGGCTGATGAGGAATGCTTCTAAGGTTTGCTGCTTCAGTAGCTCTCAAATTTGACTTTTTTTGGATACCAATAAGCATTATTTTTCCTTCTCTCCTATTTTTCCTCTCTTCCTTCTTTCCATCCTTCTTTCGTTGCCCTACATGTAAAAAATATATATTTCAAGTATTTTAGTAGCCTTTGAGCCAGTTTTTATGCTTTCACCAACCAGTTCTTCATTGTCTGCAATGTGGTATCTTTTAATGGTTAATTTATTATAATTTCCCTTATTAAATATGAGCAACTTTTGGCAAAAATTCTGACCCCTCCAGCAGTGGCGCCTAGCAGATGTTTAAAAAGAGTCAAAATAATTCAACAACATTGTAAAACAAGACAATAGTTTTTTCTCTTAAAATATTTTTTAGTAATTCTACCATTACTCAGCAAAAATCACAGGAAGCAAGTGATCATAGGGGCTCATTTAATTTGGACAGATTTCATTTGTCAATTCACACATGGTATATCTCCTCAAATGTGATTTTTTTAGGTAAACATATTTTTAGTCCTAGTGTTTAAGTCAAATTAGGAATATGTATCAAAAGTTGACTTAAAGAGCACACATCTAAACAATTGTAAGTTGTTAGGTTTAATTTCATGTATTTAGCTAAAGCATTAAATCATTTTGGCTTGGTAAAGCATCTAAAAGCAGTTCGTAGAGTCATCATGTAGAAATACCAAGGTTTTATTGAGAGTATAAAAGAAGATTTCTCATCTAAGAGTATGTATAGAATACATCTAAAAGTGCATTTAAAAATCAATAAAACGTTTTGTGTTTAATGCAGGTCAGTGACAGCGTATCTCAGTGGAACCAAAGGCCATTTTCCCTGAAGGTAGCACAGAAATTCTCTATTTCTTAATGCACATTACAGTTCACTGAACTTCTCCGTTATCTAATTCTGAAATGCCCTTGGTTCATGACAAGCAGTTTCATAGACAGTGAGATTCTCAAAATTGAATAGGATGGCAACCAAATTTCTGGTCACTACCCAAGTATTCTTTTAACAAGTGGTGCCTTTCATCTTGGAGCCCTATGCTATTCAACAAAATATTTATTCAAGTTATCAAGAAGCACTTCATATGTAAAATAAAGTTTCTATTTTGTTTCATAAAGGGATATTGCTCTTTCAACTCTATTCCCATTTTAATGCATTCATGTTCTTTTCATTTTATGTATATTTACGTTGTTTTTATTTTACATCTTTTTTTCTACCCATCCAGCACATAAAATTCATGATTACTGAAAATGACTGGATATTTTCCAAAGTCCATTTCTCTTCTAACCTAAAAACCATGATAGTAGGTAGTTAATGAATACATCCTCAAAAAAAAAAAATCTAATTCATGCTTTTAGTTGGTACCTAGGGATCTGTTAGCCCACTGTGATACAATGTTAGCCCCATATCATTATTTTAAGCTCATTCATAAGACGTTAGAAATTTTAAGATTTTTAAATAGTGTAATCATATTTCTGTGTTTCTCTTTGCACCCAGTGAAATAAAAGAATGTTATAAATTTGTAGTTGCTTAAAAAAATCATCCCGTGTTTTGGATATATTTGTTAAAATTGCATGTTTTCAGGTTACCATATACCCTAGTAAAGTTTCTTAAAAATCTCTGTACATGAGCCCCTTGGACAATCTGGTGAGGACTATGGGCCACTTTTCAGAATAATTCTTAAATACATTAAATTAAAGATATAACTTTGCAAAGGAATTAGATTATGTAAAATTCACTTATCAAGTTAATAAAACCAAAAAGTAGAATTGGGTGTAGAACTTAAAATAAGATATAGCAATACATTTAATAACAATGATAATTCTGAAGCAGTGATGAGCAGAAATAATGAATTGAGATATCTACAAAAGTTTCAATCATATATTAACATTTCTTTGAGTTTTACTGCTGACAAATATAATGCTACTTTGGTTTATTGCATATGTTTGAAAGAAATAACATATCTCTGTTAGAGGTTAGTTAAAATGAAGCTTTAATTCTTCCCATTTAACTTCACAAACTCCCGAACTCAATCCACAGATGACTTTGTAGTCTGTGGACCCTTGTTACAGTATTTTAGTTTTCCTATTAGAAACTCCATAATGACAAAAACAATGAGATTTTCTTCAGCTCTTAAACTGTGAGATGTGCATTTTTACTCCTCTTGTATTATCTATATTCTATCAATTTTTTAAAATAGTGTATGCTTTTGAGTCCCATAACTCAGAGGTGAAATGAACATTTATCATTTGTTAGCTGCCTAAAATTGGGCAAGTCATTTGCTTTCCAACTGTGCTTTCCCACATACTTCTTGTAAAAGTTTTGTGAGAATCAGAAATAATTACTGTGAAAACCTAGTATTTCATGTGGCAAAAATAAATAGTATCTTTGAAAAAAGGTTCAGTACAAATCAGAACTTATTCATGTGACATGTTAGTCCACACCAGTATAGAGCTTATTAATTCACTTCTGAATTTATAGAAACTACAGAATAAAAGAGAGCGCTGGAGGGTTAAAAGGAAGGAGAAGAGGTGAATTGAATGACAAAAGAACTTGGAGGTGTTTTCTATAAATCAGTCCCCAGGAGAAGTGAATCTGATTACAACCAGAAGGCTGAATCACAATGACAAGCGTAGGGCCTTCTTGCTCTTGGTGTGAAAGGGAGCATGAGATGTGAGGTGATGCTCACACATGGTCCATTTTCCTCTAGGTCTTCCTGACTTCTAGTCATTCAGCCTGAATCTGTTATTCATCCCTCTGTGTTCATGGGGCATTTGGAGAAGCATCTTAGCATATATCCAGATTTCCATCAGTGACAGATTAACTTAATAATATTGTTAAGATTTATTGGAAAATAATAGTTAATACATACATAGCACTTCTATATATGGCACTCTGTTTTGAAGTTAACAATATCTATAATCCTCACAGCAAAAATGAGATAGGTACCTTTAACATCCTGGTTTTAGATGAGAGAATTGAGGCACAGTGGGACTAGGTAACTTTCCTGAAGTCATTTTCTATCAAAGCATGCAAAGTACCCAGGACTTTCAAATCACAACTACTTGGTGAAAGTCAGGTGGAGAAATACAGAATATTTTATGTATAACTCTCATTTATAAAATTTTTGTGCACTACCTCATAACACTTTCTGAAATGTTGTTTTTCCATTGCTGTTAAAAACACAAAACAGTATAAAACATGGAGTCTGGCCTTACATTGTCCACATTTTAGCAGGGTAAGTACATACTTAAGTAAATATAGCAAAAGGTATAAATTGGAATTTTATAACAGATAATAAGAAAAATAAAATAACACTTAAAATTACATAGTAGCTTACTACCTTCTTTTTAGATATGATTATAGTCGAGTGTTGATATTCAAAGCACATTAAAAATCAAGCAAAGCACGAGAAGTTGGGAACATATGGAGCATTTTTCAACAGTGACAAGCCTGGTAAGAATAATTCATAAACTGTTCTGAAGTTTTAACTCTTGCTCTTCATCTATTTTGTAAGGCATTACAATTAACATAACTAAAATCTAAAGACAGCATTCCATAATTAAACACTCAGTGGATTAAAAAATGAGGAAGTTGATATCATTTGCATGTCTCCAGGAACACCTGCATTTATTTTCAGGATCTTCTAGTAAAGAGGAACACAGCTGCTAATGTTGTGACTAATGAAAAATATAAAGTCATGAAGGACTGGCTATATTATGTATATTTCTACTACCCTAAATAGTTTTCTTTGGGTCCAGAATTTATATTACATATTATTTTGACTAGTGATTCATTTTGAAGTAATAATATGATGTTGGCTGATGTATTAGTCAGTTGAGGCTGCCGTAACAAAATATCATATAGCTGGTGGCTTAAACAACAGACATTCATTTCTCAAAGTTCTGGAGGCTGGGAAGTCCAAGATGAAGGTGCCCAAAGACTCAGTTCATGGTAAGGATTCTCTTCCTAGCTGGCAGATGAGAAGCAACTTTGCTGCTTGTTTACCTCCAATTAATCTCACTCACATTAAAAAAAAGAAAAATCTGTTTCTGTTCTTCACTCTTTTGTTAGCTAAGTTCTACATTTAAAATACTTATGTAAAATTAAGCAGCATTTCATGGTTTTAAATAAGATAAGTAATCAGGGTATCTACACCCATGCATTTTGAATGATATAAAATTGAAGATGTTAATAAGTGTTTTAGGTACTATGTAAACTTCTTAATTTCCTTATTACCTATTTCAATCTGAATTATGTGAATAACAAATATAGTCCTCAATACATAGACATTAAGCATATGTACACATTTTTACTTATTTTTGATAAAAATGGATTTTCAACAATAACATTTGTATTCATAAATAAATTAACTAAAATGAATCATGTATTTTCTTGGTACCATTTTTTTTTTGGCAAAAAAGTACTAAGATGAAAACATCCCAGTAGAACAATGTAATAATGAAGATATTCAATGAATTGCTGAAAATGACTCCAAGAAAGCCAGAAAGGACAATGATTTGATAGTACAATCTGCTGGCATGACTTCTAATCAGATACCATCAATGTTACAAAAATAATGCCTTCCTTGAATATGGTAGCTCTTCATAAGAAGAAAATGAAATTGTAAAGAATCATTAGGTATACTGTCTTACTTTTAGTCTTTGAAATTCCAAAGCACCACAAAGGTTTGAGACACAACCAAGAGCTTGGGCAGGGTAGAATGGTAAGGTTCATCTCCTACTGAGGCCATTCTATCAAAACTGGGAGAGGTGGCCGTTTTATCTAATGTATAGAAACCAACACAGAGAGTCACAGAAGATAAAGGAACAGAGGAATATGTTCTAACTGAAAGAACAAGATACAACCCCACATAACATATTTTAAACAATGATAAAAAGACATAGGTACCGCTTGTTAAAAAAACCTTTTCTAATTTTAATTATGATAATCTACTCAACACAATATTTACTGAATATTTTCCCCTTATGTAGAAATATGCTACAGTTTCTTACCATTAGAAAAATGGTAAAATTCTGAGATGTTGATGAAAACATTACACAGCCTAAATGTGCTAATTAGTATATAATTTTACCTATTATTAATATACTTGTCAATTCTAATGTACAACTGCATCAATATTAAAATGGAATTTTAAAAAGAAAGCTAAAATATTATTTATGTAAGAATAAGAAAAAAATTTTATTTCACATATAGTAGGTATGTTTATTTTTTTATTCATTATATCAAAAAATTGGCAAAAAAAAATTGGCAATGTATCTTAAAAGATTACTAAGTGTCCTTAAATATAAGCACTGAAAGTAGCTTATTCATCAAGGGGCCAACAATTCTTGAGGTTAACATATTTGAAATTTGCATAGGCTTATGTTAAATATGATTTAATATTCAATTCATTTTAACAAAATATATTTATCATTTTAAAAGAAACTTTAAGATGAATTAGTATTCTCCAGAAAATAGTGCATTTTATGGAGTTCCAGTCAAAAAGATGAAATTCCTCTTTTAAATTAACCATAATAGTTTAAAAGTCTACATAAGATATTCTGGTTTCCAATAATTTCCAATAATGGGTGACTGAGATAGTCAAAGTGATGATAATTTATAACTGTTGATTTAAAAAAAATTATTTTATTTATGGCTGCATTGGGTCTTCACTGCTGAGCACGGACTTCCTCTAGTTGCAGCAAGTGGGGGATACTCTTAATCGCGGTGAGCGGGTTTCTCATTGCAGTGGCCTCTTCCGCTGAGGAGCACAGGCTCTAGGCGTGTGGGCCTCAGTAGTTGTGGCTCGCGGGTTCCAGAGCACAGGCTCAGTAGTTGTGGCGCACAGGCCCAGCTGCTCTGTGGTATGTGGGAGCTTCCCGGACTAGGGCTCGAACCCATGTCCCCTGCATTGGCAGGTAGACTCCCAAACACTGCGCCACCAGGGAAGCCCCTAATTGTTGATTATTTTATGACATTGTATTTACATAGAACTAATCTAAAGGTAAGATTAAATAATTACTCGTGATTTAAATAATGGATTATATCAAACTAAATAAATCAGATAAAATATTGTGGTGGAGGATTATCTAAATTGGAGATGTATTTAAATTTCAACTGCTATTTAAGAGATGATCATACATGACTATTTAATACTAAAATAAGGTAAACAATGTCTGTGAGACTGATGAGGCAGAGGAAAAGAAGTCTTACTTATTTCAAAGTCAGATTTAAAAATTCTGGCAAGCTGTTTATGAGATTTAACACTATCATTTTGTATAATATTATTCATATGCATTTTACTAATTTTTATTAGTGTAATATTAATACTTATTTAATACATATTAACTCCTTTGAATGAACAGATTTTTATTAAATTGAGGTCTTCTTTTTTTCTTTTTTTTTTTTGAGGAGTATCAGTGCTTTGATTCCCAAAAATATATTACACACTGCTAAAAACACAGGTTAACTGAATTAATTGTCTTAATTTGAGCTCCCTTCACCAAATGAAGCTAAAAAAGTCAAATCCTTGAGTTAAAGGTATTTTAAGGTAGAACTTTGTATGCATCTGTGTGATTTCCACTTCAAGCCCTTCTTGACAGATTCTGCATTAACAGACTAACCTAATAATAACCCTGGACCAATGTGCCTTTGAAATTAATCACAAGAGTGCTGAATTCCAATGACTAAAACGGGCATAGCATAACAGCTCTTGTACAGTGGTTCCAAAATGAAACAGGAGCTTTATTTTTGAATTTACATGGCATGAAAAAGCTCTCTTCTTTCAAAAGCATTTTATGATGTAAACTTTCATTGAATTAATACTATTTGATAAGTTCCCTTTACATTCAATCTGTTTATCTACACATATGTGTACTTTGTTTCTCTAGAAGGATAATTTCAGAACCAATAATGGTGGTTTTCTTAATAAAAACCAGTTTTCTTAATAAAAACTTAATGTATCACATTACATTCCATTACAGCACACTCTAATTAAATTCCTTTTCATTTCAGTCTGTCTCAAGGGTTAGGGAAGCTCAAGAATGTTTAACAAAATTCAACAAAGCAACTACCTGAAGTTGATACATTAACCTTGGCACTGAAAGTTACTTATTCAATCCACATATGCCAGAAACACTATTATACAATGACCTAAAAACGACAGTATTTCACTTTAACTGGAGAGGTTGTAAATGAATAACGATAATTTCTAACTCATTATATGCATTATGTATTTTGCCCTCGGAAATGTTAAAGAAAAACAATCACCAACTGTAAAAGTGTGTCTTACTTGGATGTAAAAGCTAAAATATATCTTTTCTTGATAATAAGGAGGATGGATAGATTTTAATACTTGTGTAATCATTTACAGCAAACACATGCCTCACAAATTGAAAAATATATATTGATACATTTTGTTCCTCCATTTGGAATTCGAAGAGGGAACATGTAATTTTAAAGAGAAGATTAGCCTTCCTATTGAACATGCCCCCAGGCTTATGCCCAGAGAAAGAACTCATTCCAATGGGGGTGGGGAGGTGGGAGGTGATAAGGCTAAAGGCCAGATCTCTTTCCTTGTTTGGTTCTAAAGAGTCATGGGGCTCTTTTCTGTCATAACAATCATATCTATACAGGCCCGCCATCCCACCATGGCTTATCCAAATCTTTACAGCCACCACATAAAATTTAGATTTCTAAATTTTTCATATTTTAGGAAGGCAATAGCTTATATGTACTCTATACTATATATCATCTCTAGTTATAATAATGTACTCCTTTTTTTTTTTTTTTGCAGTGAGACAAAAATATCCATATATCCATACTAGATTAGGTAAATAATGACCATAAGTAAACTTATGTCAGTTCTGGCAAAAGATTTTATGTAGGTTTCAAGTTTTTCTGCCCATTGAAGAGCTTTTTGATTTTGCAATATTTGATTCAGAACTGTAGACTCATGTGGCCATGTTCTGAAGGCCATTTATACTTTCCATTCTGGTGCACCCACCCCTAATTTCTTGACCATTCTATTATATGATGGCCAAATAAAGCCAAATAAAGGATGAAAGAGAGGGTTCAACCTCCTATAAAGCTGGATGAGTCAGATATGGAGCACAGCCTCCAGGTTCAAATACATTAGTTTGAATCCAGTTTCATTTATTGGTTATTACTCAAGTGGTCAGTTCATTTGGTTTGCCTGTTGAAGCCTCTGAAAATTTCCAGCTCTGCTACTTTTTGTTCTTTTGGCAGTAGCTGAAGCAGCTGCCCTAAATACATCTTCATCTTTATGGACTCAAACTGTCTACCTCCCCTTCCTCTCCACCCCGCAACTACCAACAGTTAAGAAGAATTTTTTTTTTTTTTTTTTTTTTGCGGTACGCGGGCCTCTCACTGTTGTGGCCTCTCCCGTTGCGGAGCACAGGCTCTGGACGCGCAGGCTCAGCGGCCATGGCTCATGGGCCCAGCCACTCCGCGGCACGTGGGATCTTGCCGGACCGGGGCGCGAACCCGTGTCCCCTGCATCGGCAGGCGGACTCTCAACTACTGCGCCACCAGGGAAGCCCAAGAAGAATTATTCTTTAAACTCCTAAGTTGTCTGCATGGCAGCTGATCCTCGCCACCCCCCTCCTTTCTCTCCTATAGGTTGTAACAATTTCTCTTCTGGCTGCCTTACCCCTTAATTGCTTTAACAGATTTCCATCTCTTCTTTTTTCATCCAGCTTTCTATCTATTTGAAAAAGGGATTTTAAAAGAAGAGCAATGGGGGAAAAGAAATGGATATCCTCAGATTTTAACACTCATGAATGTTAAGTCTATATCCCATCTTAAGCGATTTCAACAGTAGAATGGCAAAAGGCACATCTGCTTTAGGGAAGATAAAATGGTGAGTGTTTGAGTGAGTTGAGAGTTGTTCAGTGTGGTAACAAAAATAACAGTTTGGACACTGTTGAACTAGTTAAGGCAAGACAAGGAGTAGATGATCTAAATTCTAGTGATAGGAACACAAAGCAAAGATTGGATGCTAGAAAGATTCCAAGGTGAAAATATCTGGTTCTGTAGATGATCTAAATTCTAGTGATAGGAACACAAAGCAAAGATTGGATGCCAGAAAGATTCCAAGGTGAAAATATCTGGTTGTGTTCCTCGTTAGACCTGGGGTGAAAAAGTGCAAATATAAATTCAAACATCTCACAAAAGCAAAAGTTAAAGCAATGGAACAAGAAGAGAATAGGATTCTGAAAGAACATCTCAAGAGCTCGTAAAATATGTGACTTATAGGGCACATTTGAAGGAATAGCACAGATTTTTCAAGACAACAACTAAAATAGAAAAAAAATATGGTTATGTTTTGAGGAAAAAATGAAATTTGAAATCTTTCCTTTTATAAAAATGCATTCATATTATTATTTTTTTCTTTATTATGGCTTATTAGGTTATTTCATATAGATACTTTGGACATGTATAAATGTCTTGTGTCTTCTATGAAGTGCATACCATTTTAGTTATACATTGTATGTATATATATTAGACAAATGTAAGTAGAAAAGATTGAGTTATAGACAGTTGTAGCTAAGGCAGGTATTTCTGAAAACATATATGATTTATTTCATACAAGTTAATCGAGGAGAAATCAGTATTGCACCCTGATGGACTGGAAAAATGTCACAAGAGAAATATTAATTCAACAGACAGGATCCATCTTTGCCTAAGAAATAAAGCTTCTGAATGACACTGCATATATAATTAGGTGTGAATGAGACATAATTAAGAATATAAATACTACTAGTGAGGAGAGTTTGATGGACACAGTGTGGGGGGGGGAGATGTTATGAGAAAGATGTGACCAATTGAAAGGAAAATATGGAGTAATAGAAACAAATGCTTCTCTATTCCTACCTAATACATAGATTTATATTCTGTGTCACTGTGAATGCTAGGATGCATCTGAGTATGTGCTCCCAGAAGATGAATGGGTGCTCTCATAGAGATAAAAGTTCCTCTGATTTCTGTTACCACCTTGTTACAAAGGAAGTCTAACTGCATAAAGCATATTCAATAAAACTACCTTCCTAGAATTTCTTTTAGTGGTATTGATTCAAATCCTTGTAGCGGCACAAAACTTGTTAAATAAATATTCAGTTACATTTCAGGGTGCACATTGGAAAGTTAAAAATGTTTTCATTTAGGGGTTGGTCCTGGGCTAGTTAAAAAATTTGATTCGTATGTTAAGCAATTGTATGAAACGACTTACACTGTCTTTCACCTAACAGTTCCAGTGTTATAACAGTCTCATAATTACTTGGCTTCCATATTTTCTTTAATCCAGTAGTTATCAATGTGCTATCTAAGGACCCCTGAGGGCCTCAAGGTCTTCCTTTTTCCAACTACAGATCTGTGTGAAACAGAATTTTCTTTATAGACTTCACCCAAAACATTATATGACAACAGAATTGATACAGAAGGAAATAAAGTTTAGCTGTCTTCTATAAAGATATTTATTAAAGAAATCCCAAACATGCAAGACAATCTCCTAATTTTTCTGTTTTCAAAAATATAGTTCTATTTTATTAAAAATATTATTTATGTTAACACGTAGTGAGTTTAAAATACCTGTTTTAAATATTTCTCCATTTTTATTTCTAAATTTATAAATCTAGGAAGATATAACCCATATAAACACAATCATTTTGGGGTCTTCAATAATTTTTTAAGAGTGTTAATGCTGTAAATGGGGCCTGGGATGGAGTAGTTTGAGGACCGTCACTAGAATCTATCCTGGGCAC
Organism: Leucopleurus acutus; assembly: GCF_964270905.1. Classification (NCBI taxonomy): domain Eukaryota; kingdom Metazoa; phylum Chordata; class Mammalia; order Artiodactyla; family Delphinidae; genus Leucopleurus; species Leucopleurus acutus. The sequence goes on from NC_139160.1 coordinate 58,495,925, forward strand.
CATCACCAGGGTGGTGGGATTTAATCATGCTGGTAAGTCTCTTGTGGCTTTCCACAGTTTTCAACAGTGTCCTTCTTTTTATTTTTTATTTACTTTTCTTTTCCTTCTTTATTTATTTCAAAAATTATTTTATTTAAATTTTGCAGCTTTACTGAGATACAACTTTGTCTTTCAATATGCTTGTTGATCCTGGGGATCTAGTGGTAGATCCCAAATGGCCCAGTCGAAATCACTGATGGACAATATTGGATCTGCACCTCTTGACAGTCCATAGAGCATTCCCACACCTACTTCATTTATATTCCCCAAGCAGACTGTAATCATTTTGAATTTGAAAGTTTTGCTCGCTCCAGTCCTTCTGTAATATTGTTCTTGTCCTCACTGAATATCTAAAATTTATTCATATATCATTTACCTGATCTATATAGCACTCTAAAAGCCTCACTAAAAATACCAGTTCAAACTGATCTCCCTCTGTCTGCTGAACACACAAAGAGTAGGTATTAGATTCCTAATAAGACACACTGAATATTGCTTACTTTTATAAAGTAAGCATTGTGTTTGCTGCTGAGGATGTTACGTTACTATAAGGACAATGTGATGGACTAACTAACCTGGGAAGGTACAAGTGTCTTGAGAGCACAATAGAGAAATTTGAAAATGAATTATAATGGACACATAGTATTTAACTGTATAATGGGAAAGGGTGGAGGTGGGAAAGAAAATTCAGGTAGAAATTAATGTATGTCTCAGAGTGAGAAATAGTATGGAAATTACAAATACAGCTGTCACTACAAGGTAAAGTGAACAGAGAACAGGGTTCAGGTCATGAAAGAGTTTATATGATATGTTAATTATTTTTGACATTAATGTGGAGGTAATTTGTAGTGCCCTTAGTGTATAAATGAAAGGCTAACATATTCATATGTTTCTTTTCTATGCTTTCTTTTCTGTGCAAAACTCTACGGAAGTCTAATGAATGAGTTTTATCTTGCAAATAGTCACCTATAAGCAAATGGAACTGACATCAAAAGTAGCTGGATATTAAAGATAATGATAAAATAAGTTAATTAAAGTAATTATTGAAGATGCTATTGCCAAACTTTTGCCTATAATATCCAAAATACAGAGATAATTTTCAATTTTTCAAATTCATGTTAAATTGCTTGTACTTACACCATTTCAGTCCCTCTAGTTTATCAAATTACCAGAAGGCTCCTCTTTCTGCAAATCACCTGAGTTATCAATCTAGAGTGACCACCGTTTCTAAAGTTACCTATACATCAAATAATGTAGTCTATTTTAAAAAATGCCCTTACATCATCTTTCATACATTTTGGGGTGAAGCACTCTAAGTTAGAAGTATAGAGTTAACATTATAAAAGATCCATTAATCCACAATAATATGGAATAAATTTTTTATTCTCTTTCCTGAAACTTTTTTTTAATGAGGGGTTGTTAAGCTTCTCTGTAAAATATTGAACCATAGCAGCAAGGTACATTCATGGCAATGTATCAGCTGAATTCATTCGGAATTGGAAAATGTGTGTGTTCACTGGAGCATTTAATATGATGCACAACACAGGCTAATTTATTAGAATAAAGTCAAACTAAATCTCAATTAGAAGAAAGACCACAATTAATTGTTTGAGGAGAGTCCTCAGGGTAAGGGTAGAACAGGCTCTATAAATTCTTTACAGTTATACATTTCCACCCCAAATTTAAAGAAAAATCCTTTGCTCGTTGAATTCAACCTCAGTTAATTATTTCAGTTTTATATACATCCCCATGTAAAATAAATTTTAACATCTCAAATCTCTACTTGATTTCAAGGTCATTAGTTTAATGAGATACTACCTAAGATATTTTATTAATAATCATCTCCCATGTCAGCTTTTAGTTCTTATTCATTGTTCCCCTATTTATGTAGCACAACTCTAGCTCAGTCTCCTGAAACCTAAACAGTTTAAAGGGAATCCAAAAAACCAATTTTAAATGTTATATGTGAACCTTTATAAATGCCTACCATATCTCATATAATTTTGTTTTAACAAGGTTATCTATATTAGATTTAGGTTTGTCCCAAGCAAAAATGTACCTTATTTAAAACATTTTCTTCTGATAATTAGGAATAAATTTTCTGGGTATTACCTCTGAATTTGCTATATCTCATAAGATATTTTTAATTGAACAAAACCCCACTGGAACTCCTATAAGCATGTGGGTATTATTCAAAAAGCAGTTTTGCTAAGAGACTTGAAATTTTAATCAAATGGCTTTGGGGATGGAGATAAGAGAAGAGGAAGGAGAAAAACAGAGATTCAGTTCAAAGAATTTTAGTAATTATGGAGGCAACAGATAATACTTTAAGCTAAAGATAAAAAATGGAAGAAGCATTTTTCTTAGTTTCTACTGATTAAGTCAATGAATTTTGAAATTCCAGTAACAGTTATGTATTGAACTTATCTATGTACTAAATACTTTGAAGTTTATAAACTGTAAGTAGATAAAGAATTTGGCATTGCTCCATACCAAAGAGGCAAAATGACTGAAAGTAAATATATATTAACATTAAATATACTCAAAGATATATGCAAAAATTATAAGAATATGAAACTTACTCATCTGAGGTCTTTCTAAAATAATGTAAAACAGGGCAAATTTCTGAAGAGTAAAGGGGTAATAATTTCTTCTTATATATGGCTTCAAGACCTGTTGCTCACATATAAAACACATATCCTCCCACTTCATCACTTAATTTAAACTGGAATTAAATTCTTTTCAAAGCATATGTCTCTTGGAGATAAACAGAAGTTATCACTTATTTAACACAGGGCTAGTTCACTCTTCAATCTCCAAGGTAAATGCTGGCCTCATGTATATAAGATTTACTAAATAATTATAGCATGAAAGCACAAACAACAACATACACAATATATTAACTTTATAATCAAGCATGGATATTAGGTATATATAAAATAAAATCTATAATCAACATAGTAAAAAAATAGTGTTTTACAATTATGCAGCACCCTAATTTGTTTTAATTTAACAAAGAGTTGAGCCATTTGCTACTAAGATTCTATAACTCTAAACAATATGTTTCTAACAATATAATTTTTGTTTAATTTTAAGCATAAATTTAAAATAAGCGATTGTGTAATTTAAAGAAATCTTATTTTATAAACATTACTAATACACTTGAAAATATCAGACATTGAGGGATATGGAATTTATGATTTCAGTTAACACTGATATACAGTTTATACTTTTCATTCTGCTTAACCAGAGTCAATTGGGAGGCAACTGGATGCATATTTACTTTTACAAATTATTTCTCATACAATCTTTAAGAGAAAACAATATAAGTAATACATAATTTTTTGAATTAATAAATATTTAATTGAGTAAGCTTACTAATTAATTTATTCAAAGATAATACTTTTTCTTCTATTTTAGATTTATATTTTGAAATAAAATACAGAATTTATATGAATAAGGTATGAATCTATTTGAAGAAAAGATTAAATTCCCTGCTGAGGACTGCTAATTAATGTTGAGTTGACTTACAAGATATTTAAGTTTATATATAAAGTGATTAGAAATCTCTCTTTTCTCAGGAATCTAAAAACATTTATGGGATACAAAGATTCTTCAATATACGTAAATCAACGTGATACACCATATTAACAAACTGAAGAATGAAAACCACATGATAATCTCAATAGATGCAGAAAAAGCTTTTGACAAAATTCAACACCCATTTCTGATAAAAAAAATCTCCAGAAAGTGGGCATAGAGGGAACCTACTTCAACATAATAAAGGCCAAATATGACACACCCACAGAAAACATTATTCTCAGTGGTGAAAAACCAAAAGCATTTCCTCTAAGATCAGGAACAAGACAAGTGTGTCCACTATCACCACTATTATTCAACATAGTCATGGAAGTCCTAGCCATAGCAATCAGAGAAGAAAAAGAAATAAAAGGAATACAAATTAGAAAAGAAGTAAAACTGTCACTGTTTAGAGATGACATGATACTATACATAGAAAATCCTAAAGATGCCACCAGAAAACTACTAGAGCTAATCAATGAATTTAGTAAAGTCACAGAATACAAAATTAATACACAGAAATCACTTGCATTCCTATATACTAACAATGAAAGATCAGAAAGAGAAATTAAGGAAACAATCCCATTTACCATTGCAACAAAAAGAATAAAATACCTAGGAATAAACTTACCTAAGGAGGCAAAAGAGCTGTATGCAGAAAACTGTCAGATTCTGATTAAAGAAATCAAAGACAACACAAACAGATGGAGAGATATACTATGTTCTTGGATTGGAAGAATCAATATTGTGAAAATGACTATAATATCCAAAGCAACCTACAGATTCAGTGCAATCCCTATCAAATTACCAATGGCATTTTTCACAGAACTAGAACAGAAAATTTTACAATTTGTATAGAAACACAAAAGAACCTGAATAGCCAAAGCAATCTTGAGAAAGAAAAACAGAACTAGAGGAATCAGGCTCCCTGACTTCAGACTATAATACAAAGCTACAGTAATCAAGATAAAATGGTACGGCACAAAAACAGAAATATACACCAATAGAACATGACAGAAAGCCCAGAGATACAACCCACACACCTATGGTCACCTAATCTATGACAAAGGAGGCAAGAATATACAATGGAGAAAAGACAGCCTCTTCAATAAGTGGTACTGGGAAAACTGGACAGCTACATGTAAAAGAATGAAATTAGAACACTTCCTAACACCATACACAAAAATAAACTCCAAATGGATTAAAGACCTGAACATAAGGCCAGACACTATAAAACTCTTAGAAGAAAACATAGGCAAAACACACTCTGACATAAATTGCAGCAAGATCTTTTATGACCCACCTCCTAGAGTAATGAAAGTAAAAACAAAAATAAACAAATGGGACCTAATTAAACTTAAAAGTTTTTGCACAGCAAAGGAAACCATAAACAAAATGAAAAGGCAACCCTCAGAACGAGAGAAAATATTTGCAAACAAAGCAGTTGACAAAGGATTAATACCCAAAATATATAAACAACACATGCAGCTCAATATCAAAAAAACAAACAACCCAATCCCAAAATGGGCAGAAGACCGAAATACACATTTCTCCAAAGAAGACATACAGATGGTCAACAAACACATGAAAAGATGCTCAACATCATTAAACATTAGAGAAATGCAAATCAAAACCACACTGAGGTATCACTGCACACCAGTCAGAATGGCCATCATCAAAAAATCTACAAACTGGAGAGGGTGTAGAGAAAAGGGAACCCTGTTGCACTGTTGGGGGAATGTAAATTGATACAGCCACTATGGAGAACAGTATGGAGGTTCCTTAAAAAACTATAAATAGAACTACCATATGACCCAGCAATCCCACTACTGGGCATATACCCAGAGAAAACCATAATTCAAAAAGACATATGCACACCAATGTTCACTGCAGCACTATTTACAATAGCCAGGACATGGAAGCAACCTAAATGTTCATCAACAGAGAAATGGATAAAGAAGATGTGGTATAATGGAATGTTACTCAGCCATAAAAAGGAACAAAATTGGGTCATTTGTAGAGACGTGGATGGACCAGAGACTGTGATACAGAGTGAAGTAACTCAGAAAGAGAAAAATATTGTATATTAACGCATATATATAGTATCTAGAAAAATGGTATAGATGATCTTATTTGCAAAGCAGAAATACAGACACAGACGTAGAGAACAAACGTATGGATACCAAGGGGGAAGGGGGGATGGGATGAATTGGGAGATTGGGATTGATTTATATACACTATCGATACTATGTATAAAATAGATAACTAGTGAGAACCTACTGTATAGCTCAGGGAACTCTACTGAATGCTCTGTGATGATCTAAATGGGAAGGAAAACAGAAAAAGAGGGGATATATATATATGTATAGCTGATTCACTTTGCTGTACAGTAGAAACTAACACAACATTGTAAAGCAACTATACTCCAATAAAAATTAACTAAAAAAAAAATAAAAACATTTATGAAATTACTCAAAGAACTTACTGGAGGAAAATGTCTAAAAATCTGTATATGTCCCACTACTTTTTTAGTTTATGTTTTGTATAATATATACATTATTATATATTATATTATATGTAATTATATACAACTGTTTTATCTAAATTGCATAGTTTTCAAAATGTTTACATATTTTCTGAAATAGGAGAAATTTTCAAATCTTCCTTTTGCAAAGAAACCTGTACACTGTGTGGTAGGAGGGTCTTGATATGTTATGAAATAGAGGAGTCAAGTGCAATTGAAATGAGGAAATTTAGAAATACTGCTTAAGTAGAATCAGTACAATTTGTAACTAAGTAGATGTAAGTAAAAATGAAAAGAAGGAAGAGAAGCATGAAACTGAAGTCTGAATACAGAATAACAGCACTGAATACCTGGAGATAGATAGTGCATACTTAAGAATAAGAAATTATGGGGATAAGTTGCTTTTGGGTATGTTTGTTTGTTTGCTTGCTTGTTTACTTTCTAGATGTAGATACAAATAGTTTGGAAATATGCATTCAGATCTTAAGAAATAAGTGGTCACTGTAGATTCAAATTTAAGAATAAGGTACAGAGAAGTAATTTTCATATATATATATATACATGAAATGGATACATGAGGAGAAATATACAAGGGGGTAAAGATAATGAGAGAATATTCAATTAGCAGTCTGGTTATAGAGAAATATCAGAACAAAAATGACTGGTAGAGTCTATTAGATGTCCATAATCTTGAGCCACTATGAATAAGAGTTGCAAAACAGAATAAAACTTAATGAATATTATTTGAAGAGCTCTAGGGAGAATATATACAGCTGCAAATCTCAGACAAAGGTAGTCAAATATTGCTACACAATATAAGAGGTGCATCCTGCCAATAAAAAACAATCAATGCTGGAGAAAAAGGTGGAATAGGATACACAAGCTGATACCAGAAGATTCTTTGGACTGCATTCCCAACAGCAGCAACAAGCTGAACTGAAGGAAGTATTTAAGAAAAGATATATCAACAGAGCTCAGCTTTTCAGCAAGACCAATTTTAGGAAAGATTCTACTGACTGGAAGAAGCCCAAGCTGCCAGTCCAGGTGGGCTGCAGATATGTCAATCAGATTTCTCAGAAAGCAGAAAGCAGGGAAACAATAAAGCAATAATTTCCAACAGAATTTTATACCCTCTTAAACTATCACAAGTTATTTTCAGGCCCTCCAAGATCTCTGGAGATACATTGTTTAGTTACACTCTCACTTCTGTCATTTGCTAGCCCTATGATTTAGGGCAGTTAAGTTTTTCTGTATTTACCTCAGAATGTTCATGTATAAATGTTTTCAATTATTAAAAATTAACTTTTTACTTGAATTATTAAAGGTAAAGCACTTAGTGAAATGTCAGGAAATACTAAGCAGTATCTAAGTGTGTCATTATTATTGTAGCTTTTATTAATGGTGTTTTCAAACATGTCAGATACACATTAAGCCTGGAGACACTGATTCCAGGTTGAAGCATAAAGCTCAGGGAGATATTTCTTCAAGAACAAGAAATTACTAAAATATTTAAGGTATTGAGAGGAAATTGAGTCAGCTGGGAAAACTATATTGCTAGGTTCATAAAAAACTAATCAGTGGAAGAAATCATAATATAGCTTACACCATGATGGAGGTACCTTACACTGGAACATCATTCTGCTGGACCTGGTGATGGAAGAAGAAAACATACTCTCATAAGGATTTGATACTCTCATCTATATAAGTCCCCATCCCCTTCCATGCTGAAGAGCCACTTAAAATCAGAGAGCTCTTCTGGATATTTTCTTCCTGCAATACTGCTGAATGCACTCAAACGGCTCCAGTGTTCTAGGAACATGTTAGTTTCTTTAGACTTGTGCCTTATAAGGTCAGCTAGTGGAAGGAAAAAAAAAATGACTAGACGTATGAGGAGGGAGAGGAAAAGTACACATCTTCTAATTTATTTCTCAATAATTAACAGTACATGTTCCCATGGGAACTCTTGGTAATGAATGGCTCTGTCTTCACCCCAAATTCTCATGCTCTTAAAACTTGTAGCTTTTATTTTATCTTTTTAATAATATAAAAATTCCCAACATATCGTTAATTCCTTGAGAACATGCATAATATCAGGACATGTATGTACAACTCTGTATGTCCAGTACAAAGTTTTGCATATAATAAACGGTCAAAAAGGTTTTTAAATGAATGTTGATACAATTTCCAATTTAAATTTAACTTGAAAATAAATTCATAGTGGGCAGGATCTCTACTATGAATTCTTTCCATCTCCACAGATCACACAACATTCCTTTGGATTTCAGTAACAGAAAAACAATTCTAACCAGCTCAAGAAAAAAATAACGTTTTGCAGCTTGCAGCTTGCATATCTGTGAAATCAAAGAGAAAGCTCCTGCTTAAGGCATGAATAGGTCCTAGAGTTCAAAAGGTGTCATCAGTTGTCTATCTCTTTCACTTCGGTCCATTTTATATATTTAAAAAAAAATAATTCTTAAGCAGGTCTTCTTCACACGTCGGCCTTAATATCCACTGGCAGCCCAAGGATAAGCTGGTTCTCGGTCGACCATTTCAAAAAGAGAGATTCCCTTCTTTGTAGAATCAGTAATGATGCCATAAATAGGATTCTTAATTATCTAGTGTTGTATAACCTTTAATCCAATCACTATATCCAGGAGGAATGTGGTATTATTGGCTATCCTCTGTCATTTACCTACCGAAAGGAATGCAGGACAATGATAATGTTGACACTGTCTGCTGGGGGGAAGGGGACAGTTCCTGAAAGAAAACAATATGAACAGTCAAGAAATAACTGAAGTACATTTTACACAGTCTAATTTTAATTGTTGATCTTCTATTCTCTATTATTAATAGACTTGAAGCATCTATATTTTCCTTGTATTTTTATAATTCTTCCATGTGAGCATGGGCATTTTAGATATCTACTGCTGCATAACTAACTGCGAAAATTTAGTGGTTCAAAACAAACTTTAATTTGCTCATGATTTTGTGGAAGGGTCCAGTTAGCAGGTCATGTCTGATCCCATGCGGCAGAAAATGGAATGCCTGGAGCTGGTGGATCCATTTACTACATGGTTTCCTTATTTACACATCTTAGTGCTCTTGCTCTCTTCCTCTCTGTATTTCTTCTGATTTTCTAAGGGATACATGGGACTTGGGGTTTTTTCTGTTTTTTTTTGTTTGTTTGTTTGTTTGTTTGTTTTGCAGTACACGGGCCTCTCACTGTTGTGGCCTCTCCCGTTGCGGAGCACAGGCTCCGGACACGCAGGCTCAGCGGCCATGGCTCACGGGCCCAGCCGCTCCACGGCATGTGGGATCTTCCTGGACCGGGGCAGGAACCCGTGTCCCCTGCATCGGCAGGCGGACTCTCAACCACTGCGCCACCAGGGAAGCCCTGTTTATTTTATTTTATTTTTTTAATGGAACCTTTGTCTCAAGGTAAGTGCTCTTCATATAGGATTCCTAGAAAATGTAACATGCTAGGCAATTAAAGACTATACTTCCTACTGGTCCAGCATTACTTCTGCAATATTTTACTGGTCAGATTCAAGTGAGTGAAGTACACTACTCCAGCTCTTGATAGGTGAGAGACAAGTTCATATTGCATACGGACATGCGAGAAGAGAGATACTGTGATGTTTTATGAACAGAGGTGGCTGCTATGGGTAAATTAGATCTATTTGGTTAAGAAAATCAGAATTTGATGACTCACACATTGTGATTACCATTCGATCAGCAAGAGTTGTAACAGCTAATTATTATTTTAACTGCTAAAATTATTAACGGTGTGTACGTTCCTATAAATTTCTTTTAGAGAACTAATAATCAGGGCTCTATGTCAAAAGTTGATTACTGATTAACACCATGATACCATACAAGTTTCTTGATTGGCCTTTAAAAGCAGCTCTTTAAAAAGATCTCACACTGGGTGACTGGAGGGAGTGCCACTTTCCCTAATGACAAGTTTGGTTTTTTTTTTAACATTCTTTCTTCTTTTAAAAATTTTATTTAATTTATTTATTTTGGGCTGTGTTGGGTGTTTGTGCTGTGCGCGGGCTTTCTCTAGTTGCGGTGAGAGGGGGCTACTGTTCGTTGCCATGCCCAGGCTTCTCATGGCGGTGGCTTCTCTTGTTGCGGAGCACGGGCTCTAGGCATGTGGGCTTCAGTAGTTGTGGCACGCGGGCTCAGTAGTTGTGGCTCACTGGCTTAGTTGCTCCGTGGCATGTGGGATCTCCCCGGGCCAGGGTTCGAACCCGTGTCCCCTGCATTGTCAGGCAGATTCTTAACCACTGCGCCACCAGGGAAACCCCTCTAATCACAAGTTTATAAAAAATGTACACACCCATATTATCTTAAAAAGCATAATATGATAGGTATATTCTTTGAACAATAAATACTATAAAAATATGAATCATACACTATGTCCATTATCAATGTTACTGCCATATGACAATATTTAATGTTTTCCTGTAGGAGGATTAAAATGATTATAGCTCATATGTCATTGGATTCCACTATAAATTCTAAAGTAAGATTATTAATTATTTTTGCCACTTTCCTTCCCAGAACCTTTAAAATCTGAAGTAAAGATTTTATCCAAGAAAATATTTTAAAACCCATGTTTAAAGCATGTAAATATTAAGGACTACAGAATCGCTGTTTATTTTCAGAGAAACGTTTTTTTAAAGTCATACACATAAGTACCGAAACAATACATATTTTTTCTCAATTAGAAGTACCATTTTTTTCTGAAAGTGATCAAAGTGTTATAACACATAATACAAAAGAGCAATCTACGCATGTCTCATCAACCACTGAAAATGTGCAGAACTGCTGGTCCTAAGAAACTTGAAAGAAGCTTGAGTGGTCATAGCAGCTATTCTTTCAAGCTTCCATGCATGTAGGAAGTAGATTATCACAAAAGGGTCTAGAAATAAGTTTTCAAAACCTGTGATAATTCAGAAAATGAAAAAGAGATAGAAAATATTAGTATTGAAATATTAATAAAATGCAAGATGCAAAAATGTATTACTGGGCTTTCCTGGTGGCGCAGTGGTTGAGAGTCCGCCTGCTGATGCAGGGGACACGGGTTCGTGCCCCGGTCCGGGAGGATCCCACATGCCGCGGAGCGGCTGGGACCGTGAGCCATGGCCGCTGAGCCTGCGTGTCCGGAGCCTGTGCTCCTCAACGGGAGAGGCCACAGCGGTGAGAGGCCCGTGTACCGCCAAAAAAAAAAAAAGAGTATCTCTGACAATTTTCATTACAGAAGCATTAGAAGTTACTGAAAGTTATTCTGAAATGCTTGGTAACTGCATATTTCAATTATTCTGTTGCTTAGAATAACCTTCTATATACATGATTAGAAAATAGTGGGAGCTGAAGGAATATATGTTTGATACGGATTCTAATAAATATAAATTAGTTGTGAATATTCATCTCACTGAATTTCTTTCTGCAGAATAATTGAATTTATGAGTTTCCTTAAAAATGCTATAAGTTAAATAGTATAGCTACTGAACATTTTATTTTATGAGACAATGCATTACTACTTCAAGATATGGTGGAATGTTCAACTTCATCAGCAAATTATTAAATAAAAAAATAAAATAAAATTTAAGTATATTTGTTGATTATCAAATTGGAAAAACATTAAGATGACTTATTCATTGTTATCAAGGTGTTATGTTAAATTCAAAGTATCTATAATGTGTCTGGAGAAAAGTATATCCAGCTATCTTTGCCAGAAGATATATCAACGTGCTTTGGAAAACAGATGGATCAAATATAGCACATTTTAAAATTACTTGAACAGAAATATTGCTGTTTCTGATCTGCAAGACATAAAATGGATGTTGCTTTTAGGCAAAAAGTTCAATATTTATAAAAACAAAACAAATGTATTAGGTTATATCCACAAACATAAATATACAAACAAATTAATAAGGTAAAAATTGTATTCATGAAAGAATGGTTAATATAAAGGAGAATATAAATTTTATCATATTGTGATCTCCAAAGTCCAGATCCACTTACCTATCTATCAATCTGCGTCTCTGTATGTGTGAACATGTGTGCGAGTGTGGGTATGTGTGATTAATTACTTGCTCTTTTGAAGATGTCATTCCTGCCTAGAGGTGCCGGTTCACTGGTGACATGTAAAAGAATTAAATATACTGGAAAGAAGTCTAGAAATGAATATACATACTCATTCTGAAAGCAGTGTTTGTGTACTATATGGCCTGTTTAACTTAATTACAGATATAGAAATTGGGGCAGGAGAGTGTTCAGGAAATACAATATAAATATATAAAATTCTTCTAAACTTGAGAAGAAAAACTATAAATTACTTAAAGCATTAAATGAATAATAAAATACAGTACAGCACTGCAACTATAGTTGATAATACTGTATTGCATATTTGAGAGTTGCTAAAAGAGTAGATCTTAAAAGTTCTCATTACAAGAAAAAAAATTCTGTAACTATGTATGTTGATGAATGTCAGCTAGACTTACCGTAGTGATCATTTTGCAGTATAGACAAATATAGAATCATTATGTTGTACACCTGAAACTAACATATTGTATGTCAGTTATGTCATTATGCTTCAATTTTCAATCAAAAAGAATATATAACCATAAGAATCAGAAAAACCTCATTTGATCTTTTTTTTGGCATATATGCTATTTTATGAGGGGTACGGATTCACATTTAATGAGTATGGTTTGCATTTGGGAATCCTTGAGAGAAAAAAAAGTGTTTCAATTATTTTTCTGTGAAGGAGGAAAACCAAAATGAAAGTAACACTTCCATTATGGGTTTAGAGTTCAGGTACTGCATGCAGAATTAAGATGAGCAAGAAACCTTAAATAATTTTTACTAATATTCTTTTAAAATCATTGTTCATCTATTATTAGGTAATATTAAAGTTACAATGAATGTTAATGTGACTCAATTCCTTGGATAGTAGAAAAACTGTTCTCTTAAAAGTGATTCACACCCTCTGGTTTCTTGCAAACCTGAATGAAGAGGACATCTTAAAAATAAAGTTGAAGCTTACTGTAAATGAATAAATAAATAAAAATAGATAAACATCTAAATAAGGACAACAATTAGAAACCTGGAATAATCAGCATCACAAATTTCTTAGAAGTCCAATAGTCCAGAACTATTTTTATTTTCCCATGTATATACACTCAAAGAAACCCTTATTTATCACCAACAATGTGTTTCAGCAACTATGCCTTTATCCTTTGGAAAGAAGCTAGATTCTCTGCCAAAGCATATCATATCAAATGTTAAAAGAAGGACTACGTGAATTCTTGAACACATAGAGTATGTAATATATGACTTCACCTGTGCCCTCTACATAGACAAATACTACTGACCCACTAAAGAACAACCCTGCTATAGTGTTGGAGCAAAGAATAAGGACTGTTTTTACAAAATCAGGCAGTGAAGTTCCATGTAGCCTCTTATGAGAGGGGCACGAACCCGTGTCCCCTGCATCAGCAGGCGGACTCTCAACCACTGCGGCACCAGGGAAGCCCTAGAACACTTTTTGATAACTAATGTTTATATATTTAGGCTTTTGAAATTATATAAAAACTTAAACTACTCTATATTTTGCGTTTCTGAAAATGGTTTTCCTAACCTACTAATTTTCTAATTTTATATTTGACCTCGATTCCATCAAAATCCTACTCTTCTTCTTTTGTATTATATATATTCTTATAAAACATCTTTAGTTATTTATGAATAGAGTACAATTGTATATGTATGTTAAAATAAATATTTTATCTTGGGGTTGAGGTTTTAAAGCTGAGAATAATAGATGCAAAGTAATCCCATGTGCTAATCTAAAACAAGGTGCAGGAAGATCTGTGAAGGACTTGCAAGGAGTGTGGGAAAATGCTGGGTTTTTTTTTTTTAGAAACATTATTGAAATATGATTCACGTACCACAAAATTCACCCATAGAGTATACTATTAAATGGTATTTACAGAGTTTGTGCACCTGTCACTACAATCAATTTTTAGAACAGTTTCCTCACCCTAAAAGAAACACCAAACCCACTGACAGTCAGTCCTCATCTATGCCCTTCCAGTCCTGTGCACTGATCTATTTTCTATCTTTATAGATTTACTTATTTTTGATATTTCATATTAATTCATTAATCATACCATATGTGTTATTCTGTGTCTTTGCATGTTTCATTACTAAGCATGTTTTCAATGTTCATCCATGTTGTAGTATGTATCAGTACTTCATTCCTTTTTATTGCCAAATAATATCTGATTGTATGGATATACCACATTTTGTATATCCATTCATCACTGATAAATATTTGGGTTGTTTCCACCCTTTGACTATTACGATTTAATCTATGAACATTCATGTAATGTTTTTGTTTGGATGGGCATATGTTTTCATACCCGTTGTGGGTATATAACTAGGAAGAAAACTTCTGGGGTATATGTAACTTTATGCTTAACATTTTGAGGAACCGCCCAACTGCCAAAAATGTAGTTTAGAAAACCATTAATTATCATGCAATTTGAACATACAAGAGAGTTTTTAATTAGAATCTATTGGACAGATAAGTCAGTAATGAGGATTTGTTTGGTGTACTTTTCCCTTTTGTTGGGAGTGGGCAGGCAGTGTCCTTGCTCATGTTTCTCCAAGTGACAAGGTCTAGATACACCTATGGAAAATACCGTCTATGTCTTATAAAACATGGTGTACTCAGGATTAGGTACTTAACTCTCTTGTGAAAAATGCTAATAATTGGTGAATCAGGGAGAGGAGCCCCATCAAAAATCATGTGTTGAGAGGTAATTACAGGCAGCTAACCAGGAACATGCCATCTGTGCCAGAGGTCTGCATGTGAGGGTCTTCAGAAGAAAAAAGCCTGAGAAACCACAAATACACAAAGAAAGAATATATATTTCATTATCTGCCAGACAGAGGCCCCTGAGAAAATGCTTGTATTACTCAGGTGACAGGTTTTCTGTCAGTTATCCTTCTTCTTTTCCCCTCCCCTCACCTCCATATTCCATCCCAATCTTGGATTTGCAAAGGCTGTCTAAGAAAAAGGGAAGGAGGAAAAGAAGAAAAGCTATTAAACTGAACTCCTTTGAATTCCTCAAACTTTGTGTTACCTCTTACACCCAGGATGTTGAACTTGCCAGGCACATATGCTCTCCTTGTTTTGCCTGGCTAATGCCGAAGCTGTAGGTTTCACTTTACATCACCTTGTCCAACCATCTTTCCTAAAATTCCCCACATTTCTACCTTTGAGACCAGGCCAAATGTCACATACATTAGACAGTGTATTGACCTTGTAATCAAAGACATAGGATCGAGTTATAATTTTTTCCTTTTATTGCTTAATTGTTTGATCACCTTTTTTTTTTGGAATGCACTTAACTGCCTTAGTCTCTTCATCTGCAAAGAGACTATGTTGGGTAAGATGACAGTACTGCTTTTCCTGTCAGCTCTGATTAGAAGGCTCAGCTGTAGTATAGCTATTTGTTAGGAAGTGTCCATTTACATTTGATTGAGTTGTAGATTTTGTTACAGCTTCAATTAGTGAAGCCTAGAAGGGATATCATTGATGTGCATCATCACTTTAATTTGTTTATTCTGTCTTGAATGATTGAAGGGTATTTCCTCCCACTACTTACATTCACTCCACTCAAGTATTTAAGTGCTTCCAATTGTTTAATATTCATGTAGTTAATGCCTTTTCTGAGAGCTTTCAATATTATTTCTTCCTTGACTGTATTATAAGAAGTGAAAATACCAAATTTTAAAATGTCTGTATTTTTTCTGATTTTTATCTTCTCTCTCAAGTATTTCTGGCTGTTCTTTTTCCCTTTGGCACTACTGAATGTATCATAATAAAACTGGGGATTTAAGGAGTATCCATTTATCATGTGTGCTTTCCCATTTATTGTTTTATAATAGATAATATCAGTTTATGAACTCATGAATTTTTTATACAGAGATTAATATCTTTTTTGCTATGCTGAGTAGTTGAATCTGATGAATGTTGATTTTATTATTATACAACATAGGAAAATAGAATCTGTTTATTCTTATTTAATTTATATGAGATAATTTTCATTTTTATACACTGAGGCTTATAATAATTTTTGGATATATATCTTAAAAAACATCTACAGTGTGTTTAAAATTTTACCTAGTATCAGAAAAAATTTGACTTCTAAAAATATATACTTATGGGGCAGAGTCAAGATGGCAGTGTGGAAAGATGCAAAGTTCACATCTCTCCACAACCAGGGCGTCTGCTGGACTCTGGTGGGGGACGCTGACACCCAAGGAGATGGGAAGAAACCCCCAAGTGAACCGGTAGGATGTGAGGGGACTGAGTGGGGAGGACAAGTGGAGGCCTGAGAGGACTGGTGCCCCTGAGGGGTGGCTGAGAGGGGGGAGGGGTTCCCACACCTGGAGGGACCCTCATGGACTCAGATCAGCAGGGAGCAGGCACAGCGTTTTCCCTGCCCAATCGGCCAGGGAAGTTTGCCCAGCTCTTGGGCCAGGTCCTACGCCCCCAGAGGTCCCCTCCAGGCTGGGTTGGTCTTGGGGGCTTAGGAGGGAGGCTGGGGGGATCAGGAGAGGCAGGTGGGAGGGGACCTCTGGGATGGGAGGAGCAGGAGAGAAGTAGAGGGCATTTGCCCTGCCCACTTGAGCCCAGGAAGCCTGCTGGGCTCCCAGGTGGGGATGCCCCACGCTCTGAGACCAGAGGGAGGCATGCCTGGGCCCCTTTTGTTCTGTGAACTTAAGCTCCACCCCCCACAACACCCCCACCCCACCCCGCCCCGCCGCCTTTTCCAGCCCTGTGGGTCCTAAGCATAGGCCCCATCCGCTGCCCAAACCTCACCCCTGCTTAGGCTCCACACTCTCCAGCCAAGGCCTTTTCCACCTTTTTTGTTTTTCTTCTCCTCCTCTTTTTTACTATTGTGGTTCTACTTTACCTTCTGGTTGTTGTTTCATCTATATTTTTATTTTTATATTTTTTCTAACATAGCTGTTAGTTTCCTAGTCTAATTTTATTTTTTACTTAGTTATTGTTCTCCTTTCTTTTTTTTTTTTTTTCTGCCCCACATGGCTTGCAGGACCTTGGTTCATGAGCTGGGGATTGGGCCGAAGCTCTTGCGGTGGGAGCTCCTAGTCTGAACCACTGGACTTACAGAGAATCTCAGACCCCAGTGAATATTCATCGGAGTGAGGTCTCCTGGAGGTCCTGACCTCAGCACCAAGACCCAGCTCTATCCAACAGCCTACAAACTGCAGTGTTGGAAGCCTCAGGTCAAACAACCAGTAAGACAGGGACACAATCCCACTTATGAAAAAAAAAGGAAAAAAAAATGAGATGGCAAAAAAAATATGTCACAGATGAAGGAGTAAGGTAAAAACCTACAAGACCAAATAAATGAAGAGGAAATAGGCAATCTACCTGAAAAACAATTCAGAGTAATGATAGTAAAGATGATCCAGAATTTCGGAAATAGAATGAAGGCACAGATTGACAAAATACAAAAATGTTTAACAAAGATCTAGAAGAACTAAAGAACGAACAGAGATGAACACCACAAATGACTGAAATGAGAAATAGCCTAGAAGGAAGCAATAACAGAATAACTGAGGCAGAAGAAGGAATAAGTGAGCTGGAAGACAAAATGGTGGAAATAATTGCCGAGGAGCAGAATAAAGAAAAAAGGATGAAAAGAATTGAAGACAATCTCAGAGACCTCTGGGACAACACTAAATGCACCAACATTCAAAGTACAGGGGTCCCAGAAGAAGAAGAGAAAAAGAAAGGGTCTGAGAAAATATTTGAAGAGGTTATACTGGAAAACTTCCCTAACATGGGAAAGGAAATAGTCACCCAAGTCCAGAAAGCACAGAGAGTCCCATACAGGATAAACCCTAGGAGAAAAACACCAAGATAAATATTAATCAAACTAACAAAAATTAAATTCAAAGAAAAAATATTAAAAGCCACAGGGGAAAAACAAAAAATAACATACAAAGGAATTCCCATAAGGTTAACAGCTGACTTTTCAGCAGAAACTCTGCAGGCCAGAAGGGAGTGGCAGGATATACTTAAAGTGATGAAAGAGAAAAACCTACAACCAAGATTACTCTACCTAGCAAGGATCTCATTCAGACTTGATGGAGAAATCAAAAGCTTTTCAGACAAGCAAAAGCTAAGAGAATTCAGCACCACCAAAACAGCTTTACAACAAATGCTAAAGAAACTTCTCTAGGCAGGAAACACAAGAGAAGAAAAAACCCCCCCAAAAACCCCACAACAATTAAGAAAATGGTAATAGGAACATACATATTGATAATGACCTTGAATGTAAATGGATTAAATACCCCAACCAAAAGACACAGACTGGCTGAATGGATACAAAAACAAGACCCATATATATGCTGTCTACAAGAGACCCATTTCAGGCCTAGGGACACATACAGACTGATAGTGAAGGGATGGAAAAAGACATCCCATGCAAATGGAAATCAAAAGAAAGCTGGAGTAGCAATAGTTGTATCAGATAAAATAGACTATAAAATAAAGACTGTTACAAGAGCTAAGGAAGGACACTACGTAATGATCAAGGGAATCAATCCAAGAAGATATAACAATTATAAATGTTTACGCACCCAACATAGGAGCACTTCGAGACATAAGGCAAATGCTAACAACCATGAAAGGGGAAATCGACAGTAACACAATAATAGTAGGGGACTTTAACACCCCACTTACACCAATGGACAGATCATCCAAACAGAAAATAAACAAGGAAACACAAGCTTTAAATGACACAATAGACAAGATAGATTTAATTGATATTTATAGAACATTCCACCTGAAAGTGGCAGAATACATTATCTTCTAAAGTGCACATGAAACACTCTCCAGGACAGATCACATCTTGTGTCACAAATCAAGCCTCAGAAAATTTAAGAACACTGAAATTGTATCAAGCATCTTTTCTGACCACAATGCTATGGGATTGGAAATCAGTTACAGGAAAAAAACTGTAAAAACCACAAATACATGGAGGCTAAACAGTGCGCTACTAAATAACCAAGAGATCACTGAAGAAATCAAAGAATAAAAAAATACAAAACAAATGACAACAAAAACACAATGACCCAAAACCTATGGGATGCAGCAAAAGCAATTCTAAGAGGGAAGTTTATAGCAATTCAATCTCACCTCAAGAAACAAGAAAAATCTCAAATAAACACTAACCCTACACCTAAAGCAACTAGAGAGAGAAGAACAAGGAAAACCCAAAGTCAGTAGAAGGAAAGAAATCAAAGATCAGAGCAGAAATAATTGAAATAGAAACAAAGAAAACAATAGCAAAGATCAGTAAAACTAAAAGCTGGTTCTTTGAGAAGATAAACAAAACTGATAGATCCTTAGCCAGACTCATCAAGAAAAAACGGGAGAGGACCCAAATCAATAAAATTAGAAATGAAAAAGGAGAAATCACAACTGACACTGCAGAAATGCAAAGGATTATAAGAGACTACCACAAACAACTAAATGGCAATAAAGTGGACAACCAGGAAGAAATGGGTAAATTCTTGGAAAGGTACAATTTTCCAAGACTAAACCAGGAAGATTAGAAAATAAAAACAGACCTATCACAAGTAATGAAATTGAAACTGTAATTAAAAATCTTCCAACAAACCAAAGTCCAGGACCAGATGGCTTCACAGGAGAATTCTATCAAACAGTTAGGGAAGAGCTAACACTGATCCTTCTCAAACTCTTCCAAAAAATTTCAGAGGGAGGAACACTCTCAAATTCATTCTACAAAGCCACCATCACCCTGATACCAAAACCAGAAAAAGATAACACACAAAAAGAAAATTATAAACCAATATCACTGATGAACATAGATGCAAAAATCCTCAACAAAATACTACCAAAAAGAATCCAACAACATATTAAAAGGATCATACACCACAATCAAGTGGGATTTATCCCAGGGATGCAAGGATTCTTCAATGTATGCAAATCAATCAATGTGCACACCATATTAATAAATTAAGGAATAATAACCACATGATCATCTCAATAGATGCAGAAAAAGCTTTTGACAAAATTCAACACAATTTTATGATAAAAAGTTGCCAGAAAAAGGGGCATAGTGGAAACTACCTGAACATAATAAAGGTCATATATGACAAACCCACAGCAAACATCATACTCAATGGTGAAAAACTGAAAGCATTTTCACTAACATCAGGAACAAGACAAGGATGTCCACTCTTGCCACTCTTGTTCAACATAGTTTTGGAAGTTCTAGCCATGGCAATTAGAGAAGAAAAAGAAATAAAAGGAATACAAATTGGAAAAGAAGAAGTAAAACTGTCACTGTTTGCAGATAACATGATATTATACATAGAAAATCCTAAGGATGCCACCAGAAAACTACTAGAACTAAGCAATGAATTTGGTAAGGTTACAGGATACAAAATTAATGCCCAGAAATCTTTGGTATTCCTATATACTAACAACAAAAAAATCAGAAAGGGAAATTAAGGAAACAATCCCATTTACCACTGCAACAAAAAGAATAAAATACCTAGGTACAAACCTACCTAAGGAGGCGAAAGACTTGTACTCAGAAAACTATGAAACACTAATGAAAGAAATCAAAGATGACAAAACCAAATGGAGAAATATACCATGTTCTTGGATTGGAAGAATCAATAGAGTGAAAATGACTATACTACCCAAAGCAATCTACAGATTCAATGCAATCCCTATCAAACTACCAATGGCATTCTTCAGAGAATTAGAACAAAAACTTTACAATTTGTATGGAAACACAAAAGACCCCATACAGCCAAAGCAATCTTGAGAAAGGAAAACGGAGCTGTAGGAATCAGGCTCCCTGACTTCAGACTATACTACAAAGCTATAGTAATCAAGACAGTATGGTACTGGCACAAAAACAGAAACAGATCAATGGTACAGGACAGAAAACCAAGAGATAAACCCATGCACATATGGTAACCTAATTTATGACAAAGGAGGCAAGAACATACAATGGAGAAAAGACAGACTCTTCAATAAGTGGTACTGGGAAAACTGGACAGCTACATGTAAAAGAATGAAATTAGAACGCTACCTAACACCATACACAAAAATAAACTCCAAATGGATTAAAGACCTAAATGTAAGACCAGACACTATAAAACTCTTAAGAGGAAAACAGGAAAAACACTCTTTGACATAAAGCACAGCAGGATCTTTTTTGACTCACCTCCTAGAGTAATGGAAATAAACAAAAGGGACCTAATTAAACTTCAAAGCTTTTGCATAGCAAAGGAAACCATAAACAAAACAAAAAGCTAAACCTCAGAATAGGAGAAAATATTTTCAAACGAAGCAGCTGACAAAGGATTAATATCCAAAACATATAAACAGCGCATGCAGCTCAATATCAAAAAAACAAACAACCCAATCCAAAAATGGGCAGAAGACCTAAATAGACATTTCACCAAAGAAGACACAGAGATGGCCAAGAGGCACATGAATTAGCTCAACATCACTAATTATTAGAGAAATGCAAATCAAACTACAACGAGGTATCACCTCACACCGGTCAAATGGCCATCATCAAAAAATCTAGAAACAATAAATGCTGGACAGGGTGTGGTGAAAAAGGAGCCCTCTTGCACTATTGGTAGGAATGTAAATTGATACAGTTACTATGGAGAACAGTATGGAGATTCCTTAAAAACTAAAAATACAACTACCATATGACCCAGCAATCCCACTACTGGGCATATACTCTGAGAAAAGCATAATTCAAAAAGAGACATGCACCACGATGTTCACTGCAGCACTATTTACAATAGGCAGGACATGGAACCAACCTAAATGTCCATTGACAGATGAATGGATAAAGAAGATGTGGCACATATATACAATGGAATATTATTCAGCCATAAAAAGAAACAAAACTGAGTTATTTGTCGTGAGGTTGATGGACCTAGAGTCTGTCATGCAGAGAGAAGTAAGTCAGAAAGAGAAAAACAAATACCGTATGCTCACACATATATATGGAATCTAAAAAAAAAAAGTACTGATGAACCTAGTGGCAGGGCAGGAATAAAGATGTAGATGTAGAGAATGGACTTGAGGACACGGGGGGTGGGGACGGGGAAGCTGGGGCGAAGTGAGAGTAGCGTCGACATATATACACTATGGAATGTAAAATAGTTAGCTAGTGGAAAGCAGCCACATAGCACAGGGAGATCAGCTCAGTGCTTTGCGATGACCTAGAGACATGGGATAGGGAGGGTGGGAGGGAGGCTCAAGAGGGAGAGGATATGGGGACATGTGTATGCATATGGCTGATTCACTTTGTTGTACAACAGGAACTAACACAGTATTGTGAAGCAATTATACTCCAATAAAGATCTATTAAAAAAATATATATTTATGAATATATGACAGGTGTTTAGTAAAATAATATTAAAGGCCTTCTAAAACTCAGACAGTATTAATAAACTAATTATTTTTAAATATTTCAAAACCTGAAGTACACATTGATCAACTCTTTAACTCCTTTAACTGTGCTTGTATTATTTACTTCTATTTTAATATTTTTGATATATTTTGCAGTTGAAAACAAACCACATGCTGTCAGAAGCAAAAAAAAAATGGGCAGAAAACTAAATCTCTCATACTCAAATGCTTTTAGTCTGACATTACAAAGTAGTTGCCGAGTTTATTATGCTAGATATTTGTAGCACTAGGATAATTTATAATGTGACTTTCCCTGCATTGATAGGGTGATAACACATTTGAGTTTTCTCAGTGTAAGTCTTTTCTCAGAATATTGGTTGCTAGGGCTGTTGTGACATACTCTGCTTTGGCTCTGAAATAAGCTCTATAATTTAGTTTCCAAGAAGATGAATAGAAGCCAACATTCCTTGTCATTTTTGATTCATCAATAGATTGATTGATTTAATATTTATTTGGCACTATTTTCCACAGTGTAGAGTCTCACTCACATCCCCAGTAAGAAGTAACCAAGCACAGGAAGACAAATTAACTCTTTCAGGTATTACATTTTCAAGCCAACCAACTTCCACTTCCAAAAGTAAATGCATCTTGGAGACAACTGTAATAAATTATAGCCTGATTTATATTGTTACGGTCAAATGTTGCAAAGTTCAAAGGTATTAAAAGAATATTCGGTTGATTAAGAGAAATGGTGTCAGGTTCTAGAGAGTAGATATCCTACATATTATATCACACGTTACAATATATGAAACAAAAAAAAAACCCATACACAAATGAATATTTTAGACGTTCACCCACATTGAAATAAGAAATTTTAAAAAATAGTACTTCATTATTTAGGACACCTGTTGGGGAATTACAGTTTGAAATAATATTTTAAAATATCTAGTACACAATGAGTGCTATATGTCAAGTGATACTCTAAGCATTTAAATACGTTATTTAGTTTATAGTTAGCATAAATATTTACCTTATTCCTATCAATATCAACTATTTGCTCATCTTGCATCCCAATGAAAAACATAATTCCTGCCTGTGAATTGAGCCATATTTACTGTTTGCATTTTCATAAGAAAACATGTGGAAAATAATGTAAGAAATGAATGAAGTATAAAGCTAGAAATATACTTGACAAAACATCATTATTTTTACTAATAACTGGTTCATATTGTAAGTGCCTTTATGTTTTGTAGCTTGAGGGAATAATTGCTAGTTTTGTGTTTGTCAGATACAGTAAAAACTTAGAAAAAGATATGTGTGCATAAATGTACTTATTTGTTTAATTGTGAAATTAAATAATTTGTGAATAAGTTCTCTTTTTTGTTCTCTTTTACTATCTTCAGAAAAATCTTTTTTCATGATTGTCTGATGATGATTTATTTTCTGAAATTTTTAATATTTTGAATGTTATAATAGGTGTTACCCTATTCTTCTACTTCATCTAATGTTAAGTTTCTATAAATTGCTTTATCTGAAAGGAAAGTATACAAGATTTTAGGAGGGAAATGGAATAGTGCATATACAGAAAAAGAATACTTTAAAGAATTTAATGCATTATGTCTGAAAATTATCTGGTGAGGCTTCTCAATCAAGAGGTAAATTCATCGAGATTTTTTTTGTTTTAGTTAAAGTTAGTCTCTATCCAATGTTTTGGCAAAGCAGACAAGTATAATCTAATAAGAGCATGAGTAGAAAGTCTGTATAAAATGAAGTCTGTTCCGTTACCAAACAAAGATCCCCTGGCATTCCAGGATGGTATACTGACTCTTCCTATACATAAATATATATGCAAAGTGAATCTTGTTATTTCTAAAAGTCTCAACTACCCTAAATCACCTATAAGCATAAAACAATATATTTCATTTATATTTGAAAAATTTAAAGGATTATAGACATAGCTATTCTTCATAGAAATGCATTCTTTATAAAACATTGTTATTTTGAACTAAATCCAAGGATATCTATAACAGGATGAATTCATGTATCCCTAGAATAGTAGATTACGGAGACTTCAATGTAGTCATATTCAAAATTTCAGTCATATAATGAGTCATATTCATTATTTCACTGGAATAACAAAACATACAATTAATTTATCAAGCAAGTAAATAAAAATGCCATTTTGTATTTTTCTCTATAAACAAAGCAACTTTAATGCCCTCCTTCTATTTTTAGTAATCATGTAATGGGTATAGTACATTGAATCAGAAATTGGTACAAATTAACAACCTGTCTCTCTCAAGCCTTTTACACATAAGCAAATATATGTTTCTTTTTTTTTTTTTTTTTTTTGCGGTACACGGGCCTCTCACTGCTGTGGCCTCTCCCGTTGCGGAGCACAGGCTCCGGATGTGCAGGCTCAGCAGCCATGGCTCACGGGCCCAGCCGCTCCACGGCATGTGGGATCTTCCCGGACTGGGGCACGAACCCGTGTCCCCTGCATCAGCAGGCGGACTCTCAACCACTGCGCCACCAGGGAAGCCCTATAAGTTTCTTTAATAAACCTTTAGACAGTGTCCTGGGCTGATTTTAGAATCCATATATGTAATAAGTAAAATACTTGTTAGTATCTATACTTCTGCATTTTCCTTCATATTAATAGGTAAGTATTGCCAGGGGATGTTGTAAAGGTCAAGTTACCACATGCCCTGGCGTACTACCCATTTTGTAGCACTCCATAATTATCCGGTTCTGAGTTTACTGTCATCATTATGATATAAAAGGAAAGCAAACTACAGTAGGAGGGAATCTGTCACTGCCAATAACAAAACAGTATGTGGTGGAACCGTTCAAATAAAGAAACTGTAATACAATTCATCCTTAGTCTTGCTTATTTTGACTTTTGTTAGTGATATACAAGATATTTACAATAGAATACATTTTACTATCAAGGTTGCAGAGATTGTATGGGTCTACATTTGCTTAAACTTTTTTATTTAAAACCCTGTTAATAATAGAGCAGACACTGTGCTTATGATATATTTACCTTCATTTTTTCCTATTGTTGCCTGAAAAGAAAAAAAAAGCTATGATGTACACTTAATGTTAGACAAAACACTGAGAGTTGTATGACTGTGATTTAAAAAGGAAAACTGGTTATACGGAGTTTCTCTGTGAGCCTATTCATTTACTGTCAGAGTACTAAAGTGCCCTATGGCACTTTATAGGAAGATCTTTTCACATACAAATTTCTCATAAAAAATGTGTTATAATAAAATAAGTTCAGGTCCTCTTGAGATTAGTCTTTTCATTTACTTATTTTTCTTATAGACCATTTGCTTTGAAAGTTAAGCATCTGAAAACACTCAAATTTAACATATCACCCTTTAGAAATCATGATAAAATGTTTTAAATGTCATGTAATGATATTTCATATAGAAGGGATTGCTCCCTCAAGCAATATTTATTAGATGCCTTCCAAGTACTCACTGTATTTCACATGTAACGTAAAGATGAAGAGTAACCCTTAGACCTTGAGATCACCCGGCATAAAGCAGGGAAAATGCTCTTTTTCTTGTCTTGTTGAGGTATAATTTGCCTACAACAAATCTAAGTAAACAGTTTATTAAGTAACCACCAAATTGATCAAGTTATAGAACATTCTGATCAGTCAGAAAATTTCTTCTTTTCCTTTTCCTGTCAATCCTCTTCTCTGACCCCGTAGGAAACCACTGTTCCTTCCACCATAGCTTAGAGTTGCCTGTTCTAGAACTTGGAATAAATGTAATGTGAAAGTATATGTTCTTTCTTTTTTTTTGTATCTTCTTTCACTTTTTTTATTGTCATGTGGCATTCAACTATATGGATATGCTATAATCTGTTTATCGAAGACTGCTCATTTCAAATCACTAAGGTGAATGTTGATAGGCAGGGCTAAACAGAGCATTTATAAGACAAGGAGGAGACTTGGCAGACAAGTAGAGGTTATGCAAGCAGGAAGATGTACCTGCCCCCATTGTTTCCCAGGGACTGAGGGGTATATATATTTTTAATTTTGACTAGAGGAAGCAAATGCATAAATCTGGACAGAAGTTTGATGCCTGAGCAAAATTTACTCTCATATCTAATATGCCTCTTAGATTTTAAAAATGACTAATAATTTTGTGTAATGTTTTTATATGTTCTTTTTAATTATCTTAACACTATTTATGCATTGGATCAAGGAAAATGCGTTTTTGGCTATTCTACTCTGATAAAATGTAAATACAATAACTTTTTACTCATGTCTCTTTTGTTTACAATGACTTATAAATTAAAAATATCTCCAGACATGGGACTTCCCTGGCAGTCCAGTGGTTAAGACACCATGCTTCTACTGCAGGGGGCACGGGTTCAATCCCTGGTCAGGGAATTAAGGTCCTGCATGCCGTGCAGTGCGGCCAAAAAAATTTTTTTTAATAAAAAATAGAAAAAAGCATCGCAGTTTACCCTCTTAAAAACAACAACAAAACTCTATGCACACAATCGTGACCAACTGCTGAATTTAACCTATGTACATTATGAAGCAATTGCAGAAAAGTATTTCTGATTCTGTAATTCATTCTGTATAGAGAGTTAAAATCCTAATTTTTGGATTTTGGCAAATGTATCTTCTGTATAGATTAATATGATGACGTGATTTTTCTTTTTTATCCTGTTACTATGGTGAATTCCATCAACTGATTTTCAATTTGAAATAGTCTCGCATCCTTGGAAAAAATCCATTTTTGCTTGGTATATTATTCTTTTTATATGTTGATGAATTTTACTTACTAAAATTTTTAAGAAATTTTGTGCCTATATTCATGAAGGACATTTCTCTGTTGTTTTCTGTTCTTTATGGCCTTTGTCTGATTTTGGTTTCAGGGTAATACTATCTTCATAAAATGAGCAAGGAATTGTTTTCTTCTCTTTTTTTCTGGAAGAAATAGTATATAATTTATGTAATTCTTCAGATGGTTGGTAGAATTCTCCAGTAACACTATCTGAGCCTGGGAATATTTTTTAAAATTAAAAATTCAATTTCTTCATAGACATAACCAATTACAGAAGGCTTACTAATTCAAGTGGTATATGTTTGCCAAGACTTGAAAATAGTTTACTCATGCTGATATTGTTTAGGGAGAAATAATTTGCCTTTTAAAATGGATTTTGTGATTTAAAACTAGGACATCAAAAGGAAATATAATGTTTTATTTGGCATTTCCAGTTTCATCAGAATCATGTAGTGTGTATCTCTGCATGTGCTAATGGAAAGTATTAGGTCACAGACATTTTAATAAATGTGGAAAAGACTCATAATTTATTGGTAGACAACCTAAGATCTAAAATGGAAGGTAATTAAGTACCTATTTTTTCTGCTGTCATACAGATTATCCTGGTTATAAATGATCTAGTTTAGAGCTCTTATTTACTGTCCCATTATGTTATTTTACTACATACCAGGGATATTTTAAAAATCAGTATAATTTGACAAAAATTCTTATCTATCAGATGTGAATTTCTCTAAGACTTCCTTAAGCCAAACTCTTGGATAGAATACATTTGTGTGGCTCCACAGAATTTCTCACTTATCACAGCACTTGTCAACCTATATTATAATGACCTGTTAACTGTGGGGACTGGCCTCATGATCTTGAGGGTATGTACTATATGACCTTCAAGAACTGAGCTGTCTTATCTAGTAGCTAGTAGCCACATGAGTCTACTTAAATTAAAATTAATTTAAATAAATAAATAATAAAATTAAATAACATTAAAAGTTTAGCTTTTTAATCATACCAGCCACATTTCAAGTGCTCAGTATGCACATGTGACCAGGGGCTACTGGACAGTGCAGATATAGAACATTTCCACCATCTCATAAAGTTCCATTGAAAGGTGATTCTCTAGAATATAGGGTCTGTGAAAACAAGGAAAAGGAATTTTGCCTGTTTTGTATCACAATTAAAGTCCCAGATATGTGGTATGCACTTAATAAATATTTGTATATTGATATCACCAAAAAAAACCCCCCAAACCCCCTAATTTTAGTAAGTAAATTAATGGAGTTGACAACATACTACTGTTTTTTTCCAGGAAGATTGCCTAATATATTTTTTGCTGTTACATGTTTTAAAGGTATACTGGTGTCTTTTAAACTGTACAGGCTTTTAGAAATCCCATAACAGAGGTATTCACCTGTCACATATGTATTTATTGATATGATAAAGGAAGGCATTATAATCCTAACAAATGTCTATATACTTTAGAATACTTATAAACTATATTATATTAGTATAAATTAAACAAATATTTACGTTAAAATGATGATGCAAAAATTTAGAAGCGCTTAGAACTATATTGAGGTCTGATATATTCACAATTGTCCTATATTCTTAAATAATCATTTAAGCCATTCATACTGAATGTAATTTGCTAGTGTCTAATAAAAAGGCCTACATTCATTCAGTTATGTAGTAAGATATGAAAGATTTGATGGGGAGAAGAAATCATTTCTAATTCATGTAAAGTATAAGGGTGCTGGAATATCTAGTTGCTTCTACTTGAAAAACAGTTACATTCCTCAATGTCACAATCCTAGAAGATATCTGAAGAATGCTAATAATACACCATTTATGCTGTAGTCACTATGTCTTGTGATAATATTAAAAAGAGAACATTAATATACTTTAGTATATACTAATTAGTATATACTATTAGTATACTAATTAGTATATACTAAAGTATATACTATATACTATATATAGTATAGTATATATATAGTATATATAGTATATACTATATACTATAGTATATAGTATATATAGTATAGTATAGTATAGTATACTATATATAGTATATACTATATAGTATATACTATATAGTATATATAAAGTATATACTAAAGTATATACTAAAGTATATACTATAAAGTATATACTAAAGTATATACTATTAGTATATACTAATTAGTATACTAATTAGTATATACTAATAGTACATACTATTAGTATATACTAGTATATACTATACTATATATTAGTATATACTAATATACTTTTCAGATTGTTCTGTGATTCTATAGACTATGAATATATATGCATGATTCTACTGTGTTATTAATTCTTTTAGCAAATATTTATTAAGCACATATTATACACTAGACACTATTCTAGGGACTAGTAATATATAGTAAAAAAGAAGTAGAAAAAACATAAACAAATCATTTTAAGTAGTGATATGAGTTATGGGAAAAATTCAGCAAAGTCAGAGACATAGGGAGGGCCTGTGATGGGAAGATTTTTTTTCTTTACGCGGGGTGGTGAAAGCAGGCTTCCCTCAATAAGTGATATTTAAGCAACAAACTTGAAGAAAGGGAATGAACCAGGAAATATCTAGAAAATAGTTCTCCAGGTAAACGGTGTAACACATTCAAAGCCCCTGAGGTAAAAACATACTTGGCAGGTTTAAGGGCTGCAAGAAGTGGAATGAGCAAGGTGAAGACTGAGGCTAAAAGTAGTGAGTGGGGGTGCGGGTAGTGAGAAGGAATGAGAGAAGGAGGGGTTAAGGGGGCTTAAGCAACTGGATGAATGAAGCTCCCATTAACCAATGTGTGAAAACCTGAAGATGAAGCAGGTTTGAGATCTCTGAATAAGGAGTTCCAAATTAGATTTATTAAGGTTGAGATGTTGTCAGACATCCCACTGTAGCAGTTGAGATGATTATTGTACATAGATTCCAGAATACAATACAGAATTGTGGACTGGAGATAAAAAGTTAACACTCATTATTGTAGAGTTGGAATTTAAAGTCTTGAAAATGGATACAATCACCAGAGGAGGAAAGACAGAAAGAACAGAGATGTCCAGGGACTGGAGCATGGTTCAGAAAGCATTGTTTAGAGATGAACTAAAAACCTGGAGAGGACTCAAAGCTGAAAGATGTGAAAAGGCCACTCAGTAGGGACAGTGGCTTTGCTAGAGGATTGGCAGCCCCTGAAAACCCGTGGCCGGATAGGAAGCAAGCCAGAAGACAAAGTACCTTGAAATACATCTCCCCGACCCCCCAATCTCCTCCTATCTCATGCCATCTGTTGATCCCAGTAGGAAACCAGAAGGGCAGGAGGCTGAGTTGAAGCAGTCCCTAGAGGATAAATTTCTAGGACAGATCAAGGGGAAATAAGATAATAATAGATCAGTAGAGGGAAAGGGAGACTATCTAGCACACATGGAATGCAGAGCAAGTTGGATTTAAATAGGGTTGGTGATGATTCTAGAAAGTGTGGTGGAGGAAGAGAGGACAAGGAAATTGAAGATATACATAAGAAAGTCATAATAATAATAATGGAATATGCACTCCGTTAAGGAGGAAAGTAGGAAAAGGAAAGAGAAATAGTTAACAACAGTAGGATCAATAGATTATAGGTCCTGGGATATTTGAAGAACTGCTGGAGTCAGGTTACTATAGAAAGTGGTCAGGAAAGAAAGGAGGTGGTGATAAGAGAGGGTGATGCTCACCCTGGTTGCAGTTATTGTTGGGGTCATTGTACGATGATGGAAACGTGTGGCTGAGGAAGATTAAAGAACAAATAATTAGAGGAATTAGTCTGGGTATGGAGATAAAGATGAATTCATCTTGTCAAGAACCTGAAATGATCTAAAATCTTTCTCATGTTAGTGTGGAAGCCAAGAGTGGTGGCATCTGATCAAGAAGTAGCTAATTATGGGGACATCTTTACTAATAAATGTGTGTGTATTCCTATAATTCTTTTTACAATTAGCTCATATTAGCAAAATGAAGAAAAGAAAAACTAAGGTCAGACTGTTTAGGTGTATTTTCCAGAAGATATTGGTATTATTTTGGTCATATTTTGATTTTGCTTAGGAATATCTGTTAGATCAGAAGTATTTCTCACTACTTAGTGACTATTTTGTATATGATTCTTTTGAATAATAAACATCACGACTTATTAACTCTGCCTTTTAAGGAAATAAGCTGATGTACTTGTCTTTGAAAAGAAGGGAGAGTCAGGAATAGACAAATTTCTTGTGGGTAGAAATTAATAGAAAGGAACCACTATAACAGTGGGAGCCTTGGGCAGGCAAGCTATCTGTTTCCTCAATGTTCTGAGTCTTGAAAAGACACTTTTAATTTTCTCAGAATAAGCCTAGGGAAAACCCAAGAGCAATGAAGTCATGTCACGGACCAGGAGAGCTCACCAAGATCCTGTCACCAGCCATATCCATCTTCAAGAACAGAAGCCCAGACGTTGAGAATACATACTCTGGGAACAGGGACAGGAATATGGGAACATAGCCACGGAAGAAAGGGAAGGTAGGATCATGGTGGGATGGGTAGTTGCTGCCATGCCTAATTATGTTCACAAACACAAGAAATATTTTTCTAATTTTGATTTTTTTTTTAATTGTGTAGTTTGACAAAAAAAGATTTGGATAAATTAGTCTGCCTCAGGCAACTTGCTGCTGATTCTCTGTTCCTGTAAGATATTATTGGAGGGAAGGAGCACACTGGGGAGGGAGGAGGGTTTGGAGCACAACTGATTGGACTTTTATTGTCTGTAGATACAAAGTTGGAGTAGATGACAGCTGCATTTATACATTTCCTCTGTGACTGCTCTTTTTCTTTCCCTTTCCTTTAATTCAACCCCAAGCAAAAATGTGTTGTGGTTTATCGACTAGGAGAGTAAGTTTAGTAACCTCAGAACAATGTCTATTCCAATCTTGCTGAAATATTTTGGGGTACTAAACACATTGACAAAAGAGGGAAACATGATTAGATTTGATCATATGTCTTTTTTTGTAAAATTAATATTT